>NC_086171.1:100247012-100847012 GCF_023053635.1 Elgaria multicarinata webbii | reverse complement strand
TGTACAGTAGTATTAAGGGTCCATCCATAAAATATGTCAGCATTCATAAGGCCCTTTATTCTATATTGGCGGGAAGCCCATAGCCATAAACATGAGGAGGTGTTTGACCTGACCAAATAGACATGGTCGCCATACTAAATGACAGAGATATTTGGGTTCCATATCTGATTCCAGTGAGAGAGGTTTCGTTTACTAGCCAGCAATCAAATCTACTTCTCATTGAGATAAAAAAATATCTCCTGTTTCCATAGCGTAGCACTTTAAGAATGTATGTGGGAGCCCACAGAGCTGAAAGTGCCTCCATTTTTTAAAAATCCCTCCATACAGAAAAATAGCATGTGGGCAGGAAATGTTCTAGCCCAGCTTTTACGTGGAGGAATTTTTATGGAGAAGCGTTCCGTCATCTTGAATCCCTATAGCCCATACTAGGGATGGGGTGGGGGGATTTGCTTGCTTCATATTTTAATGTGAACCTACCTAATTTATGCTTCCTGAGCCAATATACGAACTGAAACAGTTATCCTTTAGTATTCACACTGCTCCAAAATTTGCAGTGCAGTTCTCTGATTAAAAATGATATTCCGATATATATATATATATATATATATATATATATATGGGGAGATAGGTGAATGAAAATACTTGCAACGCAGACAAGCTGGAGCGTGTTCAGAGGAGGGCAACCAGGATGATCAGGGGTCTGGAAACAAAGCCCTATGAAGAGAGACTGAAAGAACTGGGCATGTTTAGCCTGGAGAAGAGAAGATGGAGGGGAGACATGAGAGCACTCTTCAAATACTTGAAAGGTCGTCACACAGAGGAGGGCCAGGATCTCCTCTCCATCCTCCCAGAGTGCAGGACACGGAATAACGGGCTCAAGTTAAACGAAGCCAGATTCCGGGTGAACATCAGGAAAAACTTTCTGACTGTTAGAGCAGTACGACAATGGAATCAGTTACCTAGAGAGGTTGTGGGCTCTCCCACACTAGAGGCCTTCAAGAGGCAGCTGGACTATCACCTATCAGTGATGCTTTAGGGTGGATTCCTGCATTGAGCAGGGGGTTGGACTCGATGGCCTTGTAGGCCCCTTCCAACTCTGCTATTCTATGATTCTATGAAATCTTTGAGTTGACATTTAAGACAACAACCAAATTGATGGGGAAATGGGTTGGAACAAATTCCAGATCGGAAAAATGAGGATCAGAGAGACAGCTGAATATGTCAGGATAGGGTCGTGTGCCCCCCGTACCCCCCGCACCAGGCATGTAATGGAGAACCATCATATTCCTGCACCCTCTCCTCCCTGGTTAAGTAAGCCAGCTTAGGCTGAAGTGGTAGGGAAGCCACTTCAGGTTAAGTACAAAGTAGAAAAAAGTAGTGTAATGTGGCAGTGCTATGGATCTTGGCAGAATAGAAAAGATGGAACTGTCATGTCTGCAAAAGATGGGATGTGAAGGAAGGAAGACACATGAATAGACTGACATGTTACCAGGCACTGAATAAGGCATCCACATTCCTAGAGTTAACCATACCTAGTAACCATTACCACCTTACTACATCTGATCCAGGAATTTCCTCTTGTAACCATGTAGACTTGCCATTAAAAATAAAATAAAAACCCTATATGGCGGGGAAATTTAACTATTGGGTTCCAGATTAGAAGTACATGTGGGGCTAGTAGCAAAAGCAGAAGGAATAACAGGAAACCTTGGTCAATGTACTACTACTACTTCCCCTTAGGATGGCTGGTCCATATAGTTTCCTTGCTCTCTCTTGCAGGGGCAAATTGGTCAAACAAGTGTTTGGCTGACTTAGGGGACAAGGGGCCCTTGGGCCAAAGCTGTTTGCTGGGCCCCCAATTGCCAGCCTTGAGGCAAAAGAGGTGTGGAGAAACTGGCACCTGCTTCACCCCTCTTCACTTGTGCCTCAAAACAGCCCTTGAGGAAAACTCATTGCTAACCAGGAATTCTCTGTGTTTAATTTGTTTTTGGCTGGGGAATGGTGTATGTGTTCCTTTTTCTTTGTGAAATATACATCTCTTCTTATTTCGTACCCCACCCCTCTCTCGCTTACAGGAAGATGCAGCTCCAATTACTCCTCCTCATCTGTTTGTGGTCTGCTGTAGCTCCACAGCACCGCTTAGTAAAAGATGTATGCACTGCCAAGCCAAAGGATATCCCTGTAAATCCAATGTGCATTTACCGCAGCCCGGAGGGTGCCAGCTCTGTGCCTCAGAATGCCCCTCCCTATATAAACCCCCGTGTCTGGGAGTTGTCCAAGGCCAATTCCCGCTTTGCTACTGCCTTCTACAAGGACCTGGCCAGCTCCAAGAATGCCAATGAGAACATCTTCATGTCACCACTCAGCATCTCCACAGCCTTTGCCATGGCCAAGCTGGGGGCCTGCGGCAACACCCTCGAGCAGCTAATGGCGGTAATGTGGGGCTCGGGTAGTGTGTTTGGGCCACCTTGTTGCTTAAGGGTGAGCCAGGCTCACCTGTTGCTACTGTAAGCAGGGCTTGTTCACCTTCATTAGCTTGGTTCAGTTTATTTATTTTTAAAACTTAGGTCATTGCTAAGTAAAAATATCACAGAACAGCATCTTATACTGTTATCTCAGTACTGATCACAACACTTTTTCACAATAAATTATCTCCTCGCTAGAGCATACATTTGAAAGTAGAAATGTATTCCTCATCTTTTGTGCAGCAACTGCAAAGAATGCTGACTTATATTTTACGCCTTTGCCTCGGCCCGTCAGTAGATATATGTCTTATTTAAATTGGTCCTACTAAAGAACCTGATGTACACCCCAGGTAAGATTCTTCCTCTGCTCCCTGCCTCTCTTGGGCCATAGCTAGACCTAAGGTTTATCCCTGGATCGTCCAGGGGTCAGACCTGTTCATCTAGGGGACACACAGGGGATCCAGTGCTCAGGCAGGGGCGAACCCTGGAGGATCCCAGGATAAACCTTAGGTCTAGCTGTGGCCTTGGTCTGTATATGCATGTTAAAGTTCTAAAGATCTCATTTATGAGCTTTCAATTGCCAAAAAAAAGTAAAGGACGTTTCTTGTCTGTATGGCTATGGACCATAGTTATTTATAAGGACCATATCAGAAAACTTGGCATATCTCATTCTGGGGGCCTCTATATCTCTGCAACATGGGCTGTTCAGTGGTCTTGCTCAGCTCCTATTTGTTTCAATGGGGCCTGTACAAAAGAACTTCCCAGTGAATCGTGCCCTCCCTGACTCTTCTGATAACACCTACCAGCACTGTCACATTCTTAGACTGCTTTCCAGAGGCATAATGCATTTATAGTCAATTGTGGAGACCGTTATTCGCTAAAATCTATTCAACACATAGTTACTTTTCTCCCCCTCCCCCAAAGCACATGCATAGAAAAAATGTTGGGATGTGCCATTGTAATCTAGAACCATATCCTTTCCTGCTCCAGTATGACTCCATGACCTGGGTCTACTGCATAGCAACGGTAACCAAGGCTATACAAACTATTTGAGTTCTTGAGACCCATCCACCTTTTCTGTTTGTCCTCCAGTTTCCTTTCTCATTACTCTGTTTTTCCAGGTTTTTCAGTTTGATACCATTTCTACAAAGACGTCGGATCAAATCCATTTCTTCTTTGCTAAACTGAACTGCCGACTTTACAAGAAACTCAACAAATCCTCAGAGCTGGTGTCAGCCAACCGCCTCTTTGGCGAGAAGTCCCTAATCTTCAATGAAACCTACCAGAATATTAGTGAGGTGGTTTATGGAGCTAAACTCTTGCCTTTGAACTTCAAAGTGAGTCTTAAACGTATAGGAATGCTGGTGCTAAGAGCTGAGAATATATTTAGAAGTTTCTTTTGTTGTAAGGCATTCATTATTGTAGGGTGCATGCTGATGTAGAAAAAGTAGTTGGTGGTGTTTTCTGCTATGGCTGAGCTCAGTTTCCCCCACATACATCTTTACTCCTCAAGTGGCACATGGGCTTGTCTGCGAATTCAGTCCGGATTTCCTCTTCTTCTTTGCCCCTGCTCCCATTCTTCTGCTGGGCTGTCCTTGTAGTCTTATTTGAGTAAACCCTTGTCCAGTGCCTTAAATTACATTATGATTATGATAATCATCCTATTTTAAAAATATTTTTATATGCTTCTGGATTTGGATGCAACAGTGGACTAGTTCCATCTTTTTTATAAAAATGTTGAGACATGATAGCACTCTTCAAATACTTAAAAGGAGGGCCAGGATCTCTTCTCGATCCTCCCAGAGTACAGGACATGGAATAACGGGCTCAAGTTAAAGGAAGCCAGATTCCAGCTGGACATCAGGAAAAATTTCCTGACTGTTAGAGCAGCATGACAATGGAACCAGTTACCTAGGGAGGTTGTGGGTTCTCCCACTCTAGAGGCAGTCAAGAGGCAGCTGGAAACCATCTGTCAGGGATGCTTTCAGGTGGATTCCTGCATTGAGCAGGGGGTTGGACTCGATGGCCTTGTAGGCCCCTTCAAACTCTGCTATTCTATGATTCTATGATTTACATAGGCTTTTTTAAACAAGCGATTTATATCATGCTTGTGACTGGCCACTCATGGAAGTTTGTGGGTCATTTTGATGACATTGTGAGCCTCTCGCTCCTTTTCCCAGTTAATCTGTTCTAGGTTTTCCTAGAAACCTAGGAAAACCCGATTCTTCTGAAAGTTGCACTATAAAACATGCATTAGAGGGCACTCTTCCCATTCAACTATATGAGCTGGGAGGCTTTAAATTACAGGCCACATGGTCGCTGGTCGCTTCCTTGCGTAATTTTAGTTTTTGTAAATGCGGAAGAGAAGCAGGAAGCAGAGAGATGGTAAGGAAACACAATTTCCCCCTGTCTGAAAGCACTCGGTGCCTTTTCTTTCTGAAAGGAGCCTTCCCTTGCCTGTAAGGAGACTGTCTAGCTGCCCTGTAGATTCCTGCACCCCCCTCCTTCAATCTGTCCACCCAGCTTGGGTGTGGGAAAAGTCCCAACCATTGAGCTGCTGGCTGAGAAACTGTGTGGGACAAGACTGGACTAGTTCCTAGACTGGGGAGCAGGGACTTGGGCTTTGCTGTGTTCTGGCTGGTAGTTCTATGAGGTGAGCAAGCCAAGGGCCCAAGATACATTCAATCTCAAAAAAAGTCCTCCTGAAAAACGATGCCAGCGAACTTGACAGTGACACATTATTTTACAGCAGACAGTCCTCTATCTGAAAAGCTGTCATAGACAGTCTTCTATTTGAAGGTGTTCTCCATGTGATGAGCTGCACGTACCAACTCCGGTTTAAGTCATAAAACCGTCAGGGGAGAGATTGGGTGTCTTGAGGTTGCCCATCAACAGTTAGCGCCCGGTCAGCAGACTGAGCAGGCACACAGCCGATTTGCTCAGTCTTCCTCACTATGGAGAGATTTATGTATTTCTACTTAAGTTATAGTTATCTCTAAATTTGCATTTATAAATATCTAATGTAAATTGATGTTCTCTTTTGTCCTCCTTTTTGGTGATGCGTAAGTGGCTACCCTACATTATATGAATGGGGTGGATCGTCACGTTGCGTTATATTGTGCATATTCACGTTCACAGTGCCATGCGTGTTCAGCACCCTTATACATGCAGTCACTCCCCACATAATGCCTTAGTATGCATGCAAGTGCTATTTATGACATAGCAAAAAATGGCCCTCCTAGTTTTTTCCTGGCTTTTTAATCCTCTCGTTCCTCCAGCTGACCGAGGGGCTAGATTTTACGGGCCTTTAAAATTCTGCCTGGTTGTCAACTGTGATCAATTCACACAATTCTTAGACACATGGCCAGCCAGTTCTTTTTCTAAATAGGCAGATGGTTTTGTCTTTATAAAGAAAAATTCCATTCCCACTTTAGAGCCCAAGGATTGAGAGATGATAGTGTAGGCCTGTTGCTGAGGAATTTCAACAGCATTAAGTGTGTAGGATTTGCCTCCTTAACCAAATGAGAATACATAAATCAGTTGTCAGGGAAATTTCAGATTCTGCTATAGCATTTGGTGACGTCACATTTTCCTCTGCTTTTGTTATTGTTATTCTCACTGAGGTTTGAGAAAAATATCTTTTTCTATGTGTTGCCTGCTTTTTAGGAGAAGCCAGAATTATCAAGGGCAGCCATTAATGATTGGGTGGCAAATAAAACAGAGAAGCGCATCACGAATGTGATCCCAGAAGGCGGCATTGATGACAGCACTGTTTTGGTTCTGGTCAACACCATTTTCTTCAAGGTATGGATAAGCTGGTCTCCATCTTCCCCTGTTCACTCTATGCCCCTGTGTACATTCTGTAGTCCCTATTCCTTAGGGTTGAGGACTGCCCTTCAGTCACTCACATGTGGAGGCATGAGGAAATATGCAAGGTGGATGATGTCTAAGCCACCCGTGCTTCAGCTTGTGACTAAGCATAATTTCTCTGAGCCTGGTAAAAAATTGAAATAGACTCTCTCCCCACTGTCCCAATAAAAGGCCTTGTCCATTTTGAAAAATTGGAGGTTTTGTTCCTTCTTTGGGTTTTTTTTTTGTTAAGCTATCTATGTTTCTGGCTGCCTGACTTGTTTTTATAGCTAGATCCTTCAGTATGGCATATATCTAGGGTGACCATATGAAGAGGAGGACGGGGCTCCTGTATCTTTAACAGTTGCATAGAAAACGGAATTTCAGCAGGTGTCATTTCTACATTTGGAGAACATGGTGAAATTCCCTCTTCATCACAACAGTTAAAGGTGCAGGAGCTGTACTAGAGTGGCCAAATTTAAAAGAGGGCAAGGCACCTGCAGCTTTAACAGTGGTGATGAAGAGGGAATTTCACCAGGTTCCCCATATATACAAATGACACCTGCTGAAATCGATCCTCCCAGAGTGCAGGACACGGAATAACGGGCTCAAGTTAAAGAAAGCCAGATTCCGGCTGGACATCAGGAAAAACTTCCTGACTGTTAGAGCAGTGCGACAATGGAATCAGCTACCTAGGGAGGTTGTGGGCTCTCCCACACTAGAGGCATTCAAGAGGCAGCTGGACAACCATCTGTCAGGGATGCTTTAGGGTGGATTCCTGCATTGAGCAGGGGGTTGGACTCGATGGCCTTGTAGGCCCCTTCCAACTCTGCTATTCTATGATTCTATGATTCTATGAAATTCTCTTTTCAATGCAACTGTTAAAGATACAGGAGCCCTGTCCTCCTTTTCATATGGTCAGCCTACATATATCTAAATTACATGATTATAGATAGCCTTTTTAGACACTATTCTTGATCTTAAGATCAATTGGTAAGGTCTATGCACTCTGGATACCACAGACCTAACTTAGGGCCCAAACAGTCATTACTTTTCTATTTTTATTCTACAGTCAGTGCAGGGGGACTGTTCCGAATTGAGAACATGTGGGGCAGGGGAAGCTTTAACTCTCCCCTCCCCTGCTATGAGCCTGATCTGGATTGGGGGCCCTGTGCCCACCCCACAGTAAAAATGAAAACATAACAGAAAAGAAGATGTAAAGTAATGCCTTTTTTGACCCTTAGTTATTCACCTTTCTTCTGTGGCCTGTGGAACTTATCAGTGGCTCTGACTGCTACTCCTCCTGAGGGGGGGGTCTCAGTGTCCCTCATTATTACGGTGCTAGTCCCATTTTGCAGATAAAGCTGCTCGTGTTCATGCTGACTTGGATGCCATCTGAGGATCTGAGATGGACAGAGCTAGTATACCATCTTGTCATGTTATGGATACCTTTCAGCTTGTGCATTTACACAGGATGTGGACAAGCTGCTTGAACGACTGAGGCTGATTTAGATTCTTTAGATTCTTGTCTTGTGAAATCTAAAAGAACTGAGCTGGGTACCTGGACCTCCGAGGGAGTAGCCTCCTTGCTGGACGGTGAGGTCCTTACAGTTTTGAAAGAAGCCATGGTGAGGTCCATGTTGAAGAAACCAAGTCTAGATCCCAAGGTTTTGGATAACTCCTGACTGGCGTCAAATTTGCCATTCTTAGACAATGAAGGGGCTGGAGTGTGTGGTGGCCTCACAACTCCAAGCAGTGTTGGATGATACTGATAATTTAGATCCATTCCAATCAGATCTGTTATGGGATGGAAGCAGCTTTGATTGCCCTAGTTGATGAGTTACGCTGGGGAATAGCTGAGGGGAGTGCAACCCTGTTGGTTCTTCTACACCTCTCAGTGGTTTTGATACCATTGGCCATGGTATCTTTGGATCATTTTTGTGGATTGGGTTGGGAGGCAGAGTTTCTAAGTGGTTCCAGTGCTTCCTGAATGTGCCATCTCAGAAGGTGGTGCTGGGAGTTTTCTGCTCCGCCCCATGGCAATCAGCTTGTTAGGTGCTATAAGATTCCATTCTGTCACCTGTGCTTTTTAACATGAAGGTTCCGGGGGGAAGTTGTGCCACGACACAGGCTCTTTACAACAGGCCTGTCCGCGGACACTCCCTGCTCAAGCAAAGCACCACCACTTTATGAGCCTGAGGTGAGGGACAAACACCACCTTTCTACAAACTATGTGGAGAAAGGAGTTAAACAGGAATAATTTCAGGAATAAAAATAATGCGCTGTGAATTATATGTGCTGATGGTGAATTGATGTCAGAATGGGTGTTATATGTATATAACTGCAGATGATAAATGCCAAGGAGACAAGTGGGATTTTTGTGGTAGTAAAACAAACTGAATAAAAATTTATTTCAATGTTCACAAACTTTGTTTCATGATAAAACTTTTCAGACCCTTGTTAAAACCTCTCATCCAATCCTTTCTCTCTTCTCATACACGCTTTCCTTTCTCTCACACCTTCACTCTTGAACTTTCTTTATTATCAGGATTGTTTAATATACACCAACCGACTATCTGTACACTACACTCAAAAGACAACCCTCTTTACCCTGATCCTCTAATACTCTCTTGAACCAAAGTACTTAAAAAACACACACACCCTTATCACCTCAGTCATTCCCTTATATATCCTCCTCCTAAGATATTCAGTCTCCCCCCACTCAGGTCAACATTCTAAACACCATCAGTGTCATCAGTATGTGGATGGTTCTTAGCTCTATCTCTCATTTCTATCTAAACACCCCAGGGAGGCTGTTGAACTCGTGTCTGGAGGAGGGGAAGATGAGAGTAAATATGCTGAAACTTAATCCAGACAAGTGGAGGTACTGTGGGTTGGGAAACCAACTACTTTGGATGGAGGTCTACAACTGATCTTAGATGAGGTTGCACTCTCCCTAAAATACCAAGTGCTTGGTCTGGGAGCCCTTCTGGACTCTGTGCCAAGTGGGGAAGCCCAGGTTGCTTCAGTGTCCAGGAGTGCCTTTTACCAGTTTATGCTAACTGTGGCCCTCTCTGAAGAGGATGAACCTTGCCTTAATTATCCATGCACAGCTTTGATTGCCCTAGTTGATGAGTTACGCTGGGGAATAGTTGAGGGGAGTGCAACCCTGTTGGTTCTTCTACACCTCTCAGTGGTTTTGATACCATCAGCCATATTATCCTTTTGGATGTGGATTGGACTTGGGAGACCTGGTTTCAAAGTGATTCCAGGTCTTCCGGAATGTGCCATCTCAGAAGGTGGTGCTGGGAGACTTCTGCTCCACCCCATGGCAATTTCTGTGGGTGCCACAAGCTATCCATGCACTAGAGGCATTCAAGAGGCAGCTGGACAACCATCTGTCAAGTATGCTGTAGGGTGGATTCCTGCATTGAGCAGGGGTTGGGCTCAATGGCCTCATAGGCCCCTTCCAACTCTACGATCCTATGATTCTCTAGTGAAAACTAGGCTGAATTGTTGCAATGAGCTGGGGTTAGGGGCTTTGTGTACTAAAACTGCTTCTTCTGCCCAGGGTTGAAGCCTGTGGTGGTTAGAAGTGCATTTCCCCTCTCGGTGAGAGACAGGGGGAGAACTGTTTGAGGCACTCCAGTTTAGAGACGGAATGCGTATGAACTAGCAAAAGTAACTGAATGGCTGGGAGAGAGCTTATTTTCTATGCTGCTGTTGGGTTGACAAGCATGATGTTCTATATGTGACCAGTGGCTGATTATACTACAAGTTGTTGTCTGTGATTGTGTTGGGTTGGCTGTGGATGATTGATTGGATGAATGGAGTATGTGAGTTGAATGTTTGAGTGTATGTTTGAGTTGCGAGTATGAGAGTGTGTGAGAAGTTTTAGTGTGACAAGGATGTGCTTAGAAAATTCAGGGTAGGATGAGTCACAGATGTTTATATGCTCTTCCCCTTCCACCATCCTTCTCTAGCTCTCACGTTTCCAGTAGCTCATCCACTGAGCCCTCCTGTCTTGTGGTGCTGCTATTTAACATCAGGTCAGGCTGCAATAAGACGGCCCTCATCCATGAGGTATCTGGTGCCACCATCTGCCTGATTTTGTGGGCTTAGTTTCTGTTGTTGTGGCCTGATGTCATGGACAAGGTTCTTGCAGCAAAGCAACCGATCATATGCTTTCTCAGTTCTTGCCCCTCCTGGCTAATAAAAGCTAGCTGAGGGTGTATTGTGAAAAAGGGATTTACGTAACCCCCTAAACTGCTCAGTTGGATCAGGATGGGGCAGCTTGGAGATTATGAGGAGGAGACAGGAAACACAACCAGTTTGTGAATAAAGCAATACAAGAAAAGCAAGCGCAGGTATTTCAGAGAGTCTCACACCCTCTTTGGGCAGAAAACTTAGTTACAAAACACTCACAGAGTTACATGAGCCCTCTGAGGGCAGAAATGCTTTAGAATTGTGCAAGGCTGGCCAATCAGGAAACAGAGGCCTATGGGTCTCCCCTTGCTTTCAGTGGGCAAAAGGAGAGTCACGCCAGAGAAACTCCTTCACCCTCCTCTCTCGATCGGTAGCGCAATCCTGAGCTGTACCAATCCAACTGAGTTGTGGTAGCTGAGCCTCCTGGATTTCCTTTAGCTTCCAATAGGCAAAAGGAGGCAAAAGGAGAGTTGTGCTAGAAGGGCCCCTTTCACACCCCCTCAGTTGGTAGTGCAACCCCTTAGGAGTTTGCTAACCTCCCGGTTGCAACTGTGGCACTGTTTCCCCAGTTGTTTCTGTTGGATTGTACAATCTCTGCCCGTCTGAGTCTTGGAACATGGTGCTATTGGATCCCCGTCTGCCAAACGGCAGGAGGGGATTCACGCCAAGGAAACACTTCCCTCGCCCCTCAGCTGGATGTACAACCTGGTCTAGAATTGTGCCGTATGACAGAGCAAGACAGCCCAAACCTTATCTTTGTCCTGGGCGATTCATTCCACCCATGAAATTCACCCATAACATATTTATGGGTTTCAGATAACTCTCCTCCTGGCCAAGGAAGAAGCCAGTGCTGAAAAGTTTGGATGGCGGTTCTGTTTCTCAGGCGCACCTAGGATCATCAAAACAAACAAAACACAAAAACAAACGAAAAAGCCACTCCCTCCCAGAGCAAAGAGAGTTTAGGGTTTTTATACCCTTGGTTCCTCGGTGCAGCTTATGGCCACAAGGGAGATGCCTTAGGGTGCTCTTTGTTGATAATGCATCACGTCTAGATCTGGAATGGATTGCTTTGTGACTGTTAGATTGACAGCGTCCCTTGACAGCGTCTCCTGCCTCCCTGGCAACTCCCAAGGTTGGATTTAGCGTGCTAGGTGCCTTTTGAGTTTTGTTATTGAGAACATCTGGCACCCTCCCCCCAGTGTGGGACCATCTCGGTCCTGTTACTTCAGAGAATTCAGGGTGCCTGGCGCATATCCCATTTCCTCCTTTCATCTGCCTTTCCCAGAATCTTGAGGCCATAGACGTGCCTTCACAACAGAGCCCATGGGATTGCCGCCCTTGCTTCTCTCATCCTGCCTCCCTTGCTATTGCCCATTGACATTTGCATGTTTTGGCAACATAGAGACAATCAGCTTATTTACAATTCACGTTACATTTCGAGGTCATTTTGGTATGTATCTCTTTGCATTGCATCACATTTGTTACATTTCAAATGAGATCTAGAATACACAGCGGGGCCAGTATTTACATCTGAGAGGAAACACAACTGAGCTGGCAACTTCTTTGATAGCAAAGGAGGGTTTTTAAAGAAAGGGGGAATTTTCAGAGCCTAAGCAGCACATAGGCAAACACACATTTCCCCCCAATTTGGGTTGTTCACAAATCCAACCTAAAATCCACTCGTGACAGTATCACAGGGTGGGTGAATGCTTTTCTACAGGAAGGAGTGATTCCTGCTGTCCTTCAGGAGGCAGTAGTGCAACTAACCACTCCTGAAAGATTCCCACTCTGGACCCAAGGGTATTAGACAGCTACTTCCCAGTTGCAAATACTCGTTTCTTAGGGAAGGTATTGGAGAGGGTCGTGCTGCAGGGACCCTTGGAGGACATTGATAATCTAGACCCATTCCGGTCTGGGTTTTGTCCTGGTTATGGGACTGATTGATAGTCCTGATGGATGACCTTTATCAAGCGAGGGACGGGGGAGTGCAAACCTGCTAATTCTTCTCGATCTCTCATCAGCTTTTGACATCATCGACTCCTGGATCGACTGTGGGATGGGCATTAGAGGCACTGTGTTATAGTGGTTCCAGTCCGACCTGCAGGGCCAATTTCAGAGAGTAACGTTGGGTGACCATTCCTCAGCCCTTAGCAGTTGAGCTTTTGGGTTCTACAGGACAACATCCTGTATCCAATGTCATTTAGTATCTATATGAAGCTGCTGGGTGCAGTCATTAGGGTATTTGGAGCCAAGTGCCATCAGTATGCTGATGACACACAGCTCTATCTCTGTGATATTTGAATCAGGAGAGGTTGTGCAAGTCCTCGATCAGTGCCTAATGAGCTCAATGAAGGTCAATAAACTGAAATTGAATCCTGGCAAGTTTGAAGCCCTGTAGGTGAGCGGTTCCCATGTCTGTGAGACAGGCTCATTGCCTGTTCTGGATGGGGTTTGTAGTCTGGGAGAAGTAACCTGCTTTGCATGCAGAATGTCCCAGGTTTGATCTCGATCTTCTCCAAGTTGGGCGAGGAAAGAATCCTGCCTGAAACCCTGGAGAGCTGCTGCCAGTCAGTGTCGACAATACTGGGCTAGATGGAGCAATGGTCTGACTTTGTATAAGGTAGCTTCCTATGTTCCAGAGGGAGGCACACTTCCTTGTCTCTCTCAAGCTACACGCATCTAGTTTCTTGTGGAAACTCTTTCCTCTTGCGCTGTTCTCGAGGAGGGCCTGGTCCAACAGCTGCTGCTGTCAATCTCCTCATACCTTACAGGATTTGGACATCCCATGTAGATACAAGGAAATGTTTGCACAAACTTTCCTCAAGTGTCACCTACAATTCAGCTTCTTCCTTTCTTCAAGCTTGAGGGCGGTGGCCCTGCAGCCTATCTGAGCTCCCTTACATATTATAAATACAGGTGGGCGTTTACTAGGGCTCGCTATAATGCTCTCTCTTCCAAGGTCACAGAAGGCAGATATCAAGGAATTCCAGTCCCCCAACGGTTATGCCCATGTGATTCAGGTGAGATAGAGACATCCTCTCATGTGCTTTTACACTGCTCGTTCTACACAGAGGCCCGGTCAGGCTTAATCCATCCTCTACCACAGGACTTTCCAGGTAACACTGAAGAATTTTATACCAAGTTCCTCCTTGCCGATAGAAACCCCTCAGTTACCTATAAGGTTGCTAAATTCTGCCACTTGGCTATGAGGACACGTCATAACCTATTAACCTCGGAGGACTGTTAAATCTCTGGGAGATGGGAACTAAGGATCTGTACTACTTTGTATGGTTGCTGTTGCTGGATTAATGTTGTGCTGGTCTCGGACTGTAATAAAGTGATTTGATTTGATTTCTTCAAGCTTGCAACCCAGGATGCCTTCCTGCTCCCTGACCTGTGTGGGGACAAGTAAAGTATATTTACTCCCACATGCCATACTTCATAGAATCGCAGAGTTGGAAGGCGCCTACAAGGCCATCGAGTCCAACCCCCTGCTCAATGCAGGAATCCACCCTAAAGCATCCCTATCCAGCTGCCTCTTGAAGGCCTCTTGTGTGGGAGAGCCCATGACCTCCCTAGGTAACTGATTCCATTGTCGTACTGCTCTAACAGTCAGGAAGTTTTCCCTGATCTCCAGCTGGAATCTGGCTTCCTTTAACTTGAGCCCGTTATTCCATGTCCTGCACTCTGGGAGGATCGAGAAGAGATCCTGGCCCTGGTACTGAGTGACTCCTTCTAGACACCTCTTTCATGTTTCCTCCTCTCTCCCTACCAACTTCAAGAACATGGGTAGGCTGCAGAGGAAAAGGGGATGAGCCAGTTGGGAGGGATTGCTTTTCAGCCCATCTTTACAAGATGTGATTGTACCTCTCAGTAGGCATGGATGGGAGAAGATGAATTTGTGTGTCCAAATCTTGTTTGTGAATTAATTAATTCTTAACCTGTGTTATCCCCCACTTCATACACAGAGTATAAAGGCCATAACTAGAATGGACTTTCCACACAAATCTTTAGATGCCTTTTGTGTGGAAGCTCCTCATTTGGGCAGTTCCTTTATTAGGACCAACCCAAATGCCACAAAAAAATTGCCCAGGTTTTTGAGTTTTTAGAACTCTTCATCAGGCTATTTGGTACAAAAAGCAAGGGATGGGGAAGGAAACAGAAAAGTCCCAAAGTTAGGTCAGATATTATGGCCATGAGATCTACAGTTTAGACCCAGGCTCAAGAGAAAGATTGCAGATTTTATTAGTCCCTGTAGGTGTTTCAGGTATCAGATGATGCCTAGTAGTCTGCAACAAAGAAGCCGTGGCTGCTACCCATTTCTGACGACAAAGTCTGTCTGTAACTCAGATCTGTCTCTTGAACATGGAGAAATCAACAGGTGTCTGGATAGATAGCGAGTAGAAGTAAAGGGGGGGAAATGATAGTCTTTATATTAGCAAAGCCAGAGATTAATTTTGTGTGGTGTGATGGGAAGAAAGTCAACTGAAGCCAAATTGTGGTGATGTTACCAAGTGGTTTGAGGGAATGGTATCAGGTTACACCTAACATTTTGGGACAAAGAAGCAATATATTAATCGCAGCGATACAGAATTATGCGGGGTAATTTTTCTAGATTCATACATATCTAACAGGCCATGAGCTTGGGTGGTAGAGGTAGGAACTGGGGCCAAAGTGAATTGCACTGTTCAGTCCTGATATCTGACAGATTCTGCCTGATTGTTCTGCTGTCTTTTTAATGCATTAATCCAGGGCCACTGGAAATCAAAGTTCCGTGTTGAAAACACAAAGATGGAGCTGTTTTACCGAGCCATATCTGAGCCCTGCTCGGTGGCTACAATGTACCAGGAAGCCATGTTCCGTTACGCCTCCATCTCAAGTTCCAAAGTGCAGGTGCTGGAGCTGCCCTACAAAGGGGACGACATTACTATGGTGCTCATCCTGCCCTTTGCGGACACAAGCCTGGCGCAAGTGGAACAGCAGCTGACCTCAGAGAAGTTGGAAAGCTGGCTGAACTCCCTGGAAGAGGTCTCCCTCACGGTACATCTGCCCCGTTTCCAGATGGAGGACAGCTTCAGCCTGAAGGAGAAGCTGCAACGAATGGGGCTGACGGATCTCTTCCATCCTGAACATTCCAGTCTGCCAGGTTAGTCCAGAAGGGCTCCTGCAAGGCCCAAACATTTGAGGGAGGGGGTGAGGCTACCACCCACATGACATGATCCTATCCCATACATACAATCTCAAGTCATGAAAGAACAGTTTATGTTTTAATTCTCAAATTCTGTTTTCTACTAGCTGTACACGGCGTAACATACACCGTTGTTTAAATTATAGGGTTGGATTACTTTAATAATAATCTTAAAGTTTATTAATTAAATATCATCGCGGGGGTGCGGGCTGCTTGGAGGCTGCCGATACAGTGCCGTCTGGCAGACCTGGGGGGCAGCGAGGTCGAGGGGAGGGGGAGCAGGTGTCCCCCTCTCCCAGGAGTTCCTGTCAGCCTTGGGCCACCTGCCCAGCTCGCATGAGATTAGGCCGGGGCCTGAGCTTGCAGCAAGCAAGCGGCCTCCCACCTGGCCACCAAGGGCCCCGGACGTGCCTCGCTCATGCTCCAGATCATGGAGCTGCATCCTTCGGGGGAGGGGGGAGCGAAGAGGCAGAAGGAGGGGATAGAATTACCTTGGAAATCCCGGAGGAGTTGGGCGAGGGGCTTAGCAACCTGTATCAGCTGAAATTACACATTACTGTTGCTTAGCAACCTGTATCAGCTGAAGCCTGTACGGAAACATACCTAAGCATTTTATATATAGAGATATTTCTTGAAATTACACTGTGGCTCACATCCCCACCACCACACACACATATACCTTATCCTGTAAAACTTGCTGACCCTTTTGTAACATTTGGGTTGGCAGCAGCACTGACTCCCACTGCCAGGGCTGGCATCAAGGGTAGGCATGGCTGCCCAGGGGCCCACTGGCAAGAGCCCCCAGGAGTGCAGCCTGCTTTTCCACCTGCCTCTCTCTCTGACCCAGACAATGGTTGGGGTGGTGGAGGTGGGAAGACGTAGATGCCACTGCCTGCTTGCTCATTGGTTCTCTGCCTATCAAGCAAGCACGTAGAAGCAATTATGAGGCAGAGAATAAGGAGCAAGAGCAGCTGGTTACCGTGGCAATGAGAAGGGGTAGACTCACGGTGTGTGTGTGTGTGTGTGCGCGCCTTGTCTAAGGGTCTTCAATGCTGTGGATCAGTGACCCTGATTATTATGGTGTTTTGATCTTCCCTCCTGCCTATGCACAAGGAATTCTGGGCACGGTAGTTTCTGAGAGGGCATGTCACACTGGGAAGCACAAATGCTTCTGTCTCTCAGGTTACACATCTTAGTTCAACTGCACAGACTCTAGAACACTGTCCTTTCTCTCCCACTTCCCACATGTGGGCCCTGGACTTCTGTTCTTGGAGAGGGGATAGAATACCTGTTTGCCCCTTCCAGTAAGCCAGCCTCAACCTTGTGTCTTTGATGTGTAGAAACTGGCACCTGCTTAAAAGAAATGGTAAAAGCTTTTTAGACGTCAACTCAGTCTCAGAGACTCTGAAGGTTAACAACCTGTATTCCAGAGATTCTCATACTTTAACATAAAAATGAGTTTCTAGGCCTAGTGGTTGTGAAGACATGTTGGCATGAGCATGCTTCTTCTCGAGGAGTTGCTTGTGGCTTCCATGCTCCACTTGTCATTCCTTTATTATATGCAGCTGCATTCTCCTAATCGCACCTTCAACACCCCTCTTGCTTATCTCTACCTTCATCAAAGTGGCTTACAAGACTCAAAGCAACTTACAAAGAAGTTCATGAAATACATAACACAATGTAGAAACAGCCCCAAAACATAAAATCAATTTCAGACAATTCTTTTCTGGACTGATCTCAACAGCCCATCATGTCTCTAGTCTACCTGCGCATCTGGCAGATACAATGAAGGCCTTGCCCTTTAGTCCAGTGTACAGTTGCGTGATCTGTCAGCGTAGAGTCTTCAAGCCAAAGCCAGTGACGAAACTGAGATCTCTGTGAGGGGTGGGGGTGGGGCAAGATGAAAGCTTCTTCCCCCATCAGTGATCCCGATCCTGATCTCTATTGGCAATGAGGAAACACTGATCGGTTCTCTGCTCCACCTCAGCTGGGTGCTGCTGGAGGCAAGTTGGCTCCATGGGGCACACAGAGAGCAGCCAAGAGTTGCAAGTAAGACCACCTGTGGCCTAGACTATCAGCATACAAACAGCCTTTCAAAGATCCAGCTCCTGCCACTCTGAATTGGGGAAGCAGGAGCTGACTACTGTATCCTGCAGGACATCCTAGCCACCGCCCACCTGCATTTCTTCTGTTACAACTGGCTCTGCAACTGGCAGCCAGCAAAGCTTGTGATGCAGCGGGGGGGGGGGGGGAACCAGTGGCTGCAGTTGCTGCCAGTCAGTGTTCACCATTTGCACCCTCCCCACAGCTTCTCACACCCTGCTAGGAAAAGCAGTGCTGGAGGCGTGACCTAAAATAATCTCTGGTGAGTGTAAATCCTCCATCATCTTTATATAAGCTTCCAGGATAGAATATTTTACCTTCTAGAGAACTTTGTTTCCTGACTGAATGTTAACATTTTCACTAAGGAATCAAGTTTAAATATTTGTATGGATACACCACAAATTTCTGTGGCCTTTTGCTTTCTCCCAAAAGGCAGTTTGCGTGCTCTCAATTTACAATCTGTTGTCGTTTTCAGGTATAATTGCAGGTGGCAGACCGGAACTTTACGTGTCTGAAGCTTTCCACAAAGCCTCCCTAGAGGTAAGCCTGGCCTGGCTTCCTTTCCTGCCTCCCCCCACCCCGATCTCTTTCTTTTGTGTTAAACTTTGGTCATGAAAAGATAACCAGTGAGTTTAAAATGCCAGTAGCACAGCTCTTTAATCCTGGAGCTCTCCAGAATATGACCTGAAGTGGAGACTGGACATTGAGCAGGGCACAGTTTTAATAAGAAGTCATTTTGCATCAAAGGTTTTATTTATTTATATCCCTCCAAGGAGCTGATGGGACACCAGGTGTGCCTATGTACAGCAATTGCTGAGAGGGAGGGTGCGCTTGCACCTAAGCCATGTTTGTGGGTTCCCCTTGGGCATCTGGTTGGCCACTATGGGAACAGAATGCTGGACTAGATAGGCCTTTGGTCTGATCCAGCCTGGCTCTTCTTGTGTTCTTATGTCTACCCCTCCTTCCCCTGTAGCCCTGCCCTAGAACTCTTCAGAGGAAAGCAGCCCCATCTACTGTTACTTTCTACTGTTAGTTTTTCCCTACCCTGTGCCTGCTTACCCTACCCTGTACCTGTTTGCATTCTCTTCCCCTCCTTATTGTTTTATTATGATTTTATTAGATTGTAAGCCTATGCGGCAGGGTCTTGCTATTTACTGTTTTACTCTGTACAGCACCATGTACATTGATGGTGCTATATAAATAAATAATAATAATAATAAATCCAGAATGGGATGGGAGTTGGGCAACTACATTTTTTGGAGGTGTGCATCTCTAAGAGAAAATGTGACTTTAACAAAGTTTGTATCTAGGCAAGCCATCCATAGACTACAAACTTGTCTCCCCGCCCCACCTTTTGACTCTGCTTTGATACAACAAAACATTACAGACCTTTGGCCTTGCAGAGGGTTAACCACCCTCCTACTGGAGAAGCTGCATTCTCCCCCTTCGGACCAGGTCTTGTCCACTCCAGGCATTTTGCTTAAAATATCTCATTTCTTTCTCAGTTGACCTATTCAGCACAGCAGATGCTCTGTGTTGTACAACCTCTGTGTAGGGGGATTACACCCAGGATTTGTGTCCAGGTCACAGTGGAATAAAGACCTATGGGAACTGGGACAAAAGACCCAGGACTATAGAGTCCAGCTTGTGTGTTCTCCACTGCAGCCATCAGGTGGGCCTGGAGACACCAAGGGTGGCTGCAGTCTTGTGCCTCTCCATTGATAGACTCAACATTCAGCCTGAATAAAACAACTGAGAAAGATAGCAGGGAGGTCTGGGTTCTCAAGCTTCCCTTTTCCCAAAAGGATGGCTCCGTTAGGGACACCCACTCATTTTGGACAGGGAGAGCAAAAGAAAGAAAAAATAGAGTGGAGTCACATAGCACATTATCATTAGGGCTCTTCCCGATTAAAGCAATCCTAGCTGATCATAAGAGTTTGTTAGTCAATCAAGCTTGCATATGGGTAATATTGTTTTTAGACAATGCCTGCTAGAACGCATGCATGCGTCCGCTTAGGAAAGTCATTTTCCAGATTGAGAGCACTGGAGACCATGATCTTCCTTACTTGAGAACATCAGCATTAAGGCTGCAGTGTTTCATTGATTAATGGGTTAGATTCATTAACCAAATGTTTTTTAAAATGTTTTTGCTATGGGTACTCAAAACCATAGCTGGCTCGCTCCCTCTTGGGGCATGCCCTCCTCTTTCCTCACATAGGAGGGGATGTGCAGGCTCCTGGGATCCACATCTTGGTGTGTGTCCCTAATTCAGTGTGCGCCCCTCTCTCTCTCCAATCGGCAGGTGAATGAAGAAGGCAGCGAGGCAGCAGCTGCCACGACAGTCATCATGATGGGACGCTCATTCCAGTTCAACAAACTAGTCTTCAATGCCAACAGACCTTTCCTGGTGCTCATACGGGAAGTGGGCATCAACTCTATCCTCTTCATGGGCAAAGTAGCTGATCCTTGCTCTTAACGCTGTGGTTGTTTTGTGATGGCCATTTGTAAATCCATTCTGGACAACAGTGCGTCTCGCGAATAAAAAGGTACTTCCCCCACCTCGCGCGCATATTGTGACATGCTCAGTAAATGCAGCCGCATATGTAACCTCGCCACAGAGCCCCTCTTTTTTCTTTGTAAACTACCTGGGCATATTATCGCTCAAATGCCTGCATTTGAGCTCTGCTCCACTAGGACTTGCAGAAGCATTTGGCACAGAGAAACCTCCTTCGCTGGAGGTATTTAAGCAGAGTTGAGAGATGGCCATCAGCCAGGGATACTGTAGCTGCACCTTGCAGTGCAGAGCCTGCACTGGGCAGGAGGCTGGACTACATGATCTCATAGTTCCCTTCCAAGATTCCATGACATCTTTTGATGACTTCTGTGGTGTTGCCCTTTTAGAAACACATCTCTACATTGCTGAGGAACCTGCTATTAGAAAATAGCTACCAATTATCAAAGACCATATATCATTTGTGAAATTATAGGGTTGGATTACATTTTGCATTTGCACTGCCAGAAAGGCAGGCTTCCACAACTTGTCACCCACCAAAGCGAATGCAGCTTGACAATCTCCTTGTTTTGACAGCCACAGCAAGAGGTTTTTGCTGAGCCCCTGGTAGACCCCCACAGAAGTGAGCTGCATTCAGCTTAGTACTATACTGTATGATCACGGCCATTCAGCTTGGTGAACCACCAAGGGTGAAGGCATGAGGCATTACAACTCTCCTTCCCCACCTGCTGTGAAAGCTGAGTCTGCAGAAGGCCCGACGTGATTTCTTGTCTAGAAAGACCAGCAAGGAGTTCCAATAAACAGAAACAGCTAGTGAAAACTGACTTTGGCTTAATCATGGTTAGAGTCTGTTAAAGAGGGGTGGTGATGTGTAGGGCTGCAGCCAGAACAAAAACGACAGTGCCCTCTAACTTTGAGTATTAAACCATTTAATTCTCAAACCACTCACATGCATAACGTTTCTTTTACACAGTGTTAAAGAGGGAAAATGCATTTGTTTTAAAATACAAACAGAATTTCAAGTATACATTTATAGAATTTTTCAGAGTCCTAACCAAGTTGCTAAATTCCCATTCACATTTTTAAAGCTGTTCAACGAGATTTATTTTATTTTTTTGCTAAACTGCTTTAAATAAGTTTGTACAAGTCTGGATCTTCACTGTTATATTTTAGTCTCCTTCCACGCACACCAAAGACACACCCACAAAATCATGACCCTCTTGCCTCTTTTTCTTTCTCCCTCCATGTCCCTAAAAAACCCACTGGGAGGATAAAAGGATGCATGCAACCTGGGTTTTGGAAAATGCTCATTATAAATATATCGGGCAGTTCTGATATAGTCTTTTGCAAACAGTTGGATCACATTTCAGTGACGTATGAATCCTGTTCTTTGCAAATACAAAGCAATGCAACACCACAGGAGAGAAGTACAATAAGAAGTCTCAGCACTCCAACAGAAAAAAATAATTGTAGATCTTATCTGTTTCAGGTTCACAGAGCAATAATTTTAAAGGGTATGTCAAGTGGTGGTGGGTTCATTTTTAAAAGGAAAAAAAATCATGATCAAGATCCCTCTGGAACAAAGGGAAAATAATAACACTAGGGGGTAGACAAAAACCAGATGGGAGAATTTACCAGTGAGCTTGATCCATTCTGAACCACCTTTTTCTCAAACCTCGCCAAAAGCCAGGCCACAGCAAATGGGCAGAGGAGCCTCCAGTAGGCTGGATATTTTGCCCAGCATCTATGATGAACAATCCAGACATTCCATTGCTATCACCTGATGTGGCCACATGCACAGCGTATGGCTACAATATATGAATTCAAGGTAGTAATATAACACGCCTAGGAGATCTGTATCTTATAAGCACTGTCATTCTACATATACGTCTGCTTGAGTGGTACCATTCAAGACGGTGGCACCCTACCACACCATCCAGTACAGACCAACTTTCAGTCTGTCTCAGCGAGTAATCCCCAAATCCCTGATTATATGAGGCAGAAAGGGATAGATGTTTGGAAACCTAAAAGTGACATAATATCAATACAGTTGTGATTCCATGGAGGTTTAACCCATTCCTTTTTAAAACTGAAGGCTCTGTGTACACTACAAATGTTAGCAGCATCTATTCCACTGTGCTGTGGCTCAGTTGCTTTTTACAAAGCACAGCTTGGGCTCTCTCCCCTGTGCAGAACAGGGCCATCGCAGCAAGCAAAAATGATTTCGCTTACTTCACAAAAGCCAGACTTCCAGGTGCTATGTTGGAATTAAAATTGCGAGGAGGGGGCATCCTACGTATACACACAGCCTTGCTTTTGTGCTATTGAAGGATGTGAGTATGCTGAGACAGGAGACAGAATGTCTCCCAGTCTGAGGGAGACGGCAATGATAGGCCAATGTTATTACCACCACTACCAATTTTCCATCTAAGTCAACCCTTCTGCATGTAACGGCTAACAACAGCCAAAGGTTTAAAGTGCATATGGGGAAAAAGTAGAAGGGAAGTGAGGGAGCTTAAAATAACCTACTTAAAGTGCCACACTACTATTAAAAGCTGATTTGCAAGAGATAATAGCAGAGGAGCTGAACTGTAGTCCTTTGACTCATTCTTGAGAGAATAACACATTTTCTTGTTGTGGTACTCATTATCTCTATAAAGCCGTGTGTGTGCGTCATGACCCCTTGAAGGTGGTAAGCTAAGGTTCTGGCACTGGATACTTCCAAGTATAAGGGGCTGGGGGTTCACATCCAGGTCAGGGATTATAAATATCACAAAGGTGGCACCCCACGTCCTATGAGCAAGCCCTCTGTACCTACAAGAACTTTTTGCTGCGCTGCTTTCCAGTTTCCAACTGGCATAGACAATCCCCCTTATCAGCAATGATGCATGATATGAAACATAAGCTAGCGCTCACAAACAAAAGCTTCTCTCCAGCTCAAAGATCAATAGTTATTTCGGTGTACATCCTCCTGAAAATGTTTCGACTAGCTTTGTTAATCTGTAACCTACAGTTTGTAACCAGGGGGCTTCTCCTGACATCGTCTTTGCCCTGGGGTGGCTCCGAAACTGCACTGCACTGGGTATATGACGCAGCTGCAGATTCGAAGCCACTCTGGGCAAAGAAGCCAAGATGCGTGGCTGAAAAGCTGGGGGCTTACCCTCACTTTTCCAGCCAGAGCGAGGTTAGCTCAGCTCTTCTGCTGGTTTGTCCTCACTTGGAGCCACTCCGGGGACATTCCTGGGTGGAAGGCAACCTTCTATTGGTCTCCGGAAGTCGCAGGAAGGGGTGGGCCCAGTGAGCCCAATGGCCGCTGGAAAGCCCATGCTGCCTCCCCTCGTAAGAACAACTTGCTGCCACCACGCACCAGCGATAGCACGGGGCTTGGCGGTGGAGTGGTCCTAACCCAGCGCCGTGAAGATAGCCCCCAGGTAATTTACAAGTTGAAGTTTCATGAGTACACTAAACCTGGAAGCTTTGGCATGACACATGGAAGGATATGAGCAGAATCCCTTGAGAGGAGGATTGCTATCTGCCAACACCCAGTAGTAAACCCTCTGGAAAGCCTTTCTAAAATAGTCACCTTTTGGACTAACTTCAAATTGCCAAACAGTACTCACCCTGAAAGAGATTTGACCACATGACCCTTTGGTGGAGTTTACAAATAAAGCTCCTGAAATTCCGATTTACATTTTATACATTTCAGACTCCACAATCTGAAATTTGTGCTACACTGAATAAACAAGGCCAGCAGCTGGAAAACAAGATCTTAGTTATGTATAAACCAAGTAACAATAGTAGCACCAGAGAGAGGCACAGAAATCCGACACTTTCTGAATATTGTTGCTGAGCAGACCTACACTTCAAATGTTGTTAGGTATGTCCAAGGTTACATCCTAAGGGCAGAATGAGACATTTTTTCAAAACATGCAATTATCACATGAAACAGCACCTGCTCTGCTCCCCAATTATGTGTAGTTATAAATTATGATTCTACCTCATCATACAGTACATTTCCTCACCCCATGTCATTGCCACTGGAAGGTGTGTGTGTGTGTACGCATGCAAGAAAAACACACGCTACACACTTCATTACTATAGACACAGTGTACTGATTTTGGTGGCAGCTCTGTGGTTTTGGTAACATCTAGTTCTACCCTCAAACATATTGTTTGGTCCAGAGAACTCATAACTTAGCCAGAGGGAGAAAGTTATGTATCTCCTGGTCCCTGTTAGAACAATTATTGGAGTGACTGCTTCAGGAAAAAGAAAGAATAATCACAATACGCTAATAAATATTTCCTATATTTCTAGAGAGAAAATTGGTTAAAGATTGTTAATTCCTGTGCTGAATATAAGGGCTACAATCTATAAGGAAGGACTTCTGGGCAACCCTCACAGCAGTACAAGCGTGTATCTGCCCTTCATTTTAGTGGGATTTCCACAGGAGATCTATCAAGCCTGTTGTGCCCCTGGGTTACCTCTGATCAGTTCTCCCAACATTTAAGCTTGATTGTCAGATTGGCATATTACAGATTAAATGAGATTAGCAAAAAAGAATGACAAAGCCATTCACATTTTAAAATTTATTTCTGTTAAACTACAAGATTATTTCTTACTAACCATGCTCCATAGAAAACATCTGCCAGTTATCATTATCCATTGTAGTTGATTTTAATATTTGTAAGTGGTTCTGACTCCTATTTTAGAGATATTCAACTAACCTTTTCTGGTGCAGTTATTGGGTGATTACAAACAGAAGTGCATTTGATGCCTTGCAATAAATCTCAAAGGAACAGTGCTCTCGCCAATCATCCTGTGCACAAGATATGCTCAGAAGAAAGTCAAATTTGGCAGAAAGAGGCCAACAGGTTAATTCAGAAGAAGGAAGGGAAATCTTAGCTACAGCAACCTTTCTTGGGACTCTTTTCCTAGCAGAAGTAAGTAATGTACATGTCGTACCTTCCACGTCTAAATCGTTCCGCTGTATTTTTTCTTCCTCCCAAATGCACAACCATCTTCAGGCAAACGCTGAGCAAAGCGAGCCCTTTAGAGCTCGTCCACTCAAATAGATGACACTTTTTTTTAGCTTCAATTACAATGAATCGGCACAAGTTGCAAGGGGCGTTCAACACACATTAAAAAAAAAAGTCCATGACACATTGTAGACAATGTGACTCTTTCACCCAATTCACAAATGCAAAAGACATATATTTTAAAGACACACGTGTAGTTTTTAATCTCTCTACCTTCAGGGACCCCTGCCAACATTGTCTGCCACAGAAATAGGAGTTTGTTTCCCAATGCAAATGGCACCTGTCAAAGGGGTGGCTGAGTGTGGAGATCTGAATTGGGGCTATGGTGGGGGGAAAGGGTTTAAAATGCCCTCCCCCCAGCTTCTTACCTTAAAAAAAACCCAAACACAATAAGTGCTTGAATAGTGTCACATCTGGATTGGCCTGGAGTCCCAGTGCATTGCAGATAATTTCTGGGGCATGTTGGAAGCTGCATGCTCAGCACGGGCACCTGCCAAGTCTTTGGACTCCAGCAGTGCCCCACATGAATAGAAAGCATGATCTGGAACACGCTCAAGACCCCTGCCTTTCATGGAGGCTTGTATGCCATCAGTAGGCTGCTTGAGCAGTCTTTGCATTCCCCAGAACACAATCTGAAAACTGCCAATGCATGAAAACACTAGAGCCCTGTTCCACCAACATCTGTGTGCAGCAATGCTTGTGGGAAGCTTGAGAGAGTGGTTGGAGAGGCACATTCCAGTTTGTATTGCAATGTAGACAAAAATGCCCTCTTCCCAGGGAGTGTGGACAGAAACTGCATAGGATGCCTCACACCTGAATGTACATCTGCGTCCAGCAAAGATTTGTGGTTACAAGGCACTCTGTCTACGGAAGCTGCTTCAACATGCATCTCTGCCAACGCTGAATCTATGCTCCCAACTTTTAAAAACACTATCAGAAACAAACAGCTGTTCATGTTCAAAAGACTGAATTAACTCTGGGAACATTTGATGCTGCCTTATAATGAGTCCAGCCATTGATCCATCTTGCCCAGCACAATCTATTCCAGCCAGCATCAGCTCTACAAGGACTTGGGCTGAGGTCCTTTTTATTGGTTTTGTTTATTTATTTAGCAAAGATCCTTTCACCTGGAGATGCTGGAGCTGGGACTTTCTGCATGGAAAACATGCACTCTGCTAGTGGCCTAAGAACCTTCAGATACCCTGTAATATCTCCATATGCAACGGTGCACTGGCACTGCAGGAATGTTATGCAGCACTATGTCAGAATCTATCAGCCATTTTATATTCTTCTGCATAATTAAATAAAAAAAATATTTTTGTGACATCCAACGAAGGGAGAGAAGTCCAATTTAGCTTGAATATTCCTAAGGCAATAGTTCCTCCATCATGCTGTTGTTATTGGTTTTTTTAATACTAGGGCCCCTAGACAATGTCTGAATGGGGGGCATAGGTTAGTTCAAATTCCAGGATCCGAGCTCAGAATCAGCGCTCTGACCTCGGATCCAGGAGTCTGAGCTCCCTCCCCTCCCCCTCACCTCGCAGCTGGTGTGCAGATAACTGCAACCTTGGAGGGAAGGTAAAAAAGGCGTTCCTGTGGATGGAGAGAGGACTGGGGAGGCTGGCTTATGAGGAATCCCCCGCCCCTGCCCCCTAGACTAGTCTCCTTCCCTCCACCACCCCAATGTCTCAGCTAGATGGATGAAAAAGCCCGTCTAGCTGAAAACCAGAGTGGGAGGAGCACAGAAGTGAAGATTGCCTCTGCTGCTCCTCCTGCTTTGCACTGGACAGCTATAAGCTTCGGAGGCTTATGGCCAACCCCATAGGATTGAGCCCTAAATAATCTCTCAGCATTACTGAAAAACGTCCACCCATCAATTCAAGGCATATCGCAAGTCACATATACAGCTTTTACGAAGACAGTCACTATTTTATTATAGAGAATGTCTTTTACTGAAACAAAAATTCTATAGGTATGCTTTACGGTGCATTCCTGCATTGAGCAGGGGGTTGGACTCGATGGCCTTGTAGGCCCCTTCCAACTCTACTATTCTATGACTCTATGAAAAACACCATATTGAATTCTAAACAAAGGGACACATCTATAATCCAAGTTCTATATGGAAGGGCAAGCAAGCAAGTCATGCTTGCCTTAAACCTATATTTTTCAATGGATCTCAATAATTTTTATGTTATACATTTAAGTAATATGCTTAAATAGTAAAACTGTGGCAAACATTTTAAAATTGAGGTTTACACCTTGTGATTTCCTCATCAATACAAAGTCTCTCTGTGCCAGTATTTCTTCTAGCCCCATTATGACCACTTTCCAAAATTATACAGCAGCACCCTTAAGACTTTAACTGAGATGGTCTAGGACTAACTAAACAGAAAAGACATTTGGCAAGAAATTGTTTCAAATGTTTTGCAAAAATCACACTGAGAATTTAAATACATTGGGTTGTATCGAGTAGACTCAGTGAAATTAACGGGACCTAAGTTAGTCATGATTGACTTAAGATCCATTCATTTCATACTTTTAGGACTAACCTTGGTTACAACCTTCTGTCCAAATGGAAGTTCTTTACCTTCCAACACTGCATACAAAGTGGAAAGTTTCTGTCCCACCAATTGGGACACTACAACTGCTTTGGACTGCAATTATGGCCATTTTGGGGAAGAGATATGGACAACATTAAAGGTTATTTGCAACCAGTGTCATGTTCTTGCTGGACTTAACACAAGTATAAAGATCACAGTGAAAAATAGGCACGCCTTCTGCCCATCCATCATTAAATTACAGCTCTGCGCTTTCCAAGAGCTACTATGCACGGAAACTCAATTGGCTATACAAAGCCAATGAAGTTCAGAAAAGAAGGATTGTTAAGTAAGCTAAAACACTGTGGCAGTGCTTGGATCACTATGCCAGCTCCTTTCTGTTAGAGGGGATGGGGGTTTACAGCTTCTGTTGTTTCCTTGAAAACAAGCACCAGCAGAGGGAAGTGCATCAGAGTAGGGAGCGTGGATCCAAGGGATCGCTGCCAGTTTCTGTACACCACCAGCAGTGACTGATGTGCGCCTAAACGCCATTGGTGCAGGCACTCCTGCAACAACATGAAAAACTGGTGCATCCCTCAGGCTAACTAGCAAATGGAGCATATATCAATGGGGCATTTAGGGATCACATGCAACATGATCAGTTAGGATGACAGACAAAACGAGGAGATCACAGTTGGTTAAAAAATATTAAGTGCACAAGCAGCAGCTTTTTAAAAGGTTGCTGGATCTCCAGCTGTGATATTTCGGTAAGGTCACCAGTGAAACAGTTTGATAAATGCCCTGTTCTATTTGTTTTTGCACTAACACCAACACTCTTTAAGTAAAAGCGAAGGTTTAACAAAGGATTTGCTGCAATGGAGGAATAAAGAAACAGTATCCAAGGCAGTAAGCCTGTGTGCACCAGTTGCTGGGGAACATGGGTGGGAGGGGGCTGTTGCACTGTGTCCTGCTTTGTCAGTCCCTGGTCAACAGTGGGTTGACCACTGTGTGGACAAGAGTGCTGGTGGACTAGATGGACCCCCAGCCTGATCCAGCAGAGCAATTATGTTCTTAAAAGAGGGTTTGTTTAATTGCTGCTGAAGTGGGTAATGTCTTTGCCATTTGGAGGTCATGCTTCTGCTTTTCTCTTCCCTATATGGGAGGACCAGAGGAAGTTATCCTGACACCCCCACCCCATCCAATATTTTGTGCATGTATTTTCCCTTGCACGGCTGACGTAGGCAGAACATAGCCAGACGTGTTAGGCTGGATCCAGATATAGTCAAAGTTAAAGTAGATCCATTGAAATCAACAGGACCTAAGTTAATCATGACTAATACTAAGCTGAATTCAATGAGTCTACTCTAACAAAGACTAAAACTGGATCCAACTGGATAAACTGACATGTTAAATAAATATAAATAAATACATTGTAGAATTACTTGTAAAAGGATGTCCACTTCGCATGATGCAAGCAATTTGCAGCACTAAAGCAGGACTCAGGGGAGCCATGCTGGAACTGGCTATGGTGGTCTGTGCTGCCAAGGACCTTTCGGGGGACTACTGATACTAATAGCTCAAGCAGGTCCTGGAAGAGCAAAACACAAAAGGCTCAGCATTGCTAAAGGAAGAGTTGAGTGAGATTCAGCTCAGTTTTTGCAATTCTGGCAGCACCCATGAAAAACAGTACTTTAGAAACCTACAGAACAAAGTTACATTTTAACACAAAGACCACTGCACAGTAGTCCTTTCAAAATACCTGAACATGTTTCAAACAGCACCACTGATATGCAGTGGCAAAGCCCTGTGGAGTTTGACACCGAATATACTGCCAGGCTTCTTTGACAAAAGATGGAGGAAGTTCAGCCCTCTTTTGTCAAGCTAGCCTGGCTGCATACTCAGACTAAACAGCTGGAGTGTTCATGGCACTTGGTTACTGGAAGTATCCAACGGGACACACATCCCAACCTCTGACTAATCCTCAAGCCTCCAGGAGCAGAACACTAGGGACTAGGACATGATCCACAGAACTAGTGGCTCACCTCTACCTGCAACTCCAAGTTTGCTTTCACTTCAGTGCAAAGCAAAAAATAGTTCCCCTTATACTCAAGCTGCTGCTCGGGCATCAAAATTTAAGACAAAAAGGGGAATATCCAATCCTACTAGTGGTTTAAACATTCAGTTCTCAATTGAAAGCATCCGGGGTGGGTGGGTGAGCAGCTCCATGTAACAAAACCTGAATGCACTTAGCAATGACTCTCATGCTTGTCCTCAGCACAGGCCACTTGGGGAAATCAACGTAATTTTGAAGGATGAGGGCAAGGCAGGACCTCCACATTGAAGGATGAGGGCAAGGCAGGACCTCCACATTGAAGGATGAGGGCAAGCCAGGACCTCCACATTGAAGGATGAGGGCAAGGCAGGACCTCCACATTAAGGAACAGAATTCCATATAAACAACGTGATAAAGAAAACATGGAGATGGATACAAATCTATTCAGAATATAGCAAATGGGCTGGGTGGGAATGTGTCCATCCAATAAAGAATTATACAAACGCCAACTAAGATAGGAAGGAGTTCAGCACACCTCTCTATGCAGCCACTTCCTTAAGGGGGGTTCTCTGCTTTCCCTAGACAACGTTGGGCTAGAAGATCAGTAATGTGGTGGAAAAACGTCAAACATCCAAACAGGAATATCTGCAAGAATGGAAAAAATCATCACCACCATAGAAGGTAGCTGCAGTGGGAGCGGCTGGGCAGGAAGCAGCAAAGAGGTAGGAAGGAGCAATAGGAAGCTGCCGGGTTTGAAAGAACGACAGAGAAATGGAATTATTGCAGAAGGATCTTGAAAAGACAGCCATAATATTTAATACATTGTAAGGAGCTCAGGGCAGTATAGAAGATTCTTTCTTCAAACCATTGTAACGTCTTAACCACCCTGTGGCCAAGGGTCACCCAGTGAGCTTAACAGCTGAGTGGAGAATTGACTCCTTTGAATTCCCTGTTCCTGGCCTGCTGCTCTAACCCTGAGGGCATGCAGTGGGCAATGAACGGGATGTACGGGTTTTGTTCATTTTTGGACTCTGTCATGGCAACACCTAACAGAGTCCAGCGCCCCCCCCCACAAAAAACAATCAAAATAAAAAAACAAAAAATGAACAAGGAGGGCTCTTGTATGTCATTCTTCTCAGTCACCACTGATTATCCTAGGAGGCAATCACATTGCTAGAAGTATTTCTGCAGACATCTTTTAAGAAGGATTTGTACATTATATTTTTGTTAAAAATGTTTTTTATATGATTTTTGTATGCTTTTATCATTATACATGTGCACAGTCCCTAGTGCCTTTATGTAATATCAAACGTTTTAAGACTTCTATGTGGGCATAGGCCCTTGTGGCAATGTGCCTAATTAACCTTAAAGTATATATTATACATGTCTATGTTAAGTGTTGTCCCAAAAATGTAACCTAATGCATTTTTAATATCATAGCCCCGAGGAAGGCCTTTGAAAGAACACAGGCTGAAACGCGTCAGGCTTTGAAATAAAGAAATTCTTGCATCCTTAGAACCTGTTTCTCCTTTTTTCTGTCCCTCCACAAATAAATATTCCACAAGCCCTTGCATGAGGAATATGGTACATGGCACAGAATCTTGAGCATCTCAGCTTTTTTTTTTATGCATGTTTCTTGCTCTGATAGTTGCTATATTCTATATGGACCATGATCTGTCCCAGCAAGCCAATTAGTATATAAGAACTTCAACGATATACAGAATTCACTGCCCCAAGATGCAATGTTGGCTACTAGATCAGATTGCTTTAGAAAGAAAATAAAAAAGGATTTGACCTTGAAAATAGATTTACTAGTGGCTATGAGCCAGTAGAGTTAACCTGTAGAACCTGTATATTCAAAGGCATATATTCAGAGCAGCATCTTTGAATATATGCCTTTGAATATACAGGTTCTACAGGTTAACTCTACTGGCTCATAGCCACTAGTAAATCTATTTTCAAGGTCAAATCCTTTTTTCTGGCTGACCGTTGTCGGAAACAAGATGCCGGGCTAAGTTGGACTTAGGTTTGATCCAGAAGGGCTCTTCTTCCTATTCTTACTCTTACAACTGTGCAGGCAGAGTCTGCAAAAGTTATATTGTTCAGGAAGTGGACCTTCCATGCTCTGATTGCCTGTGTCTTCTTCCTCTACTATGGCTTCCAGTCACGTTCCTGCTACTGCTACACTTTTACTTGCTCCTCTCATCATATCTTTCTTGCTAATTTGCTTCTTGCCCCAAAACATCAATTTCCCCAAGCAAATTCTAATATCAAATTCAGAGCAATATTTATGTAAAGAAAATGTACAAGTATATTTTATTCCAAACCACAGAAGTTACACTGAAATAGTACAGAAGCTTTTTTCTGTTTAAGAGCAAAAAATAAATTATTCTGTATAGACTCTTTAATGTTCTTCATACTGAAGAGCAATGTTTTAGTTCACTACCAATAAAACATGATTCACAAATTGCCTTAGCTGTGCTTTTTAAAGAGCTAATCATGTTCAAAATGTGAACATGTTAGATAAGGTATGTCTATTAATTATAGGTGCAAGACTTCATTCTCTCAAGTGCAAACACACCCAGCAGCCCAGAACATATATTACTGGCTCTTCCCCCAACAGTCTCCTTAACAGCAACACACTGATGATACATCTCTATAGACATGGGAGCAACTCGTGGGAGCCAGCCTCTATCCACAAAATGTAATACAAGAAGCAGCTTTCAATACAACCAGGTTTTAATCTACTAACACTAAAGTAACAGATTCCAGCCATTGTATGTTCTGTAGCAGCAAGTTGTCACTCTACCAGGTCCTATATCAAATGTCAAACCTCATGGTTCCCTATCATGGTTCCTGCAGTTCCTAAAGCTCACACAAGAACTTCAATCGACATACAAAACTCAACAGGCACAGCTCCATTCCATGGGTTGGCCAGATCTCCTACTTTACAGAGGACAGTCCTCTAGTTAAAGGCAATCTCTATTTGAAGAGCTGTCAAGTCCAAATTTGATTTAAAGATTAAAAGCTACAAGAAGGGAAAACTGGACTTTGTAGTTGTTCCTCAACAATTAGCACTTAGACAGCAGACAGAGCAGGCACACAGGTCGCCCAGACAGCCTTCCCCACTATGGGGAGATGTATGTATTTCTAATTAAATTCTAGTAATGATTTCTGAATGTGCATGTATAGATAGGGTTGGATCTAGGACCTGCCCATGAGAAGGAGTTCAACCAGTTCAGGATGAGGTTATACTCCCCCTGAAGGAGCAGGATCATAGCTTGGGGGTTCTCCTGGAACCATCTTTATCACTTGGGGCTCAGGTGGCACAGATTGCCTTCTATAGACTTTGGCTGGTGGCCCAGCTATGCCTCTATTTGGAGAGGGATAACCTGGGTTCAATAGTATATGCTCTAGTAACCTCCAAGTTATATTACTGCAATGCACTGTACATAGGGCTGCCTCTGAAGACAATTTGGAATCTGCAGCTTGAGCAAAATGCTGTGGACATATTGATAGAAGGGACCAGGAGGTCTGAACATATAATACCAATTCTGGCCCACTTGCACTAGCTGTGTGTACATTTCCAAGCCTGATTCAGGCATTGGCTTTGACCCATAAAGCCTTACACAGCTCATGACAGCAATACCTGGTGGAGCACCTCTCCCAGTATGAACCTATCTGTACACTATAATCACCATTTGAGGCTCTCCTCCATATGCCTCCTCTGAAGAAGGCTCAAACAATGGCAACAAGGCAGAGGGTCTTTTTGGTGGAATGATCTCCCCACTGAGGTCCGCCTGGTGCCAGGTTAACACTGTCCTTTACTTCCACGCATTTGACCGCATATGATGATTAAAGTCAGTTGTTCCAGATATCTTATTGTAACTGTTTTTCAGCTGTTTTACATTGTTTTAACACTTTGTATGTTAACATTTTTTATATTGTTTTCATTTCTGTGCCCAATTTTTGGGGACCCCCCTCCTGCCCCATACCACAACTCACCCCATTAAGCAGCATCTCCTGACCCTCTGTGTAGCATTTTCAGGTGGCTGGAAGGGCTGCCATGGGAAACAGAGGGCAAGGCAGTTCACTGCCATCAGTGTTGTTGTTCCAGCACAAATCTGGATAGAACCAAGTGCACACTGAGGCCTCATAGCACTTTGAGCTAAACATCTCTCATTCCCAGCGACAACAGTAACAACTATAACATCTTGCTATAAATATAACTAGTACTGTTCAGTTATACTTTTGTCTTGCTTTGGTGTTCACTGCATACAGGACAGATGCCTGTGTCTGAACTGATGCTTTCAGGAAGGGAGTCTGAGGAACTGAGGCAAACAGTGGTGACAAAAGATGAAGTTCTCAACCTTATTGCCAAAATGAAAGCAAATAAATCACTAGGTCTGGATGGTATCCATCCTAAAGTTCTCAAAGAACTCAAATATCAAATTGCAGACCTTCTAATAAAAATATGCAACATGCCCCTAAGCTCAGCCTCTATACCTGGAAGATGGCCAATGTAACACCAATTTTTTAAAAGGGATCCGGGGGAAACCGGGAAATTACAGGCTGGTTAGCTTGACATCCATTCCAGGCAAATTGGCTGAAAGCATTATTAAAGACAAAATTAGTAAGCATAAGTTTACATATGCTGAAGAAGAATCAACATGGCTTCCGCAAAGGCAACTCCTGTCTCACTAATCTTCTAGAATTCTTTGAGAGTCTCAACAAACATGTAGACAGGGGTGATCCAGTGGACATTGTTTACTTGGACTTCCAAAAGGCTTTTGATAAAGTCCCTCACCAAAGACTCCTGAACAAACTTAGCAGTCATGGAGTAAGAGGAGAGGTCCTCTTATAGATCAGTTACTAGTTAAAGAAGAGAAAGCAGAGAGTAGGAATAAATGGTAAGTTCACCTGATGGAGGGAAGTAAATAGTGGGGTCCTACAGGGATCGGTAGTGAGACCAATTCTTTTCAATTTGTTCATAAATGATCTGGAATTAGGAGTGAGCAGTGAAGTGGCCAAGTTTGCTGATGACACCAAATTATTTAAGGTTGTTAAAACAAAAAGGGATTGTGAAGAGCTCCAAAGGGATCTCTCCAAGCTGGGAGAGTGGGCATCCAAATGGCAGATGCAGTTCAATGTAAGCAAGTGTAAGGCAATGCATGTTGGGGCAAAAAAACCCAACTTCAAGTATAACCTGATGGGATCTGAGTTGGCAGTGACCAAACAAGAAAGAGATCTTAGGGTTGTGGTGGACAGATCGATGAAAATGTCCATCCAGTGTGGGGCAGCTGTAAAGAAGGCAAACTCCATGTTAAGCATTATAAGAAAAGGAATTAAGAATCATACTGCCCTTATACAAATCCATGGTGCGACCACACTTAGAATACTGTGTACAGTTCTGGTTACAACACCTAAAAAAAGATATGATAGAGCTGGAAAAAGTTCATAAAAGGGCAACTAAAATGATTAAGGGATTGGAGCATCTCTCCTATGAGACAAGGTTTAACTTGGAAAAAGGAGGCTAAGGGGAGACATGATTGAGGTGTACAAAATTATGCATGGTGTGGAGAATGTGGATAGGGAGACATTTTTCTCCCTCTCTCAAAATACTAGAACCTGGGGTCATCCCATGAAGCTGATTGGTGGGAGGTCCAGGGCAAATAAAAGGAAGGACTTCTTCACACAGCGCATAGTTAAATTATAGAATTCACTACCACAAGATGTAGTGATTGCCACCAATTTGAATGGCTTTAAAAGGGGGTTGGATAAATTCCTGGAGGAGAAGGCTATCAGTGACTACCAAGCCTGATGGTTTATGTGTTACCTCCAGTATCCGAGGCAGTAAGCCTGTGTGCACCAGTTGCTGAAGGACATGGGTGGGAGGGTGCTGTTGCACCGTGTCCTGCTTTATTGGTCCCTGGTCGACAGCTGGTTGGCCACTGTGTGAACAGAGTACTGGACTAGATAGAAATAAAAATTGCTTCCTGCCCCCTTTTTTCAGGAGGGGGCCTCCATTCTATCCCAGGGAATTCTGTGAACAAAAGAATCCTTTCTGCTCATGGAATGGCCAACCTGGACCCAACCCAGTGTCTTGTTAATATTCACTTTAAAAGAGTAAGAGTGTGCACAGAAGAATTTTTAAAAATTTGGATTATGTTGGCTGTAAAATAAATCTTCAAGACTCTTTCTGATGACAAATAGATATGGCACTGCAACATAAATCCACCATTACCTCTAAGTAGCATACTGTGGAAAATGCATCCAGGCTCTCCAAGATATCAAAGTACATGATCTAAAGGTGCTTTAGATCAAGAAAATTGGAACATATTTCCACTAGAAGTACCTGAATGTCAGGTGTGCATGTTGGGAAAATGCCAGTTACCTTCAGCGTCATCTGATCAAACTCTTACAGTCCAATCTTATGCATCCTTAATCAGAAGTAAATCCAATTAAGTTCAGAAGCTTACTCCAAAGTACGTGTACACAGGATTACAGTCCAAATTTCACTTTCTTGTTCTCAACTATACACAGCGCTGTTTCCCATGCAGCAAAAATATGGTTCACAATTATATTTATTTCACTCTATTGCTTTTGGCAAGATCAATGCATAGCAGCAGACTCAGAAAGACCACTGCAACATTTCACATTTCGAAGGGTTCTTCGTTTGTTTTGCAAGCTTAGGGCTATGAAACCTATCCTTCCCCCCTAGGGAAGTTGCTACAGGCAAACAGTCAAATTAGTATTCTCTGAAATTAAGGGAAAAACACTGGCCCAATCCAGCTAAGGTTAGTTTTTACCACGTCTCACTGAACACAATGAAACAAGTAAATTTTACCTGGGCCTGGACCATTAATTAATGAGGTATTATGTTATGAAAGGGTTTCACTTCACTTCCCCTTAGAATCACAGTTGAAATCACAGTTTAGCAAGGCTGAAAACTGCACTGAATAAGAAAAGCAGGTCACCAGCTCATTGGGATCGTACAATCCAAACAGGAACCTACATTTGCCTGAACTGCCTTGTGGCTGAGGTCACAGTATAGCTAGTCCCTAGTCTTTCCAACAACAATGCTGCACCTTGGCTAAGCAGGCCATGAGTGGAGTCAAGGCTGAGGCTCTAGTATTGAACATGAAATGTCCTGTATAAGTCACTGTTCCACACAGCAGGGGAAAAAAGTCACACAGTAAATATTGGCACACACCCCTCCCCTCCCCACCCCCGGTTCTTTCTAAACCTATCACCTACATTTGCCACTTTCTTTCAAAACCTGCTGCATACGTAGGAACGAATGTTTTCAACATGGCTATACAAAGCACAAAGAGGCTGAAACTGGTGTCTGTGTGGGCAAACATCTAGCATTGCAAAAACAACCAAGAAACTTATTTCTTGCCCCCACAGCCCATACAAACCTGTGCCCAGTCATTTGTAGTCTTTAAAAAACAAAAACTTCAGAAAAAACAACCAACCCAATTCGAATTTTAACCTTTTTCTCAGGATATCCAGAGAAAGTGGTAAAAAACCAGGGTAGAATCAAGGAGGGTAGCAGTCTGGGTTTTTTTTTTGCAGGGCTTGAAGCCCTTCCGTGCCCACTGGGTCCCACTTCGTGCCCACTCTTTCCCTAACTGGCCAGGGGCCATCCCCTCTAGGCACCACTAGGCTCAGTCCCCTGGCCTGCCAGGTACATCATCCCTTGACGTTCAGGCTCCATCCCTTATGACTTAGGTCCTGAGCAGAACACCTGAGAGCCCTATCTAAGCCTGTTAGCTGGAGGCCATTTCTAGTTGCAAAGACACACACATTTTCCAGAAAAACCACACTTTGCCATTTATAGCAGGCCTGTTTCCAGGTCTGAAGAGGCCCTTGGCAAAAGTGCTTTCTAATGGGGTCCTTCCTACATTGCAGGTGTGCCTGGAAGTGGCAGCAACAGAGGAGCTCTGAATTAGTGCCGATTTGCTAGGCGCCATCATTTCAATTCCCACCATGCAACACTATACCGGAGATATTGCGGGAAATTTAAATAGTTGCTTCCAATACCAGCCATCTTTTAAAAGAGGGACCCAGGGCAGGCAGAAGCTGTGGGACCTGCTAAATTGCTAGAACCCGGCAGTCGCCCGTGGATGCCATAGGCTGACACCATGCCTGATTGGAATTACGCAAATCACAGATATTTGCATACATTTCATTAGTGTGGGTTTTATTTAGGTGTACAATTTGAATGCAATTTTTGTCTGCAAGATTTCTACATTTTTTGTTCCAATTCATTTGTCACGGATCAGAAAAATAGGCTTACCGAAGAAAAAGTAGTTCAAAGGAAGTATGGAGGCAGAGAAACCTGGGCCTTTCCTGAAGGCAGAAGGGTCACGCCCTTACTATCAAGACCTTCTGGAATACTGAATTCCTGTTTTCAGGAATCTCTGTTACCATTAGGATTAGAAACTTTTAAAAAGCCATAGTCCCAGGATTTTTGGCAGCTACTCAATTTTGTTAAAAGACAGTATTTGACAACCAAACAGAAAACAATATCAGTCCTCTGTACACATATGCATGCATGCGCATGCATGCATACACACAAAATAAAGATTCCCAGTACCCTTCCTTACAGTGACTGCATTCAGACATAATATTAAAGTAGGGTTTAGGATTAAGAGAATAAGCTGCAGCAAACTTTGAGCTCACATCCCTCCCCCTTCCCTGACCTAGTCACAAAAATATTGGAAGCTTCTGTGTTCTTTAGATTAACCACCACTTAGCATATTATCTGAAGCCTAAACTGTAGTTAATTAACTATGGTTTATTGAAGCAAGCCAGCTTCATAAACTATGGCTTGAAGTTGGCTTGTTTCAACAAACCATAATTTGACTGGGCTTGGATGTCACATGCAACCAGCTTCGGTTAATCTAAAATTGAAGCAAAAGCATCCACACTCCTTGTGACTGTACTGGAGGAGGGAGGGGGAGCATGAGAGCTCAAATCTCACACAGGCACATCCCTGTAATGCTAAACAATGTTTTAGCTTTACGTCTGAATGAGGACAGCGACTTTAGCTACAAGCAGCAAACCTCACTTCAGATGAGATCTGGGCAAGAATATTGGCTCCTTCGCATGCAATTAGAAATAATACCTTTCTACAGTGGCAATTAAAAACATCTTTCACAAGCTTTATTTTTCTGGCTAAGATGTAAGCAGTGCTTAATGATTTTGGCCAGGCTAAATAAAGAGGAGACTGTCAGCAAATAGGGTACTGCTGATATGATTCTAGATTACTTGGCTGCTCCTCAGTTCACAGTATCTGTATAATAATAACTTGGTTAAGAAACTCACAGCTCCATGAATACCACACTCAAAATTCCACTTCAGCTCTTTGCCACCTAAAATTGGATGGATTTTGCTGCATTCCGCTTTGGAGGAAACTCTTTTGTATAGCCATTACTAAACCATCACCAGCTCAGCAGAGAAACTTTCCCATTATAATATATATAACATATGTGCAGATAAATAATATGTATGCCTTATAGTTTGGTAATATTTAAAGTTCTATTTTTAAATGCTTAAAATCTTTGTTATAAGTAAGTAGAAATATTTTTTCAATGCTCTTTAGTGTAAATTGTCTCTTTTTGGTAGATTTGAAAGCTATGACTAAAGCAGCATATATATTCACATCTATTACCCTTCCCACCTTCAGTCAAGATGAAAGTGTGTCTGTGTCTGGGAGAGCCTTGCCCAACTCTTGAAGATTTCATGAATCAATCTTTTTGGTGGTTTCCTTTCCTGTGACCACAAACTGCTGGTTACTGCAGTTCACCATGAGGTGGGAGGTGGGGTGAATTCCTCAGTTAACACCAAAAAAAAAAAAAAAAAAGGAAAAAGAAAGAAAAAGAAAGACGTGTGTGTAGAGGTAATCGAACAATTACCCACTTTCATTCATCTTTCCAGGCAAACGATTTAAGAAAATATCCTTATTTTTACAAACAGGAAAACCTGTGGCCTAAAGAGGCAGGATTGGCTCAATGTTAGTACAAAGAACCAGTGTGTTTACTACAAGGCCATCTCTTTCTTTCCATAATGTCAGCATGATTTCACCCCTCATGCCCATCTCCACAAATTTCAAACCTCTTTCTTTCTTTCTTTCTTTCTTTCTCTCTCAATTAGCTTCTTTTTGACCCATTAGCAAATTTCTTGAGACCATCATCATCTGTAGAGACCAGTTGCAAAGCCTATGGCTTTTTTCTTTTCTTTGTACATTAATACGACCCAGCTCCAAAGCACAGCTTAAACCGCTGCATATTTTGCAAGTCTCAAACACATGTTTGAGAGATTTGCTCTCCTGCATCTGTATCCTTTCACAACATATTAGAAAACATGAGACAAGTGTATATTTGCTTGGTTTGGCAGCTGCAATCTTATCTCCCTACTTACTTCATATATACTACATTGGTGCAAGGAGGAGCTATCATTGCTTGTAGGAAATTGGACCCTCCTAAATTATTACTAATGTGGGTAACATTTTTTTTTGCATTTTTTCATATAAAAATACCAAACAGGGAGACACTCACAGACAGACAAATCGTGATTTCTTTCCCCATTGGGATTTGACTATCTTGATATACAAATATTGCTGTTATATTAGATCAAGTGCAAGGGATGACCTTTGGGGCAAAGCCACGGTCTTAACAATTCATCATGACTGGAAACCTCACCCCATTTTTTCAGTGCGCAGAGACTGCAAAGTGTTCTGCGTGATCCACGTTTCACCAATGAAAATATCACCCCCGCCCACAGCAGAGCCTCACAGCCAGTTCCCTCTTTTTCAGTAGCTTAGTTACTTAAATATTGTAACAACTCTAAAATACTGCTCAGAAGGTTGCTAGCCTCATAACAAACAGGCAAGGCCATGCACCTTAAATGGGCAAGCCCCCACCCCCCACAGCCCTTAAGTAATGGGTCAATTTTTAAAAAGACACATCAAAATAAAATGAGATAAAATACAGTCAGGCAAGGTAGGTTCTACCAAGACAGCCACTCTTCTCAAAAGAGAATTACCTGGGAGGTTTGGGGCAGGGGGCACAAAAGGGAGACTAGCCAGCTCTTGACCACATGACTCCTACGGCGGTACCACTGTGATGAATACAGGTGCTGATGCTCTGCACTGGCCACAGCTATGCCTCATAGCCCACAGGACTACAGGGTCTCTTGCAAAAAATAAAATAAAAAAGCTCTCCCTCCTTGATCGCTATTGAATCATTATTATTCCTTTAAAAGACCCCCAAAAGCTGTCAATCCCTGAATCAGAGGTTAGTTGACCCAGTTTTTGTTTCCCCCTCCCCAAGGAGATGAGGAAAAGAAGGGGGGACTTTTAGCACTTTGTTATCTTATCTTTTCTATTTTGGCAACATCTCAGGAGCATGTCTGTCCAGCAGCGACATTGCACGAATGACAACACGGGCTCGCCATCTCAGTGGGGTTGGCTTACAGCTGGAGAGGATCCCCCTCACCCATTGAGCACTCTGCTTCAATCTGGCCCCGTGGTGGACACAGATCCCTGTGCTGTCTCCCCCGCCATGCCGGCTTCTTCCCGAAGAGGAGATTCTTCCTCCCCTTGTCCTCTTGACGTGACGGTGGTCTCTGGGGAGATGCTGTGTGGCCCTTCCAGAGGCATGCAGCCAGGGTGATTTTTTCGAAAGTGCTGGTTGAGGATGGCCTGGAAGGGAAAGCTCTTCCCACAGACGTGGCAGTGAAAGGGCTTGTTGCCCGTGTGTTTGCGGATGTGGTACTCCAGCTGATCCTTGCGGGTATATTTTTTGCCACACATACGGCAAACAAAAGGCGTGATGCCCATGTGGAGCCGCATGTGCCGGTCCAGGCTGCCCTTCTGGTTGAAAGATTTAGCACAATAGATACAAGTGAGACGTGGGTTGTAGCGAAACCACCGCTCAGATACTTCCTGTTCACGGAGATATTCAACGTAGCCACTCACTCCAACTATAGCAGACTCTTCCACCTAAAGCAGAAACATTATGGAGAAAGAGGAAGCATAGTTAGCTAGTTTGTACGTGAGAAAAGAATAATTTCATTCTTCTAAGGCTCTCTGGATCCAAAAAAGGTAAGAGCATCGGTGTGATGTGGCAGTAGTGAGGCACTTTAGAAGAACTGCATTCAGTTCCCCTCTCAGGGCTAAACTAGATGTGACATAGGCAGCTACACTTGATTATCCAAGCATCTGCCCCATTCGATGGAGTTTACACGTGAAGGGGACAGATGTATGAAAAACAAACATGGCTTCCACGGTCACAACCAGTTTGATCCACAATCATGAAGCTGCCACTGGGCGACGTTGAAGCAATCACACTCTCTCTCTCAACCTAACGACCTCATCGCTTGTTATGAAGGGGCAGGGGACGGCGAGAGCACTCTGTATGCCACTCTGAGTTCCTTGGAGGAAAAGCAGGATTAAAACTCTTAACAGTTCTCTAATTTGTCACAGGTTCATTGTTTTGATTTGAAACATTTGTATCCTGATAATCTTCTAAGCAGCTCAGAGTGGTATATTATGGTTTTATACTGTTGTTTTATACTTGAATTGTCTTAATTTTGTAAACCACCCAGAGAGCTTCGGCTATTGGGCGGTATAGAAATGCAATAAATAAATAAATAAAGCTATGCTATTGATCTCCTATCCTAGTAGTGGCCAGGGCCAGGCAGAATTAAATTAGCAATATTCCTCATCGGGGGAGCTCTAGAAGGCAGCCAGGTACATCCCCTCCCTAACTCATGTGCCCTCCACGGGATATTACAATTGTCCAGACTTCTGTACCGGGACAATTGTGGTAATATCCCATGGAGAGCACTATGATCCAAGTGGTTTTAGCCAAGTTTGGGGGGGGGATATAATGATGGGAATAGATATGGGGAAATGGATTCAGATTTGTAAAACATGTCCCACTTTCCAGTCCTTCCTTCAACCAAGATGACCAGAGCCAACTTGCCCTTGAACTTTGTGGTGCTTAGTTAAATGCCAGATTGTCCCATAGTGGCAGAGTACCTGTATACACCTGCCCAACTATTAACATTTAAGATCCACCAAAGATATTTTATTGTGAATCTTACTACTAGAAGCTTGTCAAATATTCAAATATGACTAAATATTTGGTTCTCTATATCTCTCATAAACATGTGAAATATTAGATACACTCATGTTCTAAGCTTGAATCATTTTAATTTTTGCAAATGCATTACTCTGACATACTATACTGTTCAGACAACAAGCCAAGCCATAGTGGTTAAGCATCTGGAGCTAAACATGCTGAGCCATGGTAGTTAAGCATTTTAAGCTAAACATTATGGGATAGTGTGTCATGTGAACCATTCCTAACCATGGTGGCTACATAACCATGGTTTAAACACGTGTACTAACCATTTGCTGCAAAAGAGTCAGCTGCCTAACCATGGCTTAGTGTGTCATCTGAATGGGCCCATTATGGCTTAGTGTGTCATGGGAACAATTCCTAATCATGGTGGCTACATAAGCACAGTTTAAACAGGCTCACTAACCATTGGCTGCAAAAGGGTTAGCGGCCTAACCATGGCCTACAGTGTTGTCTAAACAGGCCCGGTGTATTTCTCCTCTGACCTCTTAGCCTACTATTGTTAAGCTATTGTTAAAAGCTACTATTGTTAAAAGTCTATTGCTTTTAATGTAAGTGACAATTCACAAAAGAGGATGAACTTTTTCTACTGAATCTGAGGGGGGGGGAATAACATGTGCTTCATATAAAAAGTTGGAAGGAAGAATGTCTGGTTAGGAAGTAAAGATAATATTGTAAAAATTTTCTTCTTATGACATAAATGAAAATGACATGAAATACTTTGGGAAGTCAACAGAATTCAAAACAGTTCAGGTTTAAGCTAGTCCAAATACAACAAAGGTCGAGAAAGTGAACTCAGATGAGATTTAAAATCAAGTTTCTTGTTTTGCGAACTTACAGGAAATCTGTTTGCAGCATTGTTTTCAATGAAATAAATATATTACTCATAGATCATAATTGGAATTTTAATAAAATAATAACAATGAGTGCTGAGCTTAGGTCCCTTTCTTTGCTAAGCATTATATTCAACCAGCTTCCCGGGAATCATATAAATATTAGGGACACAGCTGAGAAATTTGAAGATGACAATATCTGTCCTTATCTTGACTTCTCTATCCTTTTGGAGTCAGCTCAGAAATGTCATATGGGTAAGATATTTTACTCTTTTTTTAAGGAAGACATGCTCCCGGAACAATTCTTAGAAAGCTTTTTGAAAAATGTTTTGCTTGTTACAACCACTTTGTATTTTTGTATATGTTCTATGCTCACATACCATATCTTCTTATCATGTGAAGAGTGTTTGAGATTTTGAAGTAAAAGATGGAAAGAAAAGCCTGATCTCAGAGTCCTGTAAAATAATTTCTGTGTGTCAATATCAGGATAAAACCCACATAACCAAGATGACACTTTGCTCAGAGGAAATAGTTGGTCTATGGCGACCTCTATACCGAAATCACATCTCAGAGCATGCCCAGGCAAGGGAAAATGGCCATTATGTGGAGACATAAAAGAGGACCTTCTTGGCTGTGGCACCCTGGTTACAGAATGCCCGTCCCTTGGAGGTCCAGCTGGCACCGACATTGGCTTCACTTCACCACCTGGATATTTACCCAAGTTTTTGCATTTCATTAATTATAGCTCGGTTTTGTTTGCCATTTCTGAGTTTATATACTGGATTGTGGATTGTTTTATATTTTGTGTTGAATTATTTTTAAAGACTGTATTCTTCTCAGAGATCTATTATTATGGTTGATAGTCTGAAAATAGTTTAATGAATAATAAAACAACTATAATCCAGAATCTGAACTTAAATGTGTGTGTGTGGGGGGGGGGCACCTGGTTTATAGTACCAAGACCAAGGGTGGTGAAGCTGCGGGAAATGACGGGGAGAGTTGCTCTCTTTCACCTTTGCCTGCAGTTTCTAGATGCAAGACTAATATAGACAGGAGGACAGGGAAGGGGGTATACCATCTCCCCACTCTCTCTCTCTCTTTGTCTGTCTGGGTAAGTCCTGGTTTTGTTTGTTATTACCTGATATTGAGCAAATTGGGGCAGATTAGAGATTCTGTTAATCAGGACTGGCTCAAATTTTGAGGGGACCCTGGGCAAACATTCCTCTAGTGGGGCCCCTCCTCTGCCAGGGCCCCCTGGCTGGTTTATCAGGCGGTGGTGGTGCTACTCTGGGAGTATAGCCTCCCAGAGTAGCACTAGATCAGCAGCACTGTGGGAAATCAAATGTGTGACTAGATCCAGCTGCCTTGGGCTACTCAGTGTGTCAGGCCGCAAAACAATTAAGGGCCCCCAAAGCCACCAGTGGAGTCTGGCAGCTAGCTGCCCGCGGATATCAGGTGCTAACATCATCCCTGGTGTTAGTACACTGATCACTTCTCGCCTAGTAGTCTTCTTGCCTTAGCTAAGGAGAGAAGGCAGGAGGGCACCAATACAAAAAAGCAACCAAAGAAGAAGGCATCCAGGTGCACTGGAAATATGTAGTTTATTAGGTCTAACACATTTCGAGTGCTTTTCATCAAGGAAAGAATAAAAAAATTCATATATATATACTTTGAATAATTTCAATAACACAGTTGAAACTATTAAGTAATAAATACAAATAAAACAATTATTTAAAACCTATAGACTGGGATAAACTTAATTACAAATAGCTTAACTGTAGCAGAAATGAAAGGGAATGTGTTGTTAAAAAGGGAGGAAACTCAGTTCCTTGTTGAAGCTTCTGGATGTTGAACTGTACAAAGTTCAATAATAACATTTTCACAACATGCTTATATAATTTCTCTATTATACAAGGGGAGCACACCAAATCTTCGCAAATATTACTGCTGTGTTCTCCTACGTGTGTCTCGAGAGCTCATGAAGTTTGACCAATGCATAATTTCTCACAAAGACATTAAAAGAATACACCAGATGGGTCATGCAGCAGGTGGTGAGCTGTTTTAGCATGTATTCTCTGTGGTGAACACGACTGAAAAAAAGAATACGTCCTTATAGGTTCTTAATTTTTATAATTTTTGTGAACCATCCAGAGAGCGTCCACAATTGGGTGGTATAGAAATGCAATAACAAACTAAGTCACTAAATAAATAAATAATTATGAACTTGCAATATACACAACCTGCATCCAACTGCCTTCTTAACAGCTCACACTGAAGCTGCTGTTCTGCTCCACATGTTATCATTGCACATATCTCAAGAGTCTCATCTCAAAATATATTGTGCCTAATAAACTATATTATTTCCAGTGCACCTTGAATGCTTCCTCCTTTTTTGTTCCTGCCTTTGCTGACAGAAGGGTTTCAGACATTGTATTGAAGGCTCCCATAGTTACAGGTTCAAGGACATCAACATCTATGCTGAGGCACCTTATTAGGGATGACTCTGGGTTTTACGGCTGCCATGACAATCGTAGGACTCTCCCAACATATTTTCAGTCCATCAAAAGTGGCAGGTCACATACTAGACCATGAGTTCTTGACTGGGCAGGTGGATGGTGATCTGAGAATGGGGAACCTCTCAGTGGCTCCCTTTGCAGTTAGATCACTTCCTTGTGAGCTTTAGGCCTGCACAGTGACCACTCCCTTCCACAAGAGCAGTGACCTATTTGAAGGGTCTAATGTTGGGGGCCGACTTTCCCCCCAAATGCAAAGTGCCTAGCTGTGGATTTTTCTATGAATAAGAATAGTAATTAAGCCCCAGCAAGGGACACCCACCTGGGAACTAGGCTGTTTAGGTTCATCCATCCGCCATGGAGATTCGCTTTTTGACCTGTACCGCTCATTTACAGTAACCACACTACCAGAAGGGCTAAATCTGCAGATGGAAATAGAGATTAATGGCTATTTGTGCAATATAGAAAGACATGAGAAATAACTGAACTTCTGCTCCATCACTAGTAGATAACATGGGGTGCAGGGGGTAGCGCTTTGGCTGTGGGACGGTATATAAATATAAATAATAATAATAATAATAATAATAATAATAATAATAGATTGGACAAAGTGTAAAGTGGATGGTGATTTTTTTTAAGGGAACTTGATTGATTCTGAGTTGCCAATGGAAGTAAATTAAGACAGTCCAGGAATTAAGTAAAGTACCTAGAAGCTTTATGAAGCGACTTTAGTCCCTGGGGCAAGGAAACTGATTAGGATGAGAAGACAGGATGAACACTACCTCAGGCCAGCTCACCAAAGCAGAAGGATCACAGACGCTGGGTATTGAGAAACCCTAGCAGGCAAATTAGCCTAGGTCAGACGTGTTCTTTGAACTTTAGCTTCTGGAGCATTTACAGACTGTTTAACATATCCAGTTGATGCACATTCCACCATTTAAAAGCAGCAACACTCCCATCCTCCAAAGAGGACTGGGGAAGAGAAGTCAAATAGAAGAATACAAACACACAGCAGTACACACAACAAAAGCAAGTTGCATCTGACACATTAGCCTCAGTGACCACTTCCTCTACAAAAGCAACCAAAAGCGCTCGCTTACTACCATTTGTGCTTCAAATAATACAAACAAATGCAAACTAAAATGCTCAATTCAGACTTCATGCCAAACTATGGTTAAGGAAGCTTAACTTTGGACAGTTCACAATAACCTCTAAATAGACAAACCATGCTTACAGCCATTGTTCCACCTTCAGACACCACTATATGTAGAGATGGGAGTGCTAAGCAAACAGAATATGAAAGTGGGCAAGCAGATTGAAACTATTTGTCCGATTATTTGGAAGCGCAAACCATGGATTCGGTTCTAATGAACTATAAGAACAGAGATAGGGAACCTCCAGAACACAGGCCTGATTACCCACGAGCGGGTTTTTTTCTCCATTTGGCCTGGAAGCTTCTCCCCGAAGCTGTGTCCCTTCGACCATGGAGCAAAATGCTCTTATCATAGATTAGCAGCTGATTGGAGATAGGCGCTTCCTCCTGCTTAACATTGTCAAAGGCTCCCTTTCTCAGTGCTTAGCAGAAGAAAGCCCTTACCTGCAATCAGCTACTGACAGCAGATAAGAGCTTTTCCTACCGTGGAAGATAGGGCGGGAATTGGAAGCTGCTGAGTGATTTGGTCCTGCTTAGTGGCCATGTGGAAGCTTGCTATGTTTACTTTTGAGTAGACATAATACTCATTCTTACTTCCGAGTAGAAATGCTATTTGAAAGTGCTGCTGAGTGACTCTGCCTTGCTTACTTCTGAGTAATGATGCAGAGGCTTCTCCCACTTATTTATGAGTAGCTTTAAATTGGTAACAATGGCTTTAAACTGGTAACAACTGGTAACAAAAAGTTACTTATTTATGAGCAGCTTTAAATTGGTAACAACGGAATTTAGGGTGGGGGTTGGATTTTCCAGCCCTGCCCAGTTTTGCCTGCAGTCTCACCCACCAGCAGAATGTGGTCTGAGAACTTCTTCAAAATGCAATCTGGGTCTCGGACTGAAAAAAGTTTCTCACCACTGGCTTAGGGCAAAACGTAGATTGGCCTGATGTCTGAACTGAATCAATGATAGGTATTCCCTTACTTTAGTAATCTGCCCAGTCCAGTCCTGTGCATCTTTCAGAACCACTGTGCGACGTTTTTGGCTGGGAAAAAGGTGCCTTAAAGTACATATTAAATATGCCGGGATGAGCATATTTAATATCTTTAATCAGTTCAGATTTATTTTAGATATGTATATACTTTAAATTTACTGTTAATATCTCTGAGCCTTCAAGATAGGGCATGCTATACACTAGAGATATGCAACTGCAGCAAATCTGGAGGCCATTTCATGCCACATCCCCCACTCTACCCATGGGCACTGAAAATAAAAAATCTTTTTACCATATTCCAGGACAGTGGGGGTCTCATGCACCCCATGGGTTGCGTGTTACCCACCCCTGCTATATACAAATTAAACAGGTTAATTCAACGCAATGATTAATTTTGATCAAATACAGCAAAATAATAAATACTAGTGCTAGGGAAGCCAGACAGATATGAGAGACAACTCAAAAAAGTGCATTAGAATGTGTATAGAAGTTGTCATTCTCTCCACATCCTGAAAAGGGGCATGTGATCGATCAGTGAACGTTAAAGAGACTTTTTCTGTTTCAGAAAATTGCTAATGCCCACTGTTGCTGAAGAACACAAACCTTTCATAGCATCTGATTTATCCCATAATGATACCTTAGGGAGTGGATTACAGTTCCTTGCCAGGCATAGATTAAGTCCCATTTAAAGGTTTTGTGAAATTTCTCCTAGTTAAGGAATGGGAGTTCATCACCATATTCTACTGGGCTCTCTGACTGCCAAGCTCACAATTTCTACAACTTCTGCTGTTAATATTGTCTAAGCCACCACCCTATCGGCCACTTTAATCAAGTCCTGTCCTTAAGGTTACTTGTACAATGCCCAGAACACTCTTGGACATGAATCAGTGCAATAATAATAATAATACTTGTCAGTCTTACCTGTCAATCTCAGTGCTGGTTGGCCTTGCCACTTTTGCTCCTGATGAGCCTAAGGTGTAACTTTCTTGTCCCATGGATCCATGGCCTGTGGTATCAATCACCATGGCGGTGACTTCCTCAGCACTGCTCCCGTCTTCTCCAGATGGCTGATTCTCTGTCCCCAACCACTCCTCCAAGTTCTCCGTTTTGATACGTACTGCTCCAAGGACTTTGACATCATCATCACCCTGCCCACCATGATCTGCCACTCCTGTCTCCACATACCACTGGCCTGCCCTATTAATCCTCAGTATAGGCTCCCTGCTCTCCACATCTGAGCTCTGCTCAATTATCTGAGGGCTTGTAGACTCCTCAGGAGGACTCAGTTCCCGAATGTCCAGCACTGTGCTGACTTGGCCCATACGGCTTCCTTTTGGAGTGCTGTGGTGTGGGCTCAGAGAACGATTCAAAGACGGAGAAGCCCGATGAGATTCTGGAGGCCTTTCTTGATGCTTTGCCCTTGTTTGGCTCAGTTCCGCTTCAACCTCAGCCACATTGATCTTAAAATGAATGCCCTCCAAGATCTGTGTACATTTGTCTATAATGTGTTGCATCTGCAGGAAACTGGCTGCAGTCAGATAGCTTATGATATCGGCCAGCTGGAGGCATATTCTCCCAGTGTAACAAAAAGAGAGGAGCTGCTCAAACACAGTGGGGTTCTTGATGACAGAGATGGAGACTGTGCTCATCTCGTTGAGTGACATGTGGTCCCGAAAGTAAGGCGAGCTAGCAGCCAGGACTACCTTGTGTGCCCTGAAGGCTTGGCCCTGAACATTAACCACAATGTCACATAGCCGGCCCTGCATGCGCAGCTGATTGAGGTGGCTCAGAACAGAATTGCTGAAGTCAGGAATCTCCAACTGAATGTTCCCACTTTTCTCCATGACGGCTCCAGTTGCAGGTGGAGCAACCCTAACAAAGGAAAATGGCACCACAGGTAGCATTAGAAAAGACTTATCTTTATGCCTGCTTCTTATACTACATGAAGAAGTCAATAGGGTTAAAAAATGGTCAGTTCTCACATAATGGAGGGTATCCAATGGTGTCATTCAGCTAGAGCAAATGGTGTTGTGTTAGCAGAAAACAACTTCTGAACTATGTGCAAGGGAAGAATGCAACTAAAGTTTCACTTGCAGATCTTAGGTTTACAATGTGGCCCACTAGCGCTAGATCAACTGCTTGCACAACGGAAAGAGCATCGGAACTCTGCTACTGCAGCAATTTCTTCTGCTTAACAATACATTAAGAGTTAGGCCATTATGTTTGCATGTATTTGTGAATATGTGTCTGGCTCACATTTGATAAAATGTAATCCCCTCAGCAAACATGCTGGTCAAAATTAGTTTAAAACAGCTATATGGGGAAAAACAGCTGTAAAGCTATTAAGATTGGTATCTATGTTCATTTCATTTATATACTATCCAATAGCCAAAACTCTCTAGACAGCTCACAAAATTACACACACACACACACACACACACACACACACACTACCTAGAACTTTGGACAGTACATGGCCCAAACAGGGATATGGAACCTGTGGCCCCGCAGATATTGTTGGGCTATTTATTACATTGCTATATAGTATAAAAAATCAAAATCAAATAGAAGCTAACAGATAGATTTAAAATACAATACCAGTTTTAAAACAGAAACTAAAAACTAAAATGCCTGGGAAAATAAAAAGATCTTCCCCTGGTGCCGAAAGTAGCACAACGTATGTACCAGGAGAACCTCTCTGGGAAGCTCATTCCACAACTGGGGTGCCACAACAGAAAAGGCCCTCTTCTTAGTAGCCACCTACCTTAATTCCTTTGGCAGGGGCTCCCAGAGAAGTACCATTGGAGATGATTTTAGGGTATGGGCAGGTGTATATGGGAAGAGGCGATCCTTCAGGTAACCTGGTACCAAGCTGTTTAGGAATTTGAATTGGGCCTGGAAATGGACTGGCAGTCAGTGCAGATGGAAAACTACTGGCATGATATAACCACATTGGCCAGTCTCCATTAACAAACTCGCTTCTCTATTTTGAACCAGCTGAATTTCCGGACTATTTTCAATGGCAGCGCCATATATAACATTGCAGTAATTGCAGAAGAGAGATTATCAAACCATGGATAACTGTAGTTAGGCTATCTATGTCCAGATAAGGACGCAGTTGATATATTAACCTAAGCTAATACCACCTCACAACATTTAGCTTTAATTCTAACAATTCTCCCTTTTCCCATGTGTATTAGGTAATCACCATCTACTACAAATATATAAGTAGACTCTACATGACTACCATTTCATTCTCTTGGCATGCTGATAAGAATGGTTCAGGCACAAGAACAGATCTTGCACAGCTGACATTCCTTTCAAAAGGGCATGCTCAAACCTCATTTCTAGATTGCATCTCCTAAAACATTAGAGTGGATGATGGTAAGGAGCATTTAAAGGACATTGTTCAGATTACAGAAAATGGCCTTCAGTGTCTGGCCATTATATCACCCACTTAATATTTTAGATTAGCCAAACAATATTGCAGCTGCCTAGCCACACACTAGCAAATTGAACTGAGATAATATTTCATGAGACCTGTAGGACTTTCAGCCCTTTCCTCTAGCACAGTGGTTCTCAACCTTCCTAATGCCGCGACCCTTTAATACAGTTCCTCATGTTGTGGTGACCCCCAACCATAAAATTATTTTCGTTCTTCTCTACACGATCCATTGTCATGGGATGGTTTGCTAATGAAAATAATACATAACAATAGCTTTAATAATACAAAAGATGATACATGACATAGTTCAGACAATACAGTTTCCTAAACCATCAGAAATATGTGTTTTCCGATGGTCTTAGGCGACCCCTGTGAAAGGGTCATTCGACCCCCAAAGGGGTCCCGACCCACAGGTTGAGAACCGCTGCTCTAGCAGTTAATGGGAAGGGGGAAGAAACAAGTACTTTGTAGCCTTCTGAAGAATGTAGCAATAAAGCTATACAAACTTTTTGGACCAATTAGAAAGTGCTTAACAAGAGGACAAAGCTAGCGCAATAACGTTTGCTATCCTTCCGACTAATAAGCATAACTCAGAACAAGATGAAAAATCTTTATGAAGTTCAAAGAGTTGAGTGGACAAATACTGTCCACAAAACTATTTACTGGTGTCTGTCCAACCTGTGTGGTACCACTAGAAGCCTAGTATAGAACCCAAGGTACTTAAACTTAGCCGTGGCAGCAGGGTACTGATGCTCATGCATCATGATGTCATTGTGTGCAGAGGCCATAATGTACTCTAGGAATAGAATGGAAATGAAAAACTCCCCAACGCTACTATAGAAAGATACTCCGGGTTGGGAAGCCACACCCTTTCCCCCAAACAAGTCTTCTTTCTTCTTAATCACACAGAAAAATAGCTTATTGTGCTTTATGATTTCACTGATCTGAAATCACACTCTGTGACAACTGGGTTCTTAGTGTTACCTGACTGAATAGATCTGCTGCCTGCTATACGAATTCTGAAAACAGGTATTTCTGGAAATGATATCCCAGAAGGCAGTGTGGTGGGCTTCATGTTCACTTCTGTGATGCAGAGATTCATGGATCTAGAAGCAGTTTATGCTGATAAAGCATTGTGGGTATGGCAAGGATAGTCTGTAACTAGGGCTTGTATAAAAAACCCATCATTCATCTGCCACTTTTGACAAGGTGTGTTATGTTTGCTCCAGCTTTATATTACCAATGCATTATAATGTGATCTGTAGTTCTAATTTTTTTTCAGGGAAGGAACCCTTCTTAAATGGGTACCACTTTTAATTTTTTACTGCATATATTTGTCTTTCTACGTTTCCCGCTATGGTGAACAGAAGACAAGACTGTTGAGACTCCTGTTCCTTCAATCAAGGGAGAAAATGGAATTTCGCAAGTTCAACTGAACTTGTTTTTAACTTTTGTAAACCACCCAGAGAGCTTCGGCTATGGGGTGGTATATAAATGTAATAAAATAAATAAACTTGTCATAAAAGGATGAGAAAAGCTTTACCTGTCTAAATTGCTTCTTGTATACAATTATTAAAGGCAAAAAAAGTTCTGAGCTTCTTTGCCTCTGGTAATACCTTCTCAGTTTCTCAGTCTGTTTTCCTCTTTAAAAAAAGTGATGCCAACCAATTTAGCTGGGGCATGATGCGAGTTCCAACTCAGTAGCTCAGAGCCAATGATCTGTGTGATGTGGGATACTTAGTGGTGTGGTTCATATGGTCACCACAGCTCACTGTTGCTCATTTAAGTCATGGTGGGTTGCACAGCAAAGCGGTGTCAATTTTGAATATTCAAGCTGGAGCAGGTGGGCTCTATGGCTTATCGATTTGTGCAGACGCAGTGAGGATCTCTAAAACACCCGATGGGTTATGTAAGGGATGTTTACCCTCACAAAAGTCACCCTCATTGGGTTCACACAACTCAATAAGCCATGGCGACTGAACACTAAGACTTGAATATTCAAAAGGGTGGGCAGCACACATTGCAACTAAGCTGTAGCTGAAACAAGCCACAGCAGGCTGTGATGATTGTATGAACCCAGTTAATTTGTGGCTAACATTGAAGCATGCTGCCTTAACCAAAGGGGCAGAGATGTTGATTCAGGATACCATACCTTCCAATCACTTCTATGGTCTTTGTACATGGGCCTTTACAACTTATTCAGAATTGAAGGTGCTGGCAGATGTTTTATGGCATTCCATTCTTCCATGACTTTTACTTCCTACTTCACACTTCCTGCAGTCAATAATGGGGGTCAGGCTAACTGAGACTTTCAGGGGGACTAGGCATACCTTTAATAAATGTGTATCATAATCTTCTAGCTATCGTATTCTTCATTTTCCTTAGGTAAAATTATTTAACACCAGCATTCCAAAATAAGTTTAAGTTGGAACAAAAATCAACTGATTATTTGCTGGCTGATACTATCCTGCATACTCCCTCCAAATGGTGAGCACAGACTAGCCATTTGCACTGTGATTAAGGAAAGGACAAATGGAGGCAAAAGGGAAGCAGCAGTAAAAAGATGTCCAACATTAGAATGGAATAAAATACAGTTGTATCAAGACTTTTAATAGTACATAATGGCTGGGTGATGAAATGGCAACATAGGTGGCAATGCTAATTCTATGTTAATTGTTTCCGCATTCATAATTACTAATGCAGACTGAAATGGCTAATCTGCAGAAACTTGCACTGAAGGGCAAACACTATCAAGTGTAAAAAGCTAATGAATTCGCAGCATATAATCTTAAACACAAACTCATAGAAACTGTGGAAACAGTGGGGTTGAAAAATTGGAAGAAACTCCTCTTGCTGCTCTGCCTTCACCACATCTCTACAATCTTAAATTAACTACAAAGGTAGACAGGCAGCATCTTTGCAATAGATGCTTATAAGAAATGGTCAGTGCTACATCTAACACGATTATGAGGATGGACAAGACAGTGGCTGTAAAGCACTTTATTATGATTTGAAAATATTTTTAAGAGCTGTGTAGATAAAGCTTAAACACATGACACATCAGAATCCTTTTCTTATGTGTGCGTGTGTGTGTGAATTCGCCTTACTCCATTGCCCCTTTCCCTTTTTTCCTTGTCTACTCCTGTTCTCATACTCTGGTACAAAATTATCTGACCCCCAAATCATAAGAGCTCCACTGGAACAGACCAAAGTTCCAGCATTCTGTTTTCAATTGTGTGCATCCAGATGCTTCCAGGAAGCCCACAAGCAGAGCATGGAAGCAACAACCCTTCTTTGTTGTTGCCCCTCAGAACTGTGATCAGTGGCATATTATCTCGGAACCTGTTGCAGTTGATAGACCTCTCTTCCATGCCTATTCCCCCTTTAAAGTCATCTGTGCTGGTGGCTATTACTACGTCTGCCAATAAATTCCATATATCAGTTGCACATTGTGCGAAGAAACATTTCCTTTGCTTTGTCCTGAATCTACTACCAATCAATTGCATTGGGTAACATCATGTTAGGACTGAGTGGGGGAAAATTATCTCCAACATCCAAAGAAGATGAAGAAACAGGCTTTTCTATCTTTTCAAGCCAAACCTCACATGTCCACTTTCTCCACACCACGCATGACTTTATAAATGTCTACCAAATCTCCTCTCAGGAACAACCAAGAACGTTACAGCCCCACATGTTGAAGACTGCAATCCTATGCACACTTATTTGGCAGTAAGTTCCACTGAAAGCAGTTGGGGCTACTTCTAAGTAAACATGCAGAGGATCAGGCTTTGTAGCAGTATTTAAAGCACTTCCCCAATCCTAGCTCTCATGCTTCGCCCTCTTTCTTATAAAAAAATACTCTTATTTAAGTAGGAGGCACAACACTCACACAACCCCTTTCCTCGTACCTAACATACTAGAACAGAGTATAAACGTTTTGTACACTAAAAGGCATTATATTGAGATAATGGATAATTAAAATAGCAAGATACAAGGAAGAATGGAGAGGGGATGAAAAGGGGAATAATTAAAAACTGACAGCCTTCGCCTAATCGGGGGTGCGTGAGGTTAAGCAAGGGGGACACAATTTTTTACACAAGAAAGCTTTTAGGGGAACAAACTCCGTTGCTAAGATACAGGCAGGGGAGTAAGTGGGGCTAGAAATTGGGGGCCGGGTGGAAGCTGCTCCCTTCATTTCAGGGATACTTTAGGCCACCCCAGGGAGACTTTCCTGGGGTTCATCTGCGAGGGGGGCGGAAGAAACGGGAGGTCAGAGCTCGCTAAGCCTTCTTCCCTTTCCCGAGGGGACCGAAATACACCGTCTACGTACCTCCAGGGGGGGGTGGGACGAGCCCGAACACCCTTCCGGAAGCGAAACCCCAGATGAGTCACGCCCCGGAAGAACATCCCCTCCCCACTGTTCCTTGATTGACTAGCCCCCCCCCCGCCGTAGCGAAACAGTTTTCACGTCAGGTAGCCACACCCACAGGAAAGAGCCCACCATAGGGAGGGACCGGAGGGTGGAACCTGCGCCTTATGACCGCCAGTGTACTTGTGGTGCGGGAGAGTGTGTGTGTGGACCTTGTGGGCGGGGACCATTTTCCCTAGGGCGGGGAAAGGGGAGGGGACATGCAAATATATGTCACGTGATTCCAGGGCACGCGTGTCCGTATATAACTCGAGCGGCTCCGCCTTGCTCTCCCTTTTCTAGCCGCGCTTCCCGAAGGAGGTTTGGGGTCGCCATGGTGAGTTGTGGGGTTCTTTCCGGAAAATAAAGTTCTTGAGGGTATTTATGGAGAGCGTACGGTCTTTAAGATATATGGCTTATGCTGTATAGTTTTGGGGGAGGATGGATGGATATGGATTATCATTCCCCCCCCCCGCGGCCTTCCTTTTCCGTGGGATGTTCGGGCCTTGATGGCGCCCAAAGGGCCGCTCGTGGAATATGGCGGGTGGGCTTAAGCGAGGGGAATAACGGGCAGGCGCCTGCCTCCCGGGAAAATACCAATGAAAAGCGTAGGTTATCATGTCTGTCTGCTCCTCACAGCGGTAGTAAAACAAAAACTTCACTAGCATCTACATTGCAACGTAGTGTGCGGGTCTTGACTTTAATGGAACTGTTCTGTAGGCCAGATGTTAAAAGCTCAAAAATGGAAGGGAAATATTATTATTATTATTATTATTATTATTTATTTATATAGCACCATCAATGTACATGGTGCTGTACAGAGTAAAAATATTTGCAGAAACTTAAAATACCCGTGGTTGTGTTTTTTTTGGAACAATAGGGAAAACACGGGAAAATAATGGAGGGAAATTTAAATATGTATTTATAGCACTCTGCAGATGTGCAATCATTAAGGTTATGTTAGGAACATAAAAAGTATTATGTATAACTTATTTGCTCAAAATTGTGAGTGTTGGTATATTGAATTTAAAAGTATAGTTTGTTCAGACAAGAATTACAAACTTAATAATGGAATTTCTTTTTTAAAGAGTTTTTAATTTTAGAAGTTGAGCTAAAAGATGCTTAATACTAAGAATCTAGCACTTACTGTGGTCAGTTTTTCTGGGGTGGCAAAATAGGCAAGGTGTGTCTTAATTGGCTCCTTTTGTGAGTATTATTTATTGCATTTTTATACTGCCCAATAGCCGAAGCTCCCTGGGTGGTTCACAGAAACAAACAATTCGAAGTATAAAACAAACAGTATAAAAACATGAAATATAGAAACAACTATAGGAACTTGGAAATAGCATGCAATGTGGGTGGGGTGCTGTAGCTGCTGCTTGTTAGTCGTGTATAGAACAGTTTCCCATTTGTGTAAAAGATACATACTTATGAGGAAAGTATCTATTACATCTATAGTGGTCTTCAGCTGGTGGGTTGCAACCCAAAAGTGGGTCGTGAGATCAGTCCAGGTGGGTCACGGCAAATCTGTTGCTGCAATGTTGGGCAATTGTGAAAGTGGGTCCCATGTTGCAGATTGGGAGTCCGAGGTGGGTCTGGACAGTTGAAGACCACTAATCTAGACTGTTCAGAGTGGGGTGGGGTGGGGCAATTGCCTCAGGAAAGCCTCCAACAAAATGTGAGCTGCCCCAAAGACTGAATTAGATTGCAGAATCTCCCCTCTGTTCTACAGCCGCCTCTTACCTGATGCTCTGATGTGTCGGGCTGCAACTCTCACCATCTCAAGCTGCATGGCACTGTAGGGAATCTCTCCGTGTAGCTTCCTGATTTAAGATGAACTTGCCATCTCTGTACCTGCACATGATGATAAATGATGTTGGTAGGGACATCTGAGAAAATGATGAATACCAACATCTCTGAGCAGGACTGGGGCTTGGATGTATTCATAATTGCTTATCTCCAACTTCCTTGAGCATTTCCTCCTTAGTCCACAAGAGCCTTAGAGCTAGTTAACATAAACCAGGAGTACAGATAACATATAAAATGCTTTCTTGTCCTAACTAATATAGAAGGCCTGGAGTAATACTATTTCTCTTGAGTCTACTGGCATTTCAAGAAGGAACTTGGATTTGCTCTTGGTTTTGAATGTTACCCCTCTTCCTATCCTTTGGTTTGAATGTAGGATCCTTGAGCATGGAGGATTAGTCTTTACTCTGGCCTTGGTGTGAAACATTAATTTGTCCTGCCGGTCCAAATTTGAAAGCATTTTATAGTTGGCACATTACAGGTTCAAAGGGGCTCTGGCTTAGGTGTAGTTCATACGGAATACTCCAGGTCAAATTCAGACATTGAGTGATTCACAACAGCTGTCCAATGTGGTCCAGAGATATTGTACCCCTATTTCAGGTTGGGCTGAAGCTGAAAGCAGTGTTGCACATTGCTTTTGTCCCCAATTTACATATTAAACTGAAAGAATTGAACAGCAACCCTGCTTTATAGTCACTGATACACCCTATTGCAGGTTGTGGGACTGCTGGAAGAGTAGCTCATGTCTGCAATGTAGCCCACTGTTAATATTGGAGGTCAAAATTGAGGCTGATCTATGTCACCAGCCAAAAATACTGCAACATTTTGTTATGGAGTCCTATTTTATTTTAAAATGTTCTAGCTGTCTGAAAAAGCTCTTAACTTTTTTTTTCTAGGTTCAGAAGGTCAAGTTCATCGTATCTGTAAAGGTATTTTTTTTCTTTTTATATATGTAGAGAAATGGTTTCCGCTGTTTCAAAATACTACTAAAGTTTAAATGAGAGCTTACATTGTGCCACAATGATGACATTTATTTGCTACTCTTGACCAGGAGAATGATGAGAATGCTTAACCACCTTTGTTTCAAGCCTGAGGCACAGTAAATGCTCTTAAAATGTATATTGCATCTTCAGATTGCTTTTGACCATTTGCTGTTTTTCTTACAGGTTTCACAAATGGAACAGTAGTTATGGGAGGAAGATATATCGGTAAGAATTCTACAAAAGGTTGAATGGTCTGTTTGTCTGGGCATAAACTTTAGAATTTTGGGATTGATCTGTTTAGACTACATCACTGAATCAGATTTTTACTTGCTGTTGTATTTGCATGATTAAAGGGGATGGTACGTAATTCAGTAGTTAGCATCAAATGAAACATAGGGTTTCTTAATCCATTGCCAACAAAAATGCAAATGATGACAACATAGTTCAGCAGATAATCTTTGATGAATTCTGATGTCTTTCGCTCCTATCTGATGCATACTTGTTGGGATTTGAGTTTGTCTTCCATCAGGTCAATGATTGCCAGTTATTGACATAGATACTTTCGCTTTACGTTGTGCCTTTTAACTTCGAACAAATGAGAACAAAACTTAGTCTATTCCCTAGCATTTAGCATTTTCCAGATTTCCAGTGATGAGTAGCAGCATCTTAACTCTCGAATGTTAAGTTAATGTCATTACAAATGAAAATATATTTCCAGGTTCAGTCTAAATTTAGTTTGAATCAATTTGATGGCATCCCCTCCCCCCATTATTCAGGTCATAAACTTTTTATAACTGAATTAAAACTTAATATAGATTGTCTGCTTGCGCTTGCAGCAAGATTAGTGTGTAGCACAATATGGGCTAGCTGCTGTGTCATAAACTTCTGTTTGCCTCTGTCTACAGGTTCTCTAGCATGGATTGACCTTGGATAACCAAACAGGTATGTTGCAGATAGCTGAATATGTGATGATGACAAAGAGGGCTTGTAACATTGACAAGGCATCACTTATTATGAGCAATGGCCATGTGACCACAGCATTCTTAGGCTATTCCAAGTTCTCTTCGTTGTATTTCCATTCTATGTTGCATTACTAACAAGTGCACTTAGTTGTACTTTGCTGTAATGATCTAGTCTTGGAGCATGTTCGCATGCCCAACTTATGCTATACTGGTAGGAAACGGCATATTTCAAATTCCCAGGTAACCAAGCACTTTGGCTGCTTTAGCACTGTTAGTCTGTCAGTGGTTATTAAGCTTTGCCTTTAGTTTGGAATCCGTTTAACTTCTCTACCAGCCTTGCTGTCCGGGGCTCTGACCTGCGTTTGAGGTGTGTCAACCAGTTCTGGATGGGGCTGCACTCCCCCTGAAAGATTGCGTTCGCAGCTTAGGGGTGCTTCTGGATCTGGGGCTGCAAATGACAGCCCAGATAGATGCGACGGCCAGGAGTGCCTACTATCAGCTTCGGCTGTTGTGCCAGCTGTGTTTTTCTGTAGAGTTGGAAGACCTAAAGACAGTAGTGCATGTGCTGGTAACCTCAAGGCTTCTGCAATGTGCTGTATATAGGGTTACCATTGTACCTAGTTTGGAAACTTCAATTAGTTTAAAATCTGACAGCTAGGTTGGTCACCAGTACATCTAGGTTGGTCACTAGCTTCGGCTATTGGGCGGTATAAAAATGAAATAAATAAATAAATCTGGGGTGAGCATATTACCCTAATGTTAAAATCACTCCACTGGCTGCCAATTAGTTTCTGGGCAAAGTACAAAGTGTTGGTCATTACCTTTAAAGCCCTACATAGTTTGGGTCCAGATTAGCTGCGGGATCACCTTCTCCCATACAGTCCGCCCCACACACTCAAGTCCTCTGGGGAGAACTTAGTCAGCCAAAACTAGGCTGACAACTCTTACCCAGAGGACCTTTTCTTCTGTCAACCCCAGACTCTGGAATGGCCTGCCAGAGAAGATTTGTAAACTTAACTCTCTCTGAACTTAAGATAGCTTTAAAGACTAGCCTTTTCCGGCAGGCCTACCCGGATAAATGTGAAACCAAGAATTTTTAAGATGTGTTGATTTGTTGTACTAATGTTCACTGCCTCAATCCAAAGGGAGAGGTGGGTAAGAAATATTACTATTATAAGGTGTTATTTGAAATCTTGGGCCATAGTCTTGAGAAGAATGGTCCTGAATACTTGTGCTCCAAATAGTGTTTGGTCTTGTTGGGTTGTTTGTCTTTCTTTTATTCTTCTACAGTTCTGTTGCTCAAAAACAAAGTAAATTTGCCAGTGCAAATACTTGAATAGAATTGCTCCAGCTGTGTTACTGTAGCAGTTGATGCTTAAATCATTGGTTTGGTGGCATAGTGTTAATGGGAACAAGTTAATCTGCTGTACATGATGCTGAATCAGGTCTCTGATCCAAATGAAGATATTTGAATCTACACTGATACAGTAGATCATTGTAGCTTTTAAAATAAACTGAAGCTGAATGCATGTCTAAAAAGCAGTTGTCTCTCTACAGGCCTTCATGATGGCTAGGTTGAAATATAAGCAATTGGATCGCTTAATGCTGAAGCAAAAAGAAAAGGTGGGTTTCGGTAACATGAGGGTGACATCACGATGCCCACCTAGTTTTAATACTGAACAATGTGAGAAATGTTTCTTAAGCTATGGAGCTTTTCCAGAAGATTTTTGGATGATTTTAATTTAGGGATAGGTAAATCTGTGCCCACTAGATGTTCTGGATAAAGCTCTTGTCCTGACAATTGGCCATGCTGGCTGAGGCTGTTGGTAGTTGTCCAAAAATCTAGAGGATGCTAGGTTAGGTACCTCTACTTCAGTTAAGTGATGACCAATTGCACCTTTGTCAAACCCTTCAAATTATGGGTCCCAGCATTTTCCAACACAGCAATTAATAAGAGCACATCAACAATGCACACTTCCCTAAGAGTTGCCTGAACCTTCAAAGGAAAACCTTGAACAGTATCTTCTGGCTCTGTTTTGAACATGCATCACTGGCTGGTTCCTTTTGAAGGTGATTTGATAATGTACAATAAGGTTCTTTAGTCTATGCCTTTTACTTAGTCACTTAATGCAAGCAGCCTATGTGATGAAAAGCCAATAAAACTGACTTAAATAATGAAGGTTGGTAATTAGCTCTACCTGACTTTAGGCATCTGCTTGCATTTTCCTTGTCTTACATCTAGCTTTCTGAGGGTTGTTTTAAAATGTCCTTTTCAGGCCTTAGGGCAACTATGAAGAGCTCTTAGGAGTTATACTCCTGATAATGGTAAATCGTTGCAGGACATCTGCATGAGTGAAATTCACGGAGCACAGAAGTACCATCAGTGACATTGGATCAAGCAATAAGGTGAATAAGTGGGTGGCTTGCCAGCAGTTACATGGAATATCTTCTAGCTAGGATGGTCTTAAAACTATTTCAGGCAGTTGACTACATCTCTATAGTCCAAAAGTGTCTGCTTCAGTGGTAGGACCTTAAATGGCAGCACCTGAAGGGAGATGCAATATAGAAATATAACAACTGTCTGGTTGTGTTGCGACATATCTTCAATTTTTGGTTAACTCCTCGGTTACTAAAGTCTATGGAGCTTGTAACTATATTTATGCCTAGACATCATGGCTGTAATTTTTGGTTAACTCTTCGGTTACTAAAGTCTATGGAACTTGTAGCTGTTTATGCCTAGACACCATGGCTTAGAAAGACTTGTACGCTGATTTTGAGGCCTAGTCCTACTAGGGATCCAGTTCATGGAATTATTCTACAGAACGTACTACTATCCCTATTAGGATTACTTCGCTAAGGAATCTTAGAATAAAACTAGCAGGGTTCAAAATGATGAGTAAATGTCTGATCTGAAATCAGCATGTGGATTAATTCTTGTACTGAAAAACCCTGCAAAGTTGCGCTTTTTGTAGCATTGCATTCCTACCATCTTAAGCTTTGCATATGAACTGGAAACTAACTCTTTACATCTTATGTAGGTGCTGACTGTGGAATTACTAACTTAAGGTAAGAACCTATTTTTATTTGTCCCCATAGGAATTCCTTACTCAAGGCTGTTTAGAATGCACTTGTAACCAATGATGAAATTAGATTCTGCCAGATGAGTGTTCATGATATCAACACCATTCCGTTCCATTTTCTGAGGTTACATTGTCCTATGGTTACTAAAATTTAGGTACTGTGAGACAGTAGGGATCAATTTCCAAGCTCACCACTTGCATTTATGGGAATATGTTAAGTACAAGAAGCTCCCCAATATTAAGCTCTTGTGTTAGTGATCCATCTACACCAGCATTTAGTTCTGTCTTTTCATTGGTTCCTTGCAGTAAATATGTTGCCTATACATGGTTGAAGTAAGAATTATAAAAATAATTGGTACTTAAGTATTTATGAGCCAAGCCTTGCTCATCTCTTAACAAGAGCTTCTGTTGAAATTTTATAACAACTTTTTTCTTTTTTAAAAAGTACTGATAGAAGATGACTCTCCAGTATTAATTCGTCTATTGAAAGAGGTTAGTAAGTTACGATGTAATCTTTTAATTAGCCAGAAGGTTAAAATTATCCTCTAGACTGAAGTTAGGTGTTTCTAGAAATTTGTGTTCTACCTTGGAGGGCTGTGAATCAGAACTATTTTGCTTGGACTTGGTCCAGAAAGTGGTGTATCAGTATTTAAATAAACAGAAAACACCGTATGCAGAAGGTCCAGGTTCCATTCCTGGTGTCTCCAGTTTAAAGAAGACAGCATGAAGTAAACAGTACTGGGTTAAATAGACCAATGCTTTGACATTTCACATATTTTACATATTCCACTCCTTATAAAATAAAACGCACCACCAGAAAAAAGCAAGGAAAAAGCCAATGATGTTTTAAGAGTAGTGGACAGAACAGGTTTCTGAAAACCTTTACACTGAGGCTTTTGGGGTGAAAGGGTGTATGTAGCTGATAAATGTCACCAGCAATTTGTGCAGGGGACTTGTAAATAGCTCAAGATGAGAACTTTTCCTTTAGATCTCTTTCAGTATCCAATAACAATGATGCTTAAATTTTTTTTTAGAGACTGGAAATGAATGGACAGGACTGGCATGAATTTCACAGCATATTGGTAAGCTCAAAAGAGGCAATAGATCTCAAAAGTCAGGCAAGCCACTAATGTACCACTGTCAGTAGGCTCCTGCTCCTCTGAGGCTACCCCATTCCAATAATATAAAAGTATGTGCCACTCCCACAAATGTATCTTGAACTATTGATAAAACCCAGTCATACGAAAGCATAGAAAAATCCTTTAGTATTGCCCAATCTGCTGAGATTCTTGTTCAAGTGATGGTTGCTGTATCATTAGTTCTTTCTATGGAGCTGCACAGCTTCTAGCTTTTAAATTTCTTTTTTCAGCGTTGGCCAAGACTTGTCAAAAATGTTAACTCACATAAAATGTTTAAATTCGTTTTACTTTTTATATTTTGTTTTTAAATATAGAGAACTTGGGTTATTGGGCAGTTTAAAAGTGCCATTAGAAATAAAACTAAATGTTTTAAAAAGATAACTTATTTCATGTACTGTTAATGATGAAATAGTTTGAAACAATGGGAATCTCTCTGAAAGGTAATGAAGAGATGTTTACACTGAAACAGTACGGAAATAGTACTGCCTTCTAATATTCAAATTGTTGTGCAAGCTCCTATTTGTAAGATTAAGTTACTTTATTACAGATTAAGTTGGCAAATGTCCTGGAATTGTTCTTCTGGCTGTCTTCGGTAAGTATTACATGCTTTGGTTTGATTTTTTTTTTAAAAAAGTCAATGTACTTAGTATGTAAGTCAGGTGTGGGCAATCCCTCTGCAACCACTGCCAAAATTTGCAGTGGCGGAAAAAATATTACCAGTTTGCAACCATTTTTGGCAGCAAACCACTAAGCAACTCAATACTTTTTTTCAAGTGAGATTTGGCCCTTCTAGGCTTCCATAGCTATTCTTGAAAACAATGAAGACTTTGCTGCTTTAGGCATGCTTACTGGTTTGCTGTGATAATCAGTGGTGTGTTTTCCCCCCAGGCACCCTGTGGATTGGTTGTAGGATATGTATGTCCAGGGTGTGTGAAAATGGCCCCCAGACCTCCGAAGTTGCCCACCCTGGTTTAGGTGTTGCACTAGTTAGTATTAAGAGATAAACCCACCTTTGGATAGTGCCTATTTCTCTCAAAAGCTGCCAGTCCATTATTCATTTTCTCTCTAGAAGCAAGAGCTTAAAGGAGTATAAGAATCAAAACAGATACAATGATGATCACATAGTTCAGCAGATGGAACAGTGATGAACTGTCTTTCGCTCCTATCTGATGTATCTGGCAACACAGCTCTTAAGGCTACTAAATGGCTTATATTCACATGTTCTGTGGTGACTCTTACAGCTTAAGACAAATCTGAGGCTGCTGGAGTTGTATTGATGTTAAACCCGTTTTAAATTTATTTATTTATTTATTTAAGGATTTTTATGCCGCCATTCAGCCAAAAAAGGCTCTCATGGCGGCTTACAAAAGTATTTCTTGACAGTCCCTGCCCACAGGCTTACAATCTAAAAGACATGACACAAAAGGAAAGAGAATTGGGAGGGAGGAGGGGGAAAAGGAAAGCAAATTCAGGCACTACAGTCTTAGTTGGAAAGTTCAGCAGTTACAGTTGACAGCAGGAGGGAGGGGTCTCTCAGCTGGAGCTGGACCCAGGCACGGTGGAGAGGTGCCTGGCTGCTGCTTCCTCCCTCACTGGTGGCCTCTGCAGAGACAGTTGACAGCAGGAGGGAGGGGTCTCTCAGCTGGAGCTGGACCCAGGCCTGATGGAGAGGTGCCTGGCTGCTGCTTCCTCCCTCACTGGTGGCCTCTGCAGAGACAGTTGACAGCAGGAGGGAGGGGTCACAGCTGGAGCTGGACCCAGGCCTGATGGAGAGGTGCCTGGCTGCTGCTTCCTCCCTCACTGGTGGCCTCTGCAGAGACAGTTGACAGCAGGAGGGAGGGGGCTCTCAGCTGGAGCTGGACCCAGGCACGGTGGAGAGGTACCTGGCTGCTGCTTCCTCCCTCACTGATAAATGATAGTTAACAGCTATTGAAAAAAAATGAGATTTAAATTTTGCCACTTGGCTCTCTGAAAAAGTATACTTGTCCTGTACATTTTCAGTGGTTTGACCTCCACTTAGCTGTAATTGATGTGTGGTAGAATAGGTTTGGACAAATTCTGGGACGAATTGTGTTCTAAATGCAACTCTCAGTGCAGGCAAGAATTTTTTTGGTAAAAGCTCTGTCTGGAAGTCAGTTTTGTGAAAAATATTGAGTTAGCCCCTTTAACTGTTTTATTCTGTTTTTATTTTCATTTTATCTTGTACGCTGCTCCAAAATTTTTCAATGGGGAGCGGTATATAAATATTCTAAATAAATAATGATTCAATCCATATTGTGTTATAACACCTGCATCTCTTTCTCTGCTCCCTATCCACTTGTATACTAATATCATTCTCAACTCCTAGGTCACTAAAGCTTGAACTGACTGTTGACTTTGAAGGGTAGGTACCATTCTTGTATTTCAAATACAAAATTTGTTTTTGTGGGGATAGAAAAATGATGATAACCTTGCCTTGAACTCTCTCTCTGATTTTGTGATGGACTATCCAAGGTCTGATCTATTCACCTTCCAACATGTGCAGTACTTGTGAGAGGAGTGCAGTGGTTGACACTTTTCTTCTTTTTTTACCCCATCCCAGACTTAAGAAGCTACAGTCTCCAGAAGAGATGGTTAATTTCAAATACTGGAAGAGGAAAAGAGGAATGTAACTTCTGTGATATCTACATAATAAAGTGGTTCTTTAAATTGTGTCCATTTCTTTATTGGTTCTCTTTGCAATATAAAGCAAGGGTAGGGGGGGACCTCAGCCCCAGGAGTCCCAATCCAGTCCCTCCTTGGGGGCCAGTCAGACCATCCAGGACCCCTTTCCCCCAACCAGATTCATGGTTTTCTGACTCTTGTGCGGTGGCCTCTCCCATTTTAAAAGGTCAAAGTGCTTCTCCAAAGGCTTAGTTGCTGGGACTAAGCTTTAACCTACAGTATGCTGGGACTTAACAGTTTTAAAGTGAAATTTAAAAAAGGACTGAAGTATTACAGTCCAGTCACAGCCAATTTATTGAAAAATCTGTTTGGGTGGTTGAATAACATGAAGTATAGCTACACCTTTTAGTGTGTAAGTCCCATTTATGTGGCAGAGGCTTTGACCGAGCAGTTAAAGCAGAAATGATAAGAAAACACCTGCAATATTGCATAAGGAAAAGTGGCAGCTTTTGAGAGCAAAGGCTGCATTGCATGCCTGATGAGTAGTATTGACGGATGCCAAGAGGAAAGATGAGGGAGGGAAGGTAGCAGTGAAGTTACTTCCCTAAGAAATCTTGAATTAACAGCTTGCCAAAGAAGTAAACCTTTCTGGAAATTTTGAAGCCATGTGTGTGGTGAGGATTAGGTTTATTTTCAAGTTTTTGGGGAAATTAATGTTTCCTTTCATCCTAGAATCTGAAAGCAGCAGAAAAAGCATTTGTTCTTGCTTGTGAGAAATTTGGTGTTTAGGGAATCTGGTCTGAAGGAAAAGCTACTAAATTTATTTAGCTGGGGATAGTAATAAAGCATATTTAAGAAATTTTAAGCAATCTCAACTTGAAGTGACATTGTATTCTCATGTAAGCATTTCCCTTTACTTTTTGTTCATTTTGAAAGGTGGCCTGCTGTAGCGGTATCAATCTTAGGTTTTATTTTGATGGCAGCAATTAAAAGTGGTCCAAAGTTTTGAGTTCTCCACATTTCCCATCACATCGGATGTCGCCCTGAGGTCTGCTGTTTTATCTCAAGTGGAAACATTGCCTCTCCCCCAGAATGCATTAGGTCTAATTAGATGCCTGCAACACCTGCCTACCAATGATGAATTTATTTACTCTGGTCAGTTGGCTGCTACCTAATGATGCAGGGATAACCCTCAACATTTCTAAATAGCTGAAGATGTAATGCCTGGAAGATTGAGGTGGTGATATTACAAAAGTTAAAATAGTGCTCAGGAAAGCTTTAGATTGTATACAATACCCACATTCAGAATATTAACACAATTGCTGTCGAGGATCTATACACTCGCAGCTTCTCATGTTTAGCCCCCCTTCCAGTGGTACTACCAGTCCGGGCTCCACTTGGATAAAGATACCCAGATAAAACGTTTGGCTGCAGGATTTAATCTCTTTCCCCATCAAACAAAAAAATACATTGCCTGGCCCAGGAGCTCAAACAAGACATTTTTGGAATTTGTTTCAGTTCGCTTTAAATATCAAATGCTATGCGGGTGAATAGTTGTAAATACATCTAGGGAAACATCAACAGTAATCCTCTCGGATTCCACCTTGGGGTGTGGAGAAGAAACCACTGTACAGTCTCCTTGTACTAGGACAAAAAAAAAAAATTCTGGCCGCATATTAAATTCATTCTGCTGGATAGGGATGGGCAACACTTAGCGCTTCAGTAGTGCCATTTTTTAAAATGCAGCTATCTGAACTTCAGCAGCAAACCAACAATTCCCCTTCCTCTGTGTGAAAATTGACTTTGGACCACTTGGAAACATTCAGATTCTATGCACTAGCAGGGTGGGTCTTACCTACACCAGCCTAAATACATTCCATGTTTCTTTATGGCTTTCTCATCTCATAGAAGCAAATAAGCTGAAGGCTCTTCTGTGAAACTTCTAACCGTTAATTAAAGAAGTTATATCTAAAACTATTTAATCAAAGGCACCTTCCCGTATTAACAAATTTTAGGTAGCAGATGACAACTAGACCTGTGCAAACCTGTTACGTGAATGGAATATATACACAGGTTGGCCCTGAAAGTTGCATTTTTTATGATCAAGGTATTTTCACACACACTGACTCTTATTAGAAAAGCAATGTGTGAGATCTAGCTCAAACTCTTCTACAACTGAAGGTCATAGTCTGCTCTATGAACCAAGATAATCTATTAATACCTGTATTAGTACCAACCAAAATGCCACAAAATCCTGCTCTAATTTCCATTTGTAACTTGCATAAGACACCTGGAGCTGATTGAGAAATGAAGTAGGGGTCCCCAATCCTTTTGGACTCATGAGCACATTTGGGAAATCGAGACTTGTGCTGTAAGCACCATCACAAAATGCCTAGTCAGTGCATTGCTGTTTCGGCGTCTGCCTGTTGCATCTTCGGCTGCAGCTTATTCAGCAAAAACTTCTGTGCCTATTGAACATTGCAATGTGTCTTTAAGAAGAGATGGGCTAATTGCTTGTGGTGCAATACAGCTAATGCTTCTTTTAAATGTATTTTGGCACTGTTCAGCAATTGCTTCTTTTGGGAAGGAGACTATTACAAAATGAATTTTGTACTGGAACGGGTTTTAATATTCGCAGTTGCACACACTCTTAAATTATTTACCTGCTTCATGGAAATTAACAAATGGCCAGCGTAAATGGATTCTCCTTGGGTGCCATTGGAGGTATCTGGGGGTGCCAAGTAGTGTCTGCTTTAGTTATTGCAATATTGGTAGTACAGGATGCTACTTTTTATCTTTTCCATTCACTAGCATTTTCACATTTCAGGAACATCGGCAAGGTATATTGACAGATCAAAATGTACTGATCACCCATCTAATGAAACTTAAACCCTATTCTAATGGGTTCCAGCTATCTACAATATCTTTGTTTCTTCAGCTGACTAATCTCGTGGTCAAATATCCATCTTGTATTTACAAGGCAAAACACTTCTTCCTCCCTCAGAAGGGGAGAGGCCCAGCAGAACACTGCAATGTAAAAAGGCCCTTGAAGTCTGTCACGTGATAATAATTACAGATAAATCATTCCCTATCCCCCAGTTACAGAAATCCAGTGGCGGGTTCACTGCTGGATATAGCAGACTCCAGAAATGCAGTACAAAAATGGAGTGCAGCCTGTAACAAAACCAGTTAGCTGTAATCTGTGCTGGCCTTGGCTTGCGTCAAAGGCCACGTGACCTGGACATGGTAGGGCTCAAGCTCTTCTGGGGCCACGTAATTGGGAGCGTTGCTCATCAGGTCTCTTCCTTTGAAGGATTTAGGGAAGGCAATGACATCTCGAATACTTGGAGCTCCAACAAGGAGACAGATCAGTCTGTCAAGTCCTAGAAGACAAAGATACTAATTATTAATGGTATAATCCAACCCGCTACAGAAAAAAGTGTCTAAAGTTAGTTGTAACACAGTACACACAGGAACATCAGTAAAACATTGTGCAGGTAAATCACTGTACCCATTTGCATAATACTGGCTATAGGAATAGTATTCACTTTTGGAAAGTATGACTGTCAGCAGATACATGACCTTAAGTTAACAAAAACTAACTTAGGACCCAAGGGCACCATCCAACGGGGCACAACTGCTAACATAAATCAACTACTCTAGCATAATACCAATAGCATTAGCTGGTGCACCGATTTCCCAGGGAAATCAGTCCACCAGCAAACGCTATTGGTATTATGCTAGAGTAGTTGATTTATGTTAGCAGTTGTGCCCCGCTGGATGGTGCCCAGTTGCTGCTCTGTCTCCAGCCGCAAAGACTGAGCTTTAAAATACTGGAAGTGTTGTGGGAGCAAAGAACTGACTGGGCATCTTTACACAAAACTGGAGAAATATTAGGGAACTTGTGTTCAATGTTCCTCCACAACAGTCCATAAAAGTGGTGACACCCCACTATGAAAAATTTGTGAGATTTCCACCTCATTTCTTGGGCATCGGAGTTGGCTCCCCGCAAAGATAGCACATGGCGTGGACCTGCAGTCAACATTTCCTTTGGAGAAACTCAGCAGGTGATTTTTGCTTGCAATCAGGGTCTAGAGCCAAGCACATATTAGGCACTTTTGAAAGTCATAAATTACAATTACTGGCTTTGCTGCGCCAGGGGGCTGAACTAGATGGCCTTGCTCCATTTACGGCTAGTTTTGTTAGAAGACCACTTTGACAAACATTAGCAAATTGACAAAGTGCATCAGAGGCTACTGGCAAGAGTAAACAAAAGGCCAATCCTGATTGGCCATTCAAGAGGAAGTGCAGGAAGGAACATTAAAGGCCCTGTTGACTGGGTGGAAACAAAGGTTAAAACTTTCAATTTTTTTTAGCACTGCAACTTCTAGTTCTTTGTGACACTGACCTAATGCGATTCCTCCATGAGGGGGTGCTCCACTGTCCAGAGCTTCAAGAAGATGAAAAAGCAGTTCGGTGTCCTCCTACAACAAAAGTGTAATGTTAATAAGTAGCACAGCACAGCCTAGAAGATAACGTGCTGGACTTGGTAAAACTGGGTTCAAATCCTGGTTCATTTACAGTCAAGTGCCTGTTTTTTTTATTACTGCCCCTTTTAAGCGAGAAAGGACCCTACCCTCCACCACATACAAGGAGGCATTAACCTCCTCACTTAGCCATGGCATCAGTCCAGCTTTTACCCAAGAAGGGCAAAAGTTGAGGGTAGTAGCCCCTGCTGCTCCAGATATCCTGTCCATAACCTCGAGATCTACAAGATGAAAATAATATGTGCTGACCTGTTGGTGGCAGAGAAGGGAACTTAGGATGCCTACCAGGTCAGTTTTAAATGCAGTTTACACATGTGCTGGCCCATTTGGGTATAATGTTAACACATCAATAGTGTACCTACCTACCTGGGCCAATAACATGCTAATTCATAGAATCATAGAATAGTAGAGTTGGAAGGGGCCTACAAGGCCATCAAGTCCAACCCCCTGCTCAATGCAGGAATCCACCCTAAAGCATCCCTGACAGATGCTTGTCCAGCTGCCTCTTGAAGGCCTCTAGTGTGGGAGAGCCCACAACCTCCCTAGGTAACTGATTCTATTGTCGTACTGCTCTAACAGTCAGGAAGTTTTTCCTGATGTCCAGCTGGAATCTGGTTTCCTGTAACTTGAGCCCGTTATTCCGAGTCCTGCACTCTGGGAGGATCGAGAAGAGATCCTGGCCCTCCTCTGTGTGACAACCTTTTAAGTATTTGAAGAGTGCTATCATGTCTCCCCTCAATCTTCTCTTCCCAAGGCTAAACATGCCCAGTTCTTTCAGTCTCTCTTCATAGGGCTTTGTTTCCAGACCCCTGATCGTCCTGGTTGCCCTCCTCTGAACACGCTCCAGCTTGTCTGCGTCCTTCTTGAAGTGTGGTGCCAAGAACTGAACGCAATACTCTAGATGAGGCCTAACCAGGGCTGAATAGGGAGGAACCAGTACCTCACACGATTTGGAAGCTATACTTCTATTAATGCAGCCCAAAATAGCATTTGCCTTTCTTGCAGCCACATCGCAGTTGGCTCATATTCAGCTTGTAATCTACAATTCCAAGATCCTTCTCGTTTGTAGTATTGCTGAGCCAAGTATCCCCCATCTTGTAACTGTGCATTTGGTTTCTGTTTCCTAGGTGTAGAACTTGGCATTTATCCCTATTAAATTTCATTCTGTTGTTTTCAGCCCAGCGCTCCAGCCTATCAAGATCACTTTGAAGTTTGTTTCTGTCTTCCAGGGTATTAGCTATCCCACCCAATTTTGTGTCATCTGCAAATTTGATCAGCGTTCCCTGCACCTCCTCGTCCAAATCATTCATAAAAATGTTGTAGAGCACTGGGCTCTACGTGTGAGTAGAGCAGCACATGCCAAGCCATTTTAAACATGACTGTGTGTATATGTTCGTAAGTAACATTTACATAATATTACCTGTTATCTCCATCCTGCATAAATTAAACCTTATTCTCTCATCTGCTGGAGTAAATATAATGCCATAACTAAGAGTGCAGCCTACCAAATTGGCCATAGCATGCAGAAGTGCTTTGTCATTACCTTCAGCACTGTCTCAAGAATGAAACGTTGCTGCCTTGCATTGTGAATTCGAATTGAGCCACCTCCAATCTCACTACCATTCAGCACTAGATCATAGTGCTGACCATGGACCTGGAGAGAAGAGAAAGAGAATAAGAAAATACTTGTTTTTCACACAGATTACAAGGGTACAGGTGCTTATAGTGGGAGGCAAAGGGATCCAGGAAGTTGTGGATCTACCTGTGCATTGGGGTCATACTTTCCTTGAAGGAAAAGCTTATGTCGAATACATGAACTTTTTTTATTTTTAAAAAAAGTATTTAATTTTGGCTGAATTATACTCACAGCAAATATAAACCTGGTTTAGCCCTGGTTCTTGAAAACTGTTGCAGCAAAAGTAGGGTTTTTAAATGATGCTCCGTTTTTCTCTCCAAAGGAGATCCTGACTGAGTAGGAACCCTGCCCAAGGGCAGCCTAGGCTTGCCTAAGCCAAGCAGTTCACGAAGGGCTGCTTGGCTTTTCCTCTTCTAAACCTGCCTGATGTCTCTGCATACACACAAAAACCTGCTAGAAAATAAAGACACAAAGTCACCTTTGCAGGGTCTGTGTAGAGGAGGTGCTCATCGGAGGACCTGGGGGCAGTGAAGGGATGGTGAGCAGATTCCAGTTCCCCGGGGTTTTCTTCTTTGGGGAGGAAAAGTGGGAAATCCACCACCCACAGAAAGTGAAAAGCAGAAGGATTACGAAGTGGCAGGCCTCGTGCTTCCAGAAGGGCAGCGCTCTCCAAGCGCACCTTTCCCAATGCAGAGCACTGAAAACAAAGGAGGTAGAGAGGCGGTGATGCCAGGAGAAAGCGTAAGAGGGCTCTATTCTATTCTACAGTTCTACTTTCAAGTTATATTATTTACTTAACTGTTCATGAAAGGGTGGCAGTCCTTAGTGCTTTTTGAACAATACAGAATGGTAATACAGTAGATTGGCTTAACTAAAGCACATTTATTAAATACAAACATGATATCTAAACACCAACTTCTTCAGAGAGAAGAGTCCTGATCTCCAGCTAGAGAATCATAGAATAGCAGAGTTGGAAGGGGCCTACAAGGCCATCGAGTCCAACCCCTGCTCAATGCAGGGATCCACCCTAAAGCATCCCTGACAGATGCTTGTCCAGCTGCCTCTTGAAGGCCTCGAGTGTGGGAGAGCCCACAACCTCCCTAGGTAACTGATTCCATTGTCATACTGCTCTAACAGTCAGGAAGTTTTTCCTGATGTCCAGCTGGAATCTGGCTTCCTTTAACTTGAGTTATTCCGTGTCCTGCACTCTGGGAGGATCGAGAAGAGATCCTGGCCCTCCTCTGTATGACAATAGAGAGAACTCTATGGTAACTGGTAAGACAAAGAAGACTCATGGGGCAATGCCCGCCTTACCACTTTCTCATGCTCTCCAGCTGCCAGGAACACCACATCATCCACGTTGGCCTGAACTGCTCTGACAAGCTCCAAGATTTGCTCCTCATTCAGGAACTTACCAAGTCGAGACTTCACACTGCCGTCAGACCTCAAAATCAAGTGCAACAGTTTCTGTTCAGCAGAGAGATAGAAAAGTCAGGCGCTTAAACCACATCTAGCAATGAACACAACTGATCAGAGTTTCTTGACTATATAAAATCTGGGTGGTTTTTTTTGTAATCAAGTTCTGCAAAAAAGCCAGCTGCATTCCTGAATACATTACTGACATTTACCATTACAACATGAGAAGCAGGAATGGGAAATACTGGCAGGAGAAACATAGTTTTCAAGCACTTTAGGATTTCCCAAACAGCAGAGATGGTACAGAAGGGGTAGGCCTTGGCTGGCTCAATCTGACTCCTCAACTCAGCCTCAAATCCCATTCCCCCCCCCCACCAACCCCCCTTCTGCTGTTAACTTTCGCACAAGCCAAGTGACAAGAACTCTGTAACCCTGTTACACAGAGCCCCCCACCCTGCCATAGAAGCTTTGGCAGAGTCCTCCCCGATGCACGTCCACTGCCTGTTCTTATTGTCCTGTGGTTGGTGGCATGATGTGGATGATTTAATAAGTTTGACTTTTTTATTCTCATTTATTTATTTATTAAATAAATATACCACTCCATAGCCGAAGCTATCTGGGCGCTTTACAAAAGTTAAAAAAAAACAGTGGACATTAAAAGTATACAAAAATTAAAAACCATCAAAAAATATAAAAACAGTATACAGTATCCATTTTAAAAAACAACAGTTCTGGGGTCCATCAAAAAACAAACAAACTTAGCATATGTTGTTAAATGCTGTTAAATGCCTGGGAGAAGAGAAAGGTCTTGACCTGGCGCCGAAAAGATAACAATGTTGGCGCCAGGCGAGCCTCATCGGGGAGATCATTCCATAATTGGGGGGGCCACCACTGAAAAGTCCCTCTCCCTTGTTGCCATCCTCCGAGCTTCCCTTGGAGTAGGCACTCAGATGTTGAGCGCAATGTACAGGTAGGTTCATGTCGGGAGAGGCGTTCCATCAGGTATTGTGGTCCCAAGCTGTGCAAGGCTTTATAAGCCCAACAACAGTTTATTGCGGTCAATAGACCATTCCAGCAGATAAAAATTTTACATACAGCAAACTGAACATACCATTAACTATTAACTATTAAAAGTCAGGCGATCATAGAAGATATAAAAGAAATGGCCAGGTTCACAAACTTGGCCACTTGCTCAGTGGTTGATTTGTCTATATTACAAAGTAAAAGAGACGTTAAGAATTCAGTTGGGTGACCAGGATAAAATTGTAAAATAGGGTTTAGAAGATCATTTCTAGCCCCTAGATAAAATCTGCAAAACAGTAAAACATGAGATACAGTTTCCACTTCACTATTGTTGCAGGGGCAGCATCTGTTGAGCACTGGAATTTTATTAAATCTGCCCTCCAAAAGTTTGGAGGGAAGAACATTAAGTCTGGCTAATGAGAATGCTCTCCTGTATTTAGGAATAGACAACCAGCGTAGATAAGGCATCCCATCTTTACAAAAGGAGGCTGGTAGTCCTAGGGACAGGGGGGAGCATGGGCCCCGTGCAGCACTCTGAAGGACTTGCATATCTATATCAAGCAGTCTCTGTTTCACTACTGATTTGGCACTAGCTAAATCCCTTGATAGTAGCTTTTGGGGGGATAGGCCTACTGACTTGATTTTACTAGTCATGGCCTTTGCCCAAGGGGATTCAAAATGGTCTAACAGAATCTTAGATACTAGAGAATTAGATGGAGGTGCCATGTTACAGCGAAGCCAAAAATGGATAACATGAATCCAGGCCAGGCAATTAACAGAATTCAGACCGACTTCTAGTTTAAGAGCAGCTCCAGAAACACACTTGGGAACACCAAATAACATTCTAAGAAAAGAAGACTGAATACCCTCAAGGGAGGATTTAAAGCATGGGAACTAAATTGGAGCCCCATATAAAATCTGAGGGATGATTTTGGCTTTGAAAACCTGGACAGCTGCCGGAATGAATTGCCCGCCCCTTGTAAAAAAGAAGCGAGTAATTGCACCTAGGTGTCGTTCAGCTTTAGTCTTAGAGAGTTTTCCCTGTTCTTTCCAAGAGATGGTTTCATGGAACCATATACCCAAGTATTTATAGGAGCCCACTTGCTCAATCGTGGAATTCTCCATGGTCCAAGAAAATCTAACCTTGCGTTTGGAAAACACCAAAACCTTAGATTTAGTATAATTAATACAAAGCAAGTTTTCTGAGCAATAGTTTACAAAGCCGCATAGCAATCTCTTGAGGCCCACCCTAGTCTGAGAGATCAGAACTGCATCGTCTGCATACAGAAGCAGAGAAACTTTAGTGTTCAGTATCTTAGGTGGGTGGGACGGGAAGGGCTCCAATGCGTGGGGGAGGTCTGACAAATACAGATTAAATAATAGAGGTGCGAGCACACAGCCTTGTCTAACCCCACATGAAGCAGCAATCTCTTTTGTGTAGTGACCTGATGGGCTGCACCGAACCTGAGCAGTGGTGTTATAGTAAAGAGATTGAATCAAAAACAGGAGTCTCTTATCCATAGAAAGCTGTTCCAATTTGTTCCACAGACGCAGGCGTGATATAGAATCAAAAGCCGATTTTAAATCAATGAAGGCTGCAAAAAGTTTGCCGCCTTTAGGGGCAGAATATTTGTGGGCCAGGTGAGTCAAGACCAGACAGTGGTCAAGGGTTGAGCAGCCGGGTTTAAAACCGATCTGCTCAACACCCAGTATGTCATGCTCAATGGCCCATGCCTTTAGTTTGAGGCCTAAATAACTGGCATAGATCTTCCCCACTATCGATAACAAACTAATAGGGCGATAATTAGATGGATCATCTTTGCGGCCTTTTTTATATATTGGAATTATAAAAGCTTTCAGCCAAACAGCAGGAATAATGCCTGATTGGTTAATTAAAGAGAATAAAGAGGCCAACAAGGGGGCCCACCAGCTGATGTTACTTTGAATCAGCTCCGATGGTATACCATCAGGGCCGGGAGCCTTACCAGGCTTAAGCTGATGGATTAAGTCTTCCACAGTGGCAGAGTCAACTGGGGGCCATTCCGGGGCAGCGGAAGATAGATAGGGGTGGGGTAATGTATCACTGCTGTCACTAAAAACAGTACGAAAGTGGTTTTCCCAGATACTAGCTGGAATGTAACATTCTGGACTATCACCTCTGTTACTTAGGGCGCCCGATACAAGCTGCCAAAAGGTTTTACAGCTACGGGTTACAGAAGCAGCCAACAACATTTGCCATGCCTCTTGGGTTGCTTCAGTCTTTTTGCGGTGTAACAATTTCTTATACTCTCTCCTAAGCACAAAATACGAGTGTGGGAGTTGGCCATCATTACTCATGCGATAAGCAGAGTAAGCTGCTTGAATACAACTCCGAGATTAATACACTCCCGGTCGAACCAATTATTTCTACTGGTTCTTGGGCGTGTCACTGTGGTGACAGAATTTTGAAGGGAGGAACTCAAAACCTGTATGACCTTTTCAAAAGCTAGAATGCCCTGTTTAGGAGGGGCGGTTATGGAAATTAAATCAATAGCATCCAAAAGACAGGGAGATTTGATTAGCCTATTAAAAACCATACCGGTTTTATGAGACCATTTAATCCTGTTAGAATTTACTTTTAGAGAACCAGGGGAAGGATAGGGATGAATGGACAGTTTTGAGGAGCCTAAGTTGTCAAGAGAAAGCTCCAGTGGGAGGTGATCACTGTCAGAACGAACTGCTACTTTTAGATTACATCCCCATGATTTAAGCTGTGGGTGTACTAAAATGTAGTCCACTGTGCTTGCTCCCCTAGAAGAAACGTAGGTAAATTCACCCCTGACGTCATCAGCACTGGAACCATTCAGGATACATAAGTTGTTTCTGGAGACAAACTGAAGCAAACAGACTCCAGCAGAATTGACAAAGGAGTCTTTGGAGTTACGCTGGCCAGCTCTGAGTTTGTTGTTGCCCAGCGTGTAAAGACTACCGCTCCTGGAAGTGTCCAGGAGATGAGTCCCAGTTCTTGCATTAAAATCACCTGCAATTATGGAATAGGCTGAAGGGAATTTAGCTGACTGCTCTAAGAAAAAGCCTTCGGCTTGAAGCCATCTGGCCTGTACAGTCTCTTTACATGCTGTCGGAGAAAAGTAAACATTAAATATTAGCAAAGTCAGCCCAACATCTCCCAATTCCAAGACCAGAGCCTGGATGGATGAGGAGTATTTAGGGAGTTCTCTTATCCTGGTGTCAAGGGAAGAAGACACCAGGATACTTAAACCCTCTCTGGCTCTGCCCTTGCCCTTGTTTGGCAGTGCGGGGAGGCAATAGGACACAAAACCGTTTACGTAGATATGGTCATCGCACCAAGTCTCCTGAAACAAGACAATGTCAAAGTTGTTAAGGTATGTTAGGAAATCTGGGTCTCTACTTTTGGATTTCCAGCCAGCAATGTTCCAGGACAGGATTTTGAGTGGGCTGTTGACGTGCCCTAAGCATAGTCAATCTAGTTCAAAAATTGTGTCCAGCCCTTCCTTCTGATCTCCCAGAACACAACAATTGGATGTAAAAGCGTGGCTGTTGGAGGATGAGGCAATTTGCCTAGCAGAATTTTTGGTCTTTGGCGAACCAATCTCTTTAGGGTCCAGAGACTGCATGGCAATCCAGTCCAGGGTGTTGTGGCTAGAGCATTTCTGCTTTGAGGGAGAAGGTCCTGCTTCTGTAAAAGTGTTCCCAGATGTGGTGGACGGAAACCCGCACCCTTCAGGGTTAGAAGGAGCGGACAGCTGACCAGTCTTTGTTGGAGGTTTAACTATGATCTCAGGATTTAGAACTAAGGTCCCCTTGAGGTTCCTCTGATGGTTGTCTAAGGAATTTTCTGCACAGATTGTGCACCCCATCTTGGCCCAGATATTTTGCTTCTCTTTTGAGGGATCGGTGGTGGAATGACAGTTGTTGGGTTGAGTGTGCTCATGGCCCTGTTGAAGGCTGTTCGATAATAAAGTTGTCAGAGCTGATAGTCTGGACATGATCGCATTCTGTTCCATCGCCGGAAGGGCTCCAAAGCTCTCAATCAGTGATCTCTCCTCACCAAGAAGGGCATTGGTGTTGAATATTGGTGGATTCTCAACGGTTGTAAATGTGTGGAGTGTTCCGTGATTTAGAGTGTCCTTAGAAAACTGGGGGAGGAAATTAACAGGAGGATCTGAGGACGTGCTGAGATCAATTAGGTCTCCAACAGGTGGTTCTGCGCTACGTGCGTTAACAAGATTAGTACCTCCTCTCGGGTCTCATACATAGGAGGCCGGGATTGTGTTGACAAAATGTCTGTTTACAATTATATTCTTATTAAGTAACGCTTCTCTGGCACTTAAGATTTTTGCAGCAGTGACACAGGAATCGAAGGTTACTACAGCTCGGACATTGGTGTAGTTATAAAAAAGGTATTCAACCTTCTGAATAGAATCAGAGTCGATCTTGATCTCTAAGAGATCGTATATGAGCTGCACAAAATGATTTGTGCGTTCCAGCTGAGTCAGCTGACCCTTGGGCTTAGGGTAATTGGAGAAGACCAGGTTTTGCTTTATAAGTTGTAGCTGCCAAGAGTTATTTGCCATAAACGGAGTCACCCCGTGTTCTTTCGAGGGAGGCGTCAAAAATGAGGTGGGTCCCTTGTCATGAACTGTGGTAGTTGAAGGCTGAGGGAATTGAGGGAAGACGGATCGTTTGTTATTAGATTGTACACCTTCAGTTTTGCCTGTAGTTGGTTCCATTTTTCCTTCTGCCCTTGCAGGATAGGCTATGCTCGCTGGGTGATTGAGATTCAAATGATTCAAATGATTCGCCTTCATGATCATGGTCAATGCCTCTAAGAGCTCAACTAGAGAATTATATTCCGTTTTGTTTGGGCTCTCGATGTTTGCTGAGGCTTCCTTGACTTTTGATTCCTTTTTGCATTTATCTGTAGCTTTGGCAACTTTGAATCTGTGTGTCTTGTTTCTCAGCAGTGTAATTTTGTTCTTTTTATCCTTATCTCTCCTGCACAGAATTTTTCCATCCTTCCTGTTATAGGACACTCGAGAAGATTTGATTATGCCGTCATCGTTTAACTTAGACTTATTGCCTGACGCCCGCGTGTAGCTCACATTATGAGAGGGTATTCCCCCTCCTTTTAAATTAACCAGCACAAAGTTCACTAAAGTGGACAGAAGTTCCTTACACTCAGTTAAGAATGTCTTTATCAGGGATAAGTCTTCTGACCAGTAGGAGAAAAGTCTTCTAAGCAGGTCTTGCTGGTAGATAAACAGCTGCTTTTCAGAATAACATTCATCTGTTGTAATAGTGGCATTCGGCCTGTGAAAAGCAGATTGCTCTACTGATGCAGAGCCATTCCTGTTTATAGAGTTACGTGGTGGGGTCAAAATGTTGATACTTTTAGGGCTCGGGCCAGTGCTTTCTGGATGATGAGGTGAAAATCTTGGACTGTAATGGGCGGCCCCTGCAGATGTCAATTCTGCAGCTAGACTGTCCCTGCCACCCATCTGAGTTCCTAGTTCCATAAACATCAGCGGGCATTTCAGATCCATGGACCAGTCTAAAACCCCTTCAGCCCCTACAGCGCCTCCAGCAGCTGGGTTTGATTTACATTCTGACTCTTCTAATTCCTCCGCAGAAGGGCAGAAAAAATCAGTAATTTTAAATTGCTTGTGCGCCTTAACAAAGGACCTGACATCCTCGGTCACAGGCTCCAGGCCCAACTGTTTGTAGCGTTCTCTGGTGAAAACCATGGCACAAAAAATAAAAACTTATAATAAAAGGTCACCGTAATAAAACTGTTATATTTAAAATATCACTTAAAACTTAATCAGAATTGTCAAGGCAAGCTTGTAGCGGCAGCATAAATTGTTTCAAACTAGCTCTTTCATGCTTCCAGAATTGCTGCTCGCATTTGTTTTCCAAACAGTTCCACCAGGACTTGCCAAAATGAGTCGACAGTACAGACACACTGATAAACTATTAAAAGAGACCGCTGATAAGCTAAAGCTTCAAGGAGGTTGTTGGTTTGTTAGTTTGTCTTCTAAATTCTTTGTTGGAACAGTTACAGATCGGTTTACTTCAGCTGAAGTTTGTTGTGTAATTAAAGCTGATTCATTCTCGAGAATATGCTCTTTTGAGCTTTTAACCCGAGAGAAAATAAGTTAATAAAATAAAATAAGCATACTCAAACAATCTTACTGTTTGGTGTTCGGTGTTTGCAAAGCTTGGTAGATAAGGATTTTGAAGTTAAAAGTTTAGCATTCTTGCAGAGCTTGCAGAGCACAAGCTGCAACTCATAGCACCGGCAGCCGGAAGTCCAAGGCTTTATAAGTTAAAACCAGCACCTTGAATTAGTCTTGGAAACGTATAGGCAGCCAATGCAAGCGGGCATTATAAATTAACTAACTGAATGCACCCCAAAATGGGGGACATTAAGAACTTCCTTACTGGATCAGATTAAAATCCACCTAATCAAGCATTCCATCTCCAACAGCAGCCAGATGGACACTTCTGGAAGTCCATGTGCAGGGAGGCAAAATGGTGGCGGTGGCCATCCCTAACCCCCAGCGTCAAATACTCAACGGCTCTGCATATGAAGAATCCATTTGACTATTATGGATAATAGGTATTGATTGACCTCCTTAATGTTTGTTTGTATCTCATAAGAACATAATTTATTTATTACATTTTTATACCGCCCAGTAGCTGAAGCTCACTGGATGGTTCACAAGAGGATCAGACCAAAGACCTACCTAGTCCAGCATCCTGTTTCCCACCATGGCCAACCAAATGCACACATTTACATCCACTTTCTATTTTTCCCTTTCCAAATTAAGATGAACTGTTGTACAATGCACAGGAAATTCTTACTGTTCCAGTTTTACTGAAAGGAATGGGACCCGTGCAAAGTGATGTCTAACACAGCTCGGGAGAAATTCCTGTCAGAAGGTGCTCATTGGTTCAAAATCTTGTGCCTTACCTGGTTAAACTGAGATTTCGCCAATTCATTTAATGATTCCAAATCTTTATTCTGGAGATATTTCTAGAGAAACCATAACAGAGAAGCACAGATCACTAAATTAGGTCTGTTATATTCCAACAGACATTCTATGCGCTGTGTTATTTTATGCACTGAATCCTTTGTTTCAGAAGTACATTGTTGATGTTATATAAATAAATAATAATAATAATGCTGACTTTCAAAAATTGCTCCATATTTTCGTAAACATTTTTCACATACTATACCACTCTCTAAGGAAGATCATTAAGCCTGGGTTGCAGGGTGTAGGTGGCAATAAAAAAATGTATTTATGAGGATACACTGATACAGTTCACACAATCACTGCTGCCCACCATGTTTTGTTAAGCAACAGTAAGCTATAGGGTGTGCTAGTGCATTCCAAGTGGTTTTTGAATATTCAAGTTGCAACTTGTGTCATCTGAACCTAGGCGGTGAGGGTTGTGTTAGGGTCATTCCAAGGGTTAAACAACAGGCCACTGGTTATGAGAGGCTTGTTTAACCCTCGTACAACCCCCGCCACCCAAGTTTGGATGGCAAAAGCCATGGCTTGAATATTCAAAATGGCCAGGGTGGTGCAGAAAGAAAGAGGGGAAGGAACAAGTTCAGTAAAAAAAAAAAAAAGTCTTCTCTCCTCTCACTGGAGCATTTTGGCCTCTCTCTGTGTGACCAAGCTGGGTCCTAGAAAATCTAGTTGACTTCTAGATTTTGCAAAAATATTTCTATGATTTAGACACATGGTGCAAAAGAGAAAGATAATTGTCAATTAATCCCCTTATCCAAAAATGCACTTTATCAGGTATTTTATTATTGCAGTATAAGACTTCTCTGCAAACTGATTCTACCAATTCCTGTAAACTTCCGTTTTTCTGGCATAACCATTGTTTAAGTGCATGCTGTAAAACCAGGTTAGAAGAATCTACTGCAATAATACATTGGTTTCATATATTCTTGAATCTTTATTAAAAAGTTTAAATATATCTCCCCTCACTGAAAAAATAAGTGCTTCAGTTCTGCTCTCCTTTCCCTTGTTGTTTGGTTATACTTTTATCAATTTCTATGCAGCCCTACAACTTATTTGCAGGGCTGAAAGGGCTGATTTATAAACAGCAACAGAAATGAGAACATCTGAGAAAAAAAGACGTTCCCCCTACCAAAACTCATCACTCATCACCCCCCCCCCCTTTATCAAAACAGAGAACAGCATCACTCACCATTCCCTGGGGAATACAAATAGCTTTGACTGTGGCCTGGGGCTCATTGAGGGATTTCTGCAAGAATCCAACTTCGAAGTTCCTGAATACATTGCTGATATCAATAATCTGAGCATTGGAAGTAAGAATGGGGGGGGGGAAACCCATTATGAAAAGCACATGACAGATAAAGAATAAGAGAAACAGGCAGCAGAAGCCTCTGTTCCAAGCACTGTAAAAATAGCCAAAGGCAACTGGTAACCAGGGCGTGCGTGCGTGTGTGTTTGTATGTGATTTAATGTGGCCACTAAGGACTTCTCCTTGCACCCAAGCATAGCCTCATATCCCACAGACTCTCCCCAGCACTTATGCATGACAGCTGCTGACTTCTCCACAAGTCAAGGAAAAGGAAAAAGCTTAAAACACACACACACACGAATGGCAACAACAGCTTTGACAGAGGTCTCACCCTTACGCACCTCAAGTTCCAGCTGTGTTGAATGGCAGGGAAAGTATGGGGCTTTAATGAAATCTATTGTCATGGGTTGAGCCCATGGTCCCTTTAAGAGAACATCTTTTGCTTCATCCCAGGGAGAGGGAGAGGGCTTTCTTTGTGTCTGAAAAGGGAGTAGCAAGCGAAATGCCAAGGCCGCGCTGGGCGAGAAGCGCCTGGCATCTGATAACACCTCCCTGGGCTGGTACCAGTGGGGGGGGGGGGGGAGAGTAACAAGTTGCCGCTGTGCAAAGTCTGGGAGCATTCCTCCCTCCCTTCAAGAGAGGTGTGGGTTGCTATGGAGTTTCTATTGGTCAGGGTGGGTCTGGTGACAAGCAGGTCCCAGAAAAGGGATAAAAGGCTTAGGCACCTAAGGGTCTCTTTCCTGTGGGTGTCAGGAGTCCAGCGTGTGTGTGGTGAGTCAGAGCATCCAAACTGGGCCAGCTGGATGGCAGAGGCCCCACGCGGCCACTGAGGGAAGGAGTCCTAGTTCGAGTGACGTAAAGCCGAGTCAGGGTGAGCAACAAACGTTGAGTCGCAGAGTTAAGTGTTTTGTTTTGGAATAGGTTTGGGTACAATTTGGGCAAGGAACCTTGCCGGAGTTACGGCTGGTGGGGGTGGTTAAGTGGGGAGTGGGTGCGAATTCTATTAGGCTTGAGCGTATGAAGGGGAAGGGTGAGGTATTAGTCCCTACTGTCCTATGTGTGTCATTCCTTTGTCCGTATTTTCCCCCCAAACCTCTTAAGTGTTAACCTTAATGTGTGGACCCTTATGAAAGTGTGTAGTGTCAAGAATAAAAGCGTTGGGTCCCTATTTCTGGAGTGTGGCGTGGTTTCCTTGAGAACCTAGACTGCAAAGGGTTAACAAGCAGCAGTGAAGGGGCGTGTGTCTGGGCTGGCTGAGTCAGACCCCCCACTTTCTCCAGCCGGGGAATTGCTAAGTCAAACGGAGCAATTTCATTACATCTATCACCCCATTTTTTGCCAAATCATGGTCCTCCTGTAGCTTTCTAAAACAATAGCTAAGGGGCACAGCCTCATTGTAATTGAAGCACTGCAACAAAGTCTAGTGATATCTTAAGAACAAACTATTTAATTGTGACATAAGCTTTTGTGGGCCAGGACCAACTGATGGGTCCTGGCCCACAAAAGGGCTCAAGTTAAAGGAAGCCAGATTCCAGCTGAACATCAGGAAAAACTTCCTGACTGTTAGAGCAGTACGACAATAGAATCAGTTACCTAGGGAGGTTGTGGGCTCTCCCACACTAGAGGCCTTCAAGAGGCAGCTGGACAAGCATCTGTCAGGGATGCTTTAGGGTGGATTTCTGCATTGAGCAGGGGGTTGGACTCGATGGCCTTGTAGGCCCCTTCCAACTCTGCGATTCTATGATTCTATGATGCATCTTACAAAGTTACATTTGTAGTACTGTAAGAACTAACACGACTGTTTTTACGTAACTTACGGCTCACACAATACTGTGGCAACACTTGTTTTTTATATGATGTCTTAAAAAAGACTGCGAGAACTGCACAGGAAGCCGCTTCACACAAATTACTTGCCATATGAGGCAACCTGCACATAACCTCCTGTGTCAAGTGCATCCATCCTCCAAACTGCTTAAATACATGGGCCAGTTAACACTTTCAGCGGCCCTCACACTAGTGTCTTAAAAGCATGGGTTGGGGAGCTGGTGGCAAGCTTACAGTCAGGCACTGCCTATGTGGTGGCACTATTTCAGGGAACTGGTGCCGCCCCTTGTGCACTTGACCTCTGATTTTTTCAGACCCTTTTGAGGGCTTGCCACGATGGTGCAAATCTCTGCTCCTTTGTGAATTTGCAGAGGCATGAATTAATTCAAACTGCCAGACCATGGATCTAGCAAAAGCCCCTAAGGCACTCACGTGCTAAGTGAGAATCAACTATGGGAATTAGGCCAAGTAAGACTTGTGAAATGTGGACCAGAAGAATTATTGTAAGGTAGATGATACCCAAAGATGTGCAAATTTAATTCAGCTTAGAAACACTCACTCTTGGAAATATCAGGAGTTCACCTGCAATGTCTAGGCATTTTGATATATCATAAAATCCGTTGCAGCAGTGGGGCTTCAAAACAACGTCAACACAGAAGGTAGCTGCAAAACTGGATAACTTGGGTGGATAAGAACATACCTGCATTCCAAAACGTGTGTCTGGCTTATCGGTCCCATAAACGGCCAATGCCTCATCATAGCTTAGGGAAGGGAAGGGTACTGTGATGGGTCCCTTTTCCTCAGGCCAGGAGTACTGGAGCAAGCCCTCTATTAAAGCCTGAACCCCAGCTTGGTCTACAAATGACATCTCAATATCAATCTTTGGGGGGGGGGGGAGAGAGAGTAAAAAGGGGGAAATAAATAACAATTGCAGGCATGATAAAATCACCAGTATCTCCCTATCTAAAATTCTTACAAAGGACTCTCAATATTTAGGAATGAAACAGAATTACATTCGAATGGAAAGGCTTCAAGTGACTTTTTGGGGAATACAGATCTTCAGCTCGCATTTCTAACTGAAGCGTTTCGATATACTCCTGCTTGGGAGACGTGTTCAAAATATAATGATGCCATCACTCCTTCATGACTTTTCAGTCCAATTCCCTTTCCATCAGAATTTTGCTTATCTAGTATCAATACCTTCCACTATAATAATTTCCAGAAGGTGAGCGATGTTAGTCTATTGCAGCAAACACAACAGAACGTCTCGGTAGGCCTCAACGGCCAACACGTTATGGCAAATGCTTTTATGGTCTAGAGTCCACTTTATCTGACACATCTGATGAAGTGGAATCTAATCCACAGAAAGCCCTAAGCGTTACCTGCTCTCCTGCATTACGCTACTCTTGTAATGGAAATTCTTTAAAAATGGAAATTATGTTCAGCTCAATAACTGCTTACAGAACTTGCCTGTTCAACTCCTACCACCCACCCACGTCTATAAATATTGCACTGGCCTACATGGTTTTTTGGACTGTAGACTCTGAATTTTTTGGTGGTGCAGATTTTTGGCAACAGACCACTTTTAAGTCTTGATTGTTTACTAAAACTATTGCTGCTTGTTTTATTGGTAGCATAACTTTAGATGGACCACATACATCATAAAACAATGGACCTGTTCAGACAACTCGCTAAGCCATGGATAGGACCCTTTTGCAGCAAATGGTTATTGAGCATGTTGTGGCACCCAGGTTGTGTTGTGGCAGCCCGGCTGTGGAACGAGCTCCCCAGAGAGGTCCGCCTGGCGCCTACACTGTATTCTTTTCGTCGCCAGCTGAAGAACTTTTTATTTTCTCAGTATTTTAACACCTAATTTAACTTAAATTTAAATTTTGCTGTTTTAATTCCGTATTTTAATCCTATATCAATTTCTGCTGTGTGGTTTTCTCCTGGTTGTGCTTTTTATATTGTATTTTGTATTTGGGTTTTTAGATTGTTGGTTGTTTTATTGCGTTCCTCATGGTTTTAATTTTTGTGAACCACCCAGAGCGCTTTGGCTATTGGGTGGTATAAAAATGTAATAAATAAATAAAAATGTTTAAACTGTTGTTATGTAGCCACCATGGTTTGGAATGGTTCACATGATACACTAAGTCATTTTTATTTATTTATTTATTTCATTTCATTTCTATACCACCCAATAGCCGAAGCTCTCTGGGCGGTTTAGTGTGTCATGGTTAACATGACATGCTAAGCCATAATATTTAGCTCAAAATGCTTAACCACCATGGCTTAGTGCGTCGTCTGAACAGGAGCGATGTTTATATACTGAAGACATAATAACTGCCTTACTAGATTACACCAAGGTCCAATATAGCCCAGCACCTTGTTTCCAACAGTAACCAGACATATCCTTCTGGGAAACTCATAGGCAGGGCACCATACATGGAAATAGTCACCCATCCAAATACTGCTTTGGCAATGGTGCAGTCTCTCTCTATATAAAACGCTTAGGTATGTTTCTGTACAAGCTTCAGTTGATACAGGTTGCTAAGCAACAGTAACACTGTGTAATGTCAGCTGATACAGGTTGCTAAGCAACAGTAACAATGTGTAATGTCAGCTGATACAGGTTGCTGAGGCTCTTGCCTGACTCCTCCGGGCTTTCCAAGGTAATCCTACCCACCTTTCTGCCTCTTTGCTCCCCCCCCCCCCACGAAGGGGGCAGCGCCACGGTCCGGATCATGAGCAAGGCACGGCGGGGCCCCTTGTGGCCGAGTGGGAGGCCGCTCGCCTGCTGCGAGCCCCGGCCCCGACCTAATCTTATGCAAGCTGGGCGGCCAGCCCAAGGCTGACAGGAACCCCAGGGAGAGGGGGACACCTGCTCCCCCTCCCCCCGCCCTCCCGGCCCCTCAGGTCTGCCAAACGGCGCTGTATCAGCAGCCTCCAAGCAGCCCGCAACTTTAAGATATGCTACAATGGTGTATGTAACACCGGGTACAGCTAGTATATAGAAACTAGCTTGAGCATCTGCATGCTAGTACTTTGTTGCTCAGTATCATTCTTTTCCAGCTTTTCTGTGGCCACCCATTAGACTCCCCCCACTCCCAGGCACCTCCTGTCCCCCCCCCCAGTTCTCAGCTGTGTTTATATAACCTGTTGCTAAGCAACACAAAGTTCTGAGCTCAGAACCTCCAGCTTGCCACGCACTGCTACGTGCCATGCATTGCCTTAGCATTTTATAGACATAGATACTGACTGGTAGATAATAAATCAACTAGCAAATTAACAGTTCAAGGCAAGCTTGAAAATCAGCAAAGTGAATGTTCCTCTTCAGAAGCAAAAACCTAATGAGCAGAGTGTGGAACCTCGATAAAAGAATGTGGAACTCAGTCACAAAGATGAGTATTGCTGTAATATCCCCTCCCTGGGAGGGAGGATACAGAGCCAGGTGGGGGGATCTGAGGGTGCCCCAATTAGTGTAGTGACGGGTAGAGGGAGATATGGTGTTGTGAGGAGGATGTGCCAGGTAAGGGGAACGCGGCCCAGACAATTAATGGCTGTGCCATGTTCCAGTCCCCCTTGCACCCACAGGTTTGTTGGTTGCTCTATCAGCCAGCCCTTGGGCCTCCTGATGCTGCTCTTAAATGCCAGATCGGTGCATAATAAGATCTCCCTCATCCACGACTTAATTGTGGATGAGGCAGCCGATCTGGCATGTATAACCGAGACCTGGGTGGGTCAGCAGGGAGGAGTCAGTCTCTCCCAGCTATGCCCACCGGGCTACCTGGTTCAGCATCAGGGTAGACCTGAGGGCCGGGGAGGGGGGTTGCTGTGGTCTATAGGAATTCTATCTCCCTCTGCAGGCTCCCTGACCATGTGACTACTGGTCTGGAGTGTTTGCACCTTGTGTTGGGTCAGCAGGACAGATTAGGGATTCTGTTGGTGTACCGTCCACCCTGCTGCTCAACAGACTCCCTAGGTGAGCTGACGGAGGTGGTCTCGGCTGCACTGTTGAGATCCCCCAGACTGTTGGTTCTGGGGGATGTCAACATTCATGCCGAGGGTGCCTTATCCAGGGCGGCTCAGGATTTCATGGTCTCCATGACAACCATGGGACTGTCCCAACATGTCATCGGCCCAACACATGTAGCGGGGCACACTCTTGACCTGGTTTTCACAACTGGACATGGAAATGGTGATCTGGAAGTGGGGGACCTTACATCAGTCCCTTTGTCATGGTCGGATCACTGCTTGCTGAGGTTTAGACTTACAGCAGCTTTTCCCCTCTGCAAGGGTGGGGGACCTATTAAGATGGTCCGCCCCCAGAGACTAATGGATCCGGATGGTTTCCAAAGGGCTCTGGGGAGTTTTCCGGCTGATAGGGCTGGCTCTCCTGTCGAAACCCTGGTTGATCTGTGGAATGCAGAAATGACCCGGGCGGTTGACAGGATTGCTCCCGAGCGCCCTCTCCTGAGTAGAGCTCGTACGGCTCCGTGGTATACCCCAGAGCTGAGAGCGATGAAACAAAATAGGAGACGGCTTGAGGGCAGGTGGAGACGAACTCCTAGTGGATGCAATCAAATATTGGTAAGTGCCTATAGTAAGGCATATTCAGGGGCACTGAGGGCAGCAAAAAAACAACACTTTGCTGCCACTATTAAATCTTCAATTTGCCGCCCAGCGGAGCTTTTTAGAGTTGTCCGGGGGCTATTACATGCTGGCCCCAAGGACATGGTAGAATCATCTGAGGCCCGCTGTAATGAATTTGCTAGGCACTTCCAGAACAAAATCTTTTGCATCCGCCAGGACTTAGACACCAGTGTTACAGCAGTTGAATCTAGTGAGGTGTCCAGAGCGCAGGCTTGTCCTGGTATCTTGGATGAATTTCAGTTGGTACAGCTCGAGGATGTTGACAAGGTGCTTGGACAGGTCCACGCGACCACCTCTGTACTGGATCCTTGCCCCTCTTGGCTAATAAAAGCTAGTAGGGATGGAACAGCCGGCTGGGCCAAGGAGGTGATTAATGCCGCTCTACGAGAGGGAGTGGTCCCAGACCATCTGAAAGAGGCGGCAGTGAGACCACTCCTGAAGAAAACTTCCTTGGACCTGGAAAATCTTAGTAACTACAGGCCGGTAGCAAATGTTCCATTCCTGGGCAAGGTCCTTGAACGAGTGGTAGCGGGCCAGCTCCAGACACTCTTGGACGAGACTGATTATCTGGATCCATTTCAGTCGGGCTTCAGGCCCGGTTTTGGCACGGAAACAGCCTTGGTCGCCCTGTATGATGACCTATGTCGGGAGAAAGACAGGGGGAGTGTGACTCTGTTGATTCTCCTCGACCTCTCAGCGGCTTTCGATACCATCAACCATGGTATCCTTCTGGAACGTCTGGCTGAGTTGGGAGTGGGGGGCACTGCATTGCAGTGGTTCCGCTCCTACTTAGCAGGACGGCTCCAGAAGGTGGTGCTTGGGGGACATTGCTCGGCCCTGTGGACTCTCCAGTATGGGGTTCCGCAGGGGTCGGTCTTGTCCCCCATGCTATTTAACATGTACATGAAACCATTGGGTGCGGTCATCCGGAGTTTTGGAGTGCGCTGTCATCAGTACGCTGACGACACGCAGCTCTACTTCTCCTTTTCATCCTCATCAGGTGTGGCTGTGGATGTGCTGAACCGGTGCTTGGCTGCGACAATGGACTGGATGAGGGCTAATAAACTGAAACTCAATCCAGACAAGACTGAGATGCTGCTGGTGGGTGGTTCCTATGATCGGATGGGGGGCGTTCAACCGGTTCTGGATGGGGTTGCACTGCCCCTGAAGGAGCAGGTTCGTAGCTTGGGGGTTCTCCTAGAACCATCTTCGTCACTTGAGGCTCAGGTGGCCTCGGTGGCACGGAGTGCTTTCTACCAACTCCGGCTGGTGGCCCTATCTGGACAGGGATAACCTAGCTTCAGTTGTCCATATTCTGGTAACTTCCAAATTAGATTACTGCAATGCCCTCTACATGGGGCAGCCTTTAAAGACGGTCCGGAAGCTGCAGCTTGTGCAAAATGCGGCGGCCAGATTGATAGCTGGAACAGGGAGGTTTGAGCATATAACACCGATTCTGGCCCGCTTACATTGGCTGCATATATGTTTCCAAGCCCAATTCAAGGTGCTGGTCTTAACCTATAAAGCCCTACATGGCTTGGGACCACAATACCTGATGGAACGCCTCTCCCGACATGAACTTACCCGTACACTGCGCTCAACATCTAAGGTCCTCCTCCAAGTGCCTACTCCGAGGGAAGCTCGGCGGATGGCAACAAGGGAGAGGGCCTTCTCAGTGGTTGCCCCCTGACTGTGGAATGATCTTCCCGATGAGGCTCACCTGGCGCCAACGTTGTTATCTTTTCGGCACCAGGTCAAGACTTTTCTCTTCTCCCAGGCATTTTAACAGCATTTTAACAGCATTTAACAACGTTAAGTTTGTTTTTAATGGACCCCAGAATTGTTGTTTTTAAATGGATACTGCTGTTTTTATACTGTTTTTATGTTTTTTAAATTTTTGGATACTTTTAATGTTCACTATTTTTAATTGTTGTAAACCGCCCAGAGAGCTTCGGCTGTGGGGCAGTATATAAATGTAATAAATAAATAAATAAATAAATGGCCTGCATTAATAGCTACAGGACAAATGTATGCAAAGCAAAGGGATGCAATGTCTGTCTTGCTCAGCTTCCCATCAGTGCCACTGAAATAGTTTATGTAGAATGTTCTGCCCCTATAACTGACTCCAGGTTGGCCAAAGGGCATTTTGAATACTATCATCCCTCTATTCCTGCACCTGTCCTATCACTTATTGGCCATGTAACAGCCACTACCCTGTAGTAGTGCTGAACTACAGCAGCACAAATGGACAACATCCTGGGACTTGCTCAAATACTGGGGCAATCCTGCAAGTAACCACATTGAGTTGGCAACCACTTGGCCATCCCTATTTGTTTCTGGCAAAGTTCACAGTAAAAATCAGCCTCTGAAAGATGCACATATGCACCTAGGATGGACGTAACGGTGGCTTTATGCGGCAATTTGTGTGTTAATTAAGTTAACCCATGGGCTGTTCTTGGGTTAACATGGGGTTATTTAAGCCACAAAGGTTTGGACATCATGGAAACAACCTATGAATAGAGCACTCATAAGTCGCTAACGGAAAGTAAAAGTGGCTTCCGAACAGGATCAGTGCCATGGGATTATTTTGCCCAAATAATGCCACCACTGCAATTTGCTTTGACGTATTTTAAAGTTTGTCCTTAGTGCCAGCAAATGCATTTGGGATATTACAAATTTTCGATTCCAAAACTATAGTAAAGAACAATTTCTGTTAAAGGAAGATCAAGTCTCATCTTGGCTGGACAGCCTGTGCCTATCATGTGCAGTTAAGAGCACAGTCTAATATTTGCTTCTGGTTTATAAAAAAATATATGGTGATAGAAACAAACCTACCTGTGTGAATTCAGGCTGCCTGTCTGGCTTTGAACCTTCATCTCGGTAACACCGGGCAACTTGGAAGTACCTGCCATTGGAATTGAAGGTCACCAAATTTATATCCTAGTTACAAAGTAGACTGTATTAAAGGTATCTTATCCAAAGACAGCTCTAAAGAACAGCTTTTTCCACAATCAGGAATGAGATTGAGGTTGGTGGGCAAAGAATGGAAGCTAGGGAAGAGCCTCTGGCGAATGTCAAGGATTTTAAGGAGTCTCAGTGGAATTGCTAGGAAGGCTACTGGGAAATCTTTAACACACCTTCCAATGCCAAGTAAAAAAATGAAAATGCTTAATAAAGAACAATTTGAAAATGTAAATAGTAAAAAATAGGGATTGCATTAAAGAAAAGGAAGACACAAACAAATTCACAATGTATTCTTATGAAATCTATTTGGCAGGACATGGAATAACGGAAGAAATACCTATCATTTGGCTCTAGGAATTATTTGAGGCGTGACACTGTATTATTCAAGGTCAAAAGTGAACTTAACATTTTCACTTAACAACTACTGAGCAAAACTATGAAATAAAACCTCAATAAGCTTGATATGTAGATATGTAAGAAAAATATATACACTTTGGTTTAATTAAACAAATTTTGAATAAGAGTTGTCTTATTCAAAAGACAACAACTACCCATACTATGGGTTGTTGAATCATTGGTTGTCCTTACATGTGAACCTGGAACTCTGGGTTGTTAACCATGAACAACCATGAAGAGAACCCATGGTCTGTTGTTGGGCTATAAACTCTGAGTTGTTTAAGCCATAGCTTATCTGCGAACCCAAAACTCTGAGTTGTTCATGGGTTATTTCACCATGCTACAGAGATGGAGGACAAAAATGGTAAAAAAAAAAAAACCAAAAAACTACTCTGCCACTACTGCAGTGCTACAAAGGCATTTGGGATACAGGAAGGGAATGGTAGAAGGAGTGGAAATCAAACATCCCAGGAACTGACCAAACAAACAGCAGTTTGCTTGATCGTCTGGCAGCGAAATTATGGGTTAACCCTTGGTAAGGCAACCACCCACGGATAAACCATAGGCTGTTTTGAAGTGCGAATCAGGCCTCTCTGTTGTACTTCTCACATTTGAGTCTCTCATGCTGTTTTTCTTGGCTCCGTACTGCTGAGGTGCAACGTGGGAAACTAGTACCCCATCTCAAGAGAACAAGGGAGGCATCATGGTGCACTGAGCATGACCCCTTTGGCAAAGAATCATGAGCATGTTGACTACTAGATAGCACCAGCTTTATTATGGAACTTAACTACTCGTGAGGGGGTCAGTTTGTGTGACAACGTACATACCTCTGAGGCTACCCCACCCACTGTCTGAAGAACTGAGTTCCCATTCCCTACTGTAGGAAGAAAAACTCCCCTGAAAACATTCCTATTGTGAATAGGGGCTCAAAAAACTCACCTGTCCAGACCTCCTACCATCAGTAGCTGTTTAAACTGCTGAGGACTCTGGGGCAGCGAGTAAAACTTCCCAGCCTCCCGTGAGGGGATCACAAATTCCTTCGCACCCTGGTATTAAAAGAAGGGGGTAATGCAAAGCAGGTATTCCACTGACTTCAGTTGGTCTTTGTATAAAGCGCAGAAACTTCTAGTTCAGATCAGTAAGCTACAACTAAGGTACCCAAACATTTCATTTTATCACACTCTCCCTTGAAAAGTTCAACACCCTCCCTTACCTAAGAAGTGAAAACCTGCTAATGTGTCTTTGCCCACCAAACCCAAATGTGTCCTCTGCACTGCGTTGCTCTTGTCATAGAACATGTATTTCCAGTCAGTCATCATGCCACAAGAAATGGATTCCTAGCTTTACAATACTCGTAAGGGTTCCTGCAGCACATTAGGAGTGAAGAAAAATGTAGTATTTCTTTTCAGCAGTCAAGCATCTGCAGTATAAAAGGTGGCTTCTCAACTGGTGGTACAAGTAGCACACAACCAGCGATGCAGCTGCTGCATGAGTCCTTATTTTTGCCCCCCTCCCCTTGTAAGTCAGATGGGCTCTGTGGGGGTTGTTTTTTTGGCACATGTGTATTTCCAGTTATCCTTCATCTCATAGAATCATAGAATACTAGAGTTGGAAGGGGCCTATAAGGCCATCGAGTCCAACCCCCTGCTCAATGCAGGAATCCATCCTAAAGCATCCCTGACAGATGGCTGTCCAGCTGCTTCTTGAAGGCCTCTAGTGTGGGAGAGCCCACCACCTCCCTAGGTAACTGATTCCATTGTCGTACTGCTCTAACAGTCAGGAAGTTTTTCTTTTCCTGATGTCCAGCCGGAATCTAGCTTCCTGTAACTTCAGCCCGTTATTCCATGTCCTGCACTCTGGGATGATCGAGAAGAGATCCTGGCCCTCCTCTGTGTGACAACCTTTTAAATATTTGAAGAGTGCTCTCTTCTCTTCTCCAGGCTAAATATGCCCAGTTGTTTCAGTCTCTCCTCATAGGGCTTTGTTTCCAGACCCCTGATCATCCTGGTTGCCCTCCTCTGAACACGCTCCAGCTTGTCTGCATCCTTCTTGAATCGTGGAGCCCAGAACCCATTTTTGTCTTTAAACCCAAACTGTTTCAGGGAAGGAAAGAGATGGAATCTGATGTCATAAATACTACCCTATTGCAGCACATCACACCCATTAGCTTTAAAAGAAGACTAGTTTTTTTTTAAAAAAAAAATCAACCTGAAATTATAATTCCCTTCATGTGTTACTTGTGTGAAGGGGTATCAAATGATTAAAGGGGCTGTGGGGTTCTGCTCCATTGACCCTTCACTCCCCTCCACACACTGCTGTGGATGTCTGAAGTAATGAACCTGAAACATTATGCCACCTAAGTCTACATGAGTGAGAAAAATATATTTGCTTTAAGGAAGCAACGGTGATTTCAAATCATCTCTGCTACTTTTAAAGTCTCATATCTGTCTTCATCCTAGATGTTTCGGGCTGCCTCATCTAAATGCTTTCTGAATCAAAGCTGTGGGACAAGTAAAACTTTAACAAAACACTATATAGATAAAAAAGACATATTAGCATACCTACCCCAGGAGTCTTCTTGAATAGTGTTGGAGTTTCTACATCCACAAACCCTAAAACAAGGTTTGACATATTTGTCAACAAAATGAAAGGAAAAAAGAAATTACTACACAACGGGGCAACAATTCTCTGCACTTATCTCACCATAATGATTGCAGAGGTATTCCCGCATTCTCATCACCATCCGGGATCTCAGCCGTAGGTTGTACTGCATCTGTGCACTGCGCAGGTCCAAATAGCGATACTGCATTCGCAAGGCCTCATTTTTCTGAGTAGAAAGGGAGAAGGGTGTGGAATCACAAAGGAGAGGCATCAAATTAGTTTCCAAATTCATGAAAGAGAAAGAAAGAGGAAGTGCAAAATGCTATGTTGGCTCATAGCCCCCAAGAGGCAACTGAAAATGATTTAATACTGAATAACCTGCAACAGCAGCAGAACCTTCACCCCAAACAAGCAATTCCTATAGCTTAGCATGTGATCAACTGTAAATTTTATCATGTTTCTCTGAACTTGCCTGAAGTGCTCCACTACCTATTTGTCTGAATACTGCGCTCATGGGCTAGGTGTATGCTCCCACTCTATGGCAGCACAGAATGGGGTATTGGGCACAAGGTTTAGATTCCAGACATTCTCAGCATTTTTTATTTAAAGTACGTTTCTAGCCTTTATGGTTGGTTTTTAAAATGCATAATTATGCAAAAGAAAGGCAATTAGTGCTATATATATACCATATTTCTTCGATTGTAAGACGCCATCGATTGTAAGACGCACACTAATTTCAGTACCAACAACAGAAGAAAAGCTTTGATTCTAAGAAATAATAAATGCACCTGCGATTCTAAGATGCACCCCGTTTTTAGAGATGTCTATATGGGGAAAAAAGTGTGTCTTAGAATTGAAGAAATACGATATATCATGTTCAGCTTCCCTTTGAGCAACATTGGAAACGCATAATAAAACCTAAAAAAAAAGAGAATGACTTTGTAAAATCTGGATTTTAATTAAATTAGTTAAATCATATGATTTTGGGGATCAGAACCCTCCATCTAACCTATGCTGTATCGTCAAGAGACAGGAGAGGAGAGGGAGGAATGACGGAAGCCATTTTGCTTCCTGTTCCTCCTCAAGAGAAAGAAGTCAGCTAGATGGGCCTCTGAGCAGCGGATAAAGCCTTTGCTTCTTTTTAAATTTTGTTTTAACTTTTATTCTGTTTTTATTTTCATTTTACCTTGTACACCGCTCCGAAATTTTTCAATGGGGAGCGGTATATAAATATTCTAAATAAATAATAATAATAATAAATAAAGACAAGCAATGGAGAGGCTATAAGATCGTGCAGATCCTAACCTCTCTTCTCCCCTCCCCCTGGAATGCCCCCTTTCCTCCCTCCCTGACGTCATTGTTGTAACCATGAAGAGCAGCCACTCTGCTCCTTTTCATGGCAGCTGCAAGGGAATAGAGGAAGGGGAACAATCTGAGGTGATATGAGTGACTATATTTGAGGCAGGATACAAATAAATAAATAAATAAATAAATAAATAATAATAATAATAATAAGGCCTTGGGAGGGGGAATCCCTTGGGACACTCTCTCTCCATGAGACCTTAGGATTGCTCTGATCTGATTCTTAAGCAACATACAATCTTGGTCAAACCAACTTTTGTTGCTACAATAGAACTATTTGCCACTAGAGTCCTTTGTATATCAAAAATGAGTGCCTCATAATGATACAGCTTCTCTTCACCAATAGAGGCTAAAATATTTTGATAGAATTGGAGTTAGGCAGAGGATTCTATAAAACTTACCCTCTGCCCTATTAGTCCATTTAATCCTGCTCATACAAGAAGACAGAGAGGAGTCCAATAATGGAGACCCAGTAGGCAAATGAATCTTTAAGGGAGGTTTAATTGTCACAAATGGATAGTGATCACTATCTGTACAATCATAGACATAAAAAGCTTGAATTGCCCTTCTAAATGACTAAGAAGGACCTATTGAACATTATCTGTTCACAAGCCCAAGTCTCCTGCAGGAGGACAATATCAAAGGATTTGATATGATGAGGGTGACCATATGGAAAGGAGGACAGGGTTCCTGTATCTTTAACAGTTGTATTAAAAAGGGAATTTCAGCAGCACCCGGCGAAATTCCTTCTTCATCACAACAGTTAAAGCTGTAGGAGCTATACTAGAGTGACCCAGATACAAAAGAGGGCAGGGCTCATGCAGCTTTAACTGTTTTGATGAAGAGGGAATCTCACCTGGTGCTGTATGCATACAAATGACACCTGATGAAGATGCAGGTTGACAACTGTTAAAGATATAGGAGCCCTGTCATCCTTTCCATACGGTCACCCTAGATATAATTAATAAATGATCCATTCCTAATCTTCCCCTTCCAACCTGCTATATTCCAAGGAAGTCATCTGAGCAGGAGTGGAAGATTACATGTCTTAGAGAGTCAATCCTCCAACACACCTTCTTGGTTTATAAATTTTGATAGTGATTTGGAAACAAAAAAACAATTCTTGGTGCAGAATTCAGATTGCTTGGGTATAGACAGACATTCAATTTATTTTTTAAAGCAGAGAACAAATGTTCCTGCCCTTACACATAGCAGTATTCCTGAATCCTGAGCATCAATTCCTACATTATCTCCTTTGCTCTCAAGCTATTGCTAATTGTTACGATAAGTTTTGAAAGCGGAAGAGCAAAGCCTTCTGCTTTCTCCGCTGTGGCACCCCGGTTGTGGAATGAGCTCCCCAGAGAGGTCTGCCTGGCGCCTACACTGTACTCCTTTCGTCGCCAGCTGAAGACCTTTTTAGTCTCTCAGTATTTTAACACTTAATTTTAACTTAAATTTAAATTTTACTGTTTTAACTCTGTATTTTAATTTTATATCAATTTTGCTGCGTGGTTTTTATTCTGGTTGTGCTTTTTATATTGTATTGTGTATTTGTGTTTTTAACCTGTTGGTTGTCTTACTATGGTTTTAATTTTTGTGAACCGCCCAGAGAGCTTCGGCTATTGGGCGGTATAGAAATGTAATAAATAAATAAATAAAATAAGCCTTAGATAAATTCCAGAGAGACCTGGATAGTACCAGATAGCCTATCACATAGAAATAAGATGGGAGCAGTCACCTTGGTGAAGTCTTTCATTTCAAAGGGTAGTTTCTTGCAGGGGTTCAGGACCTCTGCTGTTTCCACCTTCACTTCAATATTACCTGTTGGTATTCTCTAAAATGGCAAAGAAAGGGATGGTTAAAACAAGAGTCGCACAAGTTTTACACACAGCCCTGATAATAGAACAATAGTAAGTTACAGCCTACATCTCCCAGCACGCAGTGCCTGGGAGGGCTACACTTACCGGGGCCCAGGAACGGTGGGTACATATGTCCGCGCCATCGCCACAATCGCCCACTTCTCAGCGCAATTGCTGTTCCCTCTTGGCGCAATCACCCACTCCTCTGCAAGTTCACCGCCTCCTCTGCGTGATTGGCTGCTGCTGCAATCCAGAAAACTCCAGTGACTCTGGAGGGGACCCCAACAGCAGCTGACTGCGCTGAGGAGGCAGTGAACACGCCAAGGAGGAGGCGATCATACCAAGAAGCGGGCGACTGCGGCAGTAGCAAGTGCAGCCCTCCCAGGCACTGCATGCTGGGAGTTGTAGGCTGTAACTTGCCCATGGAGGCCAGGACCATGCAAGAAAATGGCGTATCTGTCATAAAACGGCTTCCATTATTCGGATTTCTGAATTCAACACCCAAGGCTTGCACACCCTACTTTACAGAATACCTACCCCAGAGAACTTACAATTTAATATTTTACACAGGGGAAACAACAGAGGAAGAGGATTCAGGGGTAAGCACGGAAGCAAAAGATAGCTGTTTCAGTTGCATTTGCTCAGGCTTAGGTACATTGGTTTCTGGGCTTTTAAGTCAAACTGAATTCAGGTTACAGAGCTCTTTAACATCAAATATATGAATAAGCGGCAAAGGGATATAAATCCAGATGCAACTTTTGTCTCATGTGAAAGATGCCATTTTAGTTTCTAGGACACCATTCTGGTTGTCCTGAAGTAGCCAAATTACACTCAGAAAAGAATAGAAGGGGATTCTCCCTAAAGCACTCACGGGGTTTGCCTGTCCTGGAGGCCGGGGGACCACAGTCCCAGTCACTCTCACAACAGATTCAACAGGAATGTCACACAAGATTTTCTTCAGATGAGAAGCAGCCTGTGGAAAGCAGGAAATAATGCATCAGAATGCACATGTGTATAATCTGGGAGTGCTTTCAAATGAGATTTGATTTAGATTATCTATCTTGGTTATGAAGCAACTCAGTCTTGCAGTCCAATTTTGTTTTTAAAACTAAAATCTCCATAGTCCACCAATATGTTCTAAATTTGCAGGCATAGTCTGGAACTTAAGATTTAAGACATATCTAACCTAGGTTCCAGAGTGTTCCTGTGGATGAACTCTCACTTAAGAACGTAAAAAGTGCCTTCTCGGATCAGATCAAATTCTACCTTGACCAATGTTCTTTGAAAGAATCTCAGCAATCACCAGGGGATAGGTTGAGGGCTTGCCCCAGATTTTTGTGGGTGCTGACCAGGAGACCATTAATGGGTCCCTCTCTTTGAATAGGTAACTGCGAATGTGGAAACTATAACCCTTTAATCCTAAATACATGGCTGGATGGATTACTGCTTTGGTGGGAAAGGGCATTTAACAAATATTGACACATTCTTGTTGTTTTCAAAAGTTAGGGATATTTTATTTTGATGCAGGCTTATGAATTTGTTGTTTATTCGTTCAGTCGCTTCTGACTCTTTGTGACTTCATGGACCAGCCCACGCCAGAGCTTTTGAATACAAAATCATAAATATTTGGTAGGCATATGCTGGGGCATATGCTGAGTTCACAGTTTTGAAAATAAAACCAGGAATTGGTGGGTATTTTATTCTACTGCAAGCTCTTAAGAACAGGCCACCTGTAAGTGAATTACGGATGATCTGCTATAAACATGTAGCAAAATGAAATGTCCACTAACCTTTATGAACAACATCAGAAGATTCCTTTTTTTATAAAGACCTTACTAAATGGAGAATTTAGCATTCTCTAGAAAGATGTTCTGGTTTTAAACAGTTAGTGGACATTTTATTTTGTGCCATATTTCTTAAAACAACATAAACATCACAGATTGGGGTGGAGGTGCTTAATTCTTTATCTAGTAAAGTTTCCACCTCCTTGTAAATTAGTAGGTATTAATTTAAACTTATTTTAATTTGTAAATGCAGTCTGAGTTTATAGCCCTATTCTGGCTTCTTCTGGAAGGAACAAAAATGATAAGAACCAATGGGCAGGAACAGCTCTGTGGATAATCTGCTCTTTGTTCCATCCAGCACTATAAACATGTGAGTGAAAATGGCACTGGGTTCAAATTCCCATTCATGAGGTTTATTGGGCAAGTCACACTCTCAGCCTAGCCTACCCTCAGAGAATTGTTGTGAGGATTAAAATATGTGCGTTGAAGAGAAAACCATGAAAGCTGCCCTGAGTTCCTTGGAGGAAGAACAGGATAAAAATGTCATGAGTTAAAAAATTATGTGGTGGGTTAAAGCTAATTGAGGTTTGGGGACAATGTTTTATTACAACATTCATGTTCCAGTACTATGAACATATGAAAATGAGAGATATGTATGAATACGTGGGGCAGAATAAAATGGATCAGTGTTTTGGAAACAGGCAGCCATTCATGGCACAAAAGCTCTTCCACAAGAACTCTGAAGCCCTTAAACACTATCTGCATGTTTTTAAACATTTCCTCACACCCATGAGGATGAAAGTCTTGCTTTTCTTTTTAAATGGCATATGAAATCCAAGGAATCCATCTTAGACAGAATGATAAAACTTGCACAATGTGTTAATTTGATTAAATACCAGACTCACTGTGCCCATTACAGATGACAATGAACAATACAATGACAGAAACCATCCTTAACAGTGCTTACCTCATCCTGGGGAATAATAATCTGGGTGAGTCCTTGGAAGTCTCTCAAAACTATGAACTGCCCCTGTCTAACCACAATAGACACAAACATACTGATATGTTTATACCACTTCAAATTAAACATCTGCATTAAATCCAGCTTACATATACAGATAAATAATGTGGTACAGAGGTTTTGGACTGTAACATTTCATTCCCTGTGCTTCGAACTGCAAATAAGGGAGAAAGCTAGGCCTGTCTCCCTGATATGCTAGCTTCCATACACCAGGACGTTCTCCTATAAAAAATACTGCTGATCTTGCATATATTACTGCACAAGAGCTACTATAGTTAACAGTAATTCAAAAGCTACTGGGGTAGCTGCCATTTTTTCCCTTAGTGTCCATGTAGGAGAACTTTCCAGAGAATTGTGTTTAAAGAAGTTTCCTGGAATATTGCCCAACCACCATGTTAGAGGCTTCTGCACATGCTTGTCAAAACTACAAGTAATAAACCTATTGCATTTCTCCTCAAAAAACTGATAATAATAAAAGCTGAGGTCCAAAGTACACATTTGGAAATTAACTCAACTAGATCAGACTGTAACCTAGTAATAATATATACCTACCCAGTTCCCTACCCAGTCTGCTGTCTGGGATACTATACACAAATAACAAAATGAAAGGTGATTGTGGTAATTTTGAAAATCATGATTAAAAAAAATGAGATTAAATTTTGAAAATCATGATTAAAAAAAATGAGGAACAAAGTTGATTATTTAGAGGGATTAAATTTCTTCATCAAAGCAAAAGCCAATAATCACAATAACTGCAGTAAACTTTTGAATACCAAATTTTGGAGGTAAACAACGGTGGAGGACTGTTGCCCAAATCCTTTTCGTAGGCTTCCCAGAAGCATCTCACTGGCCTTTGTTGGAAAATGGATACCAGACTAGATGGACGCTAGGTATGACGTAGCAAGGCAATTTTTATGCTCTTGATGGATTTAAAAGTTGTCTTAATGCCACCTGAGTACATTAACCTTCTATTTACCTCTGATACTGAATCCATCCGCACAGGGTGACCTCTTGACCTATATGAGCAGAGCGCAATTCTCCACAGGTTTTGGTCCGAGCAACAAAACTATTGACATCTTTGGAAGAGAAAAATCAAATATAATGAAGTTTATAAGTATAAAAGCTAAAATAAAAGTTTCATTAGTGTATCCAAAATCATAAAGACAAATGTGTGTGTGCGTGTGTGTGTGTGTCAGTTACAGGCAAGAGTGATATTAAGGGGACACTGTATATGTTATCTGTAGAATTAAAAAATAAAATTGCACAAGGTGTCTGGATAATATATTGTGCCACAAGTAATCTTGTGCCACAAGTAATCTAGCCAAAATACACTACATTTCCCCAATGATTTTACATTACCCAAATTGGACTTGACATTTTCCATTCCTTTCTTAATTTTCTTTAGAACTACTTCTCTAGCTGCAATCACTCCTGGAATACTTTGGCTCTTGCTTTAAGTCACAATCATTCCTTTGATCCACTGTTGAGTGGATGAACCAAATAATGGCTAAGACCTTAGAATAATGAAAAAGCACTGTTCTGTTAAAAGGAGAAACTTCATAGCAAGGAAGTTGTAACTCCTTCTAAACTGAAATAGAGGTACATGGTTACAAGCTTTACAGGCAGCTCTAGCTAAAGTGCCTCTGGAAATATTTTCTTCGCAGCCAGAAGAGACTGCACCTTAATTAATTGTTTTGATTGAAGAGTTATGTTATGTGTTACACTTCAAAAAATAGAATAGAAAAGAAACTATAGACTCAGGAAAAGCAACACTAGATTCCCCCATCTCCTGTCAACTAGTACTTATTTAAATTTTTAGGACTTTCTTTTGGCTGATCTGTCATTTTGCAGGTTTGACACATTAGGCTGCTACAATAAAAACAAAGGGCCTTGGAGCACTTTAAAGACTTGCACTTCTACATAGCTTGTAGTACTACTCATCAGAAGACATTTGCAATTATTTTGTCTTTCCCTCCTTAGCAGACTTTTTAGCAGACTTTTTGGGGAAAGAAAAAGATGGAAAAAGCAGTGAGAAAACACAGGAAAGTTACACGTGGAAGACAATGTCATCTGCCCCACCCCCCTCTAAAATTCTGTGGAATGAGGCAGGGTGACTGCATGTTAAAAGCCTCCTCAGGAAGTACCGCTAACATATATGTTGTGGCAGAAATCTTCATCAGATACACAAAATGGTCCTCTGAGTAGGTGTGCATGCATAAACACACTCACCCCGAGTAGAGATGTAAAATTTCCGGAAATTTTGAAGCCATGGAAAAAACCCGGGTTTTTTCCATTTTTTTTCGGGGGGAAACGGAAATTTTCGGAAAAATTGAAATAATGCAATATTAGCACTTTTTACAGATTGAAAGTCACTTTGTTACTTTAGGAACATAAAATGTAATTATGTCCAAGTTGGTTTGGCATAAGATTATTACATTTGGTATATTAAAACTAGTGTATTCAAACAATTATTACAAATTTAATTTACTTTTTTTTACTTTTTTCAGGTAACAAATGGAGCTACAAGCTCCTGAACTGTTAGGAACACCTGAACTGTAAGGAACCTCTTTGGTTCTGCCAGTTTATGAGCAGCAGGCAAAAAACAATTTTAAAAAAGAACTGAAGAAACCACCAACATTAGTAACAACGAAAATTATTTATGTCTCCACTAGTCCTCCAGTGTCAAGACATAAAGCCCCCATTCCCATAAAAAGAACTGAGAAAAATGGGGGGGGACACACCAAGGTTCAATGAATATGCATGAAATTTAATCAGACTCATTTTCTGACCTATAGCTATCAGTATTTGTTTCAATCTCTGCTTCCATGGCAGTGCTGCCCCCTAGAGGCAGAAATGCATCTTGCTCTTGCATTTGAAAGCTGTAGTCTGTTTGCAACCTAGGACTTGCTTGTCCTTGGTGCACAGACACTGTAATAATCTGATACTGTACAGTTTTTAGAAATCATTTGGAGAAGTAAATATCTGTCTCTTAAACATTTAATGTCTCTTAAATATTTTATTCATCATGGTAAAATAAAACATCCCGTAATCTGGTTTTTCTTCATTTTTTTCAATTTTTCGAGGAAAACACCCAAAAAAGGCTTCGGGGAAAACGGGGAAAACACAATTTTTCCGGTTTTTTTCCGGGCCTTCACATCTCTACCCCTGAGCTAAAGAAACACATTTGGGGTTTTTTACAAGTTGAAGAGCAAAGATCGTGTTCAGAGGAGGGCAACCAGGATGATCAGGGGTCTGGAAACAAAGCCCTATGAAGAGAGACTGAAAGAACTGGGCATGTTTAGCCTGGAGAAGAGAAGATTGAGGGGAGACATGATAGCACTCTTCAAATACTTGAAAGGTTGTCACACAGAGGAGGGCCAGGATCTCTTCTCATCCTCCCAGAGTGCAGGACACGGAATAACGGGCTCAAGTTAAAGGAAGCCAGATTCCAGCTGGACATCAGGAAAAACTTCCTCACTGTTAGAGCAGTACAATGGAATCAGTTGCCTGGTGAGGTTGTGGGCTCTCCCACCCTAGAGGCCTTCAAGAGGCAGCTGGACAACCATCTGTCAGGGATGCTTTAGGGTGGATTCCTGCATTGAGCAGGGGGTTGGATTTGATGGCCTTATAGGCCCCTTCCAACTCTGCTATTCTATGATTCTATGATCAAGCAACACAGGAAACAGAGCAGAAATACTGTAAGTACTATGAAAGCGCACAAATTTATATCGCATTTTATATTATGGTTTTATACTGTTTGTTTTACACTTTGAATGGTTTTAATTTTTGTGAACCACCCAGAGAGCTCCGGCTATTGGGCGGTATAGAAATGTAATAAATAAATAAAATAAATAAATGAATACGGATTCCAATCCAAACTATGAGACCTAATCAGTATAATGATGCATTCCTGAGTAGGGGGCCACTGATGACAATAGATAATCAATTCCAATAGTATAATCACGTAAAGAACCGCAATAACTTTCTGCAGTGAGTTAAAAGACATTCCCGGGAGACGTTAGGAAACCCAGTCTTAAATTAACAACTGCGACGACGTCTTCAGCAGGAGCTCTTTCCACCGGCGGCTATTCTCGCCTCCTCCCCACCCACGAGTGTTACAAACCTGGCGGGGCCGCGTCTGCCCTGAACGCCGACGTGCTGGAGACGGCCCTCCCCCAGGGCTTGGCTACCCGTCTGGGGCAAAATAAGGGCCAGGGGGTGTAAAGGAGACGCAGCCCGCGCATGGCTCAAGGATGGAAACCGAGACCCCGGGCTCTGTGAAGCAAGGAAGGAAGCAGCGCTACTACCACCGCCCGCAACGTTCCCCCGACTTCTCTTCCCCTTCGCGTGGATCCTGCCCTTTCACAACCACAGCCGCTTCCTCCGCCAACACCACCATCATTAACGTGGGCAGGAAGCAGCCCGTCGCCACCGCTATTATGCCCGAATCAACTATGGCGGCGGCGCACCAAAACGTAACGACAAATCCACGCCGAATGGGCTGCTGGGAGCCATTTTAAAAACCGGTGTTTTGCCCGCCTCAGTTTTGTCAAAGGCGTTTGTCCGTTAATCGCTTGTGAGGGGGGCGGCCGTTTCGCAGCTGTTATTGATGGCGCAGGCTCGGCAACGGGTAAGGTCAGGTCCTGAGGGGTTTATCCTCGGGTTTCGTGCTCATGGAGGTGGTAAGTGTGTATCCGGGCTGCACCCGCTTCCATATTCGGGCCAAAAAGCAAGACCACCCGCCACGAAGAAGCGGGCTTTCTGCTTCTCCGCATAGAAAGAGGAGCGGCGATCCTTCAGCTTGTCCTATCATTAAGCGATTAGGAGAAGCTGTGCCCTCACGCCCGCCGAAAATTTCAGAGTTGTCATTGTGCTATATACAACGTTTTAATGTGTATTTTATATCATGTTTTTATACTGTGTGTTTTATACTTTGAATTGTTTGTTTTTGTGAACCGCCCAGGGAGCTTCGGCTATTGGGCGGTATAAAAATGCAATAAATTATTATTCATTATCATTAATAAATTATTATTTAGACGTAGCCCGCGCATGGCTCAAGGATAGAAACCGAGACACCGGGCTCTGAAGGAAGGAAGCAGCGCTACTACACCGCCCGCAATGTTCCCCTGACTTCTCTTCCTCTGTGCGTGGATCCTGCCCTTTCACAATATTTACATCCCGCCCTATATCGCTAAGATCTCAGGGCGGCGGACAGATAAAAACATGCAGTATAAAACAATAAATAGACACGGTTAAAAACAAATTAAACTATGATCCACGTTAAAACAATATATAATTTAAAAGCAATAGATACAGTTAAAACAATGTGCCAGTGGGTTTAACCGTCAAGGCTTTGTTAAATAACCATGTTTTCACTTGGCGTCGAAATGAAATCAATGTTGGTGCCAATGGGGCCTCCAAGGGGAGGGCATTCCACCGTTGGGGTGGGTCCTGTTTCTCTGCATACTGCTGCAGAAGCAAGAAGCTGCAGAACAGTCTCCTTGTGTGTCGGCATGGGATCCATCCACCAGCGAAGGACACGTCAACGCTGAGCAACATCCCTGTTGCCTGTCCCTCCATGGCCGCCGGAGCAACAGCACATTGATTCTACCTCCTGTCAGGAGGTGCGAGCCTGAAGGACACTGAAAGACACACTGTGGCCATCGCTGGAGAAAGAAACGGTGGTGGAGGCATCGCACCTCCTGACAAGAGGTGGAATCAATGTGCTGCCTCTACCGCCACTTTAGCAGAGGCTGTGCTACATCTCCCCTCCCCACAGAATGGCAGTGGCCTGATAAGGTAAGCAGGAACCAGCGCTGCCATTCGGGGGGGGGGGGGGAGAATCGACTACTCAACAGAGTGTGAATACTCTACTCCACGGAGTACTACTTCCATGTCACCCAAGTGCGGCATGCAAATAGTCATCCATGGAATGGTCTATTCACACTCTGTGGACTAAAGTGTTGTCCGAATGAACCCTGAGTGACCATCAGATTTTCTCTTGTTTTGTACTACCGAACAGACCCAGCTTCTCACAGTTTGGAATAGCCCTTAGTTTGATCCACAACGTCTTCAAGCAAACTTATGCAGCTGTCAGAGCTGGACACATTGTGCCTGCCTTGAGTGAATCCACATCTGCTGGCACCCCTATGCATGCCTCATGCCATGGTACACCCCTATATCTTTTGAGAGAGGAGTCTGTCCACTCCATTTACCCGAAGGGGGCTGCTCAACTGAGAGAGGGGGAGTTGTGTAACTGACCCTCAGATTATGCCTTGCTACTTCAAACTGTATTGACTGAGAGACTATAGGCTGTCTAGTAATTGAAAGTGTTAACTGCAGACATCACACACAAAAATTAATGTGTTTCATAAACAAAATAATCTGGAGGTTCACATGCCTAGGGTCCCTGTAGTATGTGTGTCAAGTTTCAGGTGTCTAGGTTTCATGGTCTTGGTGCTATGGTGCAGACACACATTTTCTTATTATAAATAAAAAACTTTTCTCCCCCCTTATGGCGTATTGATGGCTAAACTACCAGTATGTGAAGGATACTACTAGCACTTGTGACTCCAGGAGAGTGACTGCTGTTGGAGGAAAAACTACAGATCACGGAGTGAATTTCACTAACACTGCACTTGTTTCAAGAGGTGTAATATCCCTCAGGAGAGGCAACATGTTTGGTCAGACCCCAGCTAGGAGAATGATTCCACAAACCCCTCACCTGCAGGTAAGGCTTTAGTGGCCATGTGCTTGAAAATGAAGTTGTTTTTGATCTGATGTTTCAGCCTCAAGTACAGGGAAGAAAACCAGGGTATCTGCAAAAGTTCACCAAGAAGGTGAAAGTTCTTGGCCATCGTAGACTAGTTTTAAAAAAAGGAAGTTGCAGTGATATTGCACTCTGTGTGAATGGTTACAAAGACATGGGTATGAATTATCATTAATCACTGTGCAGGAATTAATTTTTTTTACTGTTTATTGTACAATTTTTGTGGAAATGACAACAAAACTTTGTGGGACTGAACAGAGATTCTGTGAAGCCTCACAGTTTGAAACCCACTGATATAAATGATAGTTAATCTGTAGGGCCGTTTGTTTCAAAGATCCTGGAGCGTGTGGTCTACTCTCGCTGTCTTGACTTTCTTTCTAGTAACTCTGCTTTGGATCCATTTCAATCTGGATTCCGTCCTCTGCATTCCACCGAAACAGCCCTTACTAAGATCACCAATGATCTCCTTACTGCCAAGTCTAAAGGCCATTATTCCGTTCTTATTCTCCTTGATCTAACTGCAGCCTTTGACACGGTTGATCATGATCTTCTCTTAGATTCCCTTCATGACCTTGGATTTTGTGGCTCTGTCTATAACTGGTTTGCCTCCTATCTAGCGGGTCGCTCTTTCAGTGTGTTGACTAATGGCAGCTCGTCTTCCTCCTTTCCCCTTTCAGTAGGGGTTCCGCAAGGCTCGGTGCTTGGCCCGTTGTTGTTTTCCTTATACATGTTGCCCTTGGGCAAGCTTATTCAATCTCATGGCCTCCAATATCATCTGTACGCCGATGATACACAACTATATCTGTCATCTCCGGAACTTTCTCCTGATGTTCACGATCGTATCTCGGCATGTCTTTCAGATATCTCAGCTTGGCTGCTTCATCGTCGCTTGAAGCTTAACATGGCAAAGACTGAATTGCTTGTTTTTCCTCCTAAACCTTCTCCTCATCTCTCATTCTCTCTTACTGTCAATGATGTTACGCTTACTCTGGTCAAGGAAGCTCGTAGCCTTGGCTTTATCTTCGACTCCTCGCTCTCCTTTATTCCTCATATTGAGGCAGTAGCTAAATCTTGTCGATTTTTCCTGCATAATATTGCCAGGATTCGATCATTTTTGTCTGTCTCTTCTGCCAAGACGCTTGTTCATGCACTGGTTATTTCACGGTTGGACTATTGCAACCTTCTTCTCTCTGGCCTTCCTTCTTCTCACATCAGTCCGTTGGTTTCTGTTCACCACTCTGCCGCAAAGATCATCTTCTTAGCTCGCCGCTCCGACCATGTTACTCCGCTTCTGAAATCTCTTCATTGGCTTCCAATTCACTTCAGAATCCAATATAAACTTCTCCTGTTAACCTTCAAAGCTTTTCACGGTCTAGCTCCTTCCTATCTCTCCTCTCTCATCTCACACTATTGCCCCGCTCGTGCTCTTCGCTCCTCTGATGCCATGTTTCTCGCCTGCCCAAGGGCCTCTACTTCCCTTGCTCGGCTTCGTCCATTTTCGTCTGCTGCCCCTTACGCCTGGAACGCTCTTCCAGAACATTTGAGAACTACAAGTTCAACCACAGCTTTTAAAGCTCAACTAAAAACTTTTCTTTTTCCTAAAGCTTTTAAAACTTGATGTTGTGCAGACTTCTACTGTTAGTTTTTCCCTACCCTGTGCCTGCTTACCCTACCCTGTACCTGTTTGCATTCTCTTCCCCTCCTTATTGTTTTACTATGATTTTATTAGATTGTAAGCCTATGCGGCAGGGTCTTGCTATTTACTGTTTTACTCTGTACAGCACCATGTACATTGATGGTGCTATATAAATAAATAATAATAATAATAATAATAAGGGCAAGAGCAAATAATGTGCAGCCCCCATGTGGCCCTCTTTGTTCCCCAAATGTCCCCAAAATGCCATCTGTAGCAAATGAACAAATTTAATTATTTGCAAGCTAAATTTAACCCTTTTGACGTTTCAGAGCTTCTACGGAGTGCCAGGAGAGTTACTGTAGTCTGCAAGCAAGCTAAATTTAGCCATCATAGTGCTTTCTACCACTATGGAGTAGTTTGCTGCTGGATTTCAGTGGCAAGCTTGTACTTTGGGGGCTTTTTTTCTTTTGTGGGGGGTGCCCCATGGTCTGTGCAGCCTGTGGCAGGGATCTGAGTGATGAAAATGCCCCCTGGACATCTAGAAGTTGCTCATCCCTGCTGTTGAGCCAGGCATCCACAGATCAGCACAATGACACATAGAGGACTGATTTCCTTTATAGTTTCCTCTGATTTCCATTATAGTTTTTGAACAAATAAAAAATGGCAGGAGAGACTCCTGCTTATCTTCTCCTTACCAGCACAAATGAGGGGAGCCTATGCTCTGTTCCATGCCCTCAGTGCATGCCAGAAGATGCATGAGGGTTGATTGCTAATGACCATAAATAACATATGGCTCGTAAGTCATCTTTGAACCCTTGTGTAGAGGTTAGCAGATTGTGATAATGGAATAAATGATCTTCAAGGCCTCCAAGGTCTATTCCTCAGTATAGAAATGGAAAACTCACTGATGTCCATAGGTTCAGCTTGCTGTTTAATTGATATTGGTCCTTGAGAATTTGAAAACATTTGAATGCAGGGTTTAAAAAACTGATACTACCTCCTGAAAAACTCGTGTTGTTCCAATTACTAGGGTTTTTATAGTATTAGTTAGCCTTTATATCATATAATAGACTTTTCAAAAATCTTACAATCCCTCAATAAGCTTGGTTAGTATTTTCAGTCTTAGTTATATAGTTCATGAAGGACAGAGGTTCAAAGCAGCTTGTCTAGCACCACCCAGTTGCTGAGTATGTATGCAAAGCTTATTTTACTATTTGGACTCCTGCTTTTGATAGTTATTTTTATGTGGTTATATAATATATGCTGCCCCATTACATTAATTTGCTACTTAATGTAGGAGGCCCTGCCATTTCCCCCCTTATGGTTTATATGTTTTCTTATAGTTGCTGTGCTGCAAAGCCTCTACTATACATGTTTTAGGTGGCAAAGGGAAGGAACTGAACCTTTAAATGGTAGTGTGGGAAAAGCTTGAGCCTGGTGATCTAGAGGGTGCGTTGTAACAATCATTTAGTTAGTCACAGACACTGTCCTCAAAGTTGGACGAACCAAAGGCTCTAAAAATACTGAATACTAAATAGCAGTTTTTCATAGTAATGCTTCCTTTTCTTTAGGAATTGTGATTGGAAAATGGAGACTGAAACTAAAGCTCTTCTTCCCATTCCAGGATAATTCTGATCCTCAGATAGCTGCCCTTCTCCGTAAGCAATGGACCTTATATAGCGTCACTCCTCTGTACAAATTCTCTTATGAACAGCTGCAGGAATATTCTAGACAACTGAGTCACTTTATTGCTTCTGAAAGGCAAAAGAGGTTTGCTGTGGAAGCAGAATCCAATGTTACTTTTGAAGCGAAGCTCTTCTCACTCCCAGCTTTGAAAACCACAGAACAGGAACAGGTAGCTGTTCTCATTCAGGTAGGTGGCGCAATCCCTATCTTCTAATACCTATAAGTTTGTCTTAACACTTGTGAAGGATATGACTGTAGACAAAGACTATAAAAGTCGGTCAGTCAGGAGATGCACCAATGTTATTTCACTCACTCTATTCTTAAATGAACTATATTTGTTTGACACTAGGGATCAGCAGATGTTTGGCACCCAGTTTTGATTATGCTATATTCTAATCTAAAACATTTCTCTTACGAAGGGGTTCTGAAATCTTGCAACAAAGAGCATCTCTTAAATCAAAATATATAGTTCCATTCCTTCAAGAACAGTTGAAAACCCAAGCCTTACCTGGTAGCGGTAAAAACTGCATCTTGAATGAACAATGACACCAAATTATTTAAGGTGGATAAAAAAAAAGGGATTGCTAGGAGCTCCAAAAGGATCTCTCCAAGCTGGAAGAGTGGGCATCCAAATGGCAGATGCGGTTCAATGCAAGCAAGTATAAAGTGATGCACATTAGGAGAGAAAAAAAACAACTTGAAGTATAACTTGACAGGATCTGAGCTGGTGGTGACTGACCAAGAAAGAGATCTTGGGGTTGTGGTGGACAGCTCGATGAAAATGTCAACTCAGTGTGAGGCCACGATGAAGAAGGCAAAATCCATGTTAGGCATTATTAGAAAAGGAATTGAGAATAAAGCCAGTACCGTACTGGCTTTATTCAAATCTATGGTGCATCCACACTTAGAATACTGTACACAGTTTTGGTCACCGTGCCTAAATATACTGTAGAGCTGGAAAAAGGGTAACTAAAATGGTCAAGGGGCTGGAAGATGCTCCAGCCCCTTGACCATTTTAGTTACCCTTTTTCCAGCTCTATGAGGGAAGGATACAGCTGCTGGGATTGTTCAGCTTTTTATACTGTATTTTGTATTTGTGTTTTAAATTTGTTGGTTGTTTTTATGCTCTTCATGGTTTTAATTTTTGTAAACCGCCCAGAGAGCTTCGGCTATTAAGCGATATAAAAATGTAATAAAATAAATAAATAAAGGAGGCTGAGGGGATACATGATAGAGGTGTACAAAACTATGCATGGTGTGGAGAATGTGGATAGGGAGACATTTTTCTTCCTTTCCCATAATACTAGAACCTGGGGTCATCCCATGAAACTGATTGGTGGGAGATTCAGGACAGATAAAAGGAAATACTTCTTCACACAGCACATAGTTAAACTCTGGATTTCAGTATTACAAGATGTGATGATGGCCACCAATTTGGATGGCTTTAAAAGAGTTGGATAAATTCCTGGAGGAGAAGGCTATCTATGGCTACTAGTCCTGATGGCTAAGTGCAACCTCCAGTATCAGAGGCAGTAAGCCTGTATACACCTCGTTGTTGAGGAACGTAAGTAGGAGGGGGTTGTTCCTTGTGGTTCCCTGGTCAACAGCTGGTTGGCCACTGTGTGAACAGAGTGATGGACTAGATGGAAAAGTGAGCCTATAAGGTCAGTTAGAGCTACAGTTTTGATGTAATGTGTGGGAAGTAGTGATACAGACTCAGTTTCTCTGTCCAGTCAAGCTATATGGACTGGAAGGGGATAGGGATCATACACTTACTGGATTGGACCAAAAGTCTATCATCCTGTTTCCCACAGCAACCAGCCAAGCATGAATAACGGAAGCATGAATAAAGGAAACAACCTATCCCTATTATTAAACCCACCCACCCACCAGCAACTGGTGTTCAGGCTTCTGAATCTGGAGGTTCCATATTGCCACTGATAGACCTATTAGCTATCTGCCATGAGCTTACATTTTTAAAGCCATCTGTCTGAGACTGCACTCCTAAGTAACTTTTTTAGGAGTAAGTCCTTCTAAATTCAGTGGAATTAACAGTGTTTGTGGTCTATCCACTGCTCACATTGCCTGAACAGAAGACTATCAATGTGATCGATGCTGTAAACACTTTCTGTTGAAGAATTATTGGGGGAATAACTCTGCTAAGCACATCTTTCATTATTTTTTATTACAACAAATTATTCAGATTCTATATTATATTGTTCAAACATATGTATTGTTCACCTTTTCCTCTAGATCACACAAAGGCCTCAGGTGGCAACTAAAAATGCAGGAGACAAAGTAGTGTGGATGGGCTGTTTCTGTTGTTCTGGTGGTGGTGACATTTTTGAGGAGGTCATGGAGGATTTCACTTGCTTGCCTTTGTTCCTTGTAAATGGGGCAAAGGGTTTCTTGGATCTTGTTGAAACTTGGCTTGAAAAGACTTTTGACTGTTTTTTCAGTCCCTTGCATATCAGCCCTATCAGTCTCAGCTGGATGGTTGCAATGTGGTTGGGTTGTAACATGGACAATTATATGGTTGCAACAGAACTGACTTTTTCTGTACCTTGCACTCCTTATCCTCTGGATATTTCCTATGCCATCCATCCTGAAGATGCAAAAGTCCTCTGGGATTCAATCCAGAGCACTCAAGGAGAAGTCCGACAAGATGAGGTGGATTTATTCATGGAGTGCCTTTACAAGCACTTTCATAGACATTTCAAGATACACCTGTCAGCTACAAGACTGGTAAATGTTTCTACAGCTGTAGCCTCTGTCCATTCTGATGGGAAAATAAAGGTATGTAGCAACTATTTAAGGGAGTCTGTTTTAAAGAAGACTGCCCAGAAGGAACTGTCTCTAACAATATTAGAACCTGTTTGATCACATGCAAAGTTGATTTCTTCCTGGTAATAACAAACTATAAATAATCTAAGCAGTGGGAACATTCTGCAGTTGGATATCCTAAAAAAATGTTTGGGGCATACATCTTGCTTTGTAGGCTTCATATACATTGTCTCAAAACCAATACAGAATGGAACTACCAACAAATATTGAAGCAGCCATTATTTATGACCCCCAAACTGCAGAGTTCTGGCTGCAACTATTCTTAACAGTAGGCCACTTATATTGTGGGAAGAAACTTTCCCCAATTGAAGCATTGAACATACATTATTGAGCTTCAAGTCTTGGGAGTTTGGCCTGTTCTGGTTAGTTTGAGAAATTGCAGGTTAATTACAGGAAACAGGTTAAAATGAGTTCTTGACTGTTAGGTGTTTTTTTTAAAATTGAATAAGATGTATTTATATGCTGCTTTAATCTGACTGCAACTATTATTTTTAACAGATTTTCCATGCCCAACATCTGATAAAAGTTCTGGCACTGCTGACGGAACTGGCAATTTCAAAGTTACTGTGATAGTGTTACACCTCACATCCTTCACTACCAACAATATATCTAGCACAGAAATGGATTGAAAGCTGCCTTTTTTCCTGTGTAATTATACTTGGTAGGGTCTTTTCCCCTTTTGTTTTTCAAAAGTTGTCCAACAACTGTAGTAAAAGATTAATAAACACAAATGTATTAACATGATTATGATAATGAATTTAAAAGTTTACTAAGTGGGGCCAAGTCACAAAAGAGGCTAGGGGCAGACTTGTGGATTAATTTTAAAAAATCAGCTTTGGCAGGGATTGGGCTGGAAGGATTGGACATCAGCTCCTAAACTTTTATAAATCTAGCAGCAGTGCAAAGTTCCTATAAGTTTAAGCTAAAACCTAGGAAACTCCGATTTTCCTTTTGAAGAACCAGATACACATCATACAGTTGAAAGATTTTAGGAGTAGCTTACCCAATTCTCTTTCCCCTTAAAGTGCAGTGTGTAAATGCAGAGGAAACAGGAAAAACAAACTACTTCTAGCAGTTTTTGTTACAATTTTTAAGTTTACATACACAGGATTTTTGGCTGCTGTGTGTAGTAGAATATCAACTTTTTCCAAACAAGGGCTCTAACATCAGTACTATAGGGGATGAAAGCAGCAGCAAGCCAGGAAAACAAAGGATGAGGGAGGAGTGTTTCAGGTGATTAAGGGGAAGAGAAGGAACATAGACAGAGGAGGCTAAGAAGGAAAGGAGAAATCTACACGGCGATAGCAACCCTACATAACTGACTGCTCACATACTGATCTGGAATAACCAGCCAAATGTTTTGAGCCTTAGAAGGTACAGCAAGCAAACTATTTTATAAATGTAGTGTAAATCACAACTAGGTTATTTCAGTTGAGCCATGAGAGAAGAGAATGCACACACTGAGTTTTTATTGAGATAACACTATTTATACAAGTTAACTCATGCTAGAAAAAGCATAAATGATATGTAAACAACTGTTTACAGAATACTTTTTCTTTGTAAAGGTGCAAATGTTCAAAATGTAAACACAAGAATGCCATCCTTTAGGGCAAAAGGAAGGGCTGATCACCTTAGTAACCTTTCCTGACAATCTACTTGTGTTGACTGTTTTCCCCCTGGGATCTACCAAAAGACACTGAAGATGAAGTTTATAAACAAAACTACTTCTTAAGAAAGAAGATGGAGCACAACTTAATCTCATGTGTATTCCTCTTTCCAAAGCTTGTAACCCACAACCCAAAGCAGCCTATTAGCTCCCCTTTCTGCTGCCTGTGCGGTACTACAGGCGCAGGCACTCTCAGGGCCATGGCAAGCCACAAGCCACAGCATTCAGCTGGTTGGGGCCTATGTAAGTGCTCTTTCCCCCTAAACCCCCTAATTAAGCTACAGCAGTGTCATAATTTCAGTGGAAGCCATTTTGAGTTACCAACCCGTTGAGCTTTTAAGGCTAAATCCCCTTGCAGGGAATGGAACTATGCTTTAAGGATGGCAGTCTAAAAAAAGTCACAATGTTTATATTGTAATCCTAACCACTCCTTGATAAACCAGGCCGCTTTATGCCTTGAAATCTAGAAAGTTAGACACCATTCAAAGCATACCACCTGAGGCAAGTGCTCTGAAGAACGAATTATTATTCGAAGATAAAATAGATTAATTGCTTCTGATAGGATATTCCCCCCTTTTTTTAATCCAAGCAACTGTAAGATTACAGCTCAGATTTGTGAGTATGTACTAGAGAATACTAGTTCATGCTCCCACTATACCGACAACGAGAAATACAAAGCATATGACATTTGTAAGCCTGAAAGTTATACAAAGGACACAATCCACCAGGAGCTTTCTCTGCACAAGCCCCACAGAACTGAATAGAGGCAGCATAAGAGTACTGGTGTTCAATTAAATTCAACGAGGCTTGTGCAGAAGAACATCCTGTTGGGCTCTGCCCAATGTTTCTTGTTTTTCTATTCCTTGTTGCAGTAACTGAAGAACACTATGGATTTTAAACCTTTGTTCTTTTTGCAGTTTTTCCAGTAACACATTGGACATTTCTGTACTTTCTGAAATATCTCAACTACACCAGAGCTCACAAACAACTTCATCTAGAAATCTGCATGTAATGCAGCCACTAATCAGAATTTTAACTGGAAAAAAATTACATTTTATCATGGTATCAAAAATATATGGTACAAATTAACTGGAACAAATTTCAGCATACAGAAAAAGTTTGTCCAATGCAATCAGTGCTGTAAATTTTATGCAAAATCTATCAATACATCTGCTGCCCAGTCTTTATTGAAATGAATGGGCTCTATGTGACTCCCATTCATTTGAATGAGGCAGGTGCAGAAAACAATCCTATTTGAACATTTCCTCTGTAAACAAGGCCAAATGATGTTTCAGATAAACGTGGTTCTTTCAGCTGGGTAAATGCCTTATCTACCACTCAGTGGACTCCTCTCTTTGACAGTATCCAAATACACCTTGAGGTCTTAGGTCACTGCTTAGAGTACCATTAGGTTCCAGTTTCTTCAGAAAGAGTAAAATTGGGATGAGGAGACAAAGACAAGGAAAACTGTTCCAGATTGTTTTCTGGAGTTAGTGTGGTCTTCTGTAACCGAAATTGAACTGGGGAAGTATGCTTGCAATATCCATTACAGTTCTATAAGAAGAGGCACCAGCGAAGAATATAAGTGTGATCTCGTTTTACTAGAGCCTCAGAGAGCTCAGAACTCACCAAGCTAACCAGTTTCAATAGGAATGAACACAGAGGGGGATTTCTCCCATTGGAGTTTTACCATATATGGGACTCGCAATGTGTCATTTTGATAACTCCCACACCGCCTCCAAGCCGACGATAGTTCATTCCTCCATACAGTCTACAAAGAAAAAACATTTTTATTGCAATTTAGACACTATTCTTACAGAACAGAAAGTGCAAGAGTAAAAAATATGGTTGATTCTGAATCCTGTAGCAAAGGAAAATTGAAGTTATCTTTAAACGATCTTTAGGGCCATTGTGCTGGAAAGCAGCTTGTAATAGCAGCTTATCACAGACGTTTTCTCCCCCTAGAGCCGCCTACCAATTATGAAGATAAAATTCCAAGCTTGCAAAAGCCGTAGTCAAGCATGCCAATTTGCACAGCTTGGATCCTAAGATAACATCATTTAAGGAAGTTCATGTGAAGAAAGCTTCCCATCCCCTTTCAACCATCTGCGTCCCTGAAAAACTTCTCCAGAGGATCAAGGGGCCCAACTAAACAACATGGGGAACAGTATGAGTGAACTGCCCCAAATTGGGCAGAGGTAACAAACATAGACCACTATGTTAGCACCTGAACTCATTTCCCCCGTGCCCACATTTTCAGGGACACTGGCAGGAGAAGAGGTTTATTATTTGAGGCCTGCAGCGCTTTCTAGGCCCTTTAAAATATTGCTTATGAGTTGTAAATCCATCAAAGGAAAATGCTTAGTTTTCCATTTTGTTCTTTCCCCCCCTTTTTGCTACTGTTGAGAAACAAGTTAACTTGTTCTTTCAAAATAACACCAAGACTATAAATAAACGGATTAATAGGAACTCTTATTTGTGTAATCTGAAAAGTTATGTCTATTGCATGTTCCCAAATTTTCTTATGTACAATGATTATTGGAAAATTTAAAGTAGAACAAATACACTCTGCATACACCAATACAGGATCCCTATTTGTCTTAGGCTTTACACCTTCTTTTGAATAATGATTCATCTAGACCCTTTCTGTTGTCTTTCTAAGATTCCTGCATTGAGCAGGGGTTTGGACTCTTTTATGATTCTATAAGTAGCAGAGATTTAGATAAAATAAAATAAAAAAGCAATGTCAGTCTTGCCGAGGAAGAATCTCAACATGGAAAGGTGAATGTGCTAGTTCATGAATCCTTGATATCACATAACTTTTTCCCATTCCTTGCACCTGGAAATAATATACTGTTTGGATTTAGGGATGCTCTAAGTCATATTCTCAAGTCCACAGTGTAATGGTGAGACCCAACAGGTCTAATCAGTGCTTTGCGTTAATCAAGTATGGGTGCTCTAGAAATGGTGGGCGGAAAGATCTCCAGAAGTTTGGGGCTGCAACTGAACATTGGCCATGTTGGCAAGGGATATGAAGTCCAAAACCTCTGGAGATCTACCTTCTGCCTACCTCTGCTCTGGAATATGTTCCCAAATGCTCTGAAACACACAGGGATTCTATGGCAGACATGCCAGGGCTCTATGCAGACAAGTATAAATGTGGATAAGATTTCTTCAAAGTTAGAAAGCTTGAAAAGTTTCACTATTAACAATATGAGAATCTCAATCACTCGCTATTGAGTGGAAAGTATTTTGTATTTAGATCTATTCAAATTGTATTTAGATCTATTCAAATCAGCCTTTGACCAATACAATACAATCATATATACATCCTTGAAATCAGAATTTACCAAACAGTTCGCACTGTGTGTTAATAAAAGTGGAATTTGGCAACCTGTATAAATTATGCAAATTTATATGTATACCTCTCATAATTTATTCTACTGTTTATAGCAAGAAACAAAGAACTTATGGATGACACTGAACCCCCATACTCTTACTGGAAACCTTCCCCTACCCCAGCGTTGCAAAAATTCACCCAGCAGTATTCACTCTGGTCAAACCAGTGTTCTTAAAATTACTTTTATTCTGTCAGAAACTGCAGATGTCAAATTCTTCATCCATAAGAACAAAAGAAGAGCCATGCGGGATCAGATCAAGGGTCCATTTGGTCCAGTATTCTGTTTACCAAGTGGCCAACCAGATGTTGACCAGGAACCCATAAGCAGGACATGAATGTAACAACACCCTCCCGCCCATGTTCCCCAGCAACTGGTGTACATATACTTACTGCCTCTGATACTGGTGGTAGCACAGAGCCATCAGGACAAGTAGCCATCAATAGCCTTCTCCAGGAATTTATCCAACCCCCTTTTAAAGCAATCACTGCATCTTGTGGTAGTGAATTCCATAGTTTAACTGTGCACTGTGTGAAGAAGTACTTCCTTTTATCTGTCCTGAATCTCCCACCAATCAGCTTCATGGTTGAGTTCTAGTATTATGAAAGAGGGAGAAAAATGTCTCCCTATCCGTATTCTCCACATTCAGTGACAAATCACATTGAGTATGAACGGTATGATCAAGTAATCTATATTTACTGGAATATAGTATCTTCCTGACCACCCAATTTAAAGTTGATATTATTTTCAGAGACAGACTGGGTAGTTAGGGAGATAATGACTGGGTTCGGACGATACAATAGTCAACAGTTGATTAAATAGTCCACCGTTGACTATTGTGTCGTCTGTTGAGCATTTTACACACAACAGTTGGTTATTTCCCAGAAATAACCAACGCAAATAATCAATGGTGTGCAGAGTTGACTATCTGCTTAACTGTTGATTATTGTGTCGTGTGTTGGGCTACATTGACTATTTCACATGTCTACAAAATTGAGAGGCAAGAGCAACAAACCCTTGCCACTCTTGCTCAGTGGGGCTCTAAGGGCATGTGTCAGCTGTCCCAGGAAAAGGGTGCAGAGCTGCCGATTGGTGGCTCCACACGCGCTTCCTGGGACGTGCATGTCTCTTTGCCCCCTACTCACCCTGCGATCCATTTGGATATCAGTTCGAGGGGATGGAAGGAGCAGGGCGGGAGGTGTGCGAACGATGTCTTCCGCAGCTTGATGTGTAACATCAAACCCCGGAAGATATCCTTTCGCTGATATTGGGGCAGCACACGCAAGCATCGCCTGCTAGAGATGCTTGGTGCCCTGCCCTCATTCTCCAGAAAGTGGTAGCATGTGGGGACGGGGGATGCTAGGATCTCCTGCCACTCAAGCTTGATAATGGCAGGAGATCCCAGCGTCCCCTGTTCCCATTCGCCACCACTTTCTGGTGAATGAGAGCGGGGTGGAAGAGGACGCTGTCCTGACACGCTATCAGGAGGAGCATCCTTTGCAGGTATAGTGAGTGGTGGAGGAGGACACTCTCCTGACAGCCTGTGCCCATTTGCCACCACTTTCCCATCGTTTGCCAGAAAGTGATGGCAATTGGGGATGGGGAACGTTCCTTGTGCTGAAGGGGCGGGCGGCTCTCCTGCATTTTTCTCCGCGGTGTCCCGATATGGAAAGCGGAAACCAGCGCCACCAGTTTTTAAACTGTTGGTTGTTTTTATTATGGTTTTAATTTTTGTGAACCGCCCAGAGAGCTTCGGCTATTGGGCGGTATAAAAATGTAATAAATAAAATAAAATTCAGTGGTGAGGGCGGAGAGGGGGTGGGGGAGAACAATACTCAACCAAGTGTTAATAGTCAACTCCACGGTTGACTTACTATGTCGCGTTAGGGGTACTTTCAAATAGTCATCCATGGAGTTGACTGTTAAAACACGGTTGACTATTGTGTTGTCCAAACACAGCCACTTTGTTCAAATAAATGTGGTGCAGCCTCATTCATTCATTACATTTTCCTTGCTTTGTACCCAAATACAGAATGGCTTGGGAATTTTCCATAGAATGCAACACTGAACATGCCCTATGTTCACTAACTAAGATATAAATGCCAATCTTACTGTTTCAGGGGACTTTAAGGAAACTCCTAAAAGATTGCAAGACCCCTGATCATTTAAAATTTCACTTCTGCTTATGATTAATCCCTTAATAATTCTGCATCCACTTACTGTTTAGCTGCCCTGGAAATACTTATTGGAATATAACTCTAAGAAAATACATAGATAAAATGAAGAAACAGTACGAGGTGATTATGAAATTCTGTAATGAGAACTTCATTGGCTGCCTAGAGTTTCTGGTAATCCATTCACGAGCATAATAAAGAAGCTGGTTCAGGCACTATGTCAAACCATAGTCTTATGTTACATGACTGAGCTCTGTGCTTGTCTGCTCTCTTCCTCCCCTGATTTTGAAACAAACCATTGTTTGCTTTTACATTTGAAAGGCAAATTAATGAAGGATAAGGCTATCAGTGGCAGTATGCTTCTCAATATAAGTCACTGGAAAACACGTGTGTGTGTGTGTGTGTGTGTGTGTGATATTGAGCTTATGCCCTGCTTGGGTGCACAATAGTCATCTGGTTAGCCACTGTGGGAACAGAATGATGGACTAGGTAGCTTTTTCATTTGATCCAACAGGGCTCTAATCAAACATTATATGCCCCCAAACCAGTTTGTCAACAAAACCAAATTGTAATATAGTTTGACGGTCACTTCTAGTCCCATTTTATGGGCAAATATAAACACTCTGTAGAAAGCAAAAATGTAGTTTGCTGCAGAAGGAAGGAAGGATTGGGAGGAAACAGAGTGCACCGAGGGAAGAGGGAATGCACAAGCCAGGATTCGTTAATGTAATGCCAAATCAAATTATGCCCAAGGTGTGCTATTTGCTCTCATGATTTTTAAGTCAGCCTTCTCCAACCTGGTGCCCTCCAGATGTTTTCAACTAGAAACTCTAGCATTCCTGACCATTGGCTATGCTGGCTGGGACCTATGGGAGTTGAAGTCTGAAGGCACCAGGCTGGGGAAGGCTATTTTAAGTTGTTTACCTCCATGTGTTGGCATCCGGATCAAAAACTTCAATGGTCTTCAAGTATGTTGTGCCATCAAAACCTCCCACAGCCATTAGCTGTCCATTCACCACAGCAAGGCCAACCTAGATGATAATGACAACTTATGTTACTTGCGTAAGATGGGTTGACTTTTGAAGTCTAGTGTTCTAAAGACAAGGGTATTCAGTGAGGTCAGGTATGCAGCACACACACTTTTCTCTTGGTGGAAGAGCAGCTAGGAATGAATAATATGGATAAGGGTAGTTTGGCTTAACTAATTTGTTGATCAGGCCACATCACCCAATATGCAAAAAGTCTACAATCCAGAGTAGACAAGATTGTGCTGGAAAAAGGAAAGGAACTTCTCGTGAAAGCACTGAGTCATTACTGACTCTTGGAGGGATGCCAGCTTTCGTTGACATTTTCTTGGCAGGCCTTATAGCGGGGTGGTTTGCTGTTGCCTTCCCCGGCCGTTATTACCTTTCCCCCAGCTAACTGGGTACACATTTTACCGACCTCAGGAGGATGGAAGGCTGAGTCGACCCGAGCCAGCTGCCTGAAACCAGCTTCCGCTGGGATCGAACTCAGGCTGTGGGGAGTTTCAGCTGCAGAAACTGCTGCTTTACCACTCTGAACTTGTTTCACAGACCTGGTTCACACAATCAAAATAGCCCACCATGGCTTATTTAAGCCACAGTGGGCTCAGGCACATTCTGGAGAGGATTTGAATATTCACTGCCTGGCCATAGCTTGTCTGACATGTAAACCCAGGTGGCCTGAGTTGTGCAAGGGAGAGAACAGGCCATGGGGTATGTGAGGATTGTTTAATCCTAGCACAACTCCCACTGCCCAGGTCTGCATGACATAACAAGCTGCAGATGGGCAGTGAATATTCAAAATGGCCACCTGTACGCGCTGTTCAATCATGCAAACTGGCTCAGTGTCTAAATAGAGTCTATGCATGTAGTGTCCAATACATATAAGCCTAATCTGCAATGTCTTTAGGCACAAACCCATTTTAGATAGTAGTGACTGCACAAGTCAGGCCTATGTGCATAATGCTACTTAAATCCAAGGAACTGATTACCTTTCTTTTAAAAACTGGTTTAAGATGGTTTAGAAACGTTCTATTTCAGTACCCCATATTACATCAATTGGTGCTATATTACTAGTAGAGCAGATACTAACGAAGAGCTGGCCTTCCAGGTTTGTTCTGCCATCATTGGACTAGGCATAGAATCCACAATTCCCCAAAACAAAATTCCAAAACTGTTAAGTAACTATCTTCTAAGAGTTCTAACTGGCAGCTTTGGCATCCTAAAGTCATAAAGGCCTCCCTATCACACTTAGTCTCAATGAAATACCTCTAACATGCCAGACAGTCTAATCGTGACAGTTGAGCAGGAACAGCAGCTGTTAAATAAAGCTTACCCCACTACGCCGTGATGTCATGGCTACCACAGGAGACCACTGGTTGGTTCTGGGGTTGTATCGCTCAGCACTGCTAAGTTCAGTAGTATCATCTCTGCCTCCCACAGCATAGATCATATCTTGATATACTGCACAACCTAGGTGCTTACGTCGGGTGCCCATGGGTGCAATTGTGTGCCAACGGTTCTCCTGGGGGTTGTAGCGCTCCACTGTGGAGGATTTGTATGACAATGATCAAATTGTAAAGAAATCAAGGCAAATTAACAAAACCAACCCCCTTCCCAAACATCAATGGGTGAAGCAAGTGAGCATTTGTTAATTCCCATTTCTATTCCATCATAAGGACATGAGCAAAGCCATGCTAGATCAGACTAAGGGTCCATCTAAGTCCAATATCTTGTTTCCAAGAGTGGCCAGCCAGATGCTTCCAGGTTACACATAAGCAGGACATGAAAGCTCTTACCCGTTTTCTACCAGAATCCAGAAAGCTGATGTTTAACTATCATGGCTAATAGCCATTGATAGATCTGTCCTACGTAAGCATCATAAAATTGAAAGACTAGTGTTTTCAACACATGTTTCAGTCCCAGCTCCTAACTGACTTATCTTGAGAAATTGCCTATCAGAAATGTACTGATGTCTATTTAATATAGAATGAGTGAAATATGACAATTTGGTAATATACAGAGCTAGTCTCCACTGCTGTCTACCAGGCACAATTGTTTTATCAGCAACTTCTTCAGATAAGTCATGTGAAACTTCAACAGTCTGATGGAACAATTATGACAGCAGGCACATTGTGTGGGAATACCTGTGTTCAGAGGTGACGTCCCATCAGAGCCTCCAACAGCATAAAGGAAGCCCCCTAGCACTGCCACAGCCACCCCAAGGCGCCTAGTACTCATAGAAGCCACTCGGGTCCATTTGTTCTCTTTCGGGTCATACCTGAAACAAAAAACCCCAAGAGCATCTCACTTCAAATATGACTAATTCCACCCCATTCCTGAGGTCACTCAGGTTCTTTTTCCCCTCTTTTTAAAAACTAGCTGATATGCCCGGAGTTGCTCGGGTCCATGAATAATGTTTATAATATTTATTATAAATATTATAAGCCAGTATGGTGTAAGAGCCAGTGTGGTGTAGTGGCTAAAGTGTTGGACTGGGAGTCTGGAGATCTGGGTGCTAGTCCCCACTCGGCCATGGAAACCCACTGGGTGACTTTGGGCCAGTCACAGACTCTCAGCCCAACCTACCTCACAGGGTTGTTGTTGTGAGGATAAAAATGGAGAGGAAGAGGATTATGTACACTGGTTCCTTGGAGGAAAAAAGGCAGAATATAAGCGCAACAAATAAATAAATATTTATTTGATAAATAATAAATTTCTCTGCAACTTATTCAGCTTTAGGTTGGTTGTTTTTTTTAGTTTGGTTGAGTTAGTAAATTTCCATGCAACGTTACTTGGGTCCCCTAAGATATACATGTCTGTGAGGTAATAATCTTAAAGTAGCAGGCCAGTGCTAGGCCTGTGAGTTAACCTTTAAAAAATTTAATTCATTTCTTTTTTTCCTCTCTTACCCTCATGACAACCCTGCAAGGTAGGCCAGTCCTAGGTCTATGAGGTAACTTTAAAACAAATTAAATTAGTTTCTTCTCTCTCTCTCAACGCCTGTCCAGGGCCACCTTGAAGTCACAATGTTGTATCTATTTATGATTTTAAAACCACACATGGCAGGTGGGAGGAGGCACCATAAATGGATGCAGCCCATTTATGTGGGTTGTTTCCTTTTATGTGGAATTGGGTTGACTGACTTTAGGAACCACAATGGCCACCAAAGGCCAGTAAGTCTGGCCTCCCACCCAAGGCATGCTGGGAGTTCTGCCCAAGGCATGCTGGGAGTTGTAGGCATAAACCCAGGTTTTTATTAAATTCTTTAAAAATACTTTAAACCCCAAAAACCATGTTTTTAGGGTTTTTTTGATCCATGTACACGAAGACCTGTCTGGGTGAACAGCATTAAGGTAATACCATATGTGGAAGTGCGTAAACATTTTGGGACATACGTGACACACACATTCTTTCCACTTTATAGGTAGAGATACCTTTCAACAATATTGAGGCAGGAGACACCATCCTGGCCACCCACAGCATAAAGGTAGCCACCAAGAACTGCCACTCCAACACTGGTCCTGCACGTGCTGGTGGGTGCCACATCGCTGCTCCACTGATTGGTCTTTGGGTCGTATCTAGGAAAGGCCAAACGTCATTTCTTCATGATAAACTCCCCAAATTTCTTAGAGGTTTTGCATTTTCTCACTACTTACTGTTCTTCCCAAAACTTATCCATCTAGTGTGTGTCATTAAGAGCTCCCAGTTCAGATATCAAAGAGAAAAAGAGCTGGGTGTCATCAGCATACTGGTGACACCTTGCCCCAAATCTCCTGATGACTGCTCCCAATGGCTTCATATAGATATTAAATAACATTGGAGAAAGAATGGTGCCCTGTTGCACCCCACAGTTCAACTGCCATGAGGCTGAAGTTTAAATCATCATTTAATCATCATTTTAGTAGAAGTTCATTATTTTTTTAATATAACCTGAATACATATTCAGAGATGTAAGTTTCATTAAATGGTAGGTACACACTAAGCAATTATTCTGAACTGTTTTCAGATTAACTTTCATTAGCCTAAAATCTGTATAAATAAATAAATAAATGTTAAGAGGCATCATATCATCATATATACCAATAACACTCAGTTCTCTGAGTGCCATTCCTTATGTTGCCAAAACAGCGTCACCCATGCACAAGAGAGAAGTAAAGGCAGGCTGGGGGGTGGGGTGGGGAGAGAACCCCAAGGTATGCAGAAGTGCAAAAACATTTTAGGCTAAAAAAAAAAAAAAAACCACTAAGGGAACACAAAAAACTCCCAATGAATACTGAATATGTTAAGTGGGCATGGAATGCTCACTAACTGGTGTGTGTGTGTTGGGGGAGGCAAAAAACTGGGATGGAGTGTGAGAATGGAATGGTATAACATAGAAGAAAGCATGGTTGACTGTCTAGAACAGCGGTCCCCAAACTTTTTGGCACCAGGGACCGGCTTTGTGGAAGACAAATTTTCCACGGACCGGGGGGGGGGGGGGTTGAGGGGATGGTTTTGGGAAGCCACCCCACCCCACCCCACTCCAGTGTTCTGGCTTCGCTTTGGCTGGGTGGGCACCCAGCCGAAGCAAAGCCAGGATGCTGAGGTGGGCGGGCGGCTTCAGAACAGCGCGCCCAGAAGTCGCTCTTCCAGAGTGGCTTCCGGCCGGGCGCTCCATTCCAAAGCCGCCCCACCCCACCACAGCGTTCTGGCTTCGCTTTGGCTGGGCAGGCGAGATGGTGCTCCGTGCCCAGGTACGCTGGGGTGGGGGTGGGGTGGGTGGGTGAAAGCAGCTCACCTGTGGAGCCTGGTTCCTAACAGGCCACGGACCGGGACCAGTCTGAGACCTAGGGTTTGGGGACCTCGGTCTAGAATACTGAGCAGAACTCAACACTGCAACATTTTGTTGCAGGTCCCACTTATCTATTTCTGATTGTTGTGAGGGTTTGTTTGTTTTTTGGGTGGGGAGGGTTACGACTTAATCTGTAATACATTAAAAAAGCAGGCCTTTGAACCTTGCAGTGAATCTTACCGCCCACCAACTCAAATCTTTGTTGTGGCTGTCTCCTTCCTGGAATCTTATATGGATGGCCCCTCCTAAAGCATGTTCATAATCCATGATCTGAAAACTCATGTTTTGGGCCTACATCAACTATTAAAGTAGATTAATTAGTTTCATACATTTATTTTGAGTAAACATGCTGAACTTGTATTCTTTATTCTAAGCCCAATATTTATTTATTACCCTATTTCTTCGGTTCTAAGACACACTTTTTTCCCCATATAAACATCTCTAAAAATGGGGTGCGTCTTAGAATCGCGGGTGTATCTTAGGTTTTTTTTTTCTGTTGGTGGTACTGAAATTAGTGTGAGTCTTACAATCGATGGCGTCTTACAATCGAAGAAATACGGTAGTAGGGCACTGTGGAGAGCCAAAGCTGAAGGAGAATTATTAACTAAGGAGAGATGACATGGCAGGAACTGATCATTCCATCACCAGGCAATTTCAGAGACAGCCTGGTCCCATTAGTAGATGACAGCGAGGCATTCTCTAGTCTTACAAGATAAATGGCAATCGCAAGGGACATGGGGAGAAAGCAAGTGTTGGCTGGAAATCAGCATGTAAAGCCACCAGACTCTTGGACAAGGAGACTTTTCTCAGAGCTCAGCTGCGTGCCTAGATGCTGAGCCTGGGGAGGAGGAGGAGGAGGAGGAAAGCCAGATTCTGTATATTATTATTATTATTTATTTATATAGCACCATCAATGTACATGGTGCTGTACAGCGTATACAGCCACTCCCTCAGTCTAAGACCCAAAGGAGAGGGGTGTGCCCTCCCTTCTTAATCCTTCTGCAATAACCCTGTAGGAGGGATGTAAAGGTTAGACAAGAGGGTCAGAGTCAAGGGAGGAGAGCCCAATGCAGTATGCACACACGGCTTCAAACAGATCATAGATCAAAGAAAGGGTATTGCAAGTGCTGCTATTTTCAAAGATCCAAATGCTAGACTGGATTTGCCCCTGGCAAACATTAGCCATGCATACTATATGCAATATGGACAAACATTTAAAGAGGACATGTTTGGGAAAGCCTTCGGGTATCAATCAATCTTTTTAGGTTTTGTTATGCTGGGTCATGGTTATGATCAGCGGGTAGGGATGGTTCTCACATTGCTGCAGGAGTATATGTCTTGGTTAGAGTGGTTTCTAATTTGTATTATGCTTTTAACTATTTAGAGTGTGAAAACTTTAAATAAATAAATATGAATGGTAGCTGATATCGAGCCTTTTAGCTATCCATTGCAATCATCTCAACAAGCAGTTAAACAACAAAGAGGCTAAAAATTTGTCAGACAAGGGCTTACCTTTCTACACTGTTAAGATAGGAAGAACCATCATGTCCTCCCACTGCATAAAGAAGATCGTCCAAGACACTAACTCCAACACCACACCGCCGTTTGCTCATGGAAGCCACCATTCGCCACTCGTTTGTTTGAGGGTCATAGCGCTCAACACTGGAAATTGCATCCCCGCTGCACCAGCCGCCCACTGTGGAAATCAAGTTACAGACAGTGGAATGGCAGGGTACAATTCAGGGGTGCAGAACCTCAGGCCCTCCTGGAGCCCCAATCCACCCCTCTGGGTTTCCCCAGATGGCCCCACTGCTCTCCTCCAACCACGGAGCTGCCAGCGACTTCTAGAAGGACACTGTTGGAGAAAAATGCTAGCCTAGATTAATTTTGATCTGAATAGTAAAACATTTCTAACGTGCAACTAAGATTGTAGTGCCTGAATTTGCTTTCCTTTTCCCCCTCCTCCTCCTCCCTCCCAATCCCCTTTCTTTTTGTGTCATGTCTTTTAGATTGTAAGCCTGTGGGCAGGGACTGTCAAGAAATACTTTTGTAAGCCGCCATTAGAGCCTTTTTTGGCTGAATGGCAGCATAAAAATCCTTAAATAAATAAATAAATTTCTTATATTCACAGGCATCTATGCCAATTAAAACCCCAGTTTAACTGAAGAACAACCAAGCAGCTGTACATTTTTATGGATTGCGTTGTTTTTCTTTTACTGCTTATATGGCCATGTTCCCTCCCTTCCCCTGACCTAGTATAACATGATCTTTCTGGCTGAGTAACTTACCTAAGTTCCTTGCCTAACTGACAAAATGTATGGTCATATGTGCATACCTGCAAAGAGGACTTCTCCACAGCGGATGGGTTTGCGTGGTCGAGTTCTTGGTCCCTGCATCAGTGGTCGCTCTTGGGGCAATAGCAGATAGTTCTTAGCTTCATCTACTAGGTCCCTTCAGAGGAAACATCAACACAAGTATTTTGTTATTCTGATCACGTCGTTTAGCAAATCTCTTATGCCATTATTCCAAAACCAGATAGCCAATTCAAAACAAATCAATGAAGACAGACAAAACATACTTGAACATATCAGTTGGGCTACCTATCCCACTTATTCTGAAAACTCTGGTTAAAATTAGCAACATTAACATGGGTGGCAATCTTTTCTAGGGGAATCCAAGTTATGAGTGGCAAGTCACTTTGTCATGAATAGTACTTTTCAGAATTTACATTCTAGTAGTTCAGCTTTCTTGAAAAAACAACAGCATCAAGGCCATGTCAGCTTTATTGGATCTGTCCAGACTGAAAATTTTTGATTAGTCAATCTGTCAGGATACAAAACATGCAAATTTGGCTGCCTGTGTATGGGTACCTAAATGTACATGGTAATGAACAAGTGGGATTTTACTTTAAACAGGTGGGACTTACTTTAAAGATGCTACAGATCGTTCTATATAAGTTTGTCAACTGTACAGATGAAGAATAATCTATTTATACTGCACCCAGAAGCATATATGTTTCCAAGAATCTCCCATCCCAATAACAGGAGATATCTGTGTGATAAATTTTATTTTCTGGAAAGCCTTTCTAACTTTCTAATAAGCCAGTTTTCTTTAGGAAAGAAAGCACCATACATTCAAGATTGCTATAATGTGACACTCCTGTGCAGAAGGAAATCACAAGTTTCATGCTCGGATGAAATGGAAAGAGACGGATACACAGGGATCCACCTTTTGAAATGGTATGATTCTGCCTAGACAGTAAATTCTAGACCTGGAAAATATTTTTTCAAAACATTTCAAGTCCTGACGAGTAAAAAGAAAAAAAAAACTTCAGCGTGTTTTTTGGGATTTGTTTTTGAAGTATGGCAGACTGACACATAAAAAATAGTGAAGCTTCTAAACAGTGACTTCGAGTACAGGATTTCACTTACAAAGAATTTTTGGTTTCCAAAATGTAAAATGCTTCTCACCATCAGTGTTGACTTACCGACATTCTTCATCACTTTTAATGAGTGGATCAGAACCAACTGTGCCTACCAGGAACTTGGGACTGAGCAATGGCAAGCGGACATGTTGTAACACCTGTGAGTCAAGAACAGTGGGTCAGAAATGGGTTGCAACAGAGCTGCAGGGGGACTAGCATACACCCACAGTTATGGGAGTGCTTTCTCTGATGTAGTCAACTCAGCTATCAATCAGGTTATCACATGCCAACAAGCAACACACACAATTCAGACATCATCCCGAGCTGTGGTTTGTGCTTCTAAACCTGAATGGCATCCTTGATGTCAGCATTCTACTGGCAGGTGGAGAATCTTTGGGGCCGGAGCAGTCGGCATTTTAACCCCGGCAAGTGAACTCAAGCAGCATCCCTAGGCCCAGACTGTGAGGCGAAAGTCTGTGGTCTCTGCTTTCTGCCTGCTACTGTCTTCAATTGCCTGCCACTAACACTTTCATTTCAGTGGCTGCCCATCCCTTGCTCCTGCCCAATGGAAAATGCAGGGTGTTGCTTTCTGGCTCTACCTCCTTCTCCCGCTTTCTTGAGAAGAGAGAGTGGTAAGTAGACACCTGCTACCGTGAACCAAGCTCACAAGAGGGAAGAGAAGCAGCCCAGAGAGCTCCGGCTATTGTGAACCGCCCAGAGAGCTCCGGCTATTGGGCGGTATAGAAATGTAATAAATAAATAAATAAATAAATAAATAAGCAGCAGCAGCAGCGCTCAGGTAGCCTCCTCGTCCTATGGTAAGCTGCAGATATCTGGGGCTTGCCATGCAACACAGTGGCATTGAGCCAGGAAGTCCCCATTTCTGTTCTCTCTAAAGCCCCCATCCACCAGTGCCCCCCTCTGCAATGTATAATGAACCTCCTGTCTCCCTGGTGGGGCTGTGGAAAGAATGGCAGAGGACATGATTGCATATGGCTTATTCCTGCCAGTGTTTGTGTCAGTGCTTGAGGCTCAAACTTGGGTGTCAACCAACAGTTTGAGGGAGGGGGTTCCAGTAACATTCTAAGGCAGGGATGCAGAACCCCAGGTTTGGCAGCTGAATCCAGCCCTCCTGGGGCCCCAATTCAGACCCCCAAGGATCCCCAGTTGGCCCTGCCCCTGCCCCTTTCCTCCCAACCACCTATCATTTGGTGTTTTCTTGGATTTTGTGCAGTTCGCCCCCTGCCAATTTTATTTATTTATTTAGAATATTTATATACCGCTCCCCATTGAAAAAATTTGGAGTGGTGTACAAGGTAAAATAAAAATAAAAACAGAATAAAACAGTTAAAACAAATTTTAAAAGAAGCAAATACAGAGATTCAAGGCTGCATATTAAGGAAAGGCTTCCTGGAATAAAGATGTTTTCAGGAGGCGCCAAATTGTATCACTTTATATATATATATGAAGAGCTGAATCAGACCAAAAGCCTATCTAGTCCAGCATCCTGTCCCTATGGTGGTCAACCAGATGCCTATGGGAAGCCCACAAGGCATCTGGTTGACCACCATAGGGACGGAATGCTGGACTTATATATTTATAGGAATCTATTTGGCCACTGAAGGAAACAGAAAGTTAGAATGAATGGATCTTTGGTCTGATTGAGCAAGATTCTTTTTACGTATTTAGACTTAGCCTTGTTCCTTCATTCACTGTGTACATGGTTTTGATTGCCTTGAAAATGAAGAGTCTGCTGGAGTCTACCTTCCTGTGACAAAGGTAAGTCATCTTGGAAGTGGAGGGAGAGGTCTCCCCCCACCCTTGCTTTTCAAAAGTGAAAATGCCTATCCAGATCCAAAGGTGGCACCTTTCCCAACTATAGCTGTCCTTCCTACAAGGGAGAATAAAACTATTTAATTAAATAGTACTAATAAAATATACATTTGATTTTAATAAAATTTGGGAAAATGCCGCTTTTTGCCAAATATTTATTAATAATTCCAATGCATTTGTACTCATTGGCCAGAATACTGGAAGGCGGGAACAGGCTTGCTTCTGATAGGCAAAACACTACCTGTATACTTTCCTTATACTTCTGTAAATAAAAGGGCTTAAGAAAAAAACCAACCTTTTTTAAAAAACTGGACATTTAGAAAATGTGCCAACTCCACAACTGCAACTCTGACGGAAGTTTCGCCATCACACATACTTTTCCTTCCTCCCTCACTTTCATTCACTGTCATAATTTAGATTGTATGCTTCTTTTAGCAACAGCCTGTCTCTTTTGTAAGTAAAGAAATGCATATCCTGGCCAAGCCATTTTGTAAACAAATGGTCATGTAAGAAAAGTAGCTAGGGGTTACCTGGGGTAGTTGGGGCCGCCTCTCTTGAATGCTGTATTTTACCCAAGCCATCACTGCACTGAACACCTGCTCCTCACTCCGGACATTCAGTTCATCACTGGATATGATGTCAATGAGCTGATTGGCTGGAAGCAACATGAACTCCTCACTTTCCATCACCTATACAAGAATACAAAGTCACAAAAACCTTTCAGAGCAACCAACAGCATTTTGAAATGCAGCAGTGAAGTTCTGTTCAGTGAAGCACTCTGGCACCTCCTACTTTTACAAATTTTGGCAATTGGAGTTTACAAGCCTCATAAAACATACTGGGCAAATTTTAAACAATGATAGTTCAAAGTTTGCTCTGAATATGGAAGACTTCATTTCAGATCCTTGCCAGCTACAAGTTTCAGGGGGTCTTGGGAAGAACATAATTGCAGCCTCGGTTTTCCCATCTATAACCTAGAAATAATGACAACCAACCCTAAAACAGTTTTCAGGGTAAAAGAACTAAAGAACTGCTTGATTTAAAGTCTTTCATTACCCATATTCTGAATTTACAGAGTATATTCAGTAGTGGGTGAAAACGTAATACATTTGAATAGGAGCAAAACCAGCTAATAAAGGGGTTTGTAATACAGTCAAAAGCCAAAACACAGCGGCTCCAACAAATTACCCAGAGTATTGTAGATAAATCTAAAAAGACTTCCTGGCCCTGGTTTGCAGCAGAAGACAGGAGTGTCTGAGGGCTAAAACATGGACTCATTTGATCCCACCCCCACTTTCATTTGCTTTCTCTAAATATATACACAGAGGCCACGACTGCAAAAGCACTTTGCAGGGAACTAGAGACTCCTAAAAACTGCCAAGGCCTAAGCTGATGTGAAATACAAGCCTCTGACAAGTTGCAAACATGTCAATAGATTTGTTCTATGGATAGAAAGGAATTTTCTTAGAAGATACGAGAGGACTCAGACTCCTCTTCTTCTCACATTCAGAATAGAGAAAAGGTCCTGATCATAGAATCATAGAATAGTAGAGTTGGAAGGGGCCCATAAGGCCATTGAGTCCAACCTGGACTGAATTGTCCCACTGCAGCCTCCCAAGCTGTAGTTACTTCCCCCCCCCCTTTTTTTTTGTTTTTAACATTACAAGCAATTTTAATACAACTTCATGGGTAAGTATACCAAACCAGATCACAGCACGGATTGAACAAATCTTGCAAAACTTGCAACCTACCAATCCACAGGCAGCCCAACAAGGGCTTAATAAACATAGGTTTCGGAAAAATAAAACATTGTATTACTGCAGTATTTTTTATCTTTACAATAAAGTCTCTTCTGGGATTTTGTAGAAGAGAAAATTGGGAGTGGGCTCAGGTTTGTTTGTTCCCCTGTCCGTTGACCAAAACTACTGAGAAAATCAGGGAATCCTACATTTATCTTTGAGTTTTTGAACAAAACATTTACTTGACTCTGCGAGACAAAACCTGCTCTATTTCCCCATTCACTTAGTGCCACGGTGAGGAAGCTAGAACAGGGCCAGGAGAGAACGAGCATGCATCCCTGCTCCAAGCAATTCTCTAGGCAGAACCTCCAAGGTGAAGTATTGCCTTAATCAGCTCCAAAAGAGATCCATATTGCTTAGGTTTGCCCATTTTTCAGCATTGCATCCTAGAAGATGGCGATGTTTGTGCTTTTGCCTTAATTGTGTGTGGGGTGTGTGTGTGTAGAATTTTAATAATGTAATTGTATTTTATTAAAATTTCTTATTGTAATCTGACATAGGATATATTTGTATGAAGGGCATACAGTATATCTTAAATAAATGTCTCATCAGAAAGCTGGTCAGTTTTACTGTTGTGGAACAAAATATCATTACAACTCTTTTTGGGAAGCACTATTTATTGGGCAAATGGTGCATTTTAAATACGTTTATTCTAAGAATTGTGTAGCAATGTCAACATTTTATTCAAAGCTTTTGACAAGTATTCTACCAAGTAGTAGAAATAATCACATTACTCTTTTTTTGTTTTCTTTTGTTCCATTATACAAACCTGAAAATGTGTGAACCACCAAGCCAAACACAGTGGCTTGCTGGATATACTACTTTTTCTGTCTGCTTGTCATCATAAAAACGGGGAGGAGGAACTGCTTAGCACCTGGCAAGGAGGTGGTGGGAGGCATTCGACTTGGTGGGTCACAGCTATGCAGGTCTGTGTTATATATGAGCATGAACCAACAGCCTAATCCAAGCAGACAGGGGGTGGCTTTGTGGAGATTTTGAATGCTTTACTTGATATGTGGCCATCTGCAAAACGAACAAACTACATAACTACTTATATGCTGAACCCCACTTCCAGAAACAACCCATGCACAATCTGGGTACCACAGCAAGCCACAGGACAAAACCCTGCCACATGGGAGTACAGAGAGGCATTCTTGATAGTTGCTTCACAATTTCAGAATTATCTCTCCCAAGGTAAGAGACATGAACATTTACTGAAGAATTGTCAGACTTCTTAATCTAGGCTTGCTTTCAATAGTTAGTGTTCCGCCAGTGTACTTGAGTGTTTTTTTAACAAGTATTATATTGTATAGTTTACATTAGAAGCCATATTAAATGCAGTTCTGTACACTCGAAGCCATATTAAATGCAGTTCTGTACACTCTTGAGCTCTCAGATGATCAAAAGCAAGAACCTCCAAGGGAAGGAAAGGACCCTCTCGTGCAAGCACTTGAGTCATTACTGACTCCTAGAGGGATGCCTGCTTTCGCTGACGTTTTCTTGGCAGACTTTGTAGAGGGGTGGTTTGCAATTGCCTTCCCCAGTTGTGGTTACCTTTCCCCCAGCTAGCTGGGTACTCATTTTACCGACCTCGGAAGGATGGAAGGCTGAGGTCGACCTGAGCCAGCTGCCTGAGAACCAGCTTCCGCTGGGATCGAACTCAGGCCGTGGGGAGAGTTTTGGCTGCAGTAACCGCCGCTTACCACTCTGCGCCACATGAGACTAAGAACCTCCAAACAAAGCAATAATCTACAACAGTTCTTAGTGAAAATGCTGCTCCAACTGATATATAATCAGCATTGGTTAGAAAGGAAAAAGAAGTTCACCATAATCTGAGAAGGTTTGCAAAGACATTTCAGGGTTGGTCTTCACATGCACAAGAATGACATGGTAGAACTTGAGAGACAGAGTTTTTATGGCACCACACATGAGATAATGTTTTAAGGGCTCATCTCTAAATTTCCATTCAGCTAATGTATAAAATGTTCTTCTATCACCAATCAGATCCCATCAGAAAGAGGACAGCCAGCCAACTGTTTAAAAAGAGCACGAAGAAAATACAAAAAGTAATATCTAGAAACTAAGTTAGAGTCCCACATGGAGCAGATCAGGTGGCTAGGTTTGCGGGGAAATTTGGCAAGATAGTTTGGGATTGTACTTCGTCCTGAAAATTGAGAAATACCATTTTTGAATGCTTCCCATGTTAAAAAAATAAAAAAACCCTTAAGTAAAAAAGCAAAATAAAGAACGCCAAGCACATCAAGGAAAAAAGTTCTAGCCTATCTTTCTCCCTGCTATACTCATTTTCTAATTGCAGGGAGAGATGTGGGTGTTGTTGTTTTTTTTAAATGCAAAGGAGTATCTCAAAATCCTCCACTTTCAGTGGAGGATTTCGTTCCATTGCACGTGTAGACCAGACCTCAGAAATGCAGGGCTACTTACCTCTTGAAAGTTATGTTGGGTGAATTTGTCAGCGATTCTCAGAAGTTCCCGGCAAGAGTGGGTATCAGCAAATGCTCGGATGCCAAGGCAATTAGAAGGATCTAACTGTCTTTTCAGGAACTCACAACAGGCTTCCTGGATCTCAGCTAGCTGGAGGAGGCAGGCAGCTGGCAATAAAGTCTGGACGTTGCCCTCTTCTACTGTGATTTGAGAAGTGTATGCAAAGTCAATCAGCAGCTCCATGGCCCTTTCATCAATGTCTCTTATCACCACCTCAGTCTGCCGGCTCTCTGCAAGCTCCCCAGTGAACATCGCTCGGAAGTAGGGGCTGCAGGCAGATAGGATCACCCGGTGGGCATAGATCTTCTTGGCCCCCACAACCAGCACCACATCACACAGCTCCCGGTGCTTCCTCAACAGGTTGATGACCTCCAGTGTTTGCCGAGGGTGCTTGTCTGAGATGTAAGGCATGCGAGCAGGCTGCGGCACTCCTTCTGGCAATTTGTTGGGATCTCCAAGAGTGCAGCGGCTTGTTACATCCATTCCGGTTTCGCCTGCTCGATTACTGGTACACCTGGCAAGGGAATATACCAGTGACACCAATAGTTAGAGAACAAAAGCTCCAAAAGATAAAGGGCCAGATGAACTTCAAGCATCCAAAAGCCAGGAGAAAAAGCATCCAAAATTCAGAATATGAATTGCAGAAGAGCAGTAATATCTTTGGTGAGAAAGAAATCTATATTTCCTTTATTACTGAATACTGTGGGGGGGGGGTTTAATCTCATAAAAATTATTTTTTCCTCTGTTTAAGTTCTGGCAGTTCATTATGGCCATCTTTATACATTTATTCCTTAAAATGTAGAGTATCTGTCTAAGAAGGGAGCTTACAAACTGGAGAAAGAAAATTAATACTGATCACCCAAATCTTGTCAGACTTTGTCCAAGGGGGTGCAATATCTCAACGTCAAATCAAAAATATAAGCAGAAGAATCTAATTTGGTTTCTGTTGACCAAGTGTGCTTTCTAAATTAATAACCAGCCCTCCTAATTTAAGCAATACCATGTTATTCTTTACTTTTGCTCTCTGTTCTATGAGGGAACAACTACAATCCTCAGAGGAGGTCCTACCGGCCATTGCGCAATGAACAGAATGCCGCCACAAAGAGCCTCGGTGATGGGCCTTCCCTGTAGTGGCACCCGCCCTCTGGGAAACCCTCCCTTGTGCAGTTCAGGAGGCGGAAAACGTCACATCTTTTATACGCCTCCTGAAAACATACCTTTTCACACAGGCTTTCCCTGGTTTTTTAACTTAGCTGGTTTTTATATTGGCTTTTTAACCTTTAATGTTTTAAAGGTTATATTTTATGTTTTTTAATTGTGCACTGCCCAGAGAGCTTCAGCTGATAGGCAGTATAAAATGTAATAAATAAATTAAATTAAATTAAATAAATAAACCACTGTGGTTTAGCATGTTGTCTGAACAAGATCTATGTAGGAACTTAGTTCTCTTTTTTAAATTTCAAAATCTACAGACTTCATTTAGCTAACTCTGCAAATAAAATGTCATGTTACAGAAGGAGAACAATAAAATAATCTATGCATAACATTTCAAAAGCCACTGATAGTAATTATATAGTCAACACAACACTGAAACACTTGGCCAGATCTGTAATTTACCATTTCAATGCCATTCCAGCTTCATATTTTATCTAAATATATTCTAGCATACCTATTAAAGCACCAAACAATATTACTGAATACAATAAAGTACACTAAAATAAAATTATGTATAATAAAGTAATAATACAAAATTATAAAAATACAATTGAACAGTAATTTCTCATGAAAGCTATTTTAATTTTTTTAATGAATTTTAACAGTTAATATCCAATTCATATCTATTCCTCACAAAGTTTATGAATAATGCCCAATTATCTTTAAACCCTGTGAGGTTTGTTCTAATGGACTAATATGACTACCTGTTCTGGGGATGTGGGTTGTTCTTAGCAGTTTCCCTGCCAAATGAGCACATCTTTTTCAGTCATAATATGATTAAGCGTAATCCCTTTCAGTTGTCTCCCTTCATCAGTTCATGATAAGTGAGTAAAGAGCAGGGCCTCAGATGACAAGCTAGTGCATGGGTAGGTTGATATGGGAAAAAGCAGTCCTTCAGATGTCCCAGTCCCAGACTGTAGAGTAATAAAGGTAAAAAGCAACATTCTGAAATGGGCCTGGAATCAAAGTGGGAGGGAAGTCCCAATTACTGCATTTTTAACTAGTTGAAGTTTCTGAACACCTTCAAAGGCAGCCCCTTACAAAAGAGTGTTACAGTAATCTAATCTGGATGTTACTAAGGCAGGTCCCACCTCTCCAGCAAAGGGAAGAACTGGCATACTAGCTCAAGATGGTTAAAATTAACTCTCTGTGCAATTTTAAGGCAGCTTTAAAGACTAGCCTTTTCCAGCTGGCCTATCCAGATCAATGTAAAATCAAGAATTTTTAAGATGTATTGATTCTTGTTCTAATGTTGTTCCCCGCCTCAATCCAAAGGGAGAGGCGGGTAAGAAATAAATTATTATTATTATTATTATTATTATTATTATTATTATTATAATAATAAACATTCCTGACCATGACCACTAAATGGGCAGCCAGTAGCAGTGATGGAGCCAGGAGCACTTCCAAGATGCAAATCTGATTCTTAAGCAGGAATGTAATGCCATCTAAAACAGGTTGTACCCTAATCCTAGATCAGGTTTTTTTATAGTACAATACTAACTCCAACTTGTCTGGGTAGAGCTTGAGTTCATTTGCCCACATCCAGTTCATCTCCACAATCTAACTGGAAAGATTAAGACCAGGATGTCAAAAGCACATAATGGCCCAGCACCATTGCTCAAGTCTTTGGACATCCTCTTCAAACCATTTCATGTACACAGAGACACAGAAAACTATCTTATGCCAGGTCAGACAGGGCCACCGCTAATGTCAGCTGGAAACTCATTGCTCTGCGCACCTTCTCATGACTAGCAAAGCCAGAAAAAACTCCGCAAAATTACGCAAATATGCTTAATTTTCAAAATGTTTTTGCAGGGTTCAGTATTTATCATCACCGAATTTGTATTGTCTGGGCATAGAATACTGAAGTATTTTTAGCACAGGGTACACACACATTCCTGATAAGAATGCAATCCTCTGTACATCTACTGGGTTGAAGGCTTACTCAAGGAATTCCATCTTTTTTAATTCCGATATGACCTGAACTGACCCACACTTCCCGGACTAATGTACAGATCAGAATTTAGCTATCCGTTGGATTTTGAACTTCTCTGCATATTGGGAAGCAATTCTGGGCCACATATCAAAATGTATTTTAAAATGCTTATTTTGATAAATGTCTAGATACACATCATTTGTGAGGAAATATGTTTAAAAATATGGTTACATTTTCGTAAAGTTTTTTAAGTTCTCTGAGTAATGTAGAAACAGGAAAGGATGGAACACATACAAATGTGTAACATGGGACTGGAAATAGACTGGTTTGTCCATACTGGGGAAGGAAACACTCAAGGATGAATTCAAGGAGAAACCATCCTATGATGCAACTGTCAATCAGAAAAATAACTGAATTGCTCATGTCAGCAGTAAACATAAAGAAAAGAAAGGCCTGACTCAAGTTACAAGGTACAGAAGACAGGATGGAAGCCTTGGACATCTGTCTCACTTTTGAGTTTGAGAAGTTTCTGAACATTCCAGCAGAGATGAGAGTCAAGTAAGAGACAGAAGAGAAGTGTTATATGTGAAGAGGGAGATTCAGGCCACAGCTAGACCTAAAGTTTATCCTGGGATCATCCAGGGTTCGCCCCTGCCTGAGCACTGGATCCCCTGTGTGTCACCTAGATGAACAGGTTTGACCCCTGGACGATCCAGGGATAAACCTTAGGTCTAGCTATGGCCATAGTCAAGCAGACCCTTGGGGAATTGAGGCAATGTAAATTAGAACGAAGGCTGGGCATTACAACTGTGCTTTAAAAGCACTGAAAAGGGGATGCTGTAAAACAAAACAAATAATCCTTTTTGCTTTTTCCAATGTGGTTTTTGTTACTGTGTTTCTTATAAGAGTTAAGTTAAGGAGGCATCAGGGATATATTTGCACTCCAGGGAGTGCTTTTTCAGATAGGGAATATTGAGCTATATCATAATGAGTAACCCTCCTCTCAGGTCACGATTATATTTAAGCCTGCCCAAATATAACATCATATTCAACATTGCTTCTGAGGAAAGGGAAGCCCCACTTGTTGTTTTATGTCAAGGAAATGACAGAAGTCTTCCCTCACACTTGGGGGCCCACAGCCTGGCTTGTGGGCTGATCTGTAGTTTCAAGACAGGTGTTTTACCCGAGCTGAAAGAGTCAATCCATAGTCTCACAAAGAAAGACAAAGATCCTGTACCTTTAATAACTGAGTAGAAAGGGGAATTTTAGTAGGTGGTGCTTATCACATCACTGGAGTAAGAAAAGCTGTACTGGCTAAAAATCTGTTCTTCTAACATAGCTATTTTTTATTCAAGAGAACTGTATTCTTTTGCATCAAGTCATCTTATAGTAAAAAAGCCCTGAACGTCTTGGGCCCAATACTCTGAAGGGTTATCTTCTTCTATTTATACCTCCCCAGACCTTAAGATCCTCCTGGGAGGCCCTCCTCTACATGCCTCTGCCAAATGAGGTGAGAAGGGTAGCTACTAAGGAGAGGGTGTTTCAGTGGTGGGACCGCAATTGTGGAATGTCCCCCCCAGAAAGGCTTGCCTGGCACATACAGTACAGACTTTCCGGGGCTGGCGGAAGAGCTTTTTAGTCCTTCATGGTATTTTTGTTTTTAAATGTGTTATTGCATTTTTAAATCTTTACCCTACTGCTGATTTTTACTTGGTTTTATTTTGTTTTAAAACTTCTGAAGATTTTATATTGCATTTTAACATGGTGTATTTTAGGGTTTTAATTTTTGTGAATGGCCCAGAGAGGTAGAGAGCTATTGAGCAGTATAGAAATGTAATAAATAAGTAGGCATAGTACAATTAATTCATCTTTGAACTGATTATCTCCAGAAGAACCTTCACCTTGCCCTATCAGCCACGCTGGACTTTTCAGACATTTTTGCTTCTCTTGTATTCCTCCCTGAAGATTCTTCAGTTGTACAGGGGCCAATTCCCCCCACCCCACCACCACCACCACCAGTGCACTGTTCACCCATAGGCGAAGGACAAGTGCAAGTACACCACATGTCTCTGTTTTGTATTAGGGAAACAGGCACAAATGTGGAGGGAAAGGCACCATAAACTAATGATGAAGGAGAAGGCAAACTCCAGTGCTCGAGAAAGAAAGACAATTTATTGTGCTCCACACATTTTGGAGAAGATGTCTCCTTCTTCAGGAGCTCTAAAACAAACTAATTAACCATAAGAGTAGTATAATATAGACAACACCCACATTCTTTTTAATAAAGTTTTAGGGGCTTTTCAACGTAAGAATACTACATTTTCTTAAAAACTTTAAAAATGATTTTAAAATAATAATAAAATCCCACTTCTAATGTTACATGCATTGTTCCCATGTTTTCTCTCTTAGCTGATTTTTAACAGTAGTGAAAAAAATGCCTTTTTATATTCGCATATCACTTTCAACAAATATGCTCCTTAAATTAATCATTATTCTCCCATTTTCACAAACATATACATGAGCCATGATCAAGCACTTCAGTGAATAACATCATAAACCAAATGACTTCATTTTGGGGGGATTGAAAAGGAGAATAGGAATGACAAAATACTGAGCTAAAGAGAATTATTTTGGATTATTTCTTTAAAAAATATGTGTCCGAATGGGCTTAATGAGGACTTAGATTTTTCTGGGCTAATATAGAAAATACAATGTATATTTAACATCAATTGAGAGCTCCAGCTATTGGGCGGTATAGAAATGTAATAAATAAATAAATAAATGGTAACACAGACACGGAATGCTGATTGTAAGTAACAGCAGGACCAGGGCCTGCGCTTAAATGGGGTGTAGTCTACTTAAGAACCAGCTGTGGTATATAGGAGTTATAAATGCTATAAGTTATAAATGCTCAAAAAAAGCATTCACAAGCACCTAAAAAAGAAAATATTGTTGTTCTGGTAGTCAAGGAATTTCAAAAAGAACTACAAACAGGTTAGCTTATGTTTTGGGGGTCTTAGGAGGGTAATGGCTCATGTATATGTTTGTAGAAATGGGAGAATAATGGTTCATTTAAGGAGTGTATTTGTTGAAAGTGATATGTGACTATAAAAAGGCATTGTTTTCACTACTGTTAAAAATCAGCTAAGAGAAAAAACATGGGAAGTGGGAATTTATTATTATTATTATTTTAAAATCATTTAAAAGATTTTAAGAAAACGTAGTATTCTTATGTTGAGAAGCCCCTAAAACTTTGTTAAAAATAATTATTTATTATTTATTTAAAACTTTTGTATCCCACCCTATATCATTAAGATCTCACAATGGCATACAGAATGAGGGTGTTGTCTATATGATACTACTCTTATGGTTAATTTGTTTGTTTTAGAGCTCCTGAAGGAGACATCCTCTCTGAAACACATAGAGCACAATAAATTTTCTTTCTTTCTTGAGCCTCCTCTTTCATTATTAATGGCTTCTCCTTCATTATTTGTATTAAGGAAAGTCACGGTGTTATAGCCCCAGTTCACTCTGCAGCCCATGAATAATACTTCACATGGTGCAAGGCTTTTAGGTGACTGTAGTAAACAGCCGAACAACCAGAGAGAGAACCCAGCAAACTGGAAAGAGATTGTTTGCAAGTGTTGAAACCACTCATGGCTAGAAACACCCAAAGGGTGTTTTACCACACAGAGCCCCATTCACCTAAACAGTTTCTGGGGTTAGGAAGGTTCAATTGGGTATCCACGAACTGATGCTATGTAGTTAATATTATACAGTCTCCCATCAGACTGTATCATCTTATAATTAGAAAACCAGCAATCCTGTGCAAGTTTAGAAAGAAAAAAGTCATTTATATTATCTTTCTCTGTCTTACCTGCGCATTGGCTTTCCGTCCATGCACCGCAAAGATAAGTCTTCAGCTTAAACTTCTGGGCCAATCCTAAAAGGAAAATAAGATTGTGCAACAATCCATCCTACTGAGCCATACTCCATATAGTTATGCGACAGTTAGATTCAAAGATCTGCAGTAGGAGCAAAATAAATGCTTAGATGGAAAGCCAGAATGCTAGCAAATTTTCAATTTTTGGTTTCTGTTGCCTTTTCTCCAAATGCTGCAACCTTTGAAATTAGGAATTAAGGCTGCAATCCTAAATACACTTACTACAGAGTAAGCCCTACTGGAAACTTATTTCTTACTAACATGCATTGAATGGCACTCTAAGCCTGATATAGTTTTACCACTGCCATCAATACACCTAAAGCTGCAATTATAAGCCACTTACTAGGGAGTAAGTTCCACTGAAGTGTGACTTATTTCTGAATAAACCAGTTTAAGATTGTGCTTGATTAGTGCTCAGGAAATAGTCTCAGAAACCTGTTTAAAAGTTTTTAAATCCTACTCCACAGCGGATTACTAGATACAGTAATGCAGGGGTGGAGAACCTTTTTCAACCCAAGGGATGAATTCAATTTCAGAGAAGCTTTCAGAGACTGTATTCTAGTGGTGGGTGTGGGCAAATGGGCAGGGGCAAAGGCAAAGAGGTGGGCAAACGTATCAAACATGCCAGCATATTTTAATGTAAAGTTCTTACTTCCAGTAACTGGGGCTGTTCCTAAACGAGGACTTAGCCCAGTGCGAGGCCCGGGCTCCCTGCTGTGCGTGCAGATGATGCACAGGGAATCCCAAGGGCAAGCTGGACTAAATCCTCCCTTGACCTGGGATAACCAGATCCGCTTGTGGCCTGGTTTTTCCGCAGCCCCGGGCTGAGAAAAAGGGGGGAAAGAGCGGACCCAGCAGGAGAGATGGGGGGGAAGAGCGGAGCCAAGGTGAGGAGATCACGGACGGGGCGTGCGTGGAGGGGACATTGGACATGGCGGGCCGGCGATTGGGCGGGCATGGCGAGCAGGGACGGATGAGTGAGCAGGGGGCGGACATGACGAGCGGGGGGAGGACGGGCGAGCAGGCAGGGGGGGCATCAGACATTGGGGGGAATCGGGGGCAGGGGGAGCGGGGAACCCTTTATTTTTTTAAAAAAAGCCTTACCTTTCCGTTGGTGCGCTCCTGCGCACATGGCCCTTTAGTAAAAAAAATGTCTAGCTAGTGGCGATGGCCCGCGCTAGCTGCAGCGTGGCCTCGCCCCGACTCCCCACCGGATTATCAGGTAGGTCTAGCTAGGCCCTAAGCCTCAGGAGAGGCCTTTCAACTTTTTACAATGGGAGAAAAACATGCAAAAAGCTGGAAACTACAAAGTGATCAGGGGAAAGGGGGCACTGCAATATGGGGAACCCCAGAGGGTCAGTTTTGGCCTATGGGCTTGAGGTTCCCCACCCATGCAATAAGGGGTTGGATGAGGGCCAATAAACTGAGACTGATACGACAGAAAATCTGTGGCTGAATATTTCCCAGGTCTGGGATGGAGGTGTATTTACCCATTCTGGACTAGGTTACACTCTCTCAGAAGGAATGGGTATGCATCTTCTGGTGTTCCTGAATCCAGCTCTGTCACTAAAGGCTCAGGTAACCTTGGTGTTGAAAAGTGCCCATTACCAATTTTTGTTGATATGACAGGTGTGCCCTTTTCTGGATAACCCAGCCACTGTAATTCATGCATTGGTAACCTCACAATTGGATTACTGTAATGTGCTGTGTGTGGGGCTGCCCTTGAGATTGGCTCAGAAGCTGCAGCTGATGCAGAATGTGGCAGCCAGGATATTGAGTGGATTGCTCAGCCATGCACATATTACACCTGCACTGAAAGACTTGCACTGGCTGCCTATTAGCTACTGTGCCGTGTTCAAGGTTGTGTTACTAGTGTGCAAAGAGCCAAATAGAAATGTGAGCACTTGGTCTAAATCAGACCATCTAAAAACACCCTTGTACTTTGAGTTCTGAGGGTTGCAATATACATTAATCAAAATAAGTTTCACACCGCTGGGCCAATCAATTTGTAGAGTTAAAATATTACTACTAGACTCAACCTCTAACTGTGACTACATAATGAATAACGTGCTGAGTCCTGAAGAGCTCAGGTCCAGGTTACTTGGAGAACTGCCTTCCACTTAGATTTCTAAGATCTTCAGAGAGGCTTTGACAACTGTGTTATGATCAACGGAATCTCATCTGGTGGCAATCTAGAAACAGGCCTTCTATGTGGTGGTGTCTCCCCTCCCCTCTGTTATTCGTGAGCCACCAACAGTAGTGAGCTTCCAAAAGCTATTAAAAACACCTGACTTTGCTTGGGCATTCCCTGTCTGGTAGCAAAGATTCTGCACCTGATATATACAATTTATTGTTTTTGTTGTTTTCTGTAATTTTAACATACGATTTTGAAACTTTGAGTGTTTTAAAATAGAAATATGTTTAAGTAAACAAATGTTTTGCAATCATTTGTTATTTGGAATGTTATTTTCACTATAAAAGCACAATATAACATTAAATGAAAGTAATTTAAAACTTTAAATCCTCCAATTATCTAGCTGCCAAATCCTTTGTACAAAGTCTTCCTCAAATATGATTTAATTTTATTCATCAACACATTCCAAGCAAAAATGCCATGTTCAAGGTTATAAAAATAAATAAACAAACAAGAGATGGGTAAATTTAAAAACAAAAAAATGTTTAGTCACTCACCCTGTGATGAAGTGGAAGTCAGTCAGAAGCCTTGAATCATCAAGAATCCCTGCCTTCAACTCATTTTATCCACTGAGAGCAGCAGGGCTGGAAAAAAAATCCTGATGCCTAAAATTTTAATTGTAATACTTAAGTATTTGAAATGTCTTCCATATCCTACACTTAAATATATTGCCCTCAAAATAAGCTACTTGTGCTTTTTCCAGCACGGAAATAAAATTCTGTTCAGGCTTTTCAAAATATATCACATAATTCCCAAGCGATGATGATACTGAACACCTAGAGTGAATTTCAGTATCCCAGAGAACTGAGCACATTCACAGGCAATCCTATCCTATAGGCCTGCCGGAGGGGATTCGTAAAATTAACTCTCTGTGTGATTTTAAGGCAGCTTTAAAGACTAGCCTTTTCCGGCAGGCCTATCCAGATCAATGTTAAATCAAGAATTTTTTTAAGATGTATTGATTTCTGTTCTAATGTTGTTCCCTGCCTCGATCCAAAGGGAGAGGCGGGTAAGAAATAAATATATTATTACTGCATTTCTTCGATTGTAAGACGCCATCGATTGTAAGACGCACACTAATTTCAGTACCACCAACAGAAAAAAAAACCCTAATACACACCCGCGATTCTAAGACGCACCCCATTTTTAGAGATGTTTATATGGGGAAAAAGTGTGTCTTAGAATCGAAGAAATAGGGTATTATTATTATTATTATTATTATTATTATTATTATTATTATTATTCCCAGTTTCCTGAGAGTCCCAATGGATTAAATGGGGCTTATTTTTGGGTAGACCAGCATAGAGGATTTCTCTGCAAATCACTGGAGAAGAAGTTAGGCAGGGAAGGCAGCAGACCTTTTACTAATTCAAAATTAATGCATTCCCAAAGCCTGCCTTTGATCCCATGGACTTCATTTCAAGCCTCTCTTGACAGCCAGTGCTTCCTTTGCCAGATGTTTCTCACATGGTAGCCCTCTCCTCCTCACAGCTTAGACACCTCTCCCAACTCTCTCTCCCCCACCCCACCCCGACCCGCAACTTTCTAACCTAAAGATCAACTTATGGCATTGCCACAAAACGTAGGGATAGCCTTTATCTTTATACGGGGGTGTTTGAGGAGAGGGGAGAGAAGGAGAATTATACAAAATATTAATGGAGGACAGGTCGTAGAATCGTAGAATAGCAGAGTTGGAAGGGCGCCTCTAAGGGCATCGAGTCCAACCCCCTGCTCAGTGCAGGAATCCATCTTCAAGCATCCCTGACAGGTGGCTGTCCAGCTGCCTCTAGTGTGGGAGGTCCATCAACAACCATTAGCCATGACTGCTAAATGGAGGCAGTACAGCCCTGAACGGCAGGTATTGGGAGGGGCACAAACGATGAGCTGAGGGCTTCTGCTTTCATGCAGGTTCCTTGGGAGCCTCTGCCTGGCCACTGCTGGAAACAGGACGCGGGCCAGAGGGGCTCTTCTAGTGTTTCGGCCCCAGTACGTCTTTCGGCCCCAGGCTCCGGCCCCGCTTCTCTGCCACCCATGGCTTCTTTCATATTCTCTCCTACCCCACCCACAACCCGAGTTCTCCCCGCCACCGTTATGACTGACCCTGGAAACTGACCTCCCAGTGGGGATGGGGCGCTGGTTCTAAGGGAGCCTCCACGATGAGGCTGGGGGCCGCTGAAGGGTAAAATAGCCGGACGGGGGCTCTATCATTCTTGTGAGGCGGCGGAGAGGAACGACTTCTACGACCGCAACGATTCTGGCAGCGATTATTGGTCCCGGAAACAGCCAATAGCCAGCCCCCCACCCCCCCACTGTGTTCGCCACCACCCGGAAGTAGCCCCGTTCCGTTAGCTTTCCGTGCAGCAACTCCGAGCGTCCACGCCAAGGTTCCGGCCTCGCTAACTCAAGCCGTTGCTATGGAGACCGGGAGCGCGGAGGAGGCCAGAACGAGGTCTGGTTTGAACGGGCTGAGGAGGGGGAAGAGGGGGAGAGTTTTTAAACCCTAATCCCGCCACAGGGCCAGGTAGGATAATATGATTCCCAATTATTCCAGTTTGGTCCTTTGGGACAAAACTCTCGGTTTTTTTTTTATTATTATTATTATTACATTTCGATACCGCCCAATAGCCGGAACTTATTTATATAGCACCATCCATATTGACGTCGCTTTGCGAAGAATGAGAAGTCAGGTCCTCCAAAGGGCCCAGGATAGAATCATAGAACAGCAGAGTTGGAAGGGGCCTTTTAAGGCCATCGAGTCCAACCCCCTGCTCAGTGCAGGAATCCACCCTAAAGCATCCCTGACAGATGGCTGTCCAGCTGCCTCTTGAAGGCCTCCAGTGTGGGAGAGCCCACAACCTCCCTAGGTAACTGGTTCCATTGTTGTACTGCTCTAACAGTCAGGAAGTTTTTCCTGATGTCCAGCCAGAATCTGGCTTCCTTTAACTTGAGCCCATTAGTCCGTGTCTTGCACTCTGGGAGGATCGAGAAGAGATCCTGGCCCTCCTCTGTGTGACAACCTTTTATTGATTTATTATTTATTTATTTAATTATTACACTTATATACCACTCCCATAGCCAGGACTCTCTGGGCGGTTTACAGAAATTCTAAAATTAAGACAAAAACGAGTATTTGAAGTGTGCTCTCATGTCTCCCCTCAGTCTTCTCTTCTCCAGGCTAAACATGCCCAGTTCTTTCAGCCTCTCTTCATAGGGCTTTGTTTCCAGACAAAGAGAAGCCTCCCAGAGAAGGCTTTTAATGTGCAATCGAAGGCCTCGTTCACAGAATTTTGGGGAGTTGGGAACGGTGTCCAGACGACCTTGTTGTCTTCCATTTGTAACTTTTCTGTCTTTTCCCACTTTAGTACAAGGATTATTTCGAGGATGCTTCCAGATGTATCTTTTTTGGTGCCATCGCCTTGCCTCATCCGTGAAATTTTACAGGGCTTCCAGACGTCATTGTCTTCAGTCTGTAACACTCCTGAGTTTTTCCACCACTTCTTCCATCTTTTCTCTTATCCCAGAGAATACATTAAGGAGAAAAAGACAGGATGCCTTTAATTAATAGTACTAATTGCTCCATCTGAAAGCACCCCCAGACAGACAGCTCCTAGCACTACCAGTCAAAAGGCATTTTGCAGCTTTCCATTCTTTTCCTTCTTCATGGATTTTCTGGGTGTCTCTACATTAAGCAAAAAACTCTCATCCTTACCATGGCTTTCTGCTTTCGGGTTTTTTGCAGTATTAGGATGGCTTCTTATATGGCAGTCAAATGGGGTTTGAATAGAGGGAGTGCCTTCCTCCCTCCCTGGCATGGGTGCAAAAGATGGGGAGGTAGTTTTGTTTCTTTTGGCTAACTTGTGCTGTACTGTTTCCTCACAGCCCCCAGGAAAGCCAGGACTTACTTCTGAGTAGATGTAAGATTGTGCTGTAAGTCTGCAACCCTAGGCACACTTGCTTGGGAATAAGCCCCATTGAATTTAAAGGGGTGCTCTTGGTGGGGTCAGGGTATCAGATCTACCTCCCTTTGTCACAGGGAGGCATTTTACCTGCTTCTCCCTCCGATTGCACACATGGAAAATCAAAAGTCCTTCCTCAGCAAATTCATAGTGCTTTGCCAGCTTTACACACTGCCGGTTTCATGCCATTAAGGGTTTATTCCAGCTTATCTCTGATCTTTTTAAAAACAGAATGCCGGGGACGGAGGGAGAGAACTGTGAGAGACATCCTGGCTGTTGACAATGTCATGAAATAGACCTACAAACTTCAGTGAGTGACCAGTCACAAGCATGCTATAAATTGGTTGTTTAGAGAAGCCCTCTTGTGATATGAAAAAGACAGAGGAAGCAGTAGAAAAGCACTAATGGTTACAAATGGAAGATACCAACATAATTTGAGCATCCTGTAAAGCTCTGTGAGTGGAAGAACCCCAACAATCTTTTAAGGATGGAAAGAATGAATAGCTGCACGGTTTCTGGAAGCACCCCTTACTTTCTAGATGTCAACACAAGGGTGTCAACAGAGAAAGGGAAGGGAAATGGAGGCAAAGGTAAAAAGGAAGAATGGACAATTATTTCAGTTAACTTACTTAGGTTGGTATCAGACAGAGGGGTCCTAGCATTAGCAATCCAAAGGCATTGTGTAGCTATTCCATTTTCTTCCTCCATAACAAATTTTCCGCACTAAGAAAAAAGATGGGAAAATTGGTGAGAAAACATGGGAGTGGTATGAGTGGGAGATGATGATGTCTAGACTCCCTGTAACATTCTGTGAATGAGACAGGGCAACGGCACAATAAAAACCTTATCTGGAAGCATCCTTTTTTTCAGGTTGCCTCCTGACATGGTTTTTAATGTGCAATTGGCCTGCCTCATTCATGGAAACATGGGCGTCCAGACATGGTCCCATGATTTTCCCAGTGCTGCTTCCATGTTTTTTCTTATGAGAAAAAAACCATAAAGGAAGAAAAAATGAAATAGTTGCGCAAAGTCTTTAGATTGTTAGCTCTAGGAGCCCTCCATCTGAAAGCACCCTCTGTTAAATGTAAGGATACTTTCAGACAGGCAGCTCTTAGTGCTAACAATCAAAAGGCATTGTACAGGTCTTTCCTCCTTAAATCATTTTCTGTAGTAAGGGAAAAAAATGAAAAAATTACTTGGTTATAAATGGAAGATAACAATCTCTCTCTCTCTCACACACACACACACATACACACACACACCATTTCTATAAATGAGACTAGGAAATAGCACAATGAAAGCCTTATCTGCAAGGCTTAATTAAAATAGGTGGACTAGGGAGTATACCAAAGACTTCATGGAAAGTTTGGTACCCTTTGGAAGAGACTGCTAGATATTCATAATTTCCCCTCACTTTTATTATCTAGTTTAAGGGTCTTTGCAAACTCTTTAAATAAAGCATGTGAACCGAACTGAAAATATTTTGAAGACATCTCTGCTACTAAAAAAAACACCTTTTCACAAACAGCAAATGAGGATGCAAACAGGTGTCTGGTCTGTAGCAAATTCCATAGTTTAACTCAGCACTGTGTGAAGAAGTAAAGGGAGAAGGCTAGCCAAGAACTCATAGACTTGGTTCGGACAACACATTAGTCAATGGTGAACTATTTAAACAACTGTGCTTAAATAGCTCCCTGTTGACTATTGTGTCATCTGTTGGGGGCGGAAATCGTGCTATAGTTGGTTATTTCCATGAAATAACCAACGGTTTGCAGAGTTGATTATGTGCACAACTGCTGATTATTGTCCTGTGTGTCAGGCTGCGTTGATTATTTCACATGCTTACAGAGTCACAAGGCAAGAGCAGCAGAACCCCCTGGTGCTCTTGCCCAGCGTGGCTCTATAGGCATGGGAAATAATCTGTCCTGGGAAGTGCTTGGGGAGCCGCCAGTCGTGCCATCCTTTGGTGGGGTGCCACAATCGGTGGCATCTCATGCGCTTCCCAGGATGGGCACATGCCTTCCCTGGGTGGGGCACCACTGATCACGGCGCCCCAGGTGTTCCCAGGTACATGCACATCCCTTGCTGCCCCACCACATGATCCATCTGGATATCGGCTCAAGGGGATGGAAGGAGCTCCTTCCATCTCCTCCAGCTGATCTCCAAATGGTTCTCAGGGCAGGGGGGAGGGAAGGGGGAAAGGATGTCTCCCATGGCTTGATGGGTAACATCAAACCGCAGAAGATATCTTTCCCGCCACGCCCTCCTTGTTTGTCACAAAGTGCTGGGGACGAGGGTTCTACTAACTCCTGCCACTGCTCCCTGTCCCCAGCACTTAGCGGCGAATGAAGGTGGGGCACAGGAAGAGTGAGTTCATCCTCCTGTGTCCCACCCTCCATTCGCAATTTGTTGCTATGCCAAGGGCAGGAGGATGCTGTCAGGATGGACTTTCCTGCTAGCGTCTATCTCCACCCTCAGCATAGGAACAAATTTATTTATTTATTTACCATATTTATATACCACTCCCCATTCAAAATTTCAGAGCGGTGTACAAGATAAAATAAGATAAAAACAGTCTAAAAACACATTAAAATTGTTTCTTTTAAAAGCAGCAAATGGGGAAGGAGGTGTTCTGCAATGCCTCCTTCCCTGACAGGGCCATAGAGACAAAGAAGCGGGTGGTGTTGCTATAGCTGCCCCCTTCCCTGTTGCTATGGCTCCATCAGGGAAGGAGGAGGCGGCACGCCACAGCAAGAACCTGTGGGCGGATCGCCTCCCCTGGGGAGGAGATCCGCCCACTGGTTCTTGCTGTGGGGACCATTTATTTATTATTTATTTATTTATTTATTACATTTTTATACCGCCCAATAGCCAAAGCTCTCTGGGCGGTTCACAAAAATTAAAACCATCATAAAACAACCAACAATTTAAAAATACAAATACAAAATACAATATAAAAAGCACAACCAGGATAAAACCACGCAGCAAAATTGATATAAGGTTAAAATACAGAGTTAAAACAGTAAAATTTAAATTTAAGTTAAAATTAAGTGTTAAAATACTGAGTGAATAAAAAGGTCTTCAGCTGGCGACGAAAGCAGTACAGTGTAGGCGCCAGGCGGACCTCTCTGGGGAGCTCGTTCCTCAACCGGGGTGCCACAGCGGAGAAAGCCCTTCTCCTAGTAGCCACCTGCCTCACTTCCTTTGGCAGGGGCTCACGGAGAAGGGCCCCTGTAGATGATCTTAAGGTCCGGCTAGGTACATATGGGAGGAGGCGTTCCTTCAAATAACCTGGCCCCAAACCGTTTAGGGCTTTAAATGTCAATACCAGCACTTTGAATCGGGCCCGGACCTGGACTGGCAGCCAATGAAGTTGTAAAAGGACTGGCGTAATGTGATCTCGCCAGCCAGTCCCTGTTAGTAAACGGGCTGCCCTGTTTTGTACCAGCTGAAGCTTCTGGACCGTTTTCAAAGGCAGCCCCACGTATAACGCATTGCAGTAATCCAAACGAGAGGTTATCAGAGCATGGATAACTGTAGCTAGGCTATCACTGTCCAGATAAGGGCGCAGTTGGTATATCAGCCTAAGCTGATAAAAGGTGCTCTTTGCCACTGAGTTCACCTGTGCCTCAAGTGACAGTTCTGGATCCAAGAGCACCCCCAAACTATGGACCCAATCCTTTAGGGAGAGTGCAACCCCGTCCAGGACAGGGCAAACATCACCTCGCCGGACAAATGAACCACCCGCTAACAGTACCTCCGTCTTGTCTGGATTGAGTCTCAGTTTGTTAGCCCTCATCCAGTCCATTACCGTGCCCAGGCACTGGTTCAGAACAGTCACTGCCTCACCTGGGTTTGATGAAAAGGAAAGGTAGAGCTGGGTGTCATCCGCATATTGATGACACCTCAGTCCACATCTCCGGATAACCTCCCCCAGCGGCTTCATGTATATGTTAAACAGCATAGGGGATAAAATAGAGCCCTGCGGAACCCCATGGCTTAGGAGCCACGGCACAGAGCAATAATCCCCCAGCACCACCTTCTGGAATCGGCCATCCAAGTAGGAGCGGAACCACTGCAACGCAGTACCTCCAACTCCCAGTTCAGACAACCTATCCAGAAGGATACCATGGTCGATGGTATCGAAGGCCGCTGAGAGGTCCAGGAGAACCAACAGGGTCGCACTCCCCCTGTCTCTCTCCCGACAGAGGTCATCCCACAGGGCGACCAAGGCAGTTTCCGTTCCAAAACCAGGCCTGAAACCCGATTGAAATGGATCTAGATAATCCGTTTCATTCAAGAGTGCCTGGAGTTGTCCTGCAACCACCCGCTCAAGCACCTTGCCCAGGAAAGGGATATTAGCCACCGGCCTGTAGTTGTTAACATCTTCCGGGTCCAGATTAGGCTTCTTCAGGAGTGGTCTAATTACCGCCTCTTTTAAAGAGGCCGGCACCACTCCCCCTCTCAAGGAGGCATTTACAACCTCCTGGACCCAGCCGGCGATCCCCTCCTTATTTGATGTAATGAGCCACGAGGGGCAAGGGTCAAGCACACAGGTGGTCGACCGGACTTGGCCAAGCACCTTGTCCACATCCTTGGGCCTCAATAAGTGAAACTCATCCAATAAAACTGAGCCGGACGGCGCTCTGAACGCCTCTACTAGTGGTGCTGCATTAAGTGTGGTGTCCAATTCATGACGAATCTGAGCGACTTTATCTTCAAAGTGCCGTGCAAACTCGTCACACCGTGCTACCGAGGGTTCAACTATCTCACGCCCTGGCCCAGAATGTAACAGGCCACAAACCACTCGGAAAAGCTCCGCCGGACGACACCGAGAAGACGCAATGCTGGTGGAAAAGAACTGCCTCTTTGCCACCCTCACCGCCACAGAGTAGGCTCGATAGTGAGCTCTAGCCCATGTTCGATCAGACCCAGCACGAGTTTTCCTCCACCTGCGTTCTAGCTGTCTCCCCTCTTGCTTCATCGCCCTCAGCTCAGGTGTATACCAAGGAGCTGACCGGGCTCTGCTCAGAGGGAGAGGACGCTTGGGCGCGATTGTGTCGACCGCCCGAGTCATCTCTGCATTCCACAGAGCGACCTGGGCTTCGACAGGAGCACCGGCCATATCAGCAGGAAAATCCCCCAGAGCCCTCTGGAATCCATCGGAGTCCATTAGCCTCCGGGGGCGGACCATTTTAATAGGCCCCCCACCCTTGCAGAGGGGAAAGGCCGCCGAGAGTCTAAACCTCAGTAGGAAGTGATCCGACCATGACAAGGGGGTAGATGTTAGTTCCCCCACTTCCAGATCACCATCCTCCTGTCCAGTCGAGAAAACCAGATCAAGTGTGTGTCCCTTTGCATGTGTTGGGCCGATGACATGTTGAGACAGCCCCATGGTTGTCATGGCAGCCATGAAGTCCTGAGCCGCTCCGGATACAGCAGCCTTGGCATGGAAGTTGAGATCCCCCAGAACCACCATCCTGGGGGTCCTCAACACCGGGTCCGAGACAACCTCCGTCAGCTCAGGCAGGGAGACTGTTGGGCAGCGGGGTGGACGGTACACCAGCAGAATCCCTAATCTGTCTCGAGTACCCAACACACAGTACAAACACTCCAGACCAGCACTCGACTGAACAGGAAGCCTAGAGAGGGAGATTGTATTCCTATAGACCACGGCAACCCCCCCTCACCGGCCCTCGAGTCTGTGCTGGTGCTGCACCGAGTACCCAGGAGGGCAGAGCTGGGTGAGAGCAACCCCACCCAGTTCACCCACCATTGCCAGAGCATTGATCTGAGCCCATCTCCTGACAGGAGATGGGATGCCTCATCCGCTCCTGGTTTCTCCGGTGACGTCCATGGCTCTTCTCTCAATCTCGGCGTCAAAACAAATGGAACCTGTATGCAACGTGGAAGGTTACAAGCCCTGAGCTTGTAAACTTCCGCGTTGCATGCAGCTCCCATTTGTTTTGACACCCAAGATCAAGGATAGAGCTGTCAGTGGCAACTCTCCTCTTGGTCTCGGCATCAAAACTAATGGGAGAGGCACAGGCTGTGAAAGGTTTCAAGCTCCGCGCAGCCCGTACATCCCTGGCAGGAGCTTCCCCACCTCCTTTCGGCTGATGCGGGCGCCATAGGTGCCCACTGCAGCCAGAAGGAGGGGGGAACCAAGGATGCTGCATGATCTGATAGTGCAGCATCCTTTCCCAGTCGGAGCTGCCCTGCCTCCTTTTGGCTGCAGCAAATAGGAGGCGGGGCAACTTCCTCCTGAGGAGATATGCTTGCCGGTCCTTGCGGCGGTGCCCACAGAGGAACACACCCTGCGGGCACCCCTGCAGCAAGATGGAGGGAGAACCTCTCTCCCTCCTCCCCTCCCCACAGAATGGCAGTACCTTGATCAGGTAAAGGGGAACCAACGCCGCCATTCCGTGAGGAGGGGGGAGGGGAGAGAACAATAGCCAACGCTGCCCTTATGGCCTACTCAAAGGAGGATTTATTTGCATGTCGCCCAGGTGTGCTATGCAAATAGTAATCTGTGGAGTGGTCTCTGAGGGCAGGGTTGGCTACTGTGTCGCCTGAACGTGCCCATATACTTGACATGCTGGTTTTATAAATAGCTAGAACTGTAGGGTGGGGTGTGAGGCACAGCACCTGCAGCCGCCCTATGCCTGGATGCTTTAGAAAGCATGGGCATAATCTTTGGGCAAGCACCAGACAAGTTTAGATATTTTATGTACATGATGTTTTGAATCAGAGTAAGATTAGACTAGATGATTCACTGTATTCCTTCCAACCCTACAATTCTAACACTTTGTGATAAATCTAGATTGAAAACTTAAATCTGTTGTTCGTTAGCCTGATATTTTCTCAGTATCTTTGAACCAAATTGGAAGGGAAATAAATTGCAATGCCAAAAACATAGTCTTTTGGAACATTTCACAGGTATTGCAGAATTCAAAGATATTGGAACACTGCAACCCTAACTGGGGGTAAGGCCCATTGTACTCAGTGAGACTTATTTCTGAGTAAACATACGTAGAGTTGTGCTGTTAGTAATTCTAATGAGATGGGGGTTTCGGAAGAGTGCGTCTGACCTTCTGCTTGCTTCCTGGTGACCCCAAAAAATCTAGTGGTACACATAAAGAACGAGGACAGATTGCATAACTCAGTTTTCAGTCGGAAATCTGGTTGAAAAAAATGTATGAATAGAATGAGCAAAGATGAAGAATGTGATCCTGGGTGGATGAGCAGAACAGCCCTTAGGGTGGATTTTTTTCTTCTTATCTTTCCCTCAACATCCATTAGGGAAAGGTTACTTAGACTGTATTCCTGTACCTTTTTACCCATTGAGCAAAGTGGGGCTTAAATCTGAGTAAACTTGTATAGGATTGTACTGTCAGAGAGACCAAAAACTCTGGACTGGTCCTTGGCGGGAAAAAAAAGTCTGAAATCCCTGTAGAGAAAAATGACAGTGTTCCATGAATATGCAAACTATTATCTGCTGAAATGAGTTAAATTTTGTTTCCCTTATCTTCTCAGACTAATCCTGAGGAAATGGAACTAGTAGAAGAGACAGCGGACTCAGTAAAAAAAAGGGAACCTGAAAATGTGAGACCTCAGAAGGAACCAGCATATTTCAATCCTCTCCTGAGGGCTGCTCTAACTGGTGATATAGGGGAGGTTCAACACATTTTTGAGGACCCAGAAGATCCAGATCATGAAAAAGCCACTGATCTGCTTATGGAAAAGGATATTGTGGGGCGAGGCTTGCTGTTTGCAACTTGCATGGCTGGGCAGAGCGACATTATCCGGGCACTGGCACGATATGGGGTTGATCTGAAGGATAAAACCTCCAGAGGTACATTTTTGGAGCAGGGTTATTTGCCATCGTGTTTCTAGCCACAGTTTAACTGTGTCATTTAACCGGATTATCTTTCCCCATCCATATTTACCAGTTACATCTGCTCCAATATTTTGATCCTCAGATCCTCGTGTGTGTGTGTGTGTGTGTGTTTAGCAACCTCCTTGTTATGCTCACTCACTGTTTATATATAGGATTCTGCACCCTCCTTGAAAAAATAAGTCCACAAACATTACTAGCTGGCAAAAAAAATTACTAGCCTGTCCTGAAAGGGGAAAAAAAACTTTGAAAAGTTTATTTACCTGGTTGTCTGCAGGTGATCCTTCCTCACTACAGATGACCAGGAAAGTAATTATCAACAGATATGCTACATTAAAATACCCTGTAAAATGCTACCAGAAACTTTACTTTTTATAGTTAGAATACATAATTCCAATTATAAATTTGACAGATGTACTTATATTAATAGAATTTGCCATTTTGGTAGTGAAAGTTGGAATTTCATATTAATGAATTTGTAATATTATTGATAGTACGGTGGCACACATGGGACATTGATGAAGGGTTGTAGAAGAACAAACAATAAAAAGCATGAGGAAGGATATGGAGTACAAAAATCACTATGGTGCCAGAACCTTTCCTGTTCAGATGCTAAAGGAAAAGGGGGTTAGGGTATACTTCCGCCACACAGTGGGTTTTACCCTAACCATTCCCACTCCTGGTTAACCCTGTAGTCCTCCATCTCACTGCACCTCACATCCCAGCAGCCCCCACAGTGCAGACATCTGCAGGTGGCCACCATGGAGCTGGTGCAGTGGCCACTGCCACCCCATTGGTTTGCGGTGTGCATGGAGCGGGCCCACGCCACCGCTGCAGTTGCTGACAATCCCTTCTGCATCTGCCACCCCCGCCCTGATCTGGAAAACACCACTGGGGATCTCCCCACTTGCAGCCCTCCTATGCAGCATGGCATCCTCTGTAATCATGCAAAAAATAAATAAATAAGATGCCATCCCCAAGGTCCCTGTCCTGTCCTCCCACAATTGCACGGTGCATTGATATGGTCCGCCTGCCCACCCACCATCCCCTCCCCCTAGCATCAGATCCAAGGGCAATAGGGGAAAGCATAGCAGCCCACCTACCCACCCCCACCCCTCCCCCTGGGCTGCCCAAACCAACTGTGTCAGAGGGAAGTAGGGTCCTTCTGCCATTGGAAGCCCAACCCCTGAGACATCCCCTCTCCCATCCCACCACCAGGGTGGAAGGCTGCCACAATTCATCCAGCGAGCGGCTGTGGGACCACGCAGCCTGAGCTGGACTGGCCACCATCAGCAGCAGCACAGCAACATCCTTGCTGAATGCGGCCCTCTGACGTCCCCCACTGGAGGGCAGTAGGGCCCCAGGCAGCAGGAGGCAATGGGCAACACAGACTTGCACTGCCAATGGGCTGGTGGCTGGCAGCGATGGCTGGGTATGCAGCAGTCCATGTGACCTGGGCTGCTGCTTCCAGGTGCCCTCTCAGGGGTCTGTGCTAAGCATGGGAGTGAAGATGGGGCTGCTCACGCCCAAGGTGACAATGGTGTGCTGGGATGGTTTTGCTCAGGGGTGCTGCTGCTTTCTCAGCATTTGCTGCTTGTGCCTGGGAAAGTGGTGCGCTCAAGGTTGCTCTGCTGATAGCAGCGTGGGAAAGAAAACTTTTTTGTGCCCGGCGCTTCTCTAAATGCATAGGTGGGCATGGGCAGTGTTAGGGCTGGCTGGCAGTTGCTGCATCATGTGTTGCTAGGCAAATTTCGACCATGGAGCCATTGTGTGACAGCTCTGTTTTCAGCCGCTCTTTCCACAGAGCTCTATTAACCCTGGGGGCCTGACAGACAACAGGGTAAGCTTTGTTTCAAGGTACATTCACAACAGACCCGCAACCGGAGATTGATCTCAAGTAAAAAGCAGCGTCTTATGGAAATTTCACACTATTTTCACTAACTCCCTCTCCCCTCCCCCCACCCCAAATTGATTCCTCGATATGTGTATGTATTTACACAAAAAGGTTTAAAATATGACATCTGAAAGTTTCAGGCTTTCAACACAAAATGCAAGATTGAAATGAAGGTGAGATAGCTGACTTCTTAGGCAAATGGGTTGGAATAAAACCTTAATATCTCAACAAGGATTGCTCCTAGAAAATATTGATATGGAGCTTTTTGGTTGCAAATTTTATGCTTTTAATTTTGTAGTGAGAAATCGTTTCTGTGAGATTAAAAATAACAGTTATTGTGAGAAAACTGAATTTTGGGCGCCATTTTCCAAGATACTTTTTAAAAAAAATATTTTTATTTAAAGTGATACAAAAATAAGGAATGAATACAAACAATCCCCTAACAATTAATATCAAACCAACAGTTATGTGAATATGTATAATATATTATTATTATTATTATTATTATTATTATTATTATTATTTATTTATTTATTTATTTATTTATTTAGCTAGCACCATCAGTGTACATGGTGCTGTACAGAGTAAAACAGTAAATAGCAAGGCCCTGCCGTATAGGCTTACATTCTAATAAAGAAGGAACAAAAATACAAGTTGATTCATACAACTTCTAGGGGAAGGAAGCTTAATCAAGGTAGAGAGAAAGAAAGAAAACACATAAAGGAAGAAAGGAGACCCCAAAAAAAGGAAAGGAGGGCAAGGAAAGAAAACCCCATTTTCCAAATGGCAGGTGTTATGATGATCTCCTGAGATGCCCCTATACCTAATTTTAACCTACATGGTAATAAATACCACCATTCCAAATTTCATACTTGTATCACGGTGTGCATGACTGCACCAGAAATTGACATTAAGCCACTCTACAACTGGTGAAGCACTGGTTGAGCCTCTCCAGCTAAGTTCAGTACTGTAGACAGCCACCCTGTGAACTTACTATGTTGCTTGCTGGAGCCAGGTGCCTTGCAGGAGCTGCACCATCTTGATGAGCTGCTGACTCTGAGTCTAATGGGTAGGTGGACAATCAGGGAATTAGAGGTTTTGCGTTGAGGTGGGTCTCAAATTAAATGCAATCACCTCCTTAGGCAAAATGTTTTGCTTTTAGTTAGCACCCCTTCTTTGCTTCCTCTCCCCCATTCTCTTGTCGCTATTCATGTCTGTTATTTTCCTTTGAATACTTAGCCGTTATTGCAGATCCTGGAGCCAAAACATTTGGTCACGAAGACAGAATTTAGAATAGAGAGCCTAAGCATGAGGTTTCTCCTTAGATGCTCTACTTCCACACGGGCCACCATTTGTCACCAGTTCGTAAGCACCCCAGCATAAAGCTTCCCAAACCCTGCCTTGCTATTTCCATATTCCTAACAAGTAAGGTGAAACAATAAGTGGTTTTATTTCTTGGTCGTGCTTCATACAAGTCTGAGTTTGGCATCCATCTTGCAATCACACCCGAAAAGCACAGAGCCGAAGCGAGCTCTGGTCCAACTAATTTAAAGAAATACGTTTGGCTTTTGACCACTAGATGGCAACCACATAAACATACGGTATGTTACAGCCTCTCCACTCATTGAGCTTGACCTCATGGTGCCGCTGCTTCCCATTAAAACTTGTGACTTCGCTGCTATGGGGTGGTGGTGGGTAAGTCCCAAGTGCAGGAGGCAGTGTGGGCTTTCCAGTGGCCATTAGGCTCACTTGCCTATTTGCCAACCCTCTGCTTGGCTTCCGGTGACCAATCAGCAGTCACAATCTGCCCTGGAACGCCCCCAGCTCAACTCCGGAGCAAATTCACAGGCTGTGTGGTAACCTTGCTTAGAAGCCTTGGACTGCAAGAAGATCAAACCAGTCCATACTCCAGGAAATAAAGCCAGACTGCTCACTTGAGGGAATGATACGAAAGGCAAAACTGAAGTACTTTGGCCACATAATGAGAAGATAGGACACCCTGGAGAAGAGGCTGATGCTAGGGAAAGTGGAAGGCAAAAGGAAGAGGGGCCGACCAAGGGCAAGAGGGATGGATGATATTCTGGAGGTGACAGACTTGACCTTGGGGGAGCTAGGGGTGGCAACGGCCGACAGAAAGCTCTGGCGTGGGCTGGTCCATGAAGTCACGAAAAGTCGGAAACGACTGAACGAATAAACAACAAATGCCAACCCAGCATTTTTTTAACTTCTGTAAGATATTTGTGATAGCTTGTATTATTTACTCTAAACAGTTGTCTCAAGCTAATTTTCCCCACTTTGAGGTAGCTATTTCCATACTTTCTTGAAGCACAGCGCAAAATTTGCTGTGTGCATACCACGCCTCTGGGAAAGATCCCTTCATTTCCCCTGTATACATGTGAGTTCGCATACATGTGTGAATGAGGTCACATGGTAACAAAATAATTCATTTTTTAAAACAGATAAATAGTTCATTTTTTAAAAAAAATAGATAAATGGGTTGATTCTCAAGACAGCTATTAAAGACATAGGAGTTCTGGCAGAAAAAGTTTAGTAACCCTAATATGGAAGTTCATATTTCAGTTACACTGTTTGATTGAGAGTATGCTATAAATCAAAAAGACTTTGACCATCCTTTGTTAAGTTGATGGCTTGCTAATTGGCAGATAAAATATTTTTTGGGTGAAGGAATTTATTATGGACAGAACATAATTAACAGGTATTCTATCCGTAACTATACATACGTATTTGGCTCACTCTCTCAGGTTATACACTTCTCCACTGTGCTGCAGCCTGGGGACAACTAGAGATATTGAAAACTCTTGTAGAACTGGAAGCTGACATTTATGCAACCACCTTCCGGGGTGAAAAGGCCAGAGATATTGCCCACCGATATGAGCAGACAGAGTGTGTTGATTTCTTGGATTGGGCAGGTAAGATTGGTAACTCCGGAGCCTTTTTTGAGATGTAGACCTGTTCTTACTTACATTAAGCCAGATGCTGAAAAGGTATAAATGACCATGAGTACAGCACTGAATTGAAACACGTGAAGATCATGTTAATGTGATGCAGTGAATCCAGTGCTTGATGTGAATTAGGGAAAGCTGGGTTTGCCTCTCATATCAGCTACAAAAATTGAGTTGCATCATAGGCCACAGGATCCTCAACTTGCTGATCTTAATATAGCTCAAAGTGTTGTTTCTTGCAGCCCTTTAATCAGTTAACCTGTCCTGGTATAGATCTATCCTATTCTAGGTTGGGGCTGGAGCCCAGCTGCTACCTAATGAACTTTCCAGAGCTCCAGTAAGAACAGTCAGTGTAAGCCTGGTGGGGCAGATCCGACAATATGTTCCATTATGCTTCGTGTCATTAAAACCCCATTATAAATATGTTCTGCCACATATTAGGCAGTTGTAGTCCTAGAGTGGTGTAAATAGCATGGCTTCAGAAACAAACATTTCTGCCGGAAAGGAAGGCAAAAAAAGGCATCAGAGTGCTCCAGATGGGCTGTCATTCCCACTGCTGTTCTACTCCCCAGGGCCATCTACCACTAATTGCCCTGCGGGAAGGACTCCTGGAGAGACAAATAGGCAGGCAAAGATAAGACCAGGTGCCCGCTCAGCTAAACTACCCTCATATTGGCATAGGAATATGTCCAGTGTTAGAGGAAGTGGGGAGATGCCAATGCATTTAAAAATGGAAAGCTTTTAAAAATGTGGACAGTCAACACTTTTATAAAATACTTTTTATTTAAGGAAAAGTTCATACATTTTTAACATTGCAGTATAAAATAAAATAAACATCCCCTTCCCTCCCAGGTGCTCATTTCCTCTCAGTTTTTTGACTCTATAATAATAAATGTTGCAGAGAATGTGTTTTATAACTAGTGCCTTTCTCTTTAAGACACATTTTTCTTCTCAAAATGGTTCAACATTTTGACATTAGTATATCTCTCCCATCCAAGTGTCTGACATGCTTCTCAAACAGAAAATCTGTTATAATTGTTCTGTCTAGCTAGGAGATAGCTAAAACATTCGCTACTCTTTATCTATAGCCACCTTTATGACTTAAATGCCAAACCTGAGCAATCAGTCTCTGTCCCAAGAGTTGTGTCCAATCCCACATGGTCATAGGAAAACAGACCCTGAACTCCCTTCCGTTGAATATTGTCTGAAAGTCTCTTCGCCCCTCTCATACGCTAGTTGATTACCAAGTTACCCAATCAGTATCTCCGTCACCCAGGGTTTTCTTAAAATTTAGGGGTTTTCTCCATTCGAAATGTCAGCTATCCATTTTCCAGAATACCTGAGACTATCCCTCATATCAGATGTGAGTGGATATTGGACTCTAATACTAGATACTGCTTCGAATTATTTCACAAGGCAAATTAGAGCTTTACACTTTGTTTTATTTGCAAGCCGTCTGTTTAATCTAAATCTATCTGTAATCCCAACTTACCTTTAATAAATTTTAATTTGGTATCGACTGAGGGGGTGATATTGACTGACTGTGCATTCATGGTACCATAAAGGCCAGTGCAGAATATGGGAGACAGGCCAAGAACTTGCTCCATGGAGACAGAGTTAGTCATCCTTTGCCTTAGGACATGAGGGCATGGGGGAAGAGGGAGAGAGGGTGTTCAGCAGCTGTTTAGTTTCTCCACACACACATTTAACAGTAAAGGGAGCACTGCAGAGTGTCCACCTTCAGCAGTACAGATAACTTGGAACCCATGTTCAGTTCTTAGCTGAGCCAGGATAACTTGCTATTTTCTAGTTCTTGAGAGATGCATTTGGCCATGTTTTGGATATTGTTTAGTTTGAGTTTACTGTTGTATTAGCTTTAGAGGAAGAGTTGAACCACATGTGTTAGCATGGCTTGAGACGCCATGTAGTAAACCCTTCTTCCTAATGCATACACACACAATTCTTGATGAGTTTATCACTTTATTACTTTATGGGAAGCTTGCATGGCTGCATCTGCACTAAAGGGAAGAGGTCCTCCTTGTTTCCTGTCATGGTGTCCTCAACAAGGGCTGCCAGAAGTATCATTGCCTGCCATGCAGGAGCTCTGAAGCAGTCGGCAGCAGGCACAGCTGTTCCGAGGAAAGGGAGGGAGGCCTAAGAGGAAAACAAATGTATCAGGCTCGGGTTTTGCTTGATTGCTAAGGGATCCTTTTCCTTCCCTGACTTTCTTCCACTCTTTTCTTTAGTGAATAACAGTTCAGATAAGCTTGGCCCTCAACCACTGACCCCCTTGCCTGCCCTCTACTTTTCTTGGGATCACTTGCCTATTTGCCAACCCTTACTTTCTCTCTATCAGGCCCTCTGAACTTCCGTTATTCCTCTTGTTCCTCAGGAGATACCACTAAGATGGGACATCTCTTTTTATCTTCTGTTGCCATGGTAGTACAACATTAGTGGAAAGACTGGATCTGAAATATAGTGAGAAGGCCTGGTGTACAGCTGCTACAACACAGCACTTTGTTACTTATGAAACAGGCATCTTCTGTTACCAGCCTTCCTCAACCTGGGGCGCTCCAGATGTGTTGGACTGCATCTCCCAGAATGCCCCAGCCAGAAGAGCTGGCTGGGGCATTCTGGGAGTTGTAGTCCAACACATCTGGAGCTCCCCAGGTTGAGGAAGGCTGTGACAAATATATTTATTTTTTACCCCAGTTTTGTATACTTGAAGTAGCTCTATATACCAGATTCACATGGAAGAATCACAGCATTATCTACCAAATGCAGTTTTTAATTGTTGATATTGTAAATGCAACTCACTTTGGATAGGCTTTTAAAATACATTTAAACACCTTCTTTTGTGCCTCTTTCACCTTAATTATCCATAAGATTCTTCACATTATCCATCTCAAACATATTGAGCAACCATATTTAGCCTTTTGTACCCTGTTGGGTTAACAGCGTCATTACAAGTATTATTATGAAAGGGTGACCATGGGAAGAAAAAATCTTGTTGGGGGCTTTTTCGATTTCATGCATTGCGGTGTCTTCACCGGAGCTGTGGTTATGGGGACAAATTGAGAAGAGCTCTTTGTCCTCATCATTGTCATCACCTTTTCTCTTTTTGCTTAATTTATGGTATTTGACTTCTTTCTTCTGATGGTGGGCAACATGCTTCATGTACTTCATCATCTTGGATGTATTGGTTACCAGTCTGCAGAGCATTTTGTTCCTGTTGTAGGTGTATTCATCCTTCAGTTCTGTAGTAATTGAAACTGTAGATGTCTGGAGCATTGCCTGACAGGGCTGAGAAAAAGGGCAAAACAAGATTAACGTTCTGTATCAAGAGTAACAAAAAATAAGTAGGGGTTAAGCATCTTTTTTTATTGACCGTGCTTGTATGTCTTTTAACAGGAGCTAGATGTGTACATGTTAAGCAGGAGAGGTTTTTCCTCACACAGAGATAAAAAATGATGGGAAACTCTTCTACTTAATTTCTTGCTATCAAGCTGTTACTAAAAGCACAGGAGCAAGGCCAGTAAAAATGGTGTCAACCTTAGCAGTTGCAGTGTTTATATCTTGAAACTGGGGGCTGTCTAAATGTCGTCTTTGCCCTGGGGTGGTTCTGAATCAGCGCTGCAGCAGTTGTAGGATGCAGCCACCTATTCAGAGCCACCTCAGGGCAAAGATCTGAAGAGCCGCAGCAGAAACATCAGGGATTTACCCCAACTTTTCTGCCCGAGTGAGGTCAGCGTAGCTCTTCTGCCACCTGGCCTGGCTCCAGCACTGCACTGAGGGTGTTTCTGGGTGGAAAGCAACCTCCCATCGGTCACCAGAAGCCATGGGAGGGCGATGGGGCAGCATCCTCTAACTAAAGGCTAGCTCACACAGTAGTTTCATGCAGGGCTGCCAGTTTGCAACCAAGAGATTGGTGATATACTTTGAAATCCCCTAATGAAAGAGGTGAGGAGGCATGACATCTGTCAGCCGTTCCCTCCTCAATCCTGCAATCCAGCACCACCCATCTGCTGTAGAGACCAGGGTTGCAGGTATGCTGCAGGGCAGGTTGGGTGAGGGTGGATGACAGTCCTGGGGTGTTAATGGCAGGGGAGGGGTGAACTGCAGCTGTATTGTCTGCTGCTACATCTAAATGAGTTTAAACCGATATCTGACTGTTCCACAGAGTGCAATCTGGCAAGCTCTACTTTTTATGGCTCCCCCCCCTCTAAAAGCATTTATTATTACGCTGTTAGTAAAGTCTGTGTATCAAACGTTTACATTCCTTGGACAAGGGATGTGTGTTTGTTTTTTGTTATGAAGAAAGCTCTGTTTTAAAAAACAAAACACTGTGCCTTATAATGTTTTAAACTGTGATATTCCTAGCCTTTTTGGAAGTGGATGTCTATACCAAAGCCACAACCTGCTAAACAATTATATCCTCCCTATCCCCAAACCCCACAGGTTATTAAAGAATCTGACAGAAATTATACATGTTAAGTCTCAAAATGCACCCTTTAGAGAGAGTGCTCATGTCACTGTCAAAAGAACCAACTCTTTGAACTCTATGAACAAAAACTACCCAAATTAAATATCCTAAAATACATTATTGCCACCAGAAAGCCCACGCTGCCTCCCCCAGTGGGGATTATTTGCGGCCACCCCACACCAGTGATACCATGGGGTTTGGTGACAGAGTGGCACCAGCTCGGTGCTATGAAGGCAGCCTCTGGGTCCTTCACAGTTATTATTTATTTGTGTATATATACCACTTTTCAAATAACATTTGAACTTCATGCCCAAAGAGTTATCTTCAAGCCCTATAGGAAGGCTGCCTTAGGCACTCTTATACTATTCTTACCTCTATGCCTGGAGGAACAATATATATCTACTGATATACCAGCAGTATCCCATTTCTTGTCTTTATGCATTATTTATTTTATTTATATTTATGATAACTTTATAACGTCAGGTTTTGGTGACTGATGCTTTCATTTCCTGATTCTACTCATCCCATCTTTCTTAGATCTATCTCCTGGTTGTTAAGTCTACTTTTGATTATTTCCACATAAAATCCCTGATTCCAATTCTGCCCCTGGCTTCACCCCAAAGTTCTCCTTTCTTTCTCCAGTCTTAGATTGCTGTCCTGGATTTGGCTTGAAAACATCACATCATCCACTCCTCGCTTTTGGCATTCCACTTATCTGCAGATTGGTCCTCTATCATCTGTTGCCTTGGTGCTTGAGAGCCAACCCTAGTAGTGCAGATGTGAAAGTCTTTAAAGTAGAGCAAGGAGTCCCTTAATCAGTGCCTCTACACAGAATGGCAGCTTTAATTGAAAATTTTCGTCAACTGCGATCTAAGCATACATACACAGGCTATGTGTATGTATTTTTCTCAGAATTTAAATTGGCACATATTTAGCCACTTTTGCAAATTTAAAGTGTAGGATTTGGATTCATTTGATCATAATTTAGTTTTTTGGTTGCAAAATACATACAGGGCATATCTATACCTCACTATACCTGGTTTCGTTGTCCTAACTAGGGAAATTGTGGTTCTCCGAACACTGAGTAATGATCTCTAACAGAATTCTCACCCCAACCACCAAACTACAATTCTCAGGATTCTGTGGAGGTAATCAAGTGGAATAAAACCAATAGGTTTGTAATGCAGATTTAATCACACTGGCCTGTCTACTTCTGTACTTCTGACAGGGAACACCAGATGCATGGTTTGGGTTTTTTGCCCTGAATGCATAGGAACCTGAGTTAGGGTAGGAAATCATAGAATAGCAGAGTTGGAAGGGGCCTACAAGGCCATCAAGTCCAACCCCCTGCTCAGTGCAGGAATCCACCCTAAAGCTAGGGACAGATAATAGTCTTAATTGGAGTAGGTGGACAATATTCTTTATTACACAACTGGTATCTGAATCTTACCTTCGTCTTTTTTGCCAGTTTCAGTTTGGATAACAGGTAGTTTATAGATAAACCTACAACTATAAGGAATGCCACCTTACAACTGGCATGTAAAACTTCTAGGCACCATTTGGATAGTCCCATGCCAGTAAAACAATGGCATATTTGGCACATCAAGGTATGAAGATAATTGGATTGCTCTTTAGTCATTAGTTGCTCCAGATCCTGTGGAGTCATATCCCAAGCAACTCTTGTCCAGGCTGGTCGTTCGCAAAAACCAAGAACATTGTGCAACAGCAAGAGAGTCCCCAAGAGAACAAAATTGTGAGGACCTTGAAGAAACATTTTGTGAATTTTTCAGCCAGAAATGCCTCCCATTAATTGATGTTCCTTTTGAAGGAATTGCAGCAAATGGCCTTTAAAGTTCATACTGGTTGTCACAAAAAAATTCTATTCAAATAAATCCTTCCATCGTAACCAAGCTTCTGGCTTGAGCACTGGAAAGACTTGAAGGCAAGCAATATCATAGGTCCATCAGCTGTTGAAAGATTCTGTGATGTCATAAAGGAGCTCCAGGTCTTTATAAGAAAAGCTTCTGTGATGTCATTAATATCTCAAGAGAGGCTTTTCTCATCAAGCAAAATATGATGTAATATAGATGCAAGGCAGTAGAATTTCTATTGTAACTAAGCCAAAGTATATGTAATCAAATATATCACAAGTCCTCTCCCTGCATATCCACGTCTCCATTTTTCTCGTCTTCTGTTGTTTTCCTTTGTCTTATTTTATATTGCAAGCCCCTTGCATAAGGACCTCTCGTACCCGTTCTTTGTAGAGTGCTATGTATATAGATAGTACTTTATAAATAGTAATTCTTTAGTACAGTTGACTTGTGAATGCTGGTGAATCATAAAACCTCAATGTGAATTTAAAATAGGATTTTTTTAAAAAGCTATTATAGTTACGTAGAAATATTTGAAAATGTGATTATATATTTTTTTATTTCAAATAACCTTGTATGTCATATGTGGAAATGTGTGTGCTAATTAATAATGCTTTCATTAATTCTGGGTAAGGCATCTCATAATTAAAATAATGAAAGACTATGGCCTAGAATATTTATGAGATGTTGTTGATCATTTTTGTGTGTGTGTTAATATAAGGTTGTTATTCAGTACTGTTCAGTTTTGTTAAATTGTGAATAATCAGAGCACTTTATTTTGAAACAAAATGAGAATGTTTTGGTAATATTCCAGAAAATTTTAACTTTATTTTTTAATTTAAAAAGGCGTATTTGTGGAAAATTACAAACCATTCCAATATTATTTTTTCGAACTCTAAAGTCTTCTTCATTTTCTCTCTTTTTAGAACATAACTCATTTAGAACACAGTATAGGTTTTCAGTGCTTTGCACACCTTATAAAGGATAGGGGATGCTTTCGGGGGAGGGATAGAAGATGTTCGGGAATCATACCCTGAAGCTTCCTTTCCCTGGTAAACATCCCGTCTCCCCTTGCTTACTGTATATCTGTGCACTGCATGTTCATAAGTGGCCAGAGATTACAAGGTAGGGTGATATGGGTTAAGTTATCATAATATCCCTTAAAGGTTTAGAACCAATAGAAGGGATATCATGTCATAGAATCATAGAATAGCAGAGTTGGAAGGGGCCTACAAGGCTATCGAGTCCAACCCCCTGCTCAATGCAGGAATCCAGCCTAAAGCATCCCTGACAGATGGTTGTCCAGCTGCCTCTTGAATGCCTCTAGTGTGGGAGAGCCCACAACCTCCCTAGGTAACTGATTCCATTGTCGTACTGCTCTAAAAGTCAGGAAGTTTTTCCTGATGTCCAGCTGGAATCTGGCTTCCTTTAACTTGAGCCCGTTATTCCGTGTCCTGCACTCTGGGAGGATTGAGAAGAGATCCTGGCCCTCCTCTGTGTGACAACCTTTTAAGTATTTGAAGAGTGCTCTCATGTCTCCCCTCAATCTTCTCTTCTCCAGGCTAAACATGCCCAGTTCTTTCAGTCTCTCTTCAGAGGGCTTTGTTTCCAGACCCCTGATCATCCTGGTTGCCCTCCTCTGAACCCGCTCCAGCTTGTCTGCGTCCTTCTTGAATTGTGGAGCCCAGAACTGGACGCAATACTCTAGATGAGGCCTAACCAGGGCCGAATAGAGAGCAACCAGTACCTCATGTGATTTGGAAGCTATACTTCTATTAATGCAGCCCAAAATAGCATTGGCCTTTCTTGCAGCCATATTGCACTGTTGGCTCATATTCAGCTTGCGATCTACAACAATTCCAAGATCCTTCTCGTTTGTAGTATTGCTGAGCCAAGTATCCCCCATCTTGTAACTGTACATTTGGTTTCTATTTCTTGGCATCTAAAACTTGGCATTTATCCCTATTAAATTTCATTCTGTTGTTTTCAGCCCAGCACTCCAGCCTATCAAGATCACTTTGAAGTTTGTTTCTGTCTTCCAGGGTATTAGCTATCCCACCCAATTTTGTGTCATCTGCAAATTTGATCAGCGTTCCCTGCACCTCCTCGTCCAAATCATTAATAAAAATGTTGAAGAGCGCTGGGCCCAGGACTGAGCCCTGCGGTACCCCACTCGTTGCCTCTCCCCAGTTTGAGAAGGTTCCATTGATAAGTACTCTTTGAGTCTGATTCTGTAGCCAACTGTGAATCCACCTAATAGTTGTTCCATCTAGCCCACTTTTAGCTAGTTTGTTAATCAGAATATCATGGGGCACTTTGTCAAAATCTTTGCTGAAGTCAAGATATATGACGTCCACAGCATTCCCACAGTCCACAAGGGAGGTTATCCTATCAAAAAATGAGGTCAAATTAGTCTGACAGGATTTGTTCCTGACAAATCCATGTTTGCTTCTAGTAATCACTGCATTGTTTTCAAGGTGTTTACAGATTGACTTCTTTATAATCTGCTCCAGAATTTTCCCAGGGATGGATGTCAGACTGACTGGTCTGTAGTTCCCAGGTTCCTCCTTTTTGCCCTTTTTGAAGATAGGGACAATCTAAATGAAATGTCTAAATGAATCAATGCCCAAGAGCAGAATGGAACAGGCGAGGAATCTATACAGCACATGTGTAAGTAATATAGATGGAGGATAAAGCTATCTATGGGTTCTAGTCATGATGGCTATATGCTGCTTCTAGTAGAGGCATTATGCTTGAGTATATCAGTTGGGTAACGTGAGCAGATGGGTGTTATTGTGCTCATGTCCTACTTGTGGTTTTCCACAGGCAATTGATTGGCCACTGTAAACAGTGCTGGACTAGATGGACCCTGGTCTGATCCAATATGGCTCTTCTTATGTTCTTAATGCAGGATAGCCAGGTTAGATTTTGACTCTGGTAGTCTTTATATTATAGTGACTGCATTTTCATTGGTATTTTAACTTCTCTCTCCTCTCTCTCTAGAAGCCAAGCAGAACTTACAAAACTTTATCTCCCAAATCCAGGCAACGGTCACAGATCCTGAAAAAGTTCAGGGAAGGCTTAATAAAGAGGATAAGGTATAGTGGAGAATCCATGACAATTTTTAAATACTTTCTTCATTCTGGATGTGGAAGTAAATTTAGCTAGCGTTGCGTGAATCATTAATATTCAGTGCCATGCTTGATGCGGACATAAAGAGGGGGAGTATAATGCCAAATGATTATAATGATCTTCAGGATCATCAGAACCTCTGAAATCGCCAATAACAGTCACAGTTCAAATGTCAACCTAGCTCCTCTTCAGCAATGAGCAAGGGAATATATTGTAAGACGGAAAAGAGACTACCTCCATCTAACACTATCTGTTACAAATGCCTTTCCTTGCACCACTAAAGGATAAAATTTTGTTTTAACTGTTTTATTCTGTTTTTATCTTCATTTTACCTTGTACACCGCTCCGAAATTTTTTGCGGTATATAAATATTCTAAATAAATAATAAATTAATAAATAAATAAATGTTGCTTTCCCTACATTTTGATTGGATAAGCTCCCAGTGACCCTGTTCAGACAACACACTAAGCCATGGTGGTTAAAGAATTTGAAGCTAAACGTCTTGGCTTAGCATGTCATGTGAACCATGACTTAGGATGTTGTGTGACCATTCCTAACCATGGTGGCCTATGTAACCACAGTTTAAACACGCTCACTAATGATTTGCTGCAAAACTTAGTTTTCTGATGCACTCCTTTTGTATTCTCTGTGTAGAATATTTCTCTCAAAGCCTGCCAGGCCAAGTCAGATTGGCTTGAAAACACTAAGGACCCTACCATGCTAGAATTTATAGAACAGAAGCAGCATCTGGAGGACATAATGCTTCCCATCTTCACAAAGTTGTCTGCACCCCGTGAGTACTAGAGGCTTCCTGCTGGATAGAAACCATTTTCTAAAATGTTTTTCAATTATTTTTCTTTCAGGGAAGGTTTTCTACACTATCATGTCTGTCAAGATACTGAGGAGTGTGAGCCATGAAAGTCCTGTATATTCTACAGGAAGCTAAGGCATATTGGGCCTCACATGAGTAGAAAATGCACCCTAAAATATAGTCAGGATTGTGAGCATCTGCATATTGCAGGGAAAGATCAATCGTAAGAGGAAAGGCTGGTATTCAGAGAAGCTTGTCCACCTCGTGTGGCGCAGAGCAGTAAATCAGCAGTTTCTGCAGCTGAAACTCTCCCCACGGCCGGAGTTCGATCCCAGCGGAAGCTGGTTCTGGCAGCTGGCTCAGGTCGACTCAGCCTTCCATCCTCCCGAAGTTGGTAAAATGAGTACCCAGTTAGCTGGGGGAAAGGTAATAACAGCCGGGGAAGGCAACGGCAAATCACCCCACTATAAGGCCTGCCAAGAAAATGTCAGCAAAAGCTGGCGTCCCTCCAAGAGTCAGTAATGACTCAGTGCTTGCACAAGAGGTTCCTTTCCTTTCCTGTCCACCACAACCAATTTTCTTTGATGAACCTCTGATAAGCTTGAAAACACTAAGGACCCTACCATGCTAGAATTTCTAGAATAGAATCATAGAATAGCAGAGTTGGAAGGGATCTTGGAACGGAAACTGCCTTGGTCGCCCTGTGGGATGACCTTTGTCAGGAGAGAGACAGGGGGAGTGCGACCCTGTTGGTTCTCCTGGACCTCTCAGCGGCCTTCGATACCATCAACCATGGTATCCTTCTGGATAGGTTGTCTGAGCTGGGAGTTGGAGGTACTGCGTTGCAGTGGTTCCGCTCCTACTTGGATGGCCGATTCCAGAAGGTGGTGCTGGGGGATTATTGCTCTGTGCCGTGGCTTCTAAGCCATGGGGTTCCACAGGGCTCTATCCTATCCCCTATGCTGTTTAAAATATACATGAAGCTGCTGGGGGAGGTTATCCGGAGATGTGGACTGAGGTGTCATCAATATGCGGATGATACCCAGCTCTACCTTTCCTTTTCATCAAACCCAGGTGAGGCAGTGACTGTTCTGAACCAGTGTCTGGGCATGGTGAGGGCTAACAAACTGAGACTCAATCCAGACAAGACGGAGGTACTGTTAGCGGGTGGTTCATTTGTCCGGCGAGGTGATGTTTGCCCTGTCCTAGACGGGGTTGCACTCTCCCTAAAGGATCGGGTCCGTAGTTTGGGGGTGCTCTTGGATCCAGAACTGTCACTTGAGGCACAGGTGAACTCAGTGGCAAAGAGCACCTTTTATCAGCTTAGGTTGATATACCAACTATGCCCTTATCTGGACAGAGATAACCTAGCTACAGTTATCCATGCTCTGATAATCTCTCGCTTGGATTACTGCAATGCGTTATTTTTTATTTTTATTTTTTTTTATTTTTATTTATTTATTTAAGTATTTTTATGCCGCCATTCAGCCAAAAAAGGCTCTCATGGCGGCTTACAAAAGTATTTCTTGACAGTCCCTGCCCACAGGCTTACAATCTAAAAGACATGACACAAAAGGAAAGGGGATTGGGAGGGAGGAGGAGGAGGGGGAAAAGGAAAGTAAATTCAGGCACTACAATCTTAGTTGGAAAAGTTCAGCAGTTACAGGGGACAGCAGGAGGGAGGGGGCTCTCAGCTGGAGCTGGACCCAGGCACGGTGGAGAAATGCCTGGCTGCTGCTTCCTCCCTCATGGTGGCCTCTGCAGAGACAGTTGACAGCAGGAGGGAGGGGGCTCTCAGCTGGAGCTGGACCCAGGCACGGTGAAGAGGTGCCTGGCTGCTGCTTCCTCCCTCATGGTGGCCTCTGCAGTGGCAGTTGGTAGCAGGAGGGAGGGGGCTCTCAGCTGGAGCTGGACCCAGGCACGGTGGAGAAATGCCTGGCCGCTGCTTCCTCCCTCATGGTGGCCTCTGCAGTGGCAGTTGGTAGCAGGAGGGAGGGGGCTCTCAGCTGGAGCTGGACCCAGGCACGGTGGAGAAATGCCTGGCTGCTGCTTCCTCCCTCATGGTGGCCTCTGCAGAGACAGTTGACAGCAGGAGGGAGGGGGCTGCCTTTGAAAACGGTCCGGAAGCTTCAGCTGGTACAAAACAGGGCAGCCTGTTTACTAACAGGGACTGGCTGGCGAGATCACATTACGCCAGTCCTTTTCCAGCTTCATTGGCTGCCAGTCCAGGTCTCCGCCCGATTCAAAGTGCTGGTATTGACATTTAAAGCCCTAAACGGTTTGGGGCCAGGTTATCTGAAGGAACGCCTCCTCCCATATGTACCTACCCGGACCTTAAGATCATCCACAGGGGCCCTTCTCCGTGAGCCCCTGCCAAAGGAAGTGAGGCAGGTGGCTACTAGGAGGAGGGTTTTCTCTGCTGTGGCACCCCGGTTGCGGAATGAGCTCCCCAGAGAGGTCCGCCTGGCGCCTACACTGTACTCCTTTCGTCGCCAGCTGAAGACCTTTTTATTCTCTCAGTGTTTTAACACTTAATTTTAACTTAAATTTAAATTTTAGTGTTTTAACTCTGTATTTTAATTTTATATCAATTTTGCTGCGTGGTTTTTTATCCTGGTTGTGCTTTTTATACTGTATTTTGTATTTGTGCTTTTTACCTGTTGGTTGTTTTATTATGGTTTTAATTTTTGTGAACCGCCCAGAGAGCTTCAGCTATTGGGTGGTATAAAAATGTAATAAATAAATAAATAAATAAATCTACAAGGCCATTGAGTCCAACCCCCTGCTCAATGCAGGAATCCACCCTAAAGCATCCCTGACAGATGGTTGTCCTGCTGCCTCTTGAATGCCTCTAGTGTGGGAGAGCCCACAATCTCCCTAGGTAACTGATTCCATTGTCGTACTGCTCTAACAGTTTATGAATTGAGGGGAGACATAATAGCACTCTTCAAATACTTAAAAGGTTGTCACACAGAGGAGGGCCAGGATCTCTTTTCGATCCTCCCAGAGTGCAGGACACGGAATAACGGGCTCAAGTTAAAGGAAGCCAGATTCCAGCTGGACATCAGGAAAAACGTCCTGTTAGAGCAGTACGACAATGGAATCAGTTACCTAGGGAGGTTGTGGGCTCTCCCACACTAGAGGCTTTCAAGAGGCAGCAGGACAACCATCTGTCAGGGATGCTTTAGGATGGATTCCTGCATTGAGCAGGGGGTTGGACTAGATGGCCTTGTAGGCCCCTTCCAACTCTGCTATTCTATGATTGGACCCCCGCTGGCAATGTTACACATTTCTCCATTTGACTGAGTGTCCACAGATGATGGTGGAGCTCAGGCAGCCTATTTGCTTCCTTATGTACCTCCTACATTAACCACTCCAGTTGCGGTCTTGCTCATTCTTTTTAGTTTGCCTGCCTTTATTAAATATTATGGAGGCTCACTGGGACAAAATGAGAATTCCTAGGCTATGTGAAATCATGTTTGTTTTTAGAATTGCAGAATACCTAAAGCATTAAAAACATTCCAGCACCCAGAAATATTACTGAGAATGTATAAAGATAATGGCAATATATGTCAACACAGATACTTCATTTTTCATGGAACTCACATTGTAAAAGTATCTGACAGTTCTTCTTTGTGGTCTCTGTGCATCACACATATGGGCTCTGCACCTGCATGGAGCCTTGACTTGGAAACTTCTCTAGCTGAGGCGTTTTTGGCGGGAACCCAACCCCCACCATCTACTGCACATGTCCGAACAGGTTCCTGCCTAATCCCTCAGTTCTCTTTCATCCGCCCTTGTGGCAACCTCATAGAGAGGTTTCTCTGATGTGATCATTATTTGAGGTGGTTTTTTCCCCTCAATCTTTTTCTTTCTCTCATAGTATCTTAATTCTTTAATGTTTTAATTTCTTTGACTGTTTTTTGTTTTCGTGATCTTCAATCGCCCATAAGAGTGCATGCCCCTCAAAACTCCCTTTCAGAAGTGTTTGAAGTGTGGGAGCAAATTTTTTGGGTACTTTCCATCATCCAACATGGCTACAAGATCCAGCTCAATGCCCTCCCTCCTCTTGTTACTGTGAGGTTTACCACACCGACTCAGGCTCTACAGCAGAAAATAGAAAACCTTCTTCGGAAAGGTGCAATAGAGTCATTTCCTCAATGTCAAATTCAAAACAGTTTCTATTCCAGATACTTCATGGTACCAAAGAAGGATGGAGGACTTCAACTGATTCTCGACCTATGGCTTCTCAACACCTATATCACACCAAGAATGTTCCGTACGGTCTCCTTTACATAAATCCTACCACTTCTGAAGAAAGAAGATTGGTTTGCCTCCATCAGTCTCTGTGTTGCCCATTTCCACATCAACATTGCAAGACATTGCAAGGCAAGTATCTTCAGTTCATCATCAGGAACCACATTTACCAGTACCAGGTGCTTCCCTTCGGTCTAACTAATGCACCACAGGTCTTCACCAAATGTATGGCCATGCTGTGTGCACATTTGTGAGTGACTGGCATCAAGGTATGCCCATACTGCAACAACTACCTGCTGGTGGCACCAACAGCACCTCAGTTGCGGAGATCATTGGAGATCACATGCAATCTTCTGCGAAGCCTGGGGCTCCTGATCAATCAAGATATATCCATTTTTTCACCACAGTGGAAGATTCAGTTTATCGGTGCATTACTGAACTCCCCTCAGGGCCAAGCAATCATACAGCTCACGACAGATCTTCAGCACAGAGAGCTGACGACTGCTTTCCAGGTTCAATGTGTATTGAGGCCGATAGCATCGACCACTGCAGTAGTGGAGTGTGCCCTTTATGGATGAGGACCTTACAAGCCTGGTTTCTATGCAATTTTGACCACACAAAGAATGCCCATCGCACCTATCTTCGGTTCCCTTTGGTGGTCAAGGAGTCTCTTCCGTAGTGGTTAATGCCAGTGAATTTCTTATACAGCCTTCCTTTTCATCTGTCTGCACCAACAAGAATTTTTACAATGCATACTTCCCTCTTAGCTTGGGGAGCGCATTGCATGAACCTGAAAGTGCACGGCCAATGGACTCCTTCAGAGTCGATCGATCACATCAACATTCTCAACCTCCGTGCAGTGCAGAAAGCACTTCAGGCATTTGAAGGCAAGCTAGTTGGCAGATGTATAACAGGTGACATCGGACAATATGACTGTAATTCGTGCTTCAACAAACAAGATGAGATGCATTCAAGGGACCTACTTAACAATCACTCTACAAATCCTCTTCTGGTATCAGGAACATCATATTTGCATCGTGTCTGTGCATGTTGCAGGAATCAACAATACTCTGGCAGATCACCTCAGTCGAGTCAAGAGTACATCACATGAATGGGAGATGGACAAAACAGTTCTATTGACACTTTTCAAACAATGTGGTATTCCAAAAGTCAACCTTTTTGCGACACAAGAGAACATGGTGGTGGGCTACTATTGCAGCAGGGCAGGGAATTCATTGGGGGATGCCTTCATTCTCCTGCGGACAGGAGAACTGTATTACACATTCCATGCATTTCCCCTAATAATGTGTGTGCTCGTGAAGATCAATACAAATGGAACACAATGTATCCTTATCACTCCCTGGTGGCCCAGACAGCCATGCTTTGCCCCACCATACACAATGGCAAAAGGTCAATACTGATGGTTGCCTTTAAGCCCAGTTACCATCTCAACAGAATGGCTGAGTGAGACATCCTGACGTTGAGACACTATGAGTGACAGCATGGAAGCTGTAGATGCTGATTCCGTCTCTGATTTTCACCTGAACCAAGATACCGTTTTGCCAGCATTCCCCTCCCCTCCCGCACCAATGACTCATTTAGAATCCACCTTACATTCTTTGGATGTGCAAAGGACTTTTGCCTTTTATAAGGACAGAACACAAGCCTTTTGAAAATCCCCTCGTTTATTTGCTACTCAGGACACAAGAAAGGGCTTCCTGTATCTTCACAGCATTTTGCTGCATGGGTAGTCAAGACTATCACCCTTACGTATGAAGTCTATAGACTTACCATGCCTACTTCTGTCAAAGCTCATTCACCTAGGGCAATAGTTACACGAGTCATGTTTGACAAAGGTGTTATGATTCCAGACCTGGCAGCAACCTGGACAAGTCCTTCCACTTTAGTGAGGCACTATTGTATAGATAATTGGGCTTGAACCAATTGGTTTTTTTGGAAGAGCGGTCGTGTCATCACTTTTGAGCTAGACACCGACCCTCCACCAGTAAGTCAGCTTGGTACTCGCCCATATGTGTGATGCACAGAGACCATGAAGAAGACAGGTTGCTTACCTGTAACTGTAGTTCTTCAAGTGATCATCTGTGCATTCACATAACCCACCCGTCATCCCCCCTTCAGTGTCGACTTTGATATTGATGCTTGATACTGAGGAGGGGCTCCTCGGTTCTGAGGCCACAACGGCAATCTGAAGGAACGGAGGGACTAGGTGGGAATCCATTAGGACATGCACAGTAGATGGTGGGGGCTGGGTTCCTGCCTAAAACATCTCAGCTAGAGAAGTTACCGAGACGAGGCTCCGCACAGGTGCAAAACCTGTATATGCGAATGCACATATGACCACTCAAAGAACTAGAGTTACAGGTAAGCAACCCGTCTTTGTTTTTTACATAAGCTAACATTATTCTCTGTAATTTATTTATTATTTATTTACTACATTTATATACCGCCCCATAGCTGAAGCTCTCTGGGCGCTTTACAAAAGTTAAAAACAGTGAACATTAAAAAGTATACAAAATTTAAAACCATCCAAAACATAAACAGTATAAAAACAACAGCATCCATTTAAAAACAACAGTTCTGGGGTCCATTAAAAAACAAACAAACTTAGCGTTGTTGAATGCCTGGGAGAAAAGTCTTGACCGGGCACTGAAAAGATAACAATAATATATGTTTAATTGTTTCTAAAGCTAGTGAATAAAAATGCCTAGAGTTTGGATAATAGGCTTTATTCTGTTGACTTTTTTAAGGCAAGTTTTATTCTGTAGAGGGAATAGCTATCAGATTTTGTTAGGGGTTGGGAACAAACTAGATTTCCAAGTGTTTTGGACTTCAGCTCCCAGCATTCTTGACCATTGGGCATGCTGTGAGAGGTTTCTGGTAGCTGAAGTCCAAAACTTCTGGAGATATACTTTCTGCACACCCCTGCAACAGTTTTCTATACAAAAGGGAATATTTCACATATGCTAACAAGAAAACTTTTTTCAGGACATCAAATACAAAGAAAACTCCTGAATGTTAGGAACATACCCAAGGCTGCAGTTTCATGCATCCATGGAATTTCCATCCAAGAATGGAGAAGTTTGTATCCTACGATTATGGAACAAAGATTCCTAATCCTTTATTTATTTATTTATATAGCACCATCAATGTACATGGTGCTGTACATAGTAAAAGAATAAAACAGCAACACCCTGCCACATAGGCTTACATTTTAATAAAATCATAACAGAACAATAAGAGAGGTAATAGAATGCACCAAATAGGCTCAATCCTTGCGGTTACAGTTGAACTTGAGAACATAGGCTTATAAAAATTCTTCGTTTCCCACTGCATCATTAAAATTTGCAAAATACAGGATCATGGAAGCAGAATACATCATGCCAACGTATGTCAGTTGCATAAATGATTTCAGCAAAAAGTACACACACATCAGAAATATTTTTAATCTTCCCTGAAATATATTTCAAAGATACAATACCATTATGAAAAAGATTCCTTCTCCCCTACACAAGCAAGGAAAAAATAAATCCCATCTAGAGGTACCCAAGAGTGAGAACTAAGAGGCTAACCCCAAGGGGGATTCTGTTGGATTACTTCTCTTCTTCCAAGTTCTACCAATTCCAAAGGAGCCAGCAACAGCCTGCGCTAGAGGACACTAGAAACTTAATTTAAAAGCTGAGAGCCAAGCCAATTTGAGCTTCCTACATAGTTAACAGCTCTCAAGTCTAGTTATGCAAACATTTTCAATTGTAAGAGTCCTGTTTTATATTCCAGTATAATTTTTTAGACCTTATGTAGCTGAAGTGTTTGATGTAGGGACTTTTGTCAGAATTTTGAGACAGTCATCATTATATTACTTCTGTGAATTGTTAGCTCTTTTCTGCACCATATGTTTGGCTGCTATATGCATTTACCTTTGATCCATTTTCCCATTCTTTGCTGGTTGAAATATTTAAGTGGCAGATGCTCTTTGATGGTCACAGCAGCATAGGCTAGATAAAGCAAAGTAATGAAAAGAAAGCAACTCCAAAGATAGCATGCAAGTAGAAGTTTCCAAAACTGAAGTTAAAATGCAGGCGTTCTGGCATAATTTATGTTTTCCATATTACCATTTTATAATCAGAATAATTGTGTAAGGTTTTCCTTTCTTGGAGGACAAAAAACAGTATGATACATTGAAGTAAGGAAGCTAGGCTAGTGCAAGGTACATAAGAGTTATGAAGGTTGGCTTTCAATGCTTTTGTTAATATATCTTTAAAAGCTCTTCATAGAATCCTAGAATAGCAGAGTTGGAAGGGGCTTATAAGGCCATCGAGTCCAACCCCCTGCTCAATGCAGGAATCCACCCTAAAGCATCCCTGACAGATGGTTGTCCAGCTGCCTCTTGAAGGCCTCTAGTGTGGGAGAGCCCACAACTTCCCTAGGTATGACAATGGAATCAGTTACCTGATGAGGTTGTGGGCTCTCCCACACTAGAGGCCTTCAAGAGGCAGCTGGACAAGCATCTGTCAGGGATGTTTTGGGGTGGATTCCTGCATTGAGCAGGGGGTTGGACTCGATGGCCTTGTAGGCCCCTTCCAACTCTGCTATTCTATGATTCTATGAAGAGCTTTTAAAGATATGATTAATAAAAGCATTGAAAGCCAACCTTCATAACTTTTAGGTAACTTGCACTAGCCTAGCTTCCTTACTTCAATGTATCATACTGTTTTTTGTCCTCCTTCTTGTTATTGTTTGAATGAAAAATGGCCATTTGGAAATGTAAATACTTTTAATTTCAGGATAGAAAGTGCTGTTTAGTTTAAGAATTAAACTGGAACTGACATAATGCAACATATCTGTGATCAGATCTCCTGTTCCTTAGGAAACAAATCCGCTATGAAGTGGTAGCAGGAGGGTCAGATTTTGATCAGAGCATCACCACTGGAGGACAGAACATTTTATTTTCCCACAAACCATTTTCCCTTATCAAAATCACTTGCTATGTAGACACCTGTATTTTTCTGCTGCAGAGGATCAGGGAAAATGGTGTTTGGAGCACCCATCTTCCAGCACTACTCCTCTGACCAAGATAGGAGCCTCCTGTAGTTGCATCAGGTTTTTTTAAAGGTTAGGTCTGATCATGAATCTGTTGCACCCCATCTGTTTATATCCAACAGAAAGTGTGAGCACTGCTAAGACTATAAGTATGAGATTTCCTCTGCAAAAGGTTTCAGTGAGTTTTACAGAACCAGAACAGGTGTGTAAAGTGGGCTTTGATGCTGAATCTCTGAATGTTCTGGAGTTTTTGCAAGTTCTTCATAGCCAAATCAATGGCAATTTTTGCTGCGATGTTTACGAGAATTTATTAACACTAGCAGATTGAAAGCATTGAGGGAGTGCTATTTTGTTGTTCGTTATGATGAGATTATTATTTATTATTATTATTATTTATTTATATAGCACCATCGATGTACATGGTGCTGTACAGATAACACAGTAAATAGCAAGACCCTGCCGCATAGGCTTACAATCTAATAAAGTTGTAGTAAACAATAAGGAGGGAAAGAGAATGCAAACAGGCACAGGGAAGTGTAAACAGGCACCGGGAAGGGTGAAGCTAACAGTATAGAGTCAGAACAAGCTCAAAGTTTAAAAGCTATAGGGAAAAGAAAAGTTTTTAGCTGTGTTTTGAAAGCTGTGATTGAGTTGGTAGTTCTCAGGTGTTCTGGAAGAGCATTCCAGGCATGAGGGGCAGCAGAGGAAAATGGACGAAGCCGAGCAAGGGAAGTAGAGACCCTTGGGCAGGCAAGAAGCATGGCATCAGAGGAGCGAAGAGCACGAGCGGGGCAATAGTGTGAGATGAGAGAGGAGAGATAGGCAGGAGCTAGACCGTGAAAAGCTTTGAAGGTCAACAGGAGAAGTTTATATTGGATTCTGGAGTGAATTGGGAGCCAATGAAGAGATTTCAGAAGCGGAGTGACATGGTCAGAGCGGCGGGCCAGGAAGATGATCTTAGCGGCAGAGTGGTGGACAGAGACCAGCGGACTGATGTGAGATGAGGGGAGGCCAGAGAGGAGGAGGTTGCAGTAGTCCAACCGAGAGATAACCAGTGCGTGAACGAGAGTCTTGGCAGAAGAGACAGACAAAAATGGTCGAATCCTGGCAATATTATACAGGAAGAAACGACAAGATTTAGCTACTGCCTCGATATGAGGAATAAAGGAGAGCGAGGAATCAAATATAAAGCCAAGGCTACGAGTTTCCTTGACCGGAGTAAGCGTGACATCGTTGACAGTAAGAGAGAATGAGAGATGAGGAGAAGGTTTAGGAGGAAAGACAAGCAGTTCAGTTTTTGCCATATTGAGTTTCAAACGGCGATGAAGCAGCCAGGCTGAGATATCTGAAAGACATGCTGAGATACGATCGTGGACATCAGGAGAAAGTTCCGGAGATGAGAGATATAGTTGTGTGTCATCGGCATACAGGTGATATTGGAGGCCATGAGATTGAATAAGTTTACCCAAGGGCAGCATGTATAGAGAAAACAGCAGCGGGCCGAGCACCGAGCCTTGCGGAACCCCTACTGAAAGGGGAAAGGAGGAGGACGAGCTGCCGTTAGCCGACACGCTGAAAGAGCGACCCTCTAGATAGGAGGCGAACCAGTTATAGACAGAGCCACGTTTTTATTGATGGACACGTTTTTATTGATGGAAACCTCTACAGTCAGATTGTTTCCATTCCACTATTGTTGTTACTGTTAAGCATTGAGAGTTGAGACTACCTGCGAAATAGCTATTCTTCATAGAGTCCTGCTATGTTAGCGAAATTTTATTTTAAAATTAATGACTGTACATATTTAGGAATGAATGAACAGCAGACAACTATACATTTTAGTAGCTAGTTTTATTTTCTGAATAAGGAGTTAAATATTATGATACAAATTTTTGGTAAAGCAATCTGTTCAATGTCCCCAATACAGCAAATGCAAAGTTAATATGAGCATTTCCAAATCACGCTTTTGATTAATACAGATTTGAAATAAAGGCACATGGCTGCTGGAACAAGTTTCAACTGTGGAACCAATCAACTGACATTTATTTCTCATGTAGTATGCCCAAGAAGCCTTACCTCATGTTATCCTTGCAGCCTTTACAACATAATGCATGGTTATTTAAACAGAGGCTTGAGATTTTCTATGTATGACAGCATAAGAAATTTGTTTACCCACTTAATTTTTTCCCCAGTGTAGGAGAGATCTGTTATTTTAAAAAATGTACACATCTGGCTTGAGAATAGAAACATTTAAAGTAAATCAATAATTTTATATTGGTGCAGTGTTGCAGACACAGCTCTAAGTAGAGATCCAAGACAACTGATCACATGTCTGAACAGAACAAGCCTACACTGATTAGCTGAGACAATAAGCCAGACCAAGGATATTTGGCCACCTTGTTCAATAGAGAGGATCTAAGCAGAATAGCTCAACTACTCTAACCTCAGCAATAATTTCCCCAAACATACTTCCACACAAGACAGTTAAAAGCAGCCTGTTCTAGAAAGCCTGATCCAGCTTTCTGGTTTGCTTGATCTCTCTTCACAGTTACTATTGAGGCTGAGGGGTATAACGAAGATAATTCTTGCCCGATGGGAGTTTTTTGGTGCAAACCCCTCCTGGAAACAGCTTTTTAGCCTCTTCATCTTTTAGGCTTGGAATTACCATGACCTGGTCCCCAGGCTTATGAGAAAAGAAGAGGGAAGGAAAACCTTTTGTAAGAAGTACATTTCTAGAAAGAGTTGCAAACACATTTATGCCATTATCTGTCAACAAAGACTAGAACCTTTAATCCATGAATGCATATTGCATTTGTGAAAAACACATTATGGTCTTCCTGATCATGTTTCCACCCAAGCTGGATTATATATTCATGTTTCCACATAGATATTCACCAGTGCATCTCCAAATTATTATGGACATCTCTGCAGTCAGTGAATGCTACATATAAATGCTTAAGGAATGTATACAGTTGCACAAATGCAAGACCAGGGTTTAGTCAAGCAATTTGAAATTCACTCCCATCCCCCCCAATCTCATCACTTCAGGGCAGATTAACTAAATAGCATACCCTTTACTGCTAAAGATCTATGTGCTAAAGATCTATGCCAAAAGAGTAGCAGCCTGAAGAGGCAACCAAATAGCCAGAGACAGAACAAGCGTTTCTATTGTTTTTTGTACCTCATTTATTTTACTACTGCATTTAAATACTGTCTCTCTGCCAAGGCATTCAAGGCAGGTTATAATTAAAACAAGGGATCCTCAACCTTTTGTGGGGCTATGGGCTCATTTCAAAATCTGAGAAACTTTTATGGGCACTACCACGGAATGGCTGCTGAAGCAAGTAACTTGCCCAAGAAACGGAGTACAAGGCGGAAGTTGGATCTGATCTTCAAATGCAAAACATTTGACCACACCGAGTAAAATATCCATTTCCTAGGAGGAAACTTGGTGTTGCTCAGAAAAACACATAAACACAAAACCCAAGCACACAAGCAACATCCCCACGAAAAAGAGTGTGCACACACAAACTAGGCAACACACCTCCCCTCAAAACACATTTAAACACCAAGGCAAAGTGCGTGCGTGCGCGCACGCACACACACAATACCCCCAACAAACAACCCCCCCGGCAAACACACACAAAAGACCGAAATATCCTGCCCCATAACACCCACGAAAGAACACACAGTCCCAAATCTCAGCAAAGTACACATGGCTTCCAGCTACCACACCCTCTTCCTAGAAATGGAAAAAAGAATGGCCCATCAGGAGACCTGCACTTCCTTTTGCAGCATACTCAGCCAGTGCTCCAGGTAAGGGAGCCAAGGGAGGCATTCTGGGGCATGGGGGTACCTGTGGGCTCTACACTGAAGGCCCCAGATTTAGACCACGTAAACTGCCTTGAATGCCTTGACAGAAAAGGAATATGTCAATGCAGTAAAGAAATAATTAAACTGCACTCCTATCCATGTTAGCACCATTTAACACAACAGGACTTGTGTCCAAGTAAACTTCCATAGGCGTGTGTTATAAGGAATGATCAGCAATGTCATTTCATTAGGAACAAGCACAAATAAAATCTTATTACATCCCCACAGCCGAAAGTTGGGAATTGATTGAATCAACTACCACATTGTGTGTTTAAATTATTCTGAACATTTTGACATTGTAAAACTTTAGTATAAAGTTCAGAATCCACAAGAGGAACTGGAGGTCAGGCCTGGAGGAGCTTTCAAAGATATGTCTGCACATTTTTAAATTCCTCAGAAGCCATGAGGACTAGAAGTAGCCTTCCTTCAGCAATGGTACATGCTGACAGGCTTACAGCAGAAGTTCCTCTGACTTAAGTGCTTGGAAGTCACAAGAGTTGTTAGCTTATTTCAATGTCCCCTGCGTAGTTTATCCGACCTATCTGAACGGGAAGCAACTTGACTCTCCTCTTTCCAGAACATGGAAGCTGCATTTACAGAGTTTTATAGTATTTAGGAAGGTATTTACTCTTTGACAACTTCCCATTTTATATAAGCAAACCACAGAATAAAGTAGGCAATGAACTACAAATAGATACCTTCCAGTCAACAGGGGTAGCCACCTTCTTAGTGGCTGTTAGCTGCAGAGAGTCAACTACTCTTAGAATCTCATCAAAGTTTCTTCCAGTGGTTGCCGGGTAGAGGACAGAGAGTTTCAGTTTCTTGTCTGGGCCAAAAATGAACACCTAGAAAAGAAAAGAAAAACTACAGAATGAGAACCCAAAAATTGTGCCACGAGCTACTCTTCTACAGCCTATCTTTCATATTTACTTTTACCCAGTATTTCTTCTTTGGAATTATAGTTCTCCATCTCTTAAGCATGGTCCTTTTTCTATGGCAAAGAACATTTGGGTAACTGCTTTTAGTAGAAAGTAATTTTATGGACGCTATCCCACTTATGCATCTGGCTTACAGTTCTTTGGCCATAATCCTTTGCCCTAAATTAGTAATTCTAAATTGGCAAGATTGTAATAGGGTTTTTTTACTGTTGAAACTGGATTTTCAAATGAATTTTAAATATTCTTGTGCTGCTCCCGACAAAGGAAACTCATCTTCTAATGCTGCTTTACGGCTTGAGGCTGGTGTTATCTCTATCCACATGCAGGTCTGGATGAGGACACTTCCTTATTGGCTGTGGCTGCATCTAACTGCCATGGGTCTGCTCCCCCTGATATTGAGAGACTCCCATAAAAGTAGCTGGATGAAAGCTGCTAATAAGAGGCTAAATTTAGTTGGCTTTTCATTTCAATACCTATTAGGTCTAGGCTTTCCCAAAGCTAAAGAAATTCTGAAACAGCGCTTATTGGACATCGAAAGACAAAACAGCTTGTCCACAATGAGGAAATTGAGTCCTCATCTTAAACTGTCCTCATTTAGTCTTGCAGATAAGACACCGGTATATTTACAGCAGCTCACATACCATAAACATAGAACAGCCTTTTCAAGAGCACGTCTCAATGTGCTTCCTTCTGCGGTTTGCGAAGGCTGCTTTAGGAGAACTCCATACCATAATCGAGTATGCATCTGTGGAGATGGTAACATCGAAACCATTGTCCACATGCTGCTATTTTGCTCTTTGTACAGAAATACTCTGGAAGAGTTAATAACCCCCTTATTATTGCCTTATCCAGGGCATTCAATTGATTATTATGTGAACTTTCTTCTTGAGGATTGCAACAGGATGGTTACAGCAAAAACTGAATTTTTTAGCAATTGCTATTAAAATGAGAGCTGCAATTGCACCCTGAGTTTTAAATTATATAATTTTAGCCTTAACTGTATTTAATGTTTTATTTGCTTGGAGATAGTGAGTTTTATGTGTTAAGGAGTTTGTTTTTTCATGAACTCTGGACATTTATTGTCTGTTTTATGCCTTATGTTCAGTTAATTGTTCTAAATTGTAATGGCCAATGGCTTGGTGCAAATAAAATTTGATTTGTTGATTGACTTGGAAACTCAAAAGACAGGAACAATTCCCTGGAAATGTTTTTATGTAAACTTAGATGCATCTTCCATTCATTTCAGTGGGGCTTGTGTAGATGCCTTGGTAGAATGTGCCTCTTGTACAAGAGCACTCAAGAGTCATAGGAGGCCCAAATTAGCAAATCACAGACAAGAGAAATCTTATTCTGCTGCAACTGCCTCCTAATCACCACCACTGGTGGGCTCATATCAGCAGAAAGACTAAGGGAGCAATCCACCCATTAACCCACCATCTGTCTTTCTTAGCTAAAATGGAAATGCAGCTGCTGCTGGTATAAACTACAGATCTCAGGTTTTGAGTTTTTTTTAACATTTCTAATATAATCTGCTTTATAGGCTTTGGATTCCAGATTTATTTAATTTATTTATTATTTATTTATTTATTTATTTATTTTATTACATTTATATACCACCCCACAGCCGAAGCTCTCTGGGCAGTTTACAACAAATAAAGTTACTCCACGTTATTTTTAGATTTAAAGCCTACCCCATCCCCAAAGCTATATTGTAACATTTTGTTATTCATCCTAGCAAATAAACCCATTAAGCAAAGTTACTTATTTTCACTATACAAGAAGGGAATGGAGACAGATAATGTATTGTCCAAGGGCACTCCAGGGTTCCATGAATCTAAAGCCAAGTCAGCTGAATGTAAGGCAAAGACATCTACTGTCTTCTGCCTACGGACTGGCCAATAATGCTATTTCATATATGGGATTTCAAGCAGAATGTTTTAGATGCTCTGCCATCTATCATTACTACAATCATGCTAAATTGTCAACACTGTCTAAATAAAGGGTGGGAAACCTTTTTCAGCCCAGGGACTACGTTTTCTTGAGGTTATCCCCCATGGGCTCCATGCCAAGGCTGCATACATAACCTATTCACACACATCCCTATATCCACCTTTGCCCCCCACCCATTGAAATGCCATCACCTTGTCTTCCCAACGACCCACTGTCACTCCATTCTCAGTCTTCCCCCTCCTCTCGCCATCTGTCTGTCCAGTTCCTCCATCCCTTCACTGGCTCAGCTGATGCCCTCTCCTACTTCTCAGTAATTTCCCACAAATTAACTGAGTAGCAGGGGGAGAACAGGGAAAGGAGGTTGAAACCCAGCAGATCTGCAGGAAACAGATGAGAAGTAAGGGAAACTGGGCCACAGGGGCGGGGCCAGGAAAGTAGGTGGACCTTGAGGAGAGTCCAGCAAGATCTGGCATCTGACCCACGGAGTAGACATTCCCCATACCTGGTCTAAGTGGTAAATAATTATATGAGAAAGATGGAAGAAGAGCTAGTAATCTGAATACTTACAACACGAGCAGTCAGAGGCATGTCATCTTTGTCTCTCTCATCTGGGTCTAGCATGCCCAGCTGGACTGCAAGTTCTCGCTTTGCATCAGCAATTATTGGAAATGGGAGCTTCTCTGTGGCCTCATCACCATTGTAGGCATTGACGTCCTGCAGGGTAGGAAAATCATTAGTGTTTGTCACCAGTTTACTAATCTACACAGCTTGGATGTGCACAACTAATATCTCAAATTGACATTGATATCCAGTAAATGTCCCAAGCACAAGAGCCCTAAGCTACCAAACGGACCATATACCTGAGAAAGTAAACATGCATCTCACAGCCATGATGTGGCCCGATCCGGATTTTTAGCATGGTGTGGAATTTGCGAAGACTGAATGCTAAAAACAGAAGAGACCAATAGATCACACAGTATGAGATCAACTGGTTCGCCATTTAAGTTCCCAGCCACACACACCTATGACGGCTTACTATGCTCAGATAATAATAAACAACACTGAAACGAAACTGATCAGCACCTATAAATAAATGCAAAATCATTCTTTAGTTGGAAGGCACTACAAAAAGATTTTAAAATGGAAATTAATGTTTTGTGTATCTTGTTCCAAGGAGGTGTCTTTCAAACTGTTCCAGGGACTGGGAGTTCCTCAGCAGTAATGGCAGACAGTGATCCTTGGAGAGACAGCTTACCCACCACTACCAGCCTTTCTCTGTATTAAGAGGCATTCGAAAGCTCCACCATAGTGCCCTAGAACAAGCATGAGCAGAAAACAGATGGGCATCTCCAGATGTTTTGGGCTTCAACTCCCAGAAGCTCCTGCTAGTATAGCCAATGATCAGGAATGGTGAGAGTTGAAAACATCTGGAGATCTACTTTCTGCCCACCTTTTCTAGGGCACTCTCAATTAACACAGAGTGATAGTAGAGCCCAATATGCCTAGCCAGTACCCAGCATGAACACATAACGTAACTTAAAACATGCCTAGAATCCTCTAAAATGTTTCACAGTTTTGTGACAGACAAGTCAACGTGGGAAGTGTTCTTTGAAAGTAGGAACTGGTCTAAAGTAATATCTGTAGCCCTAGATTGTGGCAACAATCTAAAGTCTTGATACAGGTCAGCTTACAACTCTACCTTCTCATGTACATGTTTTCTTTTCAAAACAGAAGCTTTCTTGCAAGCTGCAGTTACTGAAAAGTAAAGACTAAGGCCATGGTCTTACATGCACTTTGATTTAGTTCTCATTGAGGTGGCAAACCTCTATCTGGGCTGTTCCGCTGCAGGTGGGGCTCACATATTTCTCCTTCATATCAGATCATTTCTGGCACCTAAAAACATGCATATCAAGAATAGGGGTTCTAGGCTAGCCCACTTAAAAGGTAGTTTTCCACATATATGAAGCTTTTCTGTATTTAGGAGCATTCATAGTGAGTGCAATCCTATGCATATCTACCCATAAATAAGTCTTACTGAGTTTAATGGGAATTACTCCTAGTAAGTGGGTATAAGACTGCAGCTTCCATCATGCAATGCCTCATCTGCAACATGTAGCCATATAGCCCACATACATGCTTACTACCTCAGTGAGAACTAGGCTTGCATATAATTAGGTTCCATTGAACTTTGTGGCAATACTTACTAACCCTATACATGTTTACTCCGAAGTCAGCCCAATTGTCTCTCAGGCCAGGATTACTCAAAAGAAACATGCTAACCACCTTTCTGGGGACACGACTAAAATATTTCATGATTAATGCAGGTTTACAAGACTCCGTTGTCAACAAAAAAATTGGAGTTCCTTCCGGTAAGTAAAACTTTAAGCTACAGGGAAAGTTACAGTTAACCAAGACTACTATTCTCATTCAGCCAAACAGTAAGGCAAAGGCATTTCAAAGGAAGTTGCTAAAGACCAATCTGGTTATTGAAAATATTTAAGAGGACTTCGGTTATAGTACTATACTACCACCACAAAAGAAACCTTTAAAGTTTGAAACAAATTTCTTTATCTAGACAGATGCTATAAGCTTCCCCCGCTGTGCAGCTGAATCACAGGCTACATCACATGCATGAAAGGCCACAGCAGAGCGATTCTGGAGCGAATCTACCTACTAAATACAACTGCACTAAGGAATATTGATAAAGTTTGGTAGCTAACAGCAAATGTGGGTTAACACATTTTGCCGCAGTTGTGCTGCTGCCATTTTAAATATGCAGCCTCCCACTGGCCTAATCGGAGGTTGCTCCATGATTTGCAAACCCAGACACTACAGCTTAATCATGAAGTTAAACAACCCAAATTTAACCTAAAACTATTTGTAGGTTAACTTTGGGTTGTTTAACTCATGATTAACCATAATGCCCACGTTTGCACATCACAGAGCAATCTTAAATTGGGCTGATTGAAGGTTGCATATTCAAAATGGTGGTGGCGCATGACCCCAGCAAATCATTGATTAATGCATGCTTTGCTGCCATTACGTGCAAACCATGTCTGTTTCACATAAAGGCTGTGTTCAGACAACACAATAGTCAATGGTGGGTTAATAGTCAATTCCACAGTTGATTATTGAGGGGGCACTCCCTACACAACATGATTATAATCAACCATGGTTTGAATTAAGGCCAGTGGATTATTAGTCAATGGTGTGTTTGATTGACACATCCCCTGCCCTCCCCCCTTCTCCTGCTGGTATCCCATCAGCCATTGTGGACTAGAGCAGCAGCCACTACTTTGGTCACTCTTGCCAGAGGACTCTGTAACTGCTGAAAATAGCCAACTGTGTGCAACAAAATAGACAACGGTGCTAATAATTTCAGTAATAACCAACCGTGGTGTGAAGAACTCTGGCAGATGACACAATAACAAACAGTTGACTATTTAACCCACCGTTGGTTATTGAGTCATCTGAACTCAGTCTAAGAGTGGAAATGGAATAGAGAACACAGTAACAAAGTTGTTACAAACGGAAGATTAGGCACTTGTGTACCACAATGTGATGGGAGATTGAGAAGACGCAGCTTAACTCGTCTAGAAACATAAGATACTTGATTCTTTGGGACCATCTGTCTGCTTTTTCCCATTTAAAGCTTTATCTGAATTTTATGCATAAAATCTAAAATTTAAGCCATTCTGGTAACCTTTTCAGCTGAAGAACTGAGTAAAATGCTTTAAATAAATAAAATTTGCCTTGAAGGTCCTAGATATATTAAAAAGGGGTTTTTATTAATTCTTTTTGAGGCATACAGCTTATTCATTCTTATCCACTAGTTTATTCACTAGTTTATTCAGCTGAAATGCAAATACAGTTCTAGAGAATACAATGTTTTGATAGCTAATACTTTAGCCATAGAAATGAAGCAGTCAGTATCAGCCTTTCTTTGAACTGCATTGTAAAAGAACTTATTCTGAAATTTATTTCCCCTTTCAGGAGAACACTAACGTTATTTCACTCAGCATAGATGGCACCTTGATGTTTTCATTGACGATTCAACATAAATGTTACTATTCACCTAACCTCCAATCTGTTCTGAAGATAATCCAACCACGATTCACTCTTTTTTCAGATATTAGATTTGACTTATTTATATTTGTCTGTTTATATCCTGACCTACAACCAGTATATAGGCATTCAAACATGTTTCTCTAGAAAAAGGATTGCTTTTTTGTTTTACTTTCTGGGTAAGCAGTTGAATATTTTTTTTAAAAAAAAAACTGCAAGTAAGGGTAATAGCAGCATAACATCTTTACTAAATAAACTACATTCACAAATAAGCAAGCTTTCAAATTCAAGCTAGCTCACTATTTTGGCTTTTTGTTGAACTTAATAAAAGTATTATGCTACTCTTGCAGGTCGTATTTTTCAAATGGACCAACGTTATGCTTTTTGCTTTATTTTTTTGTAAATAAGAGATTGCCTTTCATCTTTGACAAAACACTTATTTCCACTTATAAATGGACAAATGAAGTTAACTGTAATCGATAACTATGCAACTAGTGTTACTAACTCCAGGGTCTAAGCAAGTATAAAGCAAACCCAGATACTAACAAAAGAGGTTTCCAGTTTGCATAATCCTATTTTGCATCTGCTTTATATGCACTTCATGATCTGGAGTTGAGAAAGCATCAAGCAGAGCCTTGGAAGGAGACCATCTTTGCCTGACAGGACCTTTCCACCCCATTGGCCTTGATACACTCTCTCCACCAAATAATATGACTTCACAACCACCAAAGTAGTTATTTAAATTCTAGAAATTTTGCGCTTCTGTTGTTCTCTCAAGACAACGGACAAGCTTGTCAGGATAGCATACTAGTATCTGAACTGAACCAGAGCGTTATCATGTTAACACAAAGGGATGAACACATGGCAACTACAAAACAAAGAATGCATGTTAATCACAGTTCACCAAGCATTTTTTCATTCACATCAAAAGGAGCTTGGGCTGAACTGATCTACCTTGAGGAGATGCAATGGTAGGGCTATAGTACAGTAGCAGGAACACTGTATGGGTCAAGAAGCTTGCCAAATGTTTTAAAACCGACAGCCAATCCAAAGTTCTCTTTAGTTACTTGCGGTCCAACTACTTGGCTGACATACTCCCCCACCTCCCAAGTAAGTGCAAGGAGGATTTCTGAAGTTTTTCTTTGCGTTTTAGACTACTGTATTTTCCGGCGTATAAGACGACTTTTTAACCCAGGAAAATCTTCTCAAAAGTCGGGGGTCGTCTTATACGCCGGGTGTCTAGGGCGGGTGCTGTAACTTCCAAACTTACTGTTTGGGTTCTGAGGGTGTCAGGGGTTGAGGCAGGCAAAGGGAGCGTGAGCTCCTGAGTTCTGTGTGTGTGCGTGTGAGAGAGAGAGAGAGAAAGCGAGCGAGAGAGCGTGAGGGAGGGAAGGAAGGAGGAGAGTGAGGGGGGGCGAGCAACTCCTGACGGAGGTCTGTGTTCTCTGTGTGTGTGCGTGTGTGTGTGTGTGTGTGTGTGTGTGAGAGAGAGAGAAAGCGAGCGAACAAGAGAGCGCGAGGGAGGGAAGGAAGGAGGAGAGTGAGGGGGGGCGAGCAACTCCTGACGGAGGTCTGTGTTCTGTGTGTGTGTGTGTGAGAGAGAGAGAGAAAGCGAGCGAGAGAGCGTGAGGGAGGGAAGGAAGGAGGAGAGTGAGGGGGGGCGAGCAACTCCTGACGGAGGTCTGTGTTCTCTGTGTGTGTGCGTGTGTGTGTGTGTGTGTGTGTGTGAGAGAGAGAAAGCGAGCGAACAAGAGAGCGCGAGGGAGGGAAGGAAGGAGGAGAGTGAGGGGGGGCGAGCAACTCCTGACGGAGGTCTGTGTTCTGTGTGTGTGTGTGTGAGAGAGAGAGAGAAAGCGAGTGAGAGAGCGTGAGGAAGGGAAGGAAGGAGGAGCGCGAGGGGGGGCGAGCAACTCCTGACGGAAGTCTGTGTTCTGTGTGTGTGTGCGTGAGCTTGTGTGTGTGCGTTGGAAGAGGGGTAGTCTTATACGGCGAGTATATCCCAAACTCTATATTTTAACTGGAAAAGTTGGGGGTCGTCTTATACGCCCAGTCGTCTTATACGCCGGAAAATACGGTAACTGCAGCTTGTTGTGACATCCAAACCTGTACAAACTTCAGTTAGTGAAACCTGTGGTTTTCAAAGCTGGCTTGTTTCCATAAACCATTTTTGGGCTTGTTGGCACATTTGATAAACTGCTGTGTGCACCACCACAAAATGCCTAATCAATGGAATGTTACCTTAGTGTCTCTATGGATCTTAGGCTGCGTTTTATTCAGCAAAAACGTTGATTTCATCTCTATCGGACACCGTGACATCTCTTTAATAAGGAATTGTCTAATTCAGCCAATTGCTAACAGTGTAATCCATGTGTTTTAGCAATGTCCAGTACTTGTATCTTTTGGGGAGGAGGCTATTACACAAACATATTTTGTACTGGAACAGTCTTTAATATTCATTAATGTACACATTCTTTTAAATTATTTACCTGCTTCATGGAAATTAACAGATAGTCAACATCAATGGATTCTCCGTGCCCTTTTGACAGCTAAAAGACTGATATTACAGCAATGGAAGGATAAACACCAACAATGCAATGGATGGAGGACCTTTCAACACAAGTCAAAATTTGAATGGGTGGCATATAGACACCACCTTCAAGTGAATACTTAATTTGATATTTGGTCCACCTTTGTTGAAGCCCATGTATAATTGCTAGACAGTTGTATGCATTTCATATGTATTCATTACTATGGATATATACAAATTTACTAAGTATATTAAAAATGGGGAATTTTTTTTAAAAAAGTAAAAAATATTTTGTGAATGCCTCCAGGCACCATATTGGGGACCCCACCATAGCTATTAACCATAGTTAGGGTTTGGACATAAATGTTAAACTGTGGTTTATGTAAAACAGAAGCTGGAGCTTCTGATCTCATTACAGCTGTGCTAGAGCAGGAGAAGGAAGCATGCAAGCCTGAGATTCATCTTCATAAGGCTAAACCATGGTTTAGGGTTGTGCAAACCAGGCATACAAGTCCTATACTCCTTCAGGTTACTGATGCCCCAGTTTCATTTCAAAATACCTTGCTCCAAGAGAGATGGTCATTAACATCATCAATAGAGAGGGCTATCATTTTAATGTTCCGCTTCGCAAATTCAGGTGCTAGCTTTGCTGCTCGGCCAAGCTCTGTCGTGCATACTGGTGTAAAGTCCCGGGGATGAGAGAATAGGATGCCCCATCTGAAAAAGAAAAAGAAACACATGGCAAAGTCTTGATGAGCAGTGCACATTGAAGGCTAGTGGTACCCAGCATACTTAACCTATCTTAAACAAACTGAACAGTTGTTTATATTTTTACATTAGTTCAAAAGTGGGCAGCCTATGGCCATCTGGGGCTAATGGAAATTGTGGCGCTCCAGATGCTGGACTCACAGGTTGCCCGCCACTGCAGGCAAAGTTAAACAAGCTGAATATGAGCCAACGGTGTGATGTGGCTGCAAAAAAATCAAATGCTATTTTAGAATGCATTAATAGAAGTATAGCTTCCAAATCACACGTGGTACTGGTTCCCCTCTATTCGGCACTAGTTAGGCCTCATCTTGAGTATTGCATCCCGTTCTGGGCACCACACTTCAAGAAGGATGCAGACAAGCTGGAGGGAGTTCAGAAGAGGGCAACCAGGATGATCAGGGGTCTGGAAACAAAGCCCTATGAGGAGAGACTGAAAGAACTGGGCATGCTTAGTCTGGAGAAGAGAAGATTGAGGGGAGACGTGATAGCACTCTTCAAATGCTTGAAAGGTTGTCACACAGAGGAGGCCCAGGATCTTTTCTCAATCATCCCAGAGTGCAGGACACAGAATAATGGGCTCAGGTTGCAGGAAGCCAGATTCTGGCCGGACATCAGGAAAAACTCCCTGACTGTCAGAGCAGTACGACAATGGAACCAGTTACCTAGGGAGGTTGTGGGCTCTCCCACACTAGAGGCTTTCAAGAGGCAGCTGGACAACCATCTGTCAGGGCTGCTTTAAGGTGGATTCCTGCATTGAGCAGGGAGTTGGACTTGATGGCCTTATAGGCCCTTTCCAATTCTTTGATTCTATGTTTCTTGCTTAGCCTTCTGTTTTGTTTTGTTTTAGTTATCTTTACTTTGGCATCCATTCCCTTAAGCAACACCAAGTTTTATTCCCACTTATCTAGAGCTTTTAATCCCCAGTCATTAAGAGCAATCACATAATGAACTGACGCATCACACAATGCTAAAGGAATTAATCTCTTGACCACCACTCCCATTTCTGCTCTACTAATTGCCAATACTGCTCCACCTCTCATAAATGGCCTCTTTGCATTTCTAAGTCTTTGAGGCATCACATATCACAAAATAAAGATTTTCACAATAGCACACATCCTCCCAAAGTCCTTTGACCCAGGTGCCAGTTCCTGTTTAGCAACATACTATAAACCAGCAATGCTTAAGCCCAAATTGAACAATACAACCAATTTCTATGCTGTCAAGGACTGGCATAACCATTTTAGGCAGCTAATCAAATTACTGTACTGTTTACACAGCAAGGTTATGGGTACAAACTGGTTTCCTTTGTTATTCTTTAGAAATGAATAAAAAGAGTCACTGATTTCCGTGAAACGCACACCCTAATCCTCCAGGGAGTATGGGACCTTTCAGAAAATGTGCTGCAACTATAACATTATATAAATATATGTTTACCTTATAAGCCCACAGCCCAACCCAAAAAAAAAGGCATTTCAGAAGATGTTTCAAAGTACTCCTAGAATTACTGAATTTATGTTTTAGAACTTACAATGTACACATTAAAGTTACATGGAGGCCAGTAAGATGAGAAGATTCCGTAAAGTGAATTGTGTAACAAGCAAATAGGCAATATTCATATAATTTCCATACAGTAGTCAAAACTCTTTCTTTTAGGGTGACCATATGAAAAGGAGGACAGGGCTCCTGTATCTTTAACAGTTGCGTAGAAAAGGAAATTTCAGCAGGTGTCATTCGTATATATGGAGAATCTGGTGAAATTTCCTCTTCATCACAGCAGTTAAAGCTGTAGGAGCTATACTAGAGTGACGAGATTTAAAAGAGGGCAGGGCACCTGCAGCTTTAACTGTTGTGATGAAGAGGGAATTTCATCAGGTTCCCCATATATACAAATGACACCTGCAGAAATTCCCTTTTCCATACAACTGTTAAAGACACAGGAGCCCTGTCCTCCTTTTCATATGGTCACCCTACTTTCTTTCAGATCTACACACTAGCAATAGTAAAGCACAACTGTGATTACATTGGACTCATTTCACATCCTCTTGCTATCCTAATACACATTCCTTATGTGGGAAAAACATCAAAGCCACATGCTGAGGACAGGGAATCTCCTCCCAGAAATCCAAACTTTTTAACTTGTGACCTGAAAACACTAGTTGAGCTACTACATTACTCATAATGATGCCTTCCTTTCCATTGGGCTGCCTTGACCTCTGAATGCAAAAGTGAGGAACCTGCATCTGCAGGGCTCTGCTGCAACACCACAAATGTTGCAGAAAGTGCAAGTGTGGCAAATAGGCCTTAGCACTGGAAGAAGAGTCACAAATTCCCGTTGTCTCAAGGTAAGTTAGGAAAAGTTTTGAAACCCCTACCCTAAAATATCTCTTTGTTAGTTTCAACATGTGTTTTGCAACTCTGTAGGGTTGTTTCCCTACTCCGATGATGGCAGGTGCATTAGAATTGCCACAGAGCATACAATAACCAAACCAAAAAAGAAACTGCACTGCACATTAAGAAGTCTTTCCTAGTTCTTAAAGGATACATTAAGAGCAATTCTACGTATGTCTACTCAGAATGTCTACTGAGTTTACTGGGGCTTACTCCAAGGTAAGCGCATATAGGATTGCAGACTAAGTTCTTCATTTACTTTGCAGCTAAATACTTTTCTGTTCTGCAGTCTTGGCTTAAGCCTGTATATTGCAAAGGTCCATTCTGTGATAAAACATGACACATTGAGCCTTCACAAACTGTGCCAAGCAACAATAATCCATTATTTGCTCTCCACTGCCACACCTCCTTGTGAAGTAACTGCCTTGGAAATGCATTTTAATGCTTAACCATGGTATTGCAACAATAAAGAGAGCAAATATTTACTAAGCCAGTGAGCACTACAATTTGAGATTTAAAAAAGCTGAACAACGAATGCGGAAATGTTTGTATTGCCACATCTTTTCAAAATAGCCACACTATTTCAAAGAGCTGTAGCTGATTTATGCAAAGTGAACAGTCTAAAGGTTTTTCTCCTTGTTCTATAAAACTTGAACTGTAACACAGCTATTGCAAAATTAATTATCACCATGTAAATCTCCTCATCTTCAACTGGAAAAGTGGTCATTCAACCTGAGACAGCTGTAGCAATTGGCTTGGTTGCAATTGACTTAGCAGTTCTGAATCACTGAAAGAACTGAATTTCATATGAGTTTACAGTTCTAGCCTAGAAGAACTGTTATAGCATTGCTGCCTACGTGAGCAATGAAACTCCAACATACAATCCTCATGTACTTGCTGTTTGCACAAATGGAGATGTTTTTACAAATTCACTGCACATGTCTAGTACAGCTGAATCAGGGAAATACAGCGGATCTGTTTCATTTGGATTTAAAATACAACATTGGGTGCAAGTCCTAATGCTTTTTTAAATTTAGCATTAGTAAGCGGCCCAGTTTGGATAACCATCTCTCAGTTTATTAAACAGTGATCTGCACAAGCCTTTTTCCTATGCACACTGCACCTTTGTGGCATTGATAACCATTGTTTCCCAGTTTGGACAAAACAGGAGACTATAATTTGATTAAAGCATGCTGCAAAGGGAAGAGCCAAAGGGCTGTGTGCATAAGTAAAAGCCTTGTGCACCTCTCTTAATAAGTAAGTCAAAATATGATCATCCAAATGAAGCCAACATTGCCTAGAAATGAGATGGTGTAAAATTGTAAAAGCCTGCCTGGTGCACATTTGTAGCAGCAAAGAATTTCAGTGATTTCAAAAAAGACATTGGGTGAAAACTCATGATGCATATTTCATAGACTGAAACTGGTAGCTCAGATTGGGGGGGGGGACCTGGAATGAGGAAAGGTTCAATTACCACCTAACACCATATTCCTACCTTCACCTCTTTTCAAAGCATTAGTAGACTGAGATTCAGAGATGCCTCTGAAGGCATTTTTGCATCATTCATGGCTTCTAGCAGACCATAGTATAGATGCATAGAGTAATCTGTAGTGCAAGAAGATGGATTTGCCAATATCTCCCAGTTTAATAGACCCATAAAGATTATAGACTGCCTGCACTTCCTACAACATGCTTTTGTCCAAGTTCCTTTTGAAATAGTGAATCAGACTTTGTAAAAGAATCGATAATCCTCATGGTTTTGAAGATAAGGAACAGGAGGACTATCCATTTAAAAAGGCACGGAGTAGGATCCAACAGTGCCCTACAACTGGCAACAAGCGTTGCCTGTTCCCTACCACCAATGGCAGCAATGTAGCAGTTCTGGCGGTACGCCCCCAAATGACTGGAAGTGCAAGTTTTTGGAAGGGCAGGTCACGTCTTCCAGAAACTCGTGTTTTTTGTGGTTTGGTGCTTGCCTTCCCAGAAACGCTACATCACTGCCACCAGTGGTAGAGGCTGCACACAAGCCACTACAGCCAGCCACACATGCACCAGAATTGCTGGTTTTCACCACCAGCTGTAGGACACTGTTGGATCCTACCCACAGTAAACAGCAAGCAAATTGCCGAAATAGAGCGATCTTATATACGTTTACTCATACGTCCCACAGTTTAATGGGGCTAACTCCCAATTCAGTATGTTTAGGACCACATAGTCCCACTGTGTATTCCAAGCCCATTTTAAGACTTTTAGAATTCTGAGACCAGAAATTCAATGGTTTGTACAAGTTAACATATCCTTACATTAAATCAACATAATTCATTCAGTGCTTTAGGGACCAGCAGATATTTTCCTCTTGCTTTATATAATGGAGGAATAAGTTTGAAAAATATTTAGGACAGAATAGTGTCTATGAGAACTAGGTTGATGGACTTTTGTTATATGCATATAATATAACAGATGTTAACATGCCATTTCTAGATAGCATTTTGGAATGGAAGTCAACATCACCTGTGTTGTAATGGAAACTGCAAATACATTTCTGGAATGTCTCTTAATTTCTTCTGATCATACATTCATATATTTAGGCCAATTTAAATATATATTAAAGTACATTCCAGGTTTAATTGGATGCACTTCTGAATAAACAACATAAGATTGTACTGTTAAGGCTGCACAGTCCTATGAAGACTTAACTGGGAACAGGCTCCACTGAATTATTTGGCACTTGAAAGCAAACCTATCCAGGATTGCCCAGCGTGATTCCCTAATTTTATTGGAGCACCCCTGGTTTGCTCCCAGTTCTCTGTTTTTATCTAGCACCTGCCACTACAATTAGATTGTAATAGGAGGTGGCTGCATTTCATTCCACTTAATTGTTAATCCTATTTGGAAGGACAGAAGAACTGTTCCAAATTCAGAAACCTTTTGATTCAAGTACTCATGGAATCCAACTACTGCCAAATCTTTTAAAAGAAAATGTCCAACTTAATACCAATCTACTCACAGAAGTATAAAGCACCGGGTGCTGGAGGCTCTATTCCTGCCCTTCCTTCCACACGGGGAAACAGAACCCAAAACGGCCTCCCATCCCACGGCCAACAGCGCTTGTTGAGCACGAGGGATAGACGGCGAGTAAGGCAGCGTAAACAAACCCAGTCCAGCCGATACTGCTGCGGCTGCTTCTTCTACTGCCACCACTCCTGTTACTCACGAGTTGCCGAGGAACTCGTGGAAGCGGATCCGGCCGTGCGTGGTGTCCGCCTGGAAGTTCGGCGCTTCATCTCCCAGCAGCAGGCCCGGCATGGCGACAGCGAGGGCGACAAGGCGACTCAGCAACGTCCGTCCGCGGCGAAGCCAAGACAAGCTGGAAGCGCACAGAAACCAGCTTCACACCCAGGGCGGAGGGAAGCAGGCGTGGTTTGGAAGGGGCGTGCAGAAATGCCCATCTTCCATTGGTGCCCGATGCGCGCCGAGGGACCGATCCTATGCAGGGGAAAGTTGCGGCCCCCTCGGCGGTCTGACTCTGAGAAGCAAGCCTCGCCCGCTACGTTTCATGCGGCAGTTCTCCCACCCTGCGTAGGAATGATTGCAAGCAGAATCGCAAAGCTCTGTGCGCGCTTGTCCTAATGGATCGGGCTAAGGGAATGATTGAATATGTTTCGTCGGAAATCCGACCTAAGGGTTTCAGTCAGATGTATAAGATGTGTGCTTAGGACTGCAGCTGAAATTGCCTCTTGACTTGATGCAAAACACTGTGTCAAGGAGCCAGTCACCTGCGCGCGCCCCACCCCGGTCTGACATGCCCAGGGCCAGTGCCAGACTATTTTGCGCCCTAGGCAAGGTGAGCTACTTGCACACACACACACACCCAAATTGTGCGGAAGTCCAAACGTGTGCGCTGAGTGGAGAGCTGGGACTGGCTCACTTCGATTTGGGACCGAGCTGTCTGGAATTCACCAGGACTTTCTTCCATGCGAACGCAACCCGCTATGCAACCTGGCGTCCCGATCCCCTCCGCACGTTTACTCGGGGGAATAAGGCTTCTGAGTAAGGAGGCATAGGCGGAACGGGCCGCACTGGTGCCTCCCAGTGCAACGCTTTCTCAGATGCAAGTCCCGTTGATCCACACGCTCAGGATCAGGAAGCAGGAGAGTTTGCCTTGCGAGGAGTCCACAAGTCCCTAGCTTTCCTGGGGGGAGGGAGAGGGAATCCTGCTTGCCTGCCTGCCTGGACATCGAGGCCTGTTTGAGGAGAGAGGCGAGGCGACCCAGTGCCCTTTCCTCAGGAGTAAGGCAGAGGCTGGCTTGGGCCAGGGTCAAGCTTGCCACATGCTTTTTCTTCTTCTGGCAGCCTCCCAGCTCTAGGAGAGCAGCTTCCAGGCAGAAGTCTGAATGTGGAGCCCTCCACCCCACCCCACCCCAGCGTCCCTGGCTTCGCTTTGGCTGGGCGAGCGCGGGGCGCCATCTCGCCCGCCCAGGCCCAGCTGAATCCTCAGGCCGGGCTGGGCCAGCTCACAGCCAACAATGCGCGTGAGTGCTGCGTGGCACCCGGTGCCCCTCTTATCTTGGCGCTCTAGGAGGCCGCCAGAGTGGTCTCTATGGTAGCACCGGCCCTGAACGCGCCAGAAATAACAGCCACACCACAGTAGGGTTCAAAACAGTTTATTAAATGCACACACAAGGTCTGGTAGGGTTCCCACGTCCCAGGGCCAGAACAACACAAATGGGGGAAAGACACAGCACAAAAACAAGAAAGGCAGGAAGGACAAACACAACATACACACTCACACACTCAACCCTCCCCCCTGCTGAACAAGCAGCCACTCCTTTCCCAAGACATCCAGCCCTTAAACTAACTTTTACACAAACTCTACCTCTACGGGCCGTAGCCTCACAGACAGAAAAACATTCTCTCTCAGCCTATGTTACCAGGATCCATACTGCTGCAAGGAAGCCCCGCAAATCAGCTCAGTTGCACGTACAACAGGGGAATATCAGCTATCGGCCAGGTGCAGAGTAGGATGATTCCACACAGTGATTACTCAAGGTCTTTGACAGCCGGGTCACAGATCTGCCCATAGACCAACTTTGTCAGTAATCTTAAAGGGACCTCACCCCCCAAGCCCATCACACACTGTAGTCGCTCTCTTTTCCCCTCTCCCAGCCTTTTGGAAGATGGAGCCACGAGTTATATTACTGGATGAGTTTGGACAATGGCTGAGTTTGGACAACACGCTAATCAATGGTTGACTTCCATTTTGTTCCTATTATACACCCACCCACCATTGATTAGCATGTGGTCCGAACTCAGCCGATGTCTTCCCCAACCAATTCCCTTTAAAGGTACTAAAATAATCAGCCCATGACCTCTGGAATACACAGAGACCTATTAGGTAATATGGCTATTACCTATGAATCACCTAGTTGCTAACCCAAAAGTAAAAGAGAGCTATGGAAGAGACCAGTGACCGTGGCAATATTTTTATTTATTTATTTATTGCATTTTAATACTGCTCAATAGCTGAAGCTCCCCAAGCCGTTCACAAAAACTAAAACTATTCAAAGTATAAAACAAACACTATAAAAACATGATTTATTTTTTTTATAAATAATCACCTTACGCCAGTCCTTTTACAACTTCATTGGCTGCCAGTCCAGGTCCGGGCCCAATTCAAAGTGCTGGTATTGACATTTAAAGCCCTAAATGGTTTGGGGCCAGGTTATTTGAAGGAACGCCTCCTCCCATATGTACCTGCCCGGACCTTAAGATCATCCACAGGGGGCCTTCTCCGTGAGCCCCTGCCAAAGGAAGTGAGGCAGGTGGCTACTAGGAGGAGGGCTTTCTCAGCTGTGGCACCCCGGTTGTGGAATGAGCTCCCCAGAGAGGTCTGCCTGGCCCCTACATTGCACTAATTTTGTCGCCAACTGAAGACCTTTTTATTCTCTCAGTATTTTAACACTTAATTTTAACTTAAATTTAAATTTTACTGTTCTAACTCTGTATTTTAATCTTATATCAATTTTGCTGCGTGGTTTTATCCTGGTTGTGCTTTTTATATTGTATTTTGTATTTGTGCTTTTAACCTGTTGGTTGTTTTATTATGGTTTTAATTTTTGTGAACCGCCCAGAGAGCTCCGGCTATTGGGTGGTATAAAAATGTAATAAATAAATAAATAAATAAATAAATAAAATATTACTAGGATAACCATATGAAAAGGAGGACCGGGCTCCTGTATCTTTAACAGTTGCATAGAAAAGGGAATTTCAGCAGGTGTCATTTGTATATACGGAGAACCTGGTGAAATTCCCTCTTCATCACAACAGTTAAAGCTGCAGGAGCTATACTAGAGTGACCAGATTTAAAAGCGGGCAGGGCACCTGCAGCTTTAACTGTTGTGATGAAGAGGGAATTTCACCAGGTTCTCCATACATACAAATGACACCTGCTGAAATTCCCTTTTCAATACAACTGTTAAAGATACAGGAGCCCTGTCCTCCTTTTCATATGGTCACCCTAATTATTACACTATTCTGGAAGGTGGAGGTTCGGGGCAGAACTAGCCGCTAACTAGGGTTTTAGATCAGAAAGTAATGGATACGAAACGTTTAAAAGAAAGGGCCCGTTCCTGGTAACACTTCCATGGATTTAATCCCATTGATATTTCACTACTAGCCTCAACTGGCTTTCACATACAGAGCATGTTTTAGGGTCCTATACAAAACCAAAGTCGTAAAATTGCTTTGAAGTAAATGTTGCTTGCAATCTGCTGCCTTCTTTATTGGAATAGCATCAAATGGCTACTGGAATGCATTGTTTCCTTTCTAAAAGCCACTAGAAAGCATTATTAACTTAGGGTTTGCTATGGGAGCTGATGAAATACTCCTTTACGCAGGGCCAGTGCTACCATAGAGGTCTTGTGCGTTGGCTGTGAGCCAGCCCGGCCCGAGGATTCATCTGGGCCTGGGTGGGCAAGATGGTGCCCCACACCCGTCCAGCTGAAGCGAGGCGGGGGTGGGGGCGCTCCACATTCAGACTTCCGGAATGCGCCTGGAAAAGAGAGAGAGAGAGAGAATGTATGGGTGCAGGGGGTCTTTGAGTGAATGCATGTGTTCATGGTGTTTGTTTCGAGTGAGTGACGCTGAGTGTGTGCGTGCGCGCGCGCGTGTGAGTTGGGGGGGGATGATTTGGAGATGATATTCCTATTAAATAATGCATTTTAGCCCATAGACGTTCCTTTCCAATTTGTTTGCTATAATTGGCATGATGTATTTCTTGCACTCTAAAATAAATTTAGCAGTTTCAAGTTTTGTGCTTCTTATTTTTTTTCCAGGAAACATCTGCTCTTAAAAATCAAAGTTGGTATTTGTATTTGTGTGTGTGTGTGTGTGTGTGTGTGTGTGTGTGTGTGTGTGTGTGTGAAAGTAGCTCACCTTGCCTAGGGCGCAAAATAGTCTGGCACCAGCCCTGCCTTTACGATCTAACTCGTTTTGTTAGAGGGTCACTTTGAGAAAGGAGGAGACCAGGGCGAGCTAATGCCGTGATCAGCGACTCTCCCTTTATGTCGCTATACGGCCAGCAGCTGCGAAACAAAAAAACAACACGGCGCTGTAAGGATTGATCTTGAGGTTGACGCGGTCGCCTGCGATAGTAAAAACAAGGCGGGCGGGCGGGCGGCTGCTGCTGGGAGCCGTGCTCGTCATGGCGACTTACGTGAGCGAGCTGGAGGTGGCCAAGAAAAACTTAAGCGAGGCTTTGGGCGAGAATGTAAAGCAGTGAGTGATAAGCGGGGTCTTTCTCTTTACCTCCATTTCTCAGTCCGTAAAACCGCCGGGCCATAGTGCGGGAGAGGCCTAGCTGGCGGTGCTGAGCATCGGCCTCGATTTTCACTTGCCCCGTGGCTGTTCTTAAACCACGCAGCCCTCCCCCCGTCCCCTCCACCCCCTTCTCTGCAGGATATAATCGCACGCAGAGAGATTTTAATGGGCGTTTGTTATTTTAGAATATCTCCCCTGTTTCAAACATACCATTTTATTTTTGTACATCATCCGGGGGGGGGGGGCAGCTCCAAAAATGTCCTTTATTTTGAAAACGTTGATCTGTCAGACATAATATACTGCTGGTTTTTAGGGAGTAGGAGCGAGAGAAGGTAGCCCTTTATTTTAATTGGTATCGGCGCCTTCAATGGGCTGTTTCTTACTAAGGGGCATCTCAGTAATAGTTATATAAGTACAGTTTTATAGGGTGCATCAAGGTCTTCATGTATTCCCGAAGCAACAGAGGCAACTTTGTGGCACCATGAAAACTTAACGGTGCAATTCTGTGCAGGTCTACTCAGAAAGTCCACTGAATTATACAAGTCTTTCTCCCAGATTAGTAAACCCATTGAAGATTTTATTCCAATAACTTTGTTAGGCTGCAGTCCTATACTAGGGTGACCCTATGAAAAGGAGAACAGGGCTCCTGTATCTTTAACAGTTGCAGAGAAAAGGGAATTTCAGCAGGTGTCATTTGTATATATGGGGAACCTGGTGAAATTTCCTCTTCATCACAACAGTTAAAGCTGCAGGAGCTATACTAGAGTGACCAGATTTAAAAGAGGGCAGGGCACCTGCAGCTTTAACTGTTGTGATGAAGAGGAAATTTCACCAGGTTCTCCATATAGACAAATGACACCTGCTGAAATTCCCTTTTCTCTGCAACTGTTAAAGATACAGGAGCCCTGTTCTCCTTTTCAAAGGGTCACCCTACCTATACACGCGTACCTGAGAGTAAGTTCCATTTATTTCAGTGGGGCTTGCTTATTTATTTATTTATTACATTTCTATTCCGCCCAATAGCCGGAGCTCTCTGGGCATTCACAAAAATTAAAAACATTCAAAGTATAAAACAACATTATAAAACCATAAGATAAAATACAATATAAAAGCTCAACCAGATAAAAACAGCAGCAATGCAAAATTACAAATTTAAAACACCAAGTTAAAATTTATTTATAGACTGTTAAAATGCTGGGAGAATAAAAAGGTGTCTAAAAGCATATAATGTAGGTGCCAAGCGAATACTTAGAATAGTTCTGAGAAGATGTGTATAGAATTGTGCTGTTAGTCTTTTAAGTTGACAGAAGTTTTTTAGTTTCTTGCAAGAGACTAAAGGTGCAATCCTATGCATGTTTAGACTCCCAGGATGGCCCAGCCAGCCATGCATAGGCTACCTCTCTGAATTTGTTGCATATTTTCAATAATCTTTAAAACAATCTGGCACAGGAGGAGATTAGTATTATTCACTCCATCTTGTCCACTCTTTGTCTTTAAAGCCAGCTGTTTAAATGAAATGTTTATATTGTATAAACATTATATTGTAAATGTCTTTAGATGCTTTATGTTGGCTCATTATGAACCTTTTTGAGCATGTTTTAGGTGGGAAAGTATCATATCAGGTTCTAAATTGAAAAACAATACTTTGGGGGAAATATCCTCTGACTTGCCCTTAGCGTAGGGTGACCATATGAAAAGGAGGACAGGGCTCCTCTACCTTTAACATTTGCATAGAAAAGGGAATTTCAGCATGTGTCATTTGTATATATGGAGAACCTGGTGAAATTCCCTCTTCATCACAACAGTTAAAGCTGCAGGAGCCAGAGTGACCATTTTAAAAGAAGCAGTGGTACGGCCGCTTCTCAAAAAGCCCTCCCTGGATCCCCTGGACCTTAACAATTACAGACCGGTATCAAATCTTCCATTTTGGGGCAAGGTGATTGAGAGGGCAGTTGCCTTCCAACTCCAAGCAGTCTTGGATGATACAGATTTTCTTGACCCATTTCAAACTGGCTTTAGGGCAGGATACGGAGTTGAGACTGCTATGGTCGCCTTAGTGGATGATCTCCGCAAGTGTATTGACAGGGGGAGTGTGTCCCTGCTGGTACTTTTGGACCTTTCAGTGGCTTTCGATACCATCGACCATGGTATCCTTCTGGAACACCTGAGGGGTTTGGGAATCCGGGGCACTGTGCTCCAGTGGTTCCGGTCCTACCTCTCAGGTAGATTCCAGATGGTGATGCTTGGGGATAGTTGCTCCTCAAAAAAGGAGCTGTTGTATGGCGTACCACAAGGTGCCATCCTATCCCCAATGCTGTTTAACATCTACATGAAACCGCTGGGAGAGATCATCCGGAGGCATGGGGCGGGGTGCTATCAGTATGCTGATGACACCCAAATATATTTCTTTATGCCTTCAATAACAGCATCAGCTAAGGATATTGTGTCTCCTCTGAATGAATGCTTGGAGGCAGTAATGGGCTGGATGAGGAAAAACAAACTGAAGCTGAATCCAGACAAAACAGAGGTGCTTGCTGTCAAGGGCTCTGCCCTAGGTTTGGAGGTGTGTCAGCCAGTTCTGGATGGGGCTACACTCCCCCTGAAAGACTGTGTTCGCAGTTTGGGGGTGCTCCTGGATCCGTCGTTCCAAATGACAGCCCAGGTAGATGCGACAGCCAGTAGTGCTTACTATCAGCTTCGGCTGATACGCCAGATGCACCCCTTCTTAGAGTCAGAAGACCTAAAGACAGTAGTGCACACGCTGGTAACCTCAAGGCTTGACTTCTGTAATGTGCTCTACATAGGGCTACCATTGTACCTAGTTCGGAAACTTCAACTAGTTCAAAATATGGCAGCCAGGTTGGTCACCAGTACATCTAGGGGTGAGCATATTATCCCAACATTAAAATCACTCCACTGGCTGCCAATTAGTTTCCGGGCAAAGTACAAAGTGTTGGTCATTACCTTTAAAGCCCTAAATGGTTTGGGTCCAGGTTACCTGCGGGATCGCCTTCTCCCATATAGTCACTCAGGTCCTCTGGGGTGAACTTACTTCAGTCAGCTAAAACTAGGCTGACCAGTTTCCCAGAGAACCTTTTCTTCTGTCGCCCCCAGATTGTGGAATGGCCTGCTGGAGGAGATTTGTAAAATTAACTCTCTGTGTGATTTTAAGGCAGCTTTAAAGACTAGCCTTTTCTGGCAGGCCTATCCAGATCAATGAAAATCATGAATTTTTAAGATGTATTGATTCCTATTCTAATGTTGTTCTCCACCTCAATCCAAAGGGAGAGGCGGGTAAGAAATAATAATAATAATAATAATAATAATAATTATTTAACTGTTATGATGAAGAGGGAATTTACCAGGTTCCCCATATACACAAATGACACCTGCAGAAATTCCCTTTTCAATACAACTGTTAAAATTACAGGAGCCCTGTCCTCCTTTTCATATGGTCACCCTACCTTAGCGCTATGACCCATTTCAAAAAAGCTAATGGAAAGGCAAAAACCATCAGTGCAAAATACTATATAAACAATTACAGATTAATCAAAGCAGAGACATTCTAGCTTGCCTGTGACCATCTCTACTGATCCCAACTCCTTTCATGAATGGATCTCCATTTTTTCCCCAGATGTCCCGAGTATCTTTTTCAATCAAATTATGACACTGCCGAAGGGAGTTGGCGTTGGACTTTGTGATGGCCTCTTTCCAGTCCTATAATTGTTTGTCTCTGTAGCCAACGAAGTGTTCATTCAATTCTATTTTATGAGATTCATAAAGATCTCTGTTAAGTGTTTCCGATGAACCAATGTGTTTTGGCTGGCCAGAGGGTAAGGTTCTCTTGGGAGTTCAAAATCCATAGAACTTGCAATCATTCACTGACATCAACAGTAATTAAATATCATCTAACCTACCCTATTTCTTCTATTCTAAGACACACTTCCCCCCCCCCCCATATAAACTTCTCTAAAAATGGGGTGCGTCTTAGAATCACGGGTGTGTCTTAGGATGTTTTTTTTCTGTTGGTGGTACTGAAATTAGTATGCGTCTTACAATCGATGGTGTCTTACAATTGAAAATGGTATTTTATGCTTCTTTGGGACTTGGATGGTAACAACATTCGAAGCAAGTGAAGTTGCCTTACATGGATGGTATTGTCAGTATTGCTACAAAGTTGTTTGTATCAGAAGCTCAATATATGAGTACAGATAGACAAACTATTTCCTTGTGGTAGAATTTTAGCCTGGTGCTCCCCACCCTAAGAGTAGATTTCTTTTGAAGGAGCAGCATTATTTTTGAAGGCTGTATGGAGAAATTGAGCTCCCCCTGTTGGCTATTCAGCTATACAGCTACTAATTAAGGCTTAAACATCAGGCTTCTAAATTGCAAAACACTACATTGGGGAACTATCCTCTAACTTGTCCATAGCTCTGTGACCCATTCTGAAAAAGCTCCTGAAAAGGTGAACCATCACTGCAATGATGGCTTCATTTCAGAAATATTCATGAATGCTAATGTTTTATTAATGTTGTCAAACTTGGGGGGGGGGGGTTAATTAAGGTGATGATATGCTTGAGGACAGGGCTCCTACATCTTTAATAGTAAAGTAGAAAACAGAATTTTGTTAAGTTCCGCTTTCTGGCCTTTGCATGGGGAGTAAACCTATGAAAATTCTCTCTTATGCAACTTGTAAGGGTCCTGTCCTCCATTATATCTGAGTGCCGTACTTGAAATTATAGCAGGGGTCCCCAACCTTTTTGGGTCAATGGGCACATTTGGAATTTTGAGAGAGTTTTGTGGGTGCTCTCACAAAATGGCTCCCACAGTGGGAGTGTGTGTGTTACCCATTCATAAAATTTGGCTGGTCACAAAACACTCATTTCCCAGAAAGCAAACAGATGAGACTAAAAAAAAGTAACCTGCTCAAAAATGTAAGTGTCAGATAGAGGTGGGGTCTAAACTCCAAAACCCAAAACCACTCTTTTGAACCCAGCATGCCGGGTAATGTTTTTTTATTATTTTAAAAAAAGTCTCAAGAAGTATAAATGAGGAGCAAGGAGCCTGTCCAAGAGAGTTGTCACTGGAGATCCCAAGGTTAGGCAAACTAATCTATATCTGAGTTACTGTGGATCAGAAATTTTAAAATCATTCCCACTTTTTACAACATTCAGGCAGGAGTGCTGTTGCTTATGTAACCAAAATTGCACCACCTGAACACAAGGAAATATTGTGGGAATTCCCAAGGTTTGAAAAAAAAAATCTTTAGGAGAAAATGCTAATGGTCAAGGGAGGAAACCTCACAACACTGAAGGGCAAAGGGGGGGGGAATCCTCTGCTTTTAAATTCCCATTTGCCAACCATGCAAAGTTCATCTTAAGCTGCAGATGCTAGACTTATGAAAGAAGTAACATCAGCACAAATTCTACACCTGGGCATTGTCAGAACACCAGACTTGCTCTGTTTTTAAACTTTCATTCGTTTTAGATAGAGCAAGCACAGAACATCTTTCTCTCTAACAACTGTTGTAACTAAGAGAGCGACCCTATGATCCCTGGGCAAGCGTCCCAGGAATCATAGGATGTCTCAGAAACCCTCTTCTGAGATCAGAGACAGTCCTTTGACCTCAGAAAGAGGGAGTCAGAGATCTGCCCCTGACCTGAGCTCAAAGAGAACTGCGCCAGCTTCCTCTCCAAGGTCAGATAATCAACCTGAGAGAGGAGGGAAAGGAGAGGCCAGGCTACGATTTATTCTCAGCCTCCTTCTAAATGTTAAAAGTCTGTCTAGCAAAAATACAGAGATTGGAGGACAGGGAGGCAAGAATCTCGGAAGGAATCCCATGGACTGCACCCTAAGACAGTCACATACTGTACATTTGGGGGTTATGAAAGAGCTTCCAGGTTGTGTATGCTTATTTGATATTCAAACACTTTCCATTTTAGAAATGCACAACAGGAAAACTACCAGTATAAGCATTGCTTAATTACAGAGAACACAGTTTTCAATTGCCTCAAAATAAACATTAAAAAGTCACTTGCGCAGTAATTTCCAACCAGTTTCTTAAGTGTTCTAATTAGCACAAGTGGGGCAATGCTAGAATAGGCATTTGGAGCATAAAATGCTACTTTATTGTAGATAACACTCCTGAGTGCCGTGCTCAGGCTCTCACAGAATATAAAATGGAGCCCAGCAATGTTTCCAGGATTTGAGGACCCAGAACAGTCACCATCAGTCTGAAATACATAAATTGTGGTTGAGGTTCTGCTCACCTTTGGACTAGATGACTCCTGAGGTCCCTCTGATGATATTCTATGAAACTATGTAGGGTCTCTCCTAAAGGGTCTAAGAGGGAAAAGGCAGCTTTTGAAAGGCAAAGGCCATTGTTATTATGTTGTTGATATTTTTCACAGATACTGGGCTAATTTGAAGCTGTGGTTTAAGCAAAAGATCAGCAAAGAAGAGTTTGACCTGGAAGCTCGAAGGCTTCTCACACAAGACAATGGTAAGAAAACTTAACTCTGTTCTTCTGCCTTTCTTCCATATTGCGCATTCCTAAAATGTTTATGAGCTTATGGTTAAATGCACTACTGGGCAGTAAGCAGTATCTCAGTTGTGTTTAGTTACTCAAAAATGATTCTGCTATGGGCAGGCCATGAGTAAGGATCGATCAGACATTATCTCTGCACCATGACTGATTGCGACCTTATTTCGCCATCCCTTTGGTTTTGGAGATTTCATCAGGCTTTGCTCATACACTTCCAGGTATACGTTTGCAGTCCCCATCATGGCTCTTCAGAAGCCTGAGAATCTTAGGATGCTGAATTACATGCCCAATATTTACTTGTGTTCTTGCATAATGCTCACAACCTGCTCAAGGGGCATCTTCCATACAGCTTCATGATGCTAATGCAAAAACATGTTTCCTTGTAAAACCGTCTGCAACCAGCCTTATGTGTCTTTTTTTCTTCTGGCAGTCCACTCTCACAATGACTTCCTATTGGCTATTCTCACACGATGCCAAATCTTGGTTTCTGCACCTGGTAAGTCAACTCTAAAAACTCTCATGCATCTGGACTATACGGTAGAGCTGAGCTGTGCTTACCTTAGGGGTGATTCTAATGATAACTTCATAGTGTATAAGTACTGTTGGCCACGTGTTAAGATCTGTATTGGCACTATTTTAGTATGGTGAGATACATGCTAGGTTCCTGGTGGTTTCACTTCCTAGAAGCAGGTGCACTTTCTTCCCGAAATAGATTTTTTTGAAAGCTGATATGCTTCTCACCATTCTAGGGTCCATAAAATAGCAATTGATAAGTCACATCAGTAGCAGATGTACATTGAATGGGCCCAGGGAAATGGGAGTAAAAAAAAAAAGAAAGACCTGCAACCTAAACTTAACCATTTCTCACACTCCGTTTTAGCTGAGTGTAGAATGGCGTGCAGACTTTAAAGCACTTTTTTCAAAGGCCTGCAGTGATAAGGACCGCATTTACATTAGCAAAGCGTTCGATAAAGAGAATGGAAACTGGAGAGTAACAAGCTAACTAACAAGCTTTTTGTGAACCGCCCAGAGAGCTTCGGCTATTGGGCGGTATAAAAATGTAATAAATATATAAATAAATAAAAATACACAGCCACAGGAGCACAAAGGAGAGAGTGTTAAGATGGACTGTTGTAGACTTCCAGGGTCACACTCCCTTCTATCTCCCTGGCCCACTCCAGGGCAACCAGCAATGTAGTTCATTATGCAAATGTCCCAATGTGGAGATGTGAAGGAGCACAGATTTAGAATACAAAAGGTCCCAGGTTTGATCATTGGGCACAGTCTTTCAGGGGTAGCCTGTAGGTCTGCCAAAAAGTGCAGGAAGACACGTCCAGGTTGCAGAAGGGGACAAACTGGTTTCCTGTGAACTCAAGGGGGAGTTTGGTTAATCCTCAGTATCCAGCGTTGTGAATAATTTCCTACTTAATTCTCAGAAGCTAAGAGGGTGCCTTCCTTGGAATAGTAAACAAATAAGGTGGCACAAATACTGGGCGGTTCACACATTGACTTTCATACTCCAAAGGATGAGCATGAAAAATATGCAGGACGTTCCCAAACAAAATTACAATCTGTGCATTCTTCTCATGCAGCTAAAAAAAAAAAGGATTCTCTGGAGACATTAAAAATCAGTAACAAGAGAAAGGGCTGGCATGTGGTAATGGTGAACCCACTGTAGTGTGTCTCACCTTGAAGACATCTGAGGGACAACTACACTCACTAGCTGCAACAATCACAGCCTTCATTGAATGGTATCAGTGGCAGGAAGAGTTCTGACAGCATCACATAAAAATGGGTTTCATTGTTCTTCTTGCAGGAGCCCTGTGCCTCTGAAAGCTGCATAACAGACAGTAGCGCAGTAGGTGCTGCTTCCTCTATCACTGCGTCTTCATGCTGAGTATAACTGTACCTGTTATATTTCCATCTGCAATGTAGGGGACAGGAGGACCCCTAGGAGGGAAATTGTGCCAATTCCTCCTCTAACTGGCTTCCTACTGGTCACTTCTGCTATTGTAGGCCTCACTTGTGGTCGCCTCTGCAGTTGTTTCCTGTAGAGAAACAAGTGAAACATGGGTAGTCATACACTATGGGCAGCACCGATGAGAGATAAGTGAAGGATTAATCAAGAGAGAGTGTTGCCACAGAACTGTTGCTTTGCCATTGCATATGTCTTTGCCCATCCCCCCTCCATTGCGTGCGCACTCACATGGTAGTGTCACTGTTGTGCATGTTTCAGGATGTACCTCATGGGAGAGATGATGTCACGACAGTATTTGCACATCCAGTGGGAGGAGTTGCATAGGAACATTGTCTCTGGTTACTGTTGGTTCTATTTCATGTGCTCTAGCTGTGATCCTGCAAGGAAGATGGGTGAGAGGTGTTTGGCCAGCAGTACCCAAAACTAGAGTGTAGTGGTCACTGTTCAACAGCAAAGGTGGCTGTGATTCCCAGTGCCTACCTGAATTTGTACAACAGGAGTCCTCTTTTTCTGCACTGGGATAGTGGAACTATAAGCCTTAGCTCTGGGTGTTGCAGAACTCTGGAATGGGTCAGGGGCAAATATGGAAAGTGCTTTGAGGGCTTCCTCTCAAAAGGCAAACCCTCCCTTGCTTACCTATGTGTGATGCGTTGTCTTTGCAGAAGTGATGTGGGTTTTCTGGGAAAGTTTTCACTGCCCTAAATTGATGGAGATCTGATTTAGCACATTAATAAACAAAGCTAAGAAAGTATATCATGTTAATTTTACATGCTGTGTAAATATTAAAAAGTTTTTTCCAACAGCCAAAAGCAGTTAAACTGAAATATTTGTTCAGAGGAAAAAACCCACCAAAGTTTATGTACAGTGTTTTAAATTATACATTCAAACAAATTCAAAGACTTACATGGGAATTATTTTTATTGGAATACTTGTATCTGTCTTAAAATACGACAACTCAATATTATATTATATTATTTATTACATTTTTATACTGCCCAATAGCCAAAGCTCTCTGGGCGGTTCACAAAAATTAAAACCATGAGGAGACAATAAAATAACCAACAACCTAAAAACCCTTAAAACCAGACAGCAGAAATTGATATAGGATTAAAATACAGAATTAAAACAGAAAAATTTAAATTTAAGTTAAATTAAGTGTTAAAATACTGAGAGAATAAAAAGGTCTTCAGCTGGCGACAAAAGGAGTACAGTGTAGGCACCAGGCGGACCTCTCTGGGGAGCTCATTCCACAGCCGGGGTGCCACAGCAGAGAAGGCCCTGCTCCTGGTAGCCAACTGCCTCACTTCCTTTGGCTCACGGAGAAGGGCCCCTGTGGATGATCTTAAGGTCTGGGCAGGTACATATGGGAGGAGGCGTTCCTTCAGATAACCTGGCCCCAAACCGTTTAGGGCTTTAAATGTCAATACCAGCACTTTGAATCGGGCCCGGACCTGGACTGGCAGCCAATGAAGTTGTAAAAGGACTGGCGTGATGTGTAGATTTTAAGCAGAGGCAAGGTAGCACTAAAACTTCACACACTAATTTTAGCATGCCCGAAGAGATGTGCGAAGAAATATATCTGCTTTCCTAGGGGTTGGCACCCAAGAAAGGTTATTAAAAGTAGAAAAATTTCCATGCTATAGTAGTGGAAAATCCCCATATCACTGCCTTGCAACAGTGGAGGTGAGACTCCTGGTGCATCTCTCTGAAATAAAGGTATTGCTTAACTGTGGGTTTTCTCATGGGCCAACGGAGCTACTCTTTACTTCTTATGAGATAAGGGTATTATCAGCCTGCCATTCCTTCTTTATTGTTAGCCTTGATTGCTCCTTGTTTGGGCAAAGTTATATCTTTATGCCAAATGCCCTTTCACCAGAAGTTCCCAGTTGTGCTTTGTAAGCAACAGTTCTCACGCTAGTTTCTCCATATTCTGCCTCGTGGAGAAAAGAAGGGCTGCTTGTGTTGAGGAAATTAGCCATTACTCTGTGCGAGGAAGACAACGCTGTGGGAGGATTGATTTTTCTCCTGTTATAATAATATCTGAATTATTTACTAGAGCAGATTCTGAATTTTGCAAATTTGCCTGCTTCCGGCCAAGATGGCATTAATTTTCTGTTTGGTGAGGGTTTTTTGGGTGGTGGTGGTGGAATATAACCAAAGCACAGCTGCAATTTCATTATCTGTGACACACAATCTGTTCTCTAGCCAAAAGAGTCCTACATTTATGCCGCAAGTATGAATTATACATGAAAACCTTAAGGGCAAATTCGATTTCCTTCCCGTGAGATCAGAGGGACCTGCACACAGATCCTTGGACTTGGCACCACCCCCTTAAGTAAGTCGAAGTAGATCTATCAGTGAACACCGGCCCAGGATAACCTGCATAATTCCACTCACCTCATTGCAGCAGCTCGAGCTTTGTGAGAAGAAAATTAGGCTTTTGTCTCTTTGAAGTGCACAGCTTCTGCCTGCTATAGCTCATAGTCTACTCATTAGTAATGGGGATAGTGATGTGAAGGCGGAGAGGCAGAAGCTCAAGAGCATGCATGAGGTCGTACAGAGACCGCAGGTGACGCTCCACTTGCAGGTGCAGGCTGCTGAGCATGGCCAAGCATTGCTCAAGGCATTTCACTGTCATTTGGGGGTGGGGGGTTGAGAAGGGTGGAGAGGAGAGGGGGGGAAGCAGGCGTCAGTGTCAACAGCCCCAACAGTGTCCCCTCCATCTCCCGGCCCCCTGTCCCCACACACCTCATCACCACAGAAGTCCACTTTGCTGGCGGCAAAGGGCGGGCCGGGCCCCTTTGGCCCGCCCTGAATGAGAGGGTGCTGGCATCTCCCGGGATTTCTGATGAAATGAGCAAATGGATTGTTTTTCATGGGACAACTCTGCAAGCAGCGACATTGTTGCGGATGTGGTGGAGCCGCTTGGCCTTGAGCGTCCAGCTGCGCTGCCCAAAAGCAGTTGCTACAGGAGCTAGGAGGCATAATGCGGAGGGAGCATGGTGTGGTGTCCACACACCTCAACAGAGGGTATAGAGCAGAAGGCAAGGGGAGAGGTAATAGGGGGCCCACCTCCTGTGAACCTTCCTCACCCTCATCATCCAAGTCTACAGGATGGTGCAGGCACGCTTAGGTAGGCTTCCAGAGCGGCGGCGTGCACCACCTCCCATTTCTCCCCCTGGTGGTGGATATTGGAGCCCATATGCAGGGCCAGGAGGCGGGGCAGGTATCCCTATGGAGGCATATAGGGGGCTTGTGGCTGTCTCCTTGGAAGGATGTAGCTAACGAGCAGATTGCTTCCCTATGGCAGTCCATGGCAGCCACGCGTTCCCGAAGGGCTCGTTCGATGATTCGGTTGGTGGCAGCCGTCACCATGGCCTCCCCATGGTCGCGAAGGCCTGCATGTAGAGACTGCCCCAACTCCCTAATGAAGTAAACCACAAAAAAGGAGAGAAAAACCCTACTATGAGAGCACAAAAGAAGGATCTCCACCCTGTGGTCGGAACCGAAGGTTCTATTGTGGTGTAAATGCCACTGCAATCACATCTGTATTGTTGCAAATCATCTGTTTTAGATAATTAATCAAGGTGAGCATAACAAAGGTGTAACTAAGTATGACACTGTGATTAGCACCAAAATACACATCCTAGTTGTAACAAGTTCTACCACAGTGATATACAAGACTTTTACCTGTAGCAGCCTACCAATCCACACTGATGATATGCAGGTGTTTAAGAGTGAATAACCTGAATGCTGACACTTGGGATTACCTTGTGGGTTTGGCTCAGAGGCACTGATATCCATCATACGATATATCGTTTGATCGTCTGGGTTTACATGCATTATTGTCGTATTATGTTATGTGTGGTATATTCATGCATTAGACCAGTACATGTAATTTGTGACTTTTGTTACATTGACGTATTTAACTTTATTACTGTATATGCATGTTACAACTTGGATGTGTATCTCAGTGTTAATTATAGTGTCATACTTAGTTACACCTTTGTTACGCTCACCTTGATTATTCATCTAAAATAGATGATTTGCAACAATACAGATATGATTACAGTGGCATTTACACCACAATAGAAGCTTTGTTTGACTCTCTTTATATTCCGACCACAGGGTGGAGAGCCTTCTTTTGTGTTTCTTCTGACTCCCTCATGGCCTGGGCGCAGCCATCCATGCTCTGCGTAGCCGTGCGTGTTGCCCAGGCTGTCAGGATGTGCTCCTTGGCCGCCATGCATGTGAACAGCATGTGGATTCTTCCTCCAGCGACCTCTGTGGCTGTGACCAGGTGCTTTGCCATCTGCAGCCTATCTGCTTTGTGCTTGTTGCGCATATGTATACACCTCTGGGCATTCGTCATTGGGTGGGCATGTCGTGGAGGGGCTGTTTGGTCCACAGCAGAAGGTGGTGAAGGCGGCTCCTCTTTGGGGGCCTGTGGCTCCTACATTTCTTCATCTTGCTGCTGTGCACTGTCATCCATCTCTGTGGCCAAGGTCAAGGTCAATTGCCTTGTGGCTCAAGCACATCCCCCTCCATGCTGGTGAATCCCACAAAGGTGTAATTGCTGGGCTGCATAAAGATGTGTTGCAGCTCTTCACAGAAAAGTGACAGCTTAGGGGGCAGGACCTGAGTCACCTCCGTTAGGACAGTGTGCTCCATTTCACCTTCGAGATCAGGTGTGACAGTCACATTCTACGTAATGGAGTCAAGGATGCACTGGTCCAAGTCCAGAATGGTGCATCCTGTGCTTTCTTGCTCCACTTCCTCACTGAGCTGCCTGGGCGGCACTGTGGACTGCAGTGCTGGGCCAGCCAGGAGGATCTCAGGGCAGATGTCCATCTCCTCCCTCATGTCTGGAGGCAAAGCTGTCCACAGTCTTCCTTGATGGCTGCTCCTAGACTCCCAGACTGTGCTCCAGTTGGTCGCTGCTCCTTCTACACCAGCTGTGAGCATGAGGGCCATGGCAGGGGATCTGTGTGGGGCAAATGCAGGCATGAGGGCCTTGGGATGTCATCCCTCTGCAGAGTCTGTGGGAATGTGAGCTGTAGGCATGCAGCCTGTCAGGGTCCAGGGCATGGGCAGCAAGGCCTCAGCACAGGAACACCAGGGCCAGGATAGATGGTGGTGGAACCGGCAACAGAGTCCAGGCAAGACTGGAGGCAAAGGCAAGGTCCAGAAGCAAGCAGGGTTCAGAGTCCAAAGGCAAAACAGAGTCCAAGCAGGACCAGAGACATTCACAGTCCAGGAGCAACAGGGTTCAAGCAGGGCCAGAGGCAAAGCAGACAGTCTGGAATCACAGGAATGGGCTACAGGAGACCATGTTGCTGTGGCAAAGGCTGGAGTGGAAATGCAGCTCTTATATAGCCCTTTCCTGGCTGCTCCCAGCTGGTCTGCATCAGCCCATCTGGGAGTGCCTGCTGATATGAGCCTGGATCCTGCAACTACTCTGCGGTTGGCAAGGTGCACTGCGGCCACCAGGTGGTGCTGGACAGAACCTGACACAGCCCCTGGCTGAGGGTCTCCTTGAACGTGGCTGAGGAAAGCTGGTAGGCTGGTGGTGCTGGATGAGAGGGTGGCAGGTGAGGTGCTGCTGGAGGACACCAGGGCCGTGAAGGCCCTGCAAGGTTGCTGTGGCAGCAGAGAGGGGCTGGAAGAGCCACTGGCCATGCCTGTGGGCAAGAGCGGGCATGAGTCAGATGCACCCTTCCCCAGGGGCGTATTGGTGAGGGATGTGCATGTGTGGGTGTAGGCCTTCTGCTGTCACTGTGGGTTAGAGCTACTGGAGGTGTCACCCTGAGCTGAGGACTGCCCTTTGGGGGGCAGCTCGTGTTGGCATGTGGCCATGGCTGGGGCAACCCCACTGCCCACAGTATATTCCTGACACAACGTCGTAGCACTCCTCCAGAAGCTGTGCCAGCTTGTCATAGAAGGGCACGGTGTGTGGCTCTACCCCACTTCTCTTGTTGTGTATGACGATCTCCTTGAACTTCTTGAACTCATGGAGCTTGTCCTTGCACTGCTTGGGGGTGCATCTGTATCCACGTTTCTTCATCTGGAGAGCCAGGGGTAGAGGTTGTCATGCCTGGCAGTGGCCATGATGCACCAGGCTTCGGGGCTGCCGCATAGCTTTATGAAGGTGCCCATCTCTTAGCATGTCGTGTGAACCATGACTTAGCATGCCATGTGACCACTAACACACTCACTAACTGTTTGCTGCAAAAGGGTTAGCAATAACCATGGCTTAGCGTGTTGTCTGAACAGCCCCCAAGTGTGCCTTACTTTGCGAACTCTTGCTCAGTCATTTCAAGGTAATGTAACAGATGCACCTCAAAATATCAAGCGATGTGCTGGGATAACTCCTGATTTTGTGTGAGCATATTGCAAAATTTCTGGGTGTAATGCAGGAGGAATAGATGGCATGAAAGAGTTGCATTGATGAATAAATTCCTATCCTTTTGAACTGTTGACTCAAGTGCCATTTTCTAGTCTTACATTCTTGATACCTTACGTGAGTTCCTTACTATCACTGCTGCTTATTTACACAGCATCTTTAGTTTGCAAACTGATCTGCAACCTGTTTCATGTTTCCCTTAAAACAACCCTGGTAAGTCCCAAGTCCTGCTGTCTTTCTACTGAAGTACACTGACTCAGTAGAACCTGGAGCTAACTCATTTCCCTTTAGGTAGGAATATGAAAACTAATTCTATTGATTTATCTGATATAATTCCTATAACGGAGCTGATTCCCACAGAAGAATCGCATGTACAAGTCCACAAGAAGGCATGTTCATCTAGAAAGACGTCTCTATGGTACATGTGAATACTCCCTTTTTGTGATGGCTTGTAGCCTGCTTGCAAATTTATTTACACAAATTCTCATATTTTGTAAAAAGTATGGTAGGGATCAGACCATTGGTCATGACATTTCTATCTCACAGCTGAATTTTTCCAGTGAACGGTGGCTTAAATCCATTTATTCTGCAGAGGGATTTCTTTGAAGTTTATGCTACTTTTTAAAGTGCAATGTACTACTACTACTACTACTACTACTACAGTAATAATAACAAGAATTCTACAGCATAAGATTTGAAGACATAATACATTTGTAGCTCTTGCAATTCACATGTCTGTAACTGAGTCTTTCAATGACATTGTCACTGTGTTTTCAAATTTATCTCTGCAACCATGGAGGCAAGAAATGTATTTAACAAAACAGAACATAAATACGTCTGGAGCCTGCAAGGTATCTGCCTGTCTTTTGGCAGTCTTATGCTATCCTTTCTGATAGTGTGCTCATGTGCAGTTTGTTCTCTTTGCCAAATCCCAAAAATCTCATGATAAGGAAAGCTATTCTGCTTCTTGTGAACTTTCTCACTTGCTGACCAAAATAGCAGATAGGAAGAACTTCAGTAGTTGAAATCTTTTCCAGCGACTGGTTCCCTGTTTCCTCAACGCTGCAAAGGAAACTGTGCCACTTCTTTGTATTACACCCCCAATTATTTTTTACTCTTTGATTCTAAGTTAATCTCATGTATTGCTCTGCCGCAATTTGTCGCAGCATGGGAGAGCTACGTAATCTGTGTGCAAAAATCTTAGCAATGAAGGAAATGGGCAAGAATAAATCCAAACTCAGACAGTATCTGTGTACCCTGCAGACCTTGGATGAGCAAACAAGGAGTGTCTTAAGTGGCAAGCAGACAGACAGGCAGAGGTGGTTGCATAAATCTGCAAAAGTAGAAAAGGAAGCAGGCAATAAATTGTAACACCGGACAAGTACAGAATAGAAACAAACTGAAAAGTATGGTTCAACAACTGTGGGGATTGTTTTAAATATCTGAGAACTAAAATGCTGTTTACTTCCAGGTAAACATTTATAGAATCAAGTTGCAAGTCTGTCTCAGTATAATTGACCTTTACCTTTTGTCTACAATCCTGAATCCTAAAGATCCAGATTAATTTTTTCATATATGAACATAAATAGGATACACTTTGTTTCACTTTACCAAAACCACTGACGGCACAACATTATGGGCAAAGTGGGCAGGGACCCTCTACCTCTCCAAGTCTTCCAAATCTCACACCATCGCCGCCGCCACCACCCAGTTCAAGCAAAAACCAATGTATAACTGGATTTGCTTCCTCTTCTCCCAAAGCATTCAGAATCTCCTCCACTGTTAAGTTCTCTTGCCGGTTGGTGGTTAGTGAGAATGTGTGCTACCTGTACATGCTCAGAATGTTCCTGCTGCGACTCAGAGCAATTCAGAAGGCAGCAGAAGGGGCAGGGAAGGGACACTTGTTAGGGACACTTTCCTTGCCTCCCATAAATGGATACATTTGGGTGACCTGTGAGTGTGCAGGACCAGAATTGTCTTTGGTGAGTTGGGCGTTCATGAGGCACACCAAACCAATCCTGGCTAACTTTTAACAACCAAAATCCATCATTGCTCCAGTCTGCCCTATACTGTGGAGCACTAAAGAGGCCACCAGTGAGGGAGGAAGCAGCAGCCAGGCACCTCTCCATCATGCCTGGCTCCAGCTCCAGCTGAGAGCCCCCTCCCTCCTGCTGCCAACTGTCTCTGCAGAGGCCATCAGTGAGGGAGGAAGCAGCAGCCAGGCACCTCTCCATCATGTCTGGGTCCAGTCCCAGCTGAGAGCCCCCTCCCTCCTGCTGCCAACTGTCAACTGTCACTGCTGAACTGTCACTGCTCAACTAAGATTGTAGTGCCTGAATTTGCTTTCCTTTCCCCCCTCCTCCTCCCTCCCAGTCCCCTTTCCTTTTGTGTCATGTCTTTTAGATTGTAAGCCTGTGGGCAGGGACTGTCAAGAAATACTTTTGTAAGCCGCCGTGAGAGCCCTTTTTTGGCTGAATGGCAGCATAAAAATGCTTAAATAAATAAAATAAAATAAAGAAGCAGCATAAGGCAGAACCCTTAGCAGACAGGTTGAAAGAGGGACAACTAGGTAGTTTGGTCAGGGTAAGATAGGGGAGGAAAGCCATGTGTGAATGGTGTGTGTGGGATGTGTGTGTGTTCTGTGTAGGTAGTGTGTGTATGTGTGCCTGCCTGCCTGTGAATGGGGTGTGTATATGATTTTGCAGGCTATAGGAAGGGTGAAAATATTTGTCTGATCATAAGTAACCTCTGGCACTTGTGATAGGCAGTGGCTGGTGATAACCAGGAATGGCTGGTCTTGGAAAATGGAAGCAATACACTTGCAGCTGAAATGTGTTTAAATTGGACAGATACAATGGATATCCTTGTCAAATCTTAAGACTTGCTCTTTTCTTCTTTCCTGTTTCCAGAGGGTGCTGGTTCTCTACCATGGACAGGGGGTTCTGCAACAAAACCTGGCAAGCCCAAGGGGAAGAAAAAGTTTTCTTCCGTTCGGCAGAAGTTTGATGTAAGTTTGTTCTGATGTAAGTTTGCACTAGAAACAGGGAATTCGTAAACTGAGCCTACAGGCTAGAATTCAGCATTAGAAGAAATGCAAAGCTGCCAGCATAAACAGCAGCCCTGTGTCAATTTCCCTGCCCCCTTCCCCCGTAACACCTAGTACAATTTAGCATGTGTCCCAGCATCACTACACTGTGCATTTCCACATCTCTGCCAGTGATAGCCAGTGATGCAGGGCAAGGGTGTGGAAAGTCTTAGTAAACTGATGTTAGAGAACAGAAGAGGGGAACTCAACACGGGGCTGCCATTTTGGGCAGCAACCACAAAGCATACATATAGAACTAACTTTTAATAGTGTGGTCTCTCAGAAGCTTTTTTTTTTAAGTCTAAAACAGCAAACTGGAAAGAAGTGCTCTGCAACCTTATTCTTACTTTTGAGGTCTTACTTTTATTTACTCAGAAGTAAGTCTCTGTTCAGTGGGGTTTACTCAAAGGTAAGCATGCATCTGATTTTAGTATGATTTGGATGAAAATGCATTTGAAATCAGTGGGATTTTCTCTTGAGTAAGGGAACCAGCAAGTCATAGCTTCACATGATCAAAGGAAAAGAAGATCAATCCTTCACACTTGTAGATTACCAGGAAAATGGGTTTAAGGGGGGAGGGAATAAAAAAATCCTAAAAAATCAAGGGATGAACTGATCTTATTCAAACTTGGCATGCTGAAAGCTCTCCTTAAGAGCGATCACTATGCCAATTTTGATCACTTTATCTTTAAAAATTAAGCAGATGTAAGCATTTTTTAATTTCCATTTTAAAATTTCCATTTTAAAATCAAGGAATGAACCAATCTGATTCAAACTTGGGGTGGCTAAAGCCCTCCTTAAGAGCTATCACACTGCCAATTTTGTTGTCTTTATCTTTAAAAATGAGGGAGCTGCGGGTAAGGAGGGTGCATTTTCCACATTTCTTTTAAGGTGAAAATGCCTACTCAGGAATAAGAACATAGAGTTAAATGGGACCTCTCTCCCTCCCCCTTCATGGCTGAGCAGAGAAATGACCCGCCCTCCTCTTTTGTTATCGAGACCACCCTTAGACACACACGGCCCCAACAGAGAACACGATGGTCGGATAGAATGCAATGACAGCAATAGATGGGAGGGAGGAGGACATTTATTTCGCAAGGAGGGAAAATAATCCAGACTTTCCCTGCTCCAAAAAGAAACCAAACATGGAGGGGAAGAGGCAAAATAAGTGCAGGACGTGGATGACGTCATGTGAGTACCGGGGCTGAAAAACGGTGTACCAGGCATGGCGAGTGTGTGATAAATCACTGATGTGATGCAGCTCTTAGGTAACCAGTAGGGGTCAGTATGTCAAGCAGTAAATCTAGAAGAAGGATGTGTGAGATAGGAAAGACCTTCCTGACAACCATGCCATATCTTGCTTTGCCCCTTCTGATTTGTTTATTGTCTTCATGATTTTGAACCTTACTCCATAAAAATGAAGATGTGGAGATGTGGCTTTTAAAAAAGAATAAAAGTGAGATTAATGAGAAAAAAAATCCTCGTCTTGTCAACTGAAATTTTTGGTTACTGAATGTGCAGACGCCTCATTATAGGACATAAAATGAGTAAGTTCAGTCAAAATCACCAGGGGAGCAGCCAAGTAGAAACATATTTTTCTTTATTTTGTTAAGATTTTTTTTGTCTAAACAAATCCTTAAAACAGCTTATAAAATTTCATAAATAGTAATAAAATAAGTATAAGTTCATATGAAAAGAATAAACCCATCTAACAAATATACTAAAAAAAATCCGACAGCATTAAACAGCAATTCAGCTAAGACTTTCAAATGCTTTCCAAGATGAAAGAGATGCTTTTGCTAGCCACCTAAAACCAAGAAGAATCATAGAATAGCAGAGTTGGAAGGGGCCCACAAGGCCATCGAGTCCAACCCCCTGCTCAATGCAGGAATCCACCCTAAAGCATCCCTGACAGATGGTTGTCCAGCTGCCTCTTGAAGGCCTCTAGTGTGGGAGAGCCCACAACCTCCCTAGGTAACTGATTCCATTGTCGTACTGCTCTAACAGTCAGGAAGTTTTTCCTGATGTCCAGCTGGAATCTGGCTTCCTTTAATTTGAGCCCGTTATTCCATGTCCTGCACTCTGGGAGGATCGAGAAGAGATCTAGAGAGCTAGCTCAGCAGATCTCTTTGAGCAGGGAGATGCACAATGAGAGTGCAGTCACCAAATAGGTCCAGCTTCTTACCACCGTCTTCTGGCCTGACTAGGCAGTGGCTGCCAATGCAAGCTCTCAGGTGGTGATCTCAGTGTACGAAGCAGGAGTAAGAAGGAGTCGTGTGGGAAAATGCATTCCCTTCCGTTCTTCAGCCCCAAGTTGGTGGCCTATGGATTTCAATTGAGATAGTGTAACTAAATCCACCATTTCTTTGGGAATTGTGCTTTGTATCTTTTAGATTTTAAACAATATGGAATTAGCATCCCTGGAGGCTTGGAGCAAATACCGGGAAAAGCTAAAACCAGCAACCTATATAAAATCTGCAAATTTGCAGTTTTCCTGTATTTTTATTATCTGGTTTTCCTATTTATGGGGAGGGAGAAGGCGCTATGTTTGAGATCCGAGTCATTTGAAAGATTTCCGCCACCTCTTTGGTTTGGTTTGCAGGCCTCCTCCATACAATTTTAACCAGATCTTTTCAGCTGTAAGGGCTAGAAACTTTCTCTTCAAAGAAAGAGAGAGAGAGAGAAAGCAAGCTGGGATCATTTGAAAGCTGGCTACCACACTATGTAATTTTTTTTGTTTTTACTTCCGTAGAATCGTAGCACACATGATTAATATCATAAAAGGGTGCTATGATAAGTGGAATAAAGACTCTGTGTCCAAACTGTCCATTCTTTAATCCCACTCAGTGTTGTAGGCTCAGCGACTGAAACATACTGAGATATATATATGTGTATATATATATATTACAGCACCGGTTCCAGCCTCAGAATCCATTGTCAGGAGCCCAGCAGTTTGTCGCCAAGGACCCACAAGAAGATGATGATCTGAAGCTCTGTTCGCATACAATGATGCTTCCCACTTGGGGCCAGCTGGAGGGAAGGATGATCGTCACTGCTTATGAGCACGGCCTGGATAATGTCACTGAAGAAGCTGTGACAGTTGTTGTCTACGCCGTGGAGGTGAGACAGCACAGCATAAAAACTGTGGTCCTGGCAGGCAACAAACTCAGGGTTCTGTGTATAGTGCAGAAGTAGAATAAACTTCTGGATTCGCTTTCTATCTCTATAGAGATAAGAAAAAAACAGATGTCTATGTAACAAATACTACTACCACTACTACACTTGCTATTGTTATATTAATTTTGGTGTTCATTTTCCCTCTGTATGGCCCAGGCAGGCTGTTGGCTCTCTATAACTCTGCTTACACACAAACTGGCGCCTATCATTTATATAGCACCTAATATTGCCCTAGATGCTACCATATATGGTTCTGATGCAAAGACTGTTTTACCTGCCTTGGGTTCCTGAGAACCTCAACATTTTTCACCTTTAAAGAAAGTTTTAGCTCTCATGTTTGTTGTTTTTATTTATTGCATCTCCTTTCTGTCTATCAGCTGAACAAAATTGGAAACCGTAAAATACAATGTGATAGTAAAATATAGTGTAAGATACGTTTGAAAACATACAGGTATTTGCCAAGGTCCAAAGATCAGCAGGGCTCTACTGCACACAAATCACGTGCACAGGGGGCCTGGTCTGCCTTGTCTTCTGTTTTCCATGGTTCTTCACTATTCATTCACCTTTGCTTTCAGGCACTTCAGGACGTAGCATGGGTGTTGATTCAGAGGGAGCGAGAATATGCCTTTTTTTTGTATATTGGTAGTGTGGGATATGGCTTGTGTGTGTTTGTGGAAAATTATTTGGAAATGATCTTCCTGTTTAGGATAAATAAATTCAGGGGAATTAATTTTAGAAGAATCTATTTGTAGGTGATTTGGGGAAATTGGCTTGCCTTTCAGTGAAATGGATGTTTTGTTGGAATAGAAAACTGTGGGTTCAAACGAGTGCGTTTGTGTTTATCTTTTAGCCTCGCTGCTTTGCCTTCCTGTGAAATGGGTGTTTTGTTGCAGCAATTAATCTTTGATTGTCCTCAAGCCATGTTTTGACTCCTCTGTCCCATGGCAGCCATTTTGTGAAGGTGTCTACAACACTTTCTTAAAAATGAGAATGTTCCCAAAGGCCCCCCAAAAGTTGGAGACTCCTGCTCTGCTATTTCTCCCCCTCCCTGACTTTATAGCTGAACACAGCATCCATGAATGAACAAATATTCATTCCATCACGTCTAACTTTTCTCTCAGTATTCAAGGGTTGGGACTTTTGAATCTCCCTTATAGTCTGTGCCAATACACAACTCTTGCTTTTATTTCCTCATGCTATCACAAGCTTGCAAAAGCAAATCTACAAAACCTCAAGCATGTTATACAAAATTAATTCATGAACACTATTTGTATAATTAATTGTCCTTTGCATTTTTTTTTCTGATTTAACTTCTTTGGTTGGGTTTTTTGATGAGATGATGAGATTTTTTGATGAGAGTATGGGATGATGAAAATTTAGTATGTCAGGGCTAGCTGGGACTCAGTGTTCCAAGGGATAACAGGATCAGGACCCTATGGTGAGGAGAGAGCTGACCATCAGCCAGGTGAGGGGCCAAGGCAAATGGCTTTGTCTAAGTCCGGCAAAGGTTGGGTTCCAGAACTAGTAGGCAGACTGGAGCCAGAGACAAGTAGCTTAGTCTAGGCAGGCAAAATGGTCAGGTTCCAGGTACAGCAGCTTCTTTGGGGGAGGAGGATGAGCAGAAGCTTGGGTTCTAGTACTGCCCTTGACAAGAAGCCCACAGGGCATGATAGAGCAAGCTAGCTACTAGTTGCAGCATCATGAAGAGCTCCAAAAGAGCAACTTGCTCCAACAAGGTCTAGGACTGAACTGAAGCCTTTTATTCCTCTAGGGCCAGATCATACTCCAAGGCTCTGTCCTTTCCTTGGAGAGGAGAAGACCTTAAAGGGGCAGGCCTCTGGCTTGGAGCCTAGCACTTCTCCTTTCCGACCATTCTTTCCGGGCTTCTTGCCTGCATTAATGGGCCTACACAGGAGGGTCCTTGGTGTGGAAGGAGAGACTTCCTTTTGGTGGCTGCAGATGAGGACCCCTCCAAGTCCAGGGGTCCCTGGCTCAAGGATCTCCAATCCAACAGGCTCAGATGCAGTCATGACCTTGGGGACTTGGTCAGTTTCCAGTGGTGCTGGTTCAATGGGTCTAGCCAACCCCTCCTCATCTGAGTCCAGACTGCTGTTCAACGTGGGGGTCCCAATACATAATCTGGCAGGGTCTTCCCACTAGCAGATGAGTTGTGCAGGGTTGGAGCAGGCTCTGGAGTGGTTGCTTTAATGAGATGCATTAGTTCTCTGAGTCACCTGACTGGGTATTGAGGCAGCTGGCGGGTTTGTAATACTGCTTAGGTGACAGTTTTGGATAACAGTTCAACCTGCAATTTCTTTGGCAGGCTTTATGGTGCAGGAGGTACAGCATTGGAGCAGGGCCAAAGGAATTTCTGGTTTGAAACCCCTGCTACCTTACATAGGATTTACAATGCAATAATGACAGGACAGGAACTGAAAATCATGCTTCGCAACATTTTACATTTTCTAGGGTGCTCTTCAGTAGTAGTAAATATATTTTGTCCCTGCAGAAACATCTTAAGGATATCCTTACATCTATAATATCAAGGCGAAAGGCCTACCGACTGAGAGATGGTCACTTCAAATATGCCTTTGGAAGCAATGTCAACCCACAGCCTTATCTGAAGAACAGTGTAATTGCTTACAATAATTTAACTGAATGGTAAGGAAAGACCTAATTTTAATGCCACGCAGGACAGAATTTCAGAATATCTTACATTCTTAGTAGAAACTTCCATTTCGTAGTAGCAATAGTCCTCAGAGGTTTAAAAATTAGAAGTTAGCCAAATTTTCATGAATTTCTATTTTCGTGTCATTTAGATAACCTGAAAATGAAATAGTCAATGATACTCCAGGGGTTTTTTCCCCTTCTGTTTGAATAATTTCAGCTGAGGGAAAGTTGCAAACTTCTTTCTATACCACAGATACTGTTGGTCTTTCCCCAAGCAGCGGTCTCTCTCCAGCTGGGAACTGGAGCTCTCAGTGGTCTCAGTGGTAAATTGATATACACATATTTCCTTTACTCTCTGCTAGTTGTGCTATTTGAAATAGTAGCTAGTTGATATATATTGATATATGTTTTGTACCATCAAATGTATAATTGGGAAAGAGGGAGGGTTTTTTCTTTTGTTGTTGTTTTTTAAATACCCCAAAACAAAAAAAGAAATAGTAATTGTCAGATGGTGAGATTCTTGCATCTTAGTTTATTTCGCATTTAAAAACTGATTATTTGATCAGCTATACATTAAAGCTAATCTGTAATAATCATATACTGCAACCAAGCTTTTGAGCTGTAATTGCAATTATCTTCACAGGAAGCCATATTGTGTAATTTGCCTCTAAATAGCAAGATGAGATTAAACAAACGGATAAAACATATTTATTTATTAAACGTACACTCCACCTTTCTTCCAAGGAACTCAAGGTGCTGAACATTGTTCCCTCCTTTTATCCTCACGACAATCCTGTCTGGTAGGTTAGGCTGAGAAATAGTGACAAGCCCAAGTTCACCCTGTAGGTGTCATGGCTGAGTGGGGATTTGAACCTCCAGTCCTCCCCAGATCGTCCAACCATTACATCACACTCGCTCTCTAAAAAGCCACATACTGATCGCTGTGCCCTTAAAAAGTTTAGAAAATGGGTTGAACAAAATTAGTTTTAAAAGAGGTTTTGAATTAAAAATGCACACTAGTATTCAGGACAAAACCTGACTCAGCATTGGGAAAGAGGAGGGCCTTCTCTGCTGTGGCCCCCCCGGCCGTGGAATGAGCTCCCTAAGGAGGTTTGCTTGGCACCTACATTATATTCTTTTAGATGCCAAGTGGAGACCTTTTTATTCTCCCAGCATTTTAACAGTCTATAAATAAATTTTAACTTGGTATTTTAAATTGGTAATTTTGCATTGCTGCTGTTTTTATCTGGTTGAGCTTTTATATTGTATTTTATAGTATGGTTTTATACTGTTGTTTTATACTTCGAATGTTTTTAATTTTTGTGAACCACCCAGAGAGCTCCGGCTATTGGGCGGTATAGAAATGCAATAAATAAATAAATAAGAGAAGCAAACCGGCAGCCTTGCTTTTCCAAAATGTGATGTTGAATCACCTCCCACCCTCATATGTTTCTTTTGGTAGCCCTCCCACCTGCTTGGCACCCCCTCCTGGTCAAAATCTTGCTTCCCACCCACCTCCGGATGATGCTGAGCAGCAGGCAGCCCTCCTCCTGGCATGTTCTGGAGACACGTCACCAGCAACTCTGCCACCCGTGAACATGTATGACCTCTTTGAGGCACTCCAGGTAACTTCCTGTTCCACTGCTTTGCTTGCCTGGGGCTGGGAGAGATTCTTACAAAGAACCAACTTCTGTAACCCCAGGGGGCTGTCAGGAGGGTGGGCTCTTTTCTGTGTGAACTCATGCATGCATTTGGAAATTTACTCAGCATCTGTTTTAGATTGTCCAGTGAACTAAATTTAACTTCCTAGTACAGCTCCAGAGGTCTAGGCAAACTGGGCCCTTCCCCCCTTCACGTACCTTTGATTTTACTGACACTTATACCTTGCCTAGCCATTTTTCTATGAATCCAAAGCCTTATTGGGCAGGGCAGGACCTTCAAATCCCAGTCGTGTAGATATGCATATTACAGAATACAAACTTTTATTTTACAACACAGCTCTTAGTGCAGTGATACCCAAACTGTGTGCAGTTGAAGGAGCTAAAGCCTGTCTTGAAAAGTGAATTCACAATGTTGGATGCATCCACCACTCTATGCCCCTTGGACTGGTGAAGAATGCAACATCCCACCTCCCCATCCCAATAAATGGCCAGTGACATCATCTCAGGGAATGGAAGTACGGATGGTCTGGTTTAGCCTACATTATAGCTGACAGATGCAGGGGAATCCTGCAAGCATCACCATTACCCCAAATCATAATCCCATTTCTCTTCACTAGAGATGTGAAGGCCTGGAAAAACCCAGAAAAATTTGGGGGGGAAACGTTTTTTTTTCCTGTTTTTTGGTTTTTTTTCCCGAAAAATTGAAAAAAATGAAGAAAAAACGGATTACGGGATGTTTTATTTTAGCATGATAAATAAAATGTTTAAGACAAGGTGTTCAGATATTTACTTCTCCAAATGATTTCTAAAAACTGTACAGGATCAGATTATTACAGTTTCTGTGCACCAAGGGCAAGCAAGTCCTAGGTTGCAAACTGAGACTACACCTCTCAAATGCAAGAGCAAGATGCATTTCTCCCTCTAGGGGGCAGCACTGCCATGGAAGCAGAGACTGAAACGAATACTGATAGCTATAGGTCAGAAAATGTGTCTGATTAAATTTCATGCATACTCATTGAATCTTGGTGTCCCGTCCCCCCCCATTTTTCTCAGATCTTTTTATGGGAATGGGGGCTTTATGTCTTGACACTGGAGGACTAGTGGAGACATAAATAATTTTCGTTGTTACTAATGTTGGTGGTTTCTTCAGATGTTGTTTTTTAAAATTGTTTTTTGCTTGCTCCTCATAAACTGGCAGAACCAAAGAGGTTCCTTACAGTTCAGGCGTTCCTAAATGTTCAGGAGCTTGTAGCTCCATTTGTTACCTGAAAAAAGTAAAAAAAAAGTAAATTAAATTTGTAATAATTGTTTGAATACACTAGTTTTAATATACCAAATGTAATAATCTTATGCCAAACCAACTTGGACATAATTACATTTTATGTTCCTAAAGTAACAAAGTGACGTTCAATCTGTAAAAAGTGCTAATATTGCATTATTTCAATTTTCCCGAAAATTTCCGTTTCCCCCCGAAAAAAATGGAAAAAACCCGGGTTTTTTCCATGGCTTCAAAATTTCCGGAAATTTTACATCTCTACTCTTGACTGTAACTGGGTAAAGAGGAGGGTGGGATGAGCTGTCCACCATTGCAAGGAGGAAACCTAGGTGCTGATTGCAAATGACATGTGCTTCTAATTTTAATCCAGAAAAGAATGGTTTGTCAAGTATTAAAGGTTTGGGAAACACCAAATTCACACGTGTTAGGCATGATAACCAGGCCTGCAGAACCTGATTTCTTGAAGCCGGCAGCCCTGCTCACCTAGCTAACCAATTAGCAGATGGTCTCCTCCACTCCCCCATCCCTGGCTCATGCTTCCTCTGTCACCCATCTCTCTTCCCACTGTTCTCCTGTCTTCCCTCCGAGGGCACAGGTGACAGATACCCTACTCACGCTGCAGAAAGGAGTGGGCAAGGCCATCCAATGAGCAGCTGAACAGGTGAGCCAGGAGGGACTGCCCCCAAGCAACAAAGTGAGGAGCAATGGCCCCATTGCTGTGGTATGCTCCCGTGTTGCCACTGCTTCCAGCCAGGCACCTCTGCTATATCACCACAAGGCTCAAAATCTTTTTCTCTCTCCCTTCCCTCACCCTGCCCTGTTTGTTGCATGGGTTCACCAAAGTGCAATAACGAAGCTGAAGCAAACATATGGAGATACGCACAATTAGTTCCATTTGAAGAATGTGGGCATTTTAAGATCAGAATTTGTTGTTAATAAGATTTCTTCATGTGTAACCTGTAGATCCACCGAGAAGTGGTCCCTGCTCACACTGTCTACGCCCTCAATATTGAAAGAATCATCTTGAAACTCTGGCACCCAAACCACGAGGAGCTGCAGCAAGACAAAATCCATCGGCAGCGGTTGGTTGCAAAGGAAGGACTCCTGATGTGCTGAGTGAGGCAGCAGCCAGTGGCCACCATTGGCTATGGGCTGAGCTAATATTTCTTGGACTTGCGAGTTGGGCATTTTGACTTTGGGATCACAGAACTTGCAATGTTGTGCCAGTATTTCCAAGTGGAAATGTGGACATCTTTCCTATGGAAATCTGACTTGGAAAACCTGAGTGTATCATGTTTGCTATCAGAAAGCCATATTGCATAAAGATTGCCTTGACTGCTTTAAGGGCCTGGCTGCCTTGCTGAGGCACTGGCCTTTTAACCAAAGTGAACAGCATTCATTCAGAAAATATTTTTGCGTACCACTGGAAAAGGGAAAGGGACATTGTTTGCTACAGAGAGCCCGTTTCTGTTACTGTTCCCTTCATGACATGAAGGATCATGATCAGCCAATTCCTGCACTACAGAGATGGACAGAGACTGGTTCTTAAAGTCACCAAGTATTAGGGTTGCAGTTCGGGCCACTGGCTTGGGCTGTCTTTGCAGCCATATAGGTGAACATGACAAAGAGCTGTGTTAGTTTTTATTTGCATTTGTTTTTGTTTGCATTTGTTTTGTACAATGTAGATTTATGATAGAGGGGAGAAATCTTGATCCATGTAAATAAACTTGCTTGCAAGACAATTACCATAAAAGGGATTTCTTTCTTTCTTTCTATCTTTCCCTTTTTAAACAAGTTTTATAATTAGATTTTTGGCCAAGTCAAAAACGTTTCAAGCTGATTTGTTTATTTATTTATTTTTGCAAATCACAAGAATGTGGATCTGAGAAAGGAACCTGAAATTAATCTAGTAATGACCCTGAACTTTTCTCTTTTTAGGTTTGACTTTTAGTTGCTTGAAACTGTTTCTGCTAACATCCCAGTTGTGATCCTAGTAATGTCTTGACAAAGGATTCAGAACTTTTTTTTTAATGACCGCCCCCCCCCCCCCCCCCGCAGACAGACAGACCGTGGCAACACTACTACTTCCCCAACATGTGATCCCACACTCTTTTGGACTGCATGTGAATGAGGCTATACCAGAAGGGCAAGGCAAACTGAAATGGGTGAAAGTGGTCAGACCACTTCCTGGTGAAGTTTGGGCTCACAGCAGCAGTCCCCACCTGCAGGGATAGAGGACCTACAAAAATTGTCCACCTCTGGAAACATATGAAATCTGAAGGATTCTTGAATGGTGTGTGGGAGTTTCCAGTAGTGAGAAATGACGATCCTGCTGAACCCCTGGTCTTGCTGTGGAATGACAAGTTGAAGCAGGCCATCAACACAGTGGGACAGTTCACATGATTAGAACAAGCCCCATTCCCTCTTTTTCTGCATTCAAAGTAGGGCACTTTTGGATACAGGCTTCCTTTCCCACTTAGCACTACTTTGTGCTGATTCATCATTTCAGTATATCACAGTAGTGCTGTTTTCCCATTCACAATATGTAGCCTAGAGCGGTAGCTGTTTTACCCATTCACAGTATGCAGCCTGTTTTTCCCATTCATAATAGTGCAGTAGCACTGTTTCAATCATTCAGAATAGCGCAATAGCCACTTCACCCATTCATGCAATGTAGCCTGTTCTCTCCATTGACAATAATGGTTTCAAGCATTCAGAAAAGCACAGTAGCTGCTTTACCTATTCACAGTATGTAGCCTGTTTTTCCCATTCACAATAGTGCTGTTTTAAGCATTCAAAACAGTGCAGTAGCTACTTTACCCATTCACAGTATATTGTCTGTTTTTGCCAATCATAATAGCATTGTAGCACTGTTTCAAGTACTGGCAATAGTTCAGTAGCTGCTTTACCCATTCAGATTACGTAGCCTGTTTTTCTCATTCACAATGGCACATTATCTTTTAATCTTTCACAATATCCTAATAGTGGATGAGAGAGGAGAGGAGAGGAGTGGAATGGGGTAAATAGCAGGGGCTTAATTCAATGCTTTAAGTGAACTCCCCAGAGCAGACGAGTATGGACAGGGCAGGGAACAAACCTCTCTCATTTGCTGCACAGCATCTATGGGCTTGAGGACATCCGGTTCTACCCCGCCCACCAAACACCAAGGTATGGGGTGTGTGTGGTTTTCAAGTGTTGTGTGACCTGTCAAAGCGGGTTTTTAGGTAGTGTATACTCCACTTTTCTTGTTCTGATGGATCAAAACAATTTCATGAAAATCCAGATATAACCAGAAAGCACTTCTTATTCTATTTCCATGTAGATTGGGGTGGTTATTTTATTGTTTTATTACTGTTTCATTGTTTTATTGATTCATTTTATGGTATTTTAATGTTGTTTTATACTGATTTTCTATTGAGAACTGTTTTGGGATATATATATATTTAAAAAGAAAAGTGTTATAGGAATTTTCTATTATTTATTTATTTTTAAAAAGAGACAGAGAAGTCAGGGTCGATCCACATAGTTGCAGCATTCAACCCATAACTGTGGGGGGTTGCACCATGGGATGCAACTCTCTCCTGCACTGCAGGTGCATCTGATACCCATGCAAGAAACAAACCAAGCCCTTCCCCTACCCTTTATCCCCCTTATGAGCTAAATCATAATGGCTAATAGAGATGAAGGCACTACTGCACTCTCTCACCGTTCCTATTCTCCTCAATGGAGATTTGTTCAGGAGAACATCCAACTCAATTGTACCAAAAGACAGGTAGGTCTGTCAGTGCCTCTCACTGTTATCTGATGTCTGAGGACAGCCTCTTTTTTATTTTAAGGGAGACAGAAATATTGTATAGATTTATAACTGTGTTTGTGTCTGTGTGCACACTCATGCATGTGTATGTGTTAAATTGAGTGAATGACTCAGAAGAAACTTATTAGCAGTTCTCAAGGAAGAAAGTGCAAACATGTCTGGGAAACGGACAGACTGCCAATGAATTCCCATAAGCATGAGTTTTTCATGACTAAGATGATGAAAAGTATCTGATGCTTGGAGTGTGTGTGTATGATCAACAAACCTGCAAACACAACAAAATAAGGTAATGAAGGACCGGACTCACCATAATTTACTTTACAATGTCATCTTTCAGCACTACGTAAGCAGCTTTATTTGCACTGCTGATTTCAATGAAACATGGTTCCTTCAGCTTTATAGCCTAATCCTGTGCATGTTTACTCAGAAGCACTTTCTATTGTGTTCAATGGGACTTAATCCCAGATGCATGTGCGTAAGTAGAATAGGAAGGACAAGAGACCTCTTCCAGAAAATTAGAAACATCGGAGGTAAATTCCAGGCAAAAATGGGTATGATCAAAAACAAAGATGGCAAGGACCTAACAGAAACAGAAGAGATCAAGAAAAGGTGGCAAGAATATACGGAAGATCTGTATAGGAAGGATAATAATATTGGGGATAGGTCAGACGGTGTGGTCAGTGAGTTAGAGCCAGACATCCTGAAGAGTGAGGTTGAATGGGCCTTAAGAAGCATTGCTAATAACAAGGCAGCAGGAGACGACGGTATCCCAGCTGAACTGTTTAAAATATTGCAAGATGATGCTGTCAAGGTGATGCATGCCATATGCCAGCAAATTTGGAAAACACAAGAATGGCCATCAGACTGGAAAAAATCAACTTATATCCCCATACCAAAAAAGGGAAACACTAAAGAATGTTCCAACTATCGGACAGTGGCACTTATTTCACATGCCAGCAAGGTAATGCTCAAGATCCTGCAAGGTAGACTCCAGCAATTCATGGAGCGAGAATTGCCAGATGTACAAGCTGGGTTTAGAAAAGGCAGAGGGGGGGCGGAGCCGGACGTCATGACGGGTAAGATCTCTGTTTGAGAGCTCCCGAGAGGGGGGATTTGGAAAGCTTATTATCTCACTTAAAGAGGCATGGATTGTTAATTTAAGTGACGAAGGATGGTTATGATTATTGAGAGAAGATGAAAATCCTGTTTTTTGTGAAAGCAATTACAGATTAAGGGGAGAAAATAGCCCGTTTCTGGCTGTTCTCTGACTGTAAGCAGACGGAAGGAGGGGGGAGCAAGAGCAAGAACTGATGAACTTTGGAATGTTTGGAATGTTGGAGCTCTCCTGTCTTCTAGTCTGATAAATGCTGATTTATATACCCCTAATCTGAGAGAGATGTCTGGTAGTAAAGTCACCCTTCTTAAGAAAAAAAAAAGCATTGAAAAATAAGACTTTTTGGGATAAGAAGGGGGAGACGTGGTGGATCGGAAACCGGACATTGACGGAACTTAAACATAAATCCATGCCGTATATTAGAAAGAAAAAAACCCCGGGGAAGGCTGCTTGGCAAAGAGCACACCCTTCTAATCATAATTTGGCCCGTCTTGAGAAAGTGCCTGTCGAAAAAGATTTACAGTCCTCGGGAAGTGATTCAGCTTCAGGCTCAGACGAGTCTGTGAAAATGGCGGAAGGTTTTGGCATGGCGCCAACTTCTTCTGTTACAATGGATGAACTTAAAAAGCTGATTTTGGAAACCAAAGCCGCTCTGAGCAAGCAAATTGCTGATAATGAAAAAAAGGCAGAGGCACGGATGGGGGCGCTAGCTGATAGGCTGGCTCAGAATGAGAGAGAGTTAAAGGAAGTAGGGGTTGAAGTTAAAGCTCTTGCAAACAAACAGGAAGTATTTGAAAAAACTTCTGAAGTAAAATCAAAAGATCAAGATTTACAGCTGATTCGGCTTCAGGACGAGCTTCGGCGTTGTAACATACGCATCAAGCAATTTGTTGAAGAACCAGGAGAAGATTTGAGGAAAATAGTTTTGAAGTGGTTCAACGACATGATGCCAGGCTCGGATTTAAATGACAGCGATTTGGAGAGAATTCACCGAGTGGGAGGAGCAAAGTACAAGGGATCATCCAGAGATTTGCTGGTGAAATTTGGCAGTTATTATAAGAAGGAGTTAGTAATGAAGAAGTTGAGGGCCATGGCCGTGATCAAATATAAAGGCAAAGCAGTGCAAGTATTCAACGATCTTTGTCAGCAAACACTCCAATGGAGACGCAGCGTTAAGCAAATAACTGAAACATTAACAAAAAATGCAGTGAGATATGCTTGGGGTTACCCGGTCTTCTTAAAGTTTTCTTACGCTGGGAGTGATTATAGAGTAACCTCTTTGGAGCAAGGAAGGGAGTTGCTGAAGAGATTGGGGTTAATGAAGAATGGAAGTGATGGAGCTGGAGAAGAGAATGGAGCTGTAGCTGGAGCATCTGGGATGGGGTAAAGGGGAATGTTTATTATGAGATAATTGATATGATAAGTAATTAAATACAGAGATTGGGTCGTCGTGGCGGGGCACCGCCTCCCCCCTCTCCCCTAATTAGGTGGCCGGAGTAATAGACTTGCGGGGATATGGGGAGGGGGAAAGTAGGGGGGGGAGAGGGGTTGGGGGGGATATTAGGGGGGGTGGGAGGGGGATGAAGGGGGGGTTAGGGTTTATTTTTAGTATTATATTTGTTGTTGTATTTGTTTATGAGTCACAGAGCACGAGGGATCAGAAGGAAAATAAAAAGGAAGATTATGAATAAGAATATTAAAGTATCAACGTTCAATGTTAAAGGTCTGGGGGCAGTCGTGAAAAGGAGGAGAATAGAACAAATGTTAAATAAAGAAAGATCGGATATTATTATGTTGCAAGAAACACACCAAAAATTTGATGGCGCAAATGAAATCCGGACAAGGTGGTCTGTTTATTATGAAAAGTCATTGGGGACGTCAAAGAAAAATGGAGTAGCAATTTTGATTTCAAAAAAAAGTGGATTCATATTGAGAACTGTAAGAAAGGATGATAATGGTAGATATCTTATGATAAAGGGGCAAATAGAAAGTGAACAATACACATTAGTAAATGTTTATGCTCCTAATGAGAAACATAGAGAGTTTTTTATGAAATTATTTAGTGAAATAGAGGAGTTTAGGGAAGGATATTTAATTTTAGCTGGGGATTTTAATATGGTAATGGATAATAGATTGGATAGATCAAACCCCACAAATGTGGAAAAAAGAAATAACATTACTATATTGAATAAATTAGTAAGAGAGAAAGATTATGTGGATTGTTGGCGTTTACTGAATGGCGTGAATCCGGGATTTTCTTATTACTCCCCAGTTCATCAGACATACTCTAGAATAGATTATATAATGGTTTCAAAAGAGTTTGCAAGTAAGATGTGTAAAATGGAAATGGGAGTAATAAAGGTAACGGACCATGCAATGTTAAGTTTAGAATTTACAGTTAAAAAAAATTACAAGGAAGCGTTTAGGTGGAAATTAAACACAAAACTTTTAAAATATAATAAAGTGGTAGAAAAAATACAAAGTGAATTGATGGAGGCTTGGGAAATGAATGAGAAAGGAGGAACATCAAGGGCAGTAGTTTGGGACACCATGAAGGCAGTAACGAGAGGGATATGTATTAGAGAAATGTGTAATTTAAGAAGACAACAAGTAGCAGAGCAAAAACAATTGGAGGAAGAGATTAAGAAAATGGAGGAAGATTATTGGCAACACAAAAATAAGCATAAATTAATAGAAATACAGGCAAAGAAAAAACAATTAGAAAATTTAAATTTAGAGGAGGTTCAAAAGAATTTAATGTATATGAAAAGGGAGTATTTCGAAAACAGCAACAGGAATTCTAAACTGCTAGCCAGACTCACACAAAAGGAAAAAGCAAGGAATGGGATAGGGATTTTGAAAGATAAACAAGGGAAGTATTGTCACACAATGAAGGATAAAATAAAGATATTTCAAGAGTTTTATCAGGATTTGTATAAGGGAAAAGATACTCAAGAAAAAAAGTTGGAAGCTTATATAGAAAAATATACAAAGAAGAGAATAAAAATAGAGCATAAAGAGTTAATGGAGAAGGCAATAACTCAAGGAGAAGTTGAAGAAGTAATTGGGAATTTGAAGCCGGGTAAATCACCGGGGGTAGATGGTTTAGGACCAGAATATTATAAGGTTTTTAAAGGAATTTTAATACCAAAATTAATAAAATTGTATAATTCCATACTGGAAGGGGATAGAACGCCAGAATCATGGGAACATTCATTAATAATTTTAATACCAAAACCAGATAAAGATTTGACTGTCCCTGACTCATATAGACCTATTTCATTAATAAATCAGGATGCTAAGCTTTTTTCAACTATTTTAGCAAGGAGGTTGAATAAATTTATAGAGGAATATATAGGGGAGGACCAATGTGGATTTGTGGCAGGTAGACAGATGCCTAATTTAGTGGGAAGAGTATTAAATGCAATTCAGGTGATAAATAAGTTTAGGGTTAAAGCGGGAATTCTGGCACTGGATATTTTCAAGGCTTTTGATTGTGTGAGCTGGCAAGCTTTAAAGATGGTTTTAAATAAAATGGGGTTTGGAAATAAATTTAAAGCGATAATAGAACAGTTATACTCTCAAAATACAGCCGTAGTGGTAGTGAATGATGGTGTGACAGATAAGATACGACTAGCCAGAGGGACAAGGCAAGGTTGTCCGCTCTCACCAGTCCTATTTGTAATGGTAATGGAATTATTGGCGAATGCAATACGAGAAGATGAGGAGATTGAAGGAATAGGTAGTATGAAAGAAATTAAACTGAACATGTTTGCAGACGACACCTTGTTGACGATAAAGAATCCAATAGAGAAGATGGGGAGAATTAAACAGCAACTGAGAGAATTTGAGGATATTACGGGGTTAAAAATAAATTGGTCTAAATCAGAATTGATGTTGTTTAATTATACTAAAAAAGAAGAGAAAGATTGGGAAGAAAGGGGAAGAGAAATGAGAGTTAAGACTCAGATTAGATATTTGGGAATAAAAATTACGCAGAAGTTAGAGAGTTTAGAGAAAGAAAATTTAAATGTTTTAAAAAAAGAGATTTTAGTAAAACTGGAAAAATATAAAAGGTTAAATTTATCCTGGTTTGGAAGAATAGCATTAATAAAAATGAAAATTTTAGCAAAGATAAATTTTGTGTTTAGGATGCTACCAATAAAAATTTCAGAACTAGAGTTAAAAAGTTGGCAAAGGATTATAAATAATTTTTGTAATGGTGATAAGAAAGCGAGGGTAAATAAAAGTAAATGGTATTTGAGTCAAAAAAAGGGAGGATTGGGTCTCCCGAATATTACATTATATTATGTAGCCAATAGATTAAGATATATTGTGGAGGCAATTTTAGGATTAGGGAACTTAGATTGGATGGAAGAAAAAAACATGAGTAACATAGAGACTAAATTAGAAAATGTTTTTTTTATGGAAGGAAAAAAAAAATGGGTGGAAGGTATAAATAATCCGCTTTTGAGGTTTCACTGGGAAATTTGGAGTAAATATAAAGGGGCGCTGCTTCCGAGCAGCTCTCCCTTGTCACCGGTAATATTGTTGAAGAATTTCCCGGAGGAATTAAAGAGTAGATTAAGCAAAGTTTTAATAGAAAAAAATAAAATGAAATTAAGAGATTGGTTAAGAGGAATGGGTACAAGAGAGGACATAGAAGAGGTCTTGAAGGATAAAAAGTTAACTTGGTTAAATTATAGGCAATTAGAACAATGGACTAAAAAGTGGGTAAGAGATAATGGAGAGTGTAGAGAATTAACAAAGTTTGAAGAATTAATAGATAAGAAAGATAAGGAAAGGGGGAAAAGAACAGTGTTAAAAGGGTTGATGAGCGAAATATATAGAATATTGGTGGAGAAAGGGACAATGGATAACTCGGGTAAAACGGTTTGGGAGACAGATTTGAAGGTACAAATAGGACAACAGGGTTGGGAGGGAATATGGAAACAAAGAGCGTTGAGAAATATGTCAGTAAGAATAAAAGAGAATTATTATAAAATTGTATGGAGGTGGTACCTAACTCCGGTTAGATTGAACAAGATAAACAATCAGCAAACAGAAAATTGTTGGAGAGGTTGTGGGGTTAAAGGAACGTATTTGCATATGTGGTGGGAATGTAACTATGTTCAGAAATTGTGGAAGATGGTGTTTTTGGAAATTGAAGAAATTGTTGAAATGAAGATAGAAAGAACACCAAAAGTTGCATTGCTGTCGCTATTTGAAGAAGATTTTAAATGTAAAAAGGAAATTAAGGAACTGATAACGAATTTGTTGACTGCAGCAAGATTAATTATAGCTAGGAACTGGAAGATACAAGGGGAATATTCTATTGAAGAATGGTATAAAGAAGTATGGGATATAGCTATTAATGATAAATTAACAAGTAATATTAAATGGAGAAGAGGTATAGCTAAATCAAATGATTTTGAAGGAATTTGGAAACAGTTCCTAATATTTGTATTTTCTAAAGGGAGTGGGAATCCACCAGCAGAAGAAAGTATGAGATTCTGGAATCAGGAATGAGATCCCGTGGTGGGGGGTGCACTGTAGGTGTATTGATTATGTTATTAAGATAAGATATTGTATTCAACTGAATTATGTAGTATGTTGTGTGTGTTTTTTTATGTGATGTAATTAAAAAAAAAAAAGAAAAGAAAAGGCAGAGGAACTAGAGACCAAATTGCCAATATCCGATGGATAATGGAGAAAGCCAGGGAGTTCCAGAAAAACATCTATTTCTGTTTTATTGACTATTCTAAAGCCTTTGACTGTGTGGATCATAACAAACTGTGGCAAGTTCTTGGTTGTATGGGGATACCAAGTCATCTTGTCTGCCTCCTGAGGAATCTGTATAACGAACAAGTAGCAACGGTAAGAACAGACCACGGAACAACGGACTGGTTTAAGATTGGGAAAGGAGTACGGCAGGGTTGTATACTCTCACCTTACCTATTCAACTTGTATGCAGAACACATCATGTGACGTGCTGGGCTTGACGAATCCAAGGCTGGAGTTAAAATCGCAGGAAGAAACATTAACAATCTCAGATATGCAGATAACACCACTTTGATGGCTGAAAGCGAGGAGGAGCTGAGGAGCCTTGTGACAAAGGTGAAATAAGAAAGTGCAAAAGCTGGGTTGCAGTTAAACCTCAAAAAAACCAAGATTATGGCAACCAGCTTGATTGATAACTGGCAAATAGAGGGAGAAAACGTGGAGGCAGTGACTGTCTTTGTATTTCTGGGCGCAAAGATTACTGCAGACGCTGACTGCAGCCAGGAAATCAGAAGACGTTTACTTCTTGGAAGGAGAGCAATGACAAATCTTGATAAAATAGTTAAGAGCAGAGACACCACACTGACAACAAAGGATTTGAGAACTACAAGTTCAATCGCAGCTTTTAAAGCTCAGCTAAAAAGTTTTCTTTTTCCTAAAGCTTTTAAAACTTGATTTTGTTCCGACTTTTATACTGTTAGTTTTACTCTACCCTGTGCCTGTTTGGTGCATTCTCTTCCCCTCCTTATTGTTTTATTATGATTTTATTAGAATGTAAGCCTATGCGGCAGGGTCTTGCTATTTTATTGTTTTACTCTGTACAGCACCATGTACATTGATGGCGCTATATAAATAAATAAATAAATAAATAAATAATAATAATAATAATAATAATAATAATAATTCCCCGTAGTAACCTATGGCTGCGAGAGCTGGACCATAAGGAAAGCTGAGCGAAGGAAGATAGATGCTTTTGAACTGTGGTGTTGGAGGAAAATTCTGAGAGTGACGTGGACTGCAAGAAGATCAAACCAGTCCATACTCCAGGAAATAAAGCCAGACTGCTCACTTGAGGGAATGGTATTAAAGGCAAAACTGAAGTACTTTGGCCACATAATGAGAAGACAGGATACCCTGGAGAAGAGGCTGATGCTAGGGAAAGTGGAAGGCAAAAGGAAGAGGGGCCGACCAAGGGCAAGATGGATGGATGATATTCTGGAGGTGACAGACCTGCCCTTGGGGGAGCTAGGGGTGGCAACGGCCGACAGAAAGCTCTGGCGTGGGCTGGTCCATGAAGTCACAAAGAGTCGGAAACGACTGAACGAATAAACAACAACAACAAGTGGGAAACTGGGCTATTATGACTTGCCGAAAACTATGTGCCTTTTTGTGGAGTAGTACTGTGTAGGGGCTAATCAGGGCTGGTGCCAGACTATTTTGCACCCTAGGCAAGGTGAGCAACTTGCACACCCACCCCCCAAAATTGCCAACTTTGATTCAGATGTTCAAGAAGAGTTTCTGAACTCTTATTCTGTTTTTTTCTTAAAACAGCTAATTTGTATAAGACTGTGGCCCTTAAAGGGCAGTACTGCGCCCCTCTGAGGTTTGCACCCTAGGCGGTTGCCTAGTTGGCCTAATGGTAGCATCGGCCCTGGGGCTAATAGACTGATTTACAAATCAAGAAGTCCCCAGTTCAGACCCCATCCCAGCAATTAACACTGCAGGTGGCTGCACTCTCTCAGCCCACCAATTTGCAATATGGAGATAACTGACTTCCCTTGTGAGATTGCTGTAAAGATAATGTTCATGAAGTTCTTTGAACACTGAGAAAGCACTGTATAAATGCATGTGGGTGTGCTTGTTTACTTTGTTTGCTTGGGGGATGGCTAAGTTGGGCTTTTCTGGGTCTCCAACACTACTTTAGATTCTGTCCAGTAAGACTAATATAAATATATATTATTTATTATATTATATAAACTAATATAAATATGATTTCTTCCGTTGTGGAAACGGAGGCACAAATGAGATGAATAACTACTACAGTTATTCACGCGACTGACTTGTTTCTCAAACTTGAACGGGTGTATCTGAGATTCACCAGACCATGAGAGAATGCAGTGGCTTTAAAGGACAGACACAACTCAGTGATAGATCTACATTTTTTTTACTAAGTCTTTTGGGCTTCAAGAATTAATGTATGGGTAGTGATCCTTGAAACTTTTCTCAAACCAGACAACACAAATATGGTATTAAAGAATAAGAGTCTAAGAGAATAACTAGCTAAGATGAGGCTGATCACAAACATCTCTAAATACACACAAGTTATAATTACTCAAAGAATAAAGAATAAAGTAGTAAGCATATTGTTAACATAGCAAAGCCTAGGTTCCTCTCAATCTAACACACACACTCAAAGGTTCATATTTACCCATGGGCTGTCTTTATGTTGTCTTTGCCCTGGGGTGGCTCCTTTGTGCTGCATCAGTTATATGTCGCAGCTGCTGATTCGGAGCCACCCCGGGACAAAGACCTGAAGATCCGCAGCTGAAAAGTTGGGACCTATCCTAACTTTTCCTGCCTGAGGGAGGTCAGCGCAGCTATTCCACCATCTGACCTCGCTCTGTGGCTGATCGGGGGTGGCCCTGGCAAATGGCGACAGGCAATTGGTTGCCAGAAGCCAGGAAGAGGGTGCGACGGGGGGAATAGATCCAGTATCCAGATGACTGCAAGAAACCTTGCGTTCCCTCCAGGGCCGGTGCTACCATAGAGGCCACTCAGGCGGCCGCCTAGAGCGCCAAGCTAAGAGGAGCACGAGGCACAGCACAGCACTCACGCGCGTTGGCTGTGAGCCAAGCCAGCCCGAGGATTCAGCTGGGCCTGGGCGGACGAGATGGCGCACCACGCCCACCCAGCCGAAGCGAAGCCAGGGACGTTGGGGTGGGGGTGGGGCGGCTCCACGTTCGGACTTCCGGAACGCGCCCGGAAGAGAGAGAGAGAGAATGTATGGGTGCATGGAGTGCAGGGGGTCTTTGAGTGAATGCATGTGTTCATGCGTGTGTTTGTTTGGAGTGAGTGATGCTGAGTGTGTGTGTGCGTACGTGCGCGTGTAAGTTGGGGGGGATGATTTGCTGGTGACATTCCTCTTAAACAATGCATTTTAGACCCATAGACGTTCCTTTCCAATTCGTTTGCTATAATTGGCATGACATTTCTTGCACTTTAAAATAAATGTAGCAGTTTCAAGTTTTGTGCTTATTTTTTCCAGGAAACATCTGTTTTTAAAAATCAAAGTTGGCATTTTTTGGTGTGTGTGTGTGTGTGTGTGAAAGTAGCTCACCTTGCCTAGGACACAAAATAGCCTGGCCCTGGCCCTAGTTCCCTCCTTGACGTGGAGATTAGCAAGCACAACCCCACAGGAGGGAAACCTCAACCTCATCCTTGTGAGAACCAGCACCGTACAAGTTCAAATAGATTGTCTGACAGATTTTCTAGAGAGGCATATAGGGGAAAGAAATTAAAACTCGTATCCCTGGACTGGGCCATCCACGTTTTCATTGCTAAGACAGACAACTCCAGCTTAGAAACTGTTGTGCAAAATCTTTCTCATTGCTGATCAAGCAGTAGCAGCTATTCAGAGTTGTGTGTTTCCATTTTCTCCTCCACCAGCACGTTTCAATGGATGGATGCGATTTACTGTGTTAGGCACAGGACCAGGGAGAAGCTATGATAGTGCCACGCTGCCTCTCTTCTGGCCTTAGTAAGCAAGCTGAACGTGGGATTTTCTTCTACCACCTTGGAAACATGCCTTTATTACATTAATTTATGCAATGCTTTCCATTCTGCAAAGGAAAGCATTACATAAATTAATGTTATTCTAATAAATGTCCATATATTATATGATCTTTGATGCCCATTTTGTGCCTTTTCCAAATGTGCCCAGGCAGATGCCCCATTGCCCCAACGTAGTTACATTGTTATCAGCATTTCACAATTCATTCATTCATAATTGTACTCTGGCCTTAATCATCACCTTGAGATTCTCCTTATTTTGCCCCACAGTAAAGGACTCAACTGCCATCACCTGCAAGGCTAAAAGTTGGCAACCATACCGAAGTGGTCTTGAGTCAACAGCAGCTAATTTGTGAAAAGCAAAAAGCGAGGAAAGGAAGACCACATCTCTCTCTCTCTCTCTCTCTCTCTCTCTCTCTCTCTCTCTCTCTCTCTCTCTCTCTCTCTCTCTCATGATGAGGTCTGTGACTGTCCGGCTACCGCTCCTCAGCTCAGAAACACTACATTGGATGTGATTGGTCAAAGGAGCTGGCCGGGATTCAAGGCAGCCGCTTTATAAATTTCTGAAAAGAAGCAGGCTGCGTTACAGACAGAGTCTCAGCCCTCACACAAACAGTCTGCTTGGCATCAAGGGCCACAATCACCATACGGCAAGATGTGCAAAGGATTAGCAGCTCTACCCCACACATGTCTGGAGAGGTGAGTGAACAGGTTTATATCTTTCAAAGAGGGAAATGAATGGGGTGACAGACTGAAGGGCAACCCAGCAGCGGCTTCTTAGAATGAGATGATTTAACCTATGTATGGGCAAAGAAAAGAAATATAATATATATTCTTAGCATCAAGACAAGCCTGACTAAAGTGATGCTAGGATATCTCAAGTTCCCATTCACTGGCTCAAGGATTGCGCAGGAGAACAGCCATGGGCATTCAAGTCAGGATGGCTTGAGAAGCATAGGAAGACAAGAATTAAGCAATGTAGCACAGTTAACAGAGTAACTGATTTCCAATCAAGTATGTGACCAGAAAGCTATATTAGGTTTGGATTGATAAAAGTGATGGTTTTTGTTGTTGCTGCTGCTGCTGTTGACAAGTGCAAATGTCAACCACCAGGAGAAAAAAATGTCTTAAGCCGTTCCCCTGAAACTGCCTTTTAGGTCCTGCTCCACCTATCCATGCTGCACTTTAAATCTTTCTCTGTCAACCCCCCCCCCCCCACCACCACTGGCATTTTATATGGATTTTGTGGCAGACTTGATTCTGCACACAAGTGGGCCACTGCGGCTTCATTAGCTCACTTGGTGAACTTAGGAAAGCGCCTCTCCTCCAAGCCTCAGAAAGCCACCCCAAATATAACTATGTATAACAATAGGTGAATATCTTAGGATTCACATTTATTATTATTGTTGTTGCATTTATATCCCGCCTTTTCCCCCTCCAATGAACCCAAGGCGGTGTACATCCTCCTCCTCCTCTCCACATTATCCTCACAACAACAACCCTGTGAGGTGGGTTGGGCTGAGAGTCTGTGACTGGCCCAAAGTCACCCAGTGGGTTTCCATGGCCGAGTGGGGACTAGCACCCAGATCTCCCGACTCTCAGTCTGACACTTTAGCCACGACACCACACTGGCTATAGTTATATAACAAAGAAAAAAAGGGGAGAGCAAAACTCTGGTGCCATAAATCTGTATTTTTATTCTTAAAATAGTTCTTCAATGTAACCACAGAATCTTAACATAAAGCAAAAGCCTTCTTGAACCTTTTTTTTAGGTTAAGATGACAAAACAAATGGGAGGTTAAGCCTTCTCATTTAGCTGTTCTTCATGCTTACATATTTCTTTTTTATAATTTTACACCACCGGTAGAATCCATTCAGCCAAGTCCACAGCCCAGTTGTTGTAGACAATTTTTTAAAAAACCCAGGAATTCTGTTTGAAATAATCCTGACACTTTACAGGTTATTGGAAGGTTTACCGAGCTCGTGTATTTAAATGCTTTGAACATTTGAAATGCTAGCAGTCCTATGTACGAATAGCTAACACATTTTCTGAGTAAGAGAGCCTTATGTAGCCAAAACAGCACCTTCCATGCAAAAGAGGAAAGTGTCATCAGGTTTTGGGGAAGCCCGTGGTTTGGTTTGGCTTTTGGTTTTAGGAAAGTAGGCCTAACGGAGAATGCCACGCACCCCACAAAACAGCCTAATAATTCTGTGTGGACGGAGGTGGAATGGACACTAGACTAAGGGGAGTAGAGCTATCCTGAACAAGGTATCCTGAAAATGCAATGGCTGGCTGGAATCTTGAACAGCACCACTACATGCTGAAACATTTTGTTGAAGGTCCCATGTATTAATAGCAAACTTCTAGTTTGGGACTTCAGCAGTGCTGTAAAGAGCTACAAGTCTTTTTTTTTTAAAAGGCCTTCTGCCTTATTACTGAGAATGGGGTGTGTGTGTGTGTGTGTGTGTGTGTGTGTGTGTGTGTCACTATGCTTTAATGAAGGTGGCAGGGAGAAATATTCTAGGCTTGCTGTGTACAATCCCTATTTTGGCTTTATAGGGCATAGCTGACATTAGCCTGGATTTCTAAGTAAAAGTGCCTGCCTAGAAGGATTTGTTCCATGACAATAGGTACAATTGTTTGTACTACATGAGAGAACAGTTCTGCACAATGATGTAGGCAGCAAGCTAACCCCATTGGAAGAACTTTGGACATTTTCACAATCATTGTTTATATAGAACTTTTGAATTCTTAAAAGCATTTAATTGCCTCATTTTTTAAAAAAATAGAAGCAAATATCAACAAATAGAACAGAAAATACATTGTGAAAACTGGAAAACAACAGCCATACATTGTGTATTTAAAATTATCATCATTTTCCATCATATGTACCGTTCCAAAAAAAGAAAAGAAAAGAAAAGAAAAGGGAGAGAGTTATACAAAGGTTTCAAGAAAAGCAGACTGGATATCCATATCTGGTCCCCTTGCAAGTTGCGTCTATATAACACTCGTTCCTCACTTGAGAAAGCAACAAGAAAGAGGGGTGTGTGTGTATTTCCACAGTAGCCCCTTTCTCTGGAATTGTCATCGCTTGTTCATTAACTGTTTTAGAGAGAGTCCAGGTGATGTCAATGACAGTTTGTTGCATTCCAGTATTTTCTGTGTTATTTTCTGATCTTTTTTTCATATCTGATTTGTGGTTTTATATAATAATAATGATAATGACGACAATAATAATAAAATAAAAATACAGAACCAGGCTGTAAAGTGGGGACAGGAAAAGTCCTATTGAGGATTTTTAGGTCCCCTGTGCCTTATACTTAAAAGCCTCTTATTTACAGACCCAGCCCATTTTGTCACTTCTTCCTGAGCAGTGTTAGGAATTATTGTTTCAATTTGCCATCCATTTGCTACTTGAATTGCCTCCCATAATTGTCATTCATTGTCAATTTCTGTTTTTTGAATGGGCAGTAATGACGACTTTTCCCCATTGTTTTATATCTTTTCATTTTTAAACAGCAAAATAGTGCTATTTAACTATACAAAAATGAAAAGAAAATCAATAATAAAACTCCCTCCCAGCAGTCATTGAAACAGAAACTGATAGTGGCTTGGTTCAGATGATCATTGCCATCTATGGTGGCTTAAATAAGTTACCATGCTTTGCAGCATGTATTGGGTGCCCTATAGGTGCCTATTGTGTAAACCACACCCACCCTTCGTAGGTTGTTGTGTCATCTGAACCCTGTGAAGGTGGGTTGTTGGTGAGGTTAAACACCCAGAACCCATGGGCTGGGTTGTGGGTGGATTGTTAACCATGCCAACAACCTACCATTGCTGTGTTTGGGCAACATGACAACCTATGAGCAGTGGTTGGGTTATTGAATGAGTGCCCGTGGGCACCTGGCATGTCCTACAAACTAAGGTACCTTATTTAAGCCACCGTGGAGAGCAATTATTGTCTGCATCTGGTCAGTAAGTGGTGGTTAAGCAAAGCTCTCCAGGCAGCAAATAGAATGTATTAATCAGTAACCCGTCAGCCCACTCAATAAGAAGAAACAAAGAGTTCTATTGCATGATCGTTACTGGGCACTCATGGATTTTTGCAAGTCCCTCTCATGATGTTGTCTGCCTCCTGCGCGTCTCCCACCTTTTCTAGCCTTCTTCGCACCACAAAAAAACACCCCAGTAAGTCCAATTTATTTTTAAAGATGGAAGTTGCCACTATCTCCTGCTGTGTGCAGGAGAAGCAGCGCAATCAAAACAGCCCACGTTGTTTACTACCTCGTTCAAAAGAGGAAGTAATGGGGGACAAACACGCAGCTGGAGAAGTGACGGTAAGCAAACACGATTTTCTCCTGTGTGATGACGCTCTAAATGGGCTGAACCTGCAAACAGGCAGCAATGGATTAACTTTCTCATGGCCCTTTGCTGAATGGGACTTTATTCTAAAAAACTTTATAGAAGAATCTTGGCCATAGGGAAGGACATTACTGGACAATACAGCACAGGATTGAGTGGAATATAGGAAGCTGCCTTTTATTAAGCCACACAATTTGTCTCTCTAGCTCAATTTTGTCAACCCAGACTGGCAGCAGCTCTCCAGAGTTTCAAGCAGGATGCCTTCCTAGCCCTACCTGGAGATACGAGACTGAACCTGGGACCGCCTGTGTGCAAAGCAGGGGCAACTACCACTGAGCTGCAGCCCCACCCTGCCTGTGTGGTGCTGTGCTATAGGAAGCCACTGTTTTAATGGCACATCCGGCTAACTGCAGAAATGACAATGCTAGCAGTGCTAAAGCGCAACCAGAAGAGAAAGAGATGGGTGAAATGGTAGCAAGAGAGACATGAGCCAGAAGATGTGTATGTTGGTGGCGGGAGGAGAAAAGATTGGGTTGCTGATTGGATAACTGGGGGAGGGAGGGTGTTGTGTGCATTGGTTATATGGGCTTATATCTCCATATTCTAGAGGGGCTGTGATGGCTAAGACGTAGTGGTTTTCTTAAGGACACCACTGAGTTCGTAGCCGAAGTTATATTTGAACTGGAGGCTGTAGTGGAATCACTCGGGTTGACTCCGTGATTCCCCGGCCGGAGAAGGGGGGGTCTGACTCAGCCAGCCCAGACACATGCCCCTTCACTGCCCTTGTTAACCCTTTGTAGTCTAGGTTCTCAAGGAAACACACCACACTCCAGAAATAGGGACCAAACGCTTTTATTCTTCACACTACACACTTCCATAAGGGTCCACACATTAAGGTAAACACGTAAGAGATTTTGGGGAAAAACACGGACAAAGGAATGACACACTTAGGACAGCAGGGACTAATACCTTATCCTCCCCCTTTACACGCTCAAGCCTAATAGAATTCGCACTCACTCCCCACTTTTACCACCCACCAGCCGTAACTCCAGCAAGGTCCCTTGCCCAATTGTACCCAGACCTAGACTAAAATAAAACAAACACTTAATTCTGCGACTCAACCCCTTTGTTGCTCACTCCGACTTGGCTTCACGCCACTCGAATTAGGACTCCTTCCCTCAGCGGCTGCGTGGAGCCTCCGCCATCCAGCCGGCTCGGCTTGGATGCTCTGACTCACCACACACACACTGGACTCCTGATACCCACAGGAAAGAGACTGGACCCTTAGGTGCCTAAGTCTCTTATCCCTTTCTGGGATGCCCTTGTCACCAGACCCACCCTGACCAATAGAAACCCCATAGCAACCCACACCTCTCCCGAAGGAAGGGGGGAATGCTCCTAGACATTGCACAGCGGCAACTTGTTACTTCCCCCGCCCCCAGTACCAGTCCGGGGAGACGTTATCAGATGCCAGGCGCTTCTCGCCCAGCGCGGCCTTGGCATTTCGCTTGCTACTCCCTTTTCAGACACAAAGAAACCCCTCTCCCTGGGATGAAGCAAAAGATGTTCTCTTAAAGGGATCATGGGCTCAGCCCATGACAGAGGCTTTTCTGCTCATATGCTTATTCTGCCCTCAAACTGGTGCTTTCCCACTGTGTTGGACTTCAACTCCCAGCATCCCCAAGCCAGTTATGCTAGCCAGGGGTGCCAGGTGGGGAAGGCTGCTTTAATCACTACACTGCGTCAGACCAGGTACTTCAGTTTCTGAATATACATATCCAGTCTTTTGGAAACACCTATTTTTACATTTCCTACCACAGTTTTCTACAATTAGAGATCTATTTTTAGAATGCATTTTAAAACATTTATTGATAATGTGTTCATGTAAACATTTTTTATAACCAATGGACTAAAATACACTATAAACATTTTTATGACCAAGGGAATAAAATAACCACAATAAAATGCCAACAAACCAGGTATTAGCTTGGAACCTAAGTTAATTTAAGAAAGTTTCTCATTTCCTTTTGCCCCTCCTGTGGCCATCTGCAATCCCCAGAAAATCTCTCCTGGGGAGGGGGGACCCTCCTGAAAAATGTGGGCTGAGATGTGGGGGCTGCTCTGGAATGGAGTGGAGAGCAAATTCTCCTTCTGTGACTTCCTTTACGTTAATATCTTAGCATCCAAGCCCAATTTTGAGTGATTCCCTCGCTCCCTAGCAGCCCACCACCATACATCAATTCACGTTGTTCAGGAGGAGCCCCTTGACCATCAGAGAGGCTTTTGGATAAGTACGGTGGCCAGGGCTGGTGCTACCATAGAGGCCACTCAGGCGGCTGCCTAGAGCGCCAAGGTAAGGGGGGAGCGAATGCCACGCCCAGAAGCTGCTCTCCCACAGCGGATCTGAGAGGGCAGCTTCTGGGGGCACCATTCCGAAGCTGCCTGCCCACCCCAACATCCTGGCTTTGCTTCGGCTGGGCACTCACCTAGCCGAAGTGAAGCCACGGCCACCTCCCCACTCCAGAGTCCTGGCTTCGCTTTGGCTGGGTGGGCGCCGAAGCGAAGCCAGAACGCTGGGGTTGGGGGGCGGTGGGGCGGTTTCGGAACGGTACTCCTGGAAGTTGCTCTCCCAGAGCAGCTTCTGGCCGGGCACACAGTTCCAAAGCCACCCGCCTGCAGGCCCCCACCCCCACCCCAGCATCCTGGCTTTGCTTCGGCTGGGCGCCCACCCAGCCAAAGTGAAGCCACGCCCCCCCCAGCATCCTGGCTTTGCTTCAGCTGGGTGGGAGCCCAGCCGAAGTGAAGCCAGAACGCTGGGGTGTGGGGTGTGGGATAGCTTAGGAACGGCACGCCCGGAAGTCACTCTCCCAGAGCGGCTTCCAACTGGGCACCCCATTCTGAAGTTGCCACCCCCACCCCAGAGTTCTGGCTTCGCTTCGGCTGGGCAAGTGAGATGGCACCCCGTGCCCAGGTACACTGGGGTGGGGGTGGGTGGGTGAAAGCAGCTCACCTGCCTAGGGCGCAAAATAGTCTGGCACCGGCCTTGCAGGTGGCTACAGGGAGGCAGGAGGTGACCAGAAACTCTTTCCATTAATTTCCTTAACTTAATATCCTAGGATCCAGTGGAGCCTGGTGGATCCGACGTCTGTAGGGCAGTGAACCTGGTCCGGGTTTCGGTCACAACCAGTCAGTGACTGAAACCTGAAGCAGATTCACTGCCCCACTGACATTGGAGCCACCGGACTCCACTGATAGGATTCAAACTGTTATTGAGTACAAAGAGAAAGACTAGGTATCTAAGACATGGAATGGTTAAGAGGATGGGGTCAAACAAAATGTGTTCACACACAGACAGTCACACTTTTCTCCGTGAAGAGGTTTTTGTTTTTGTATGGGAGAACATTTAAGCATAAGAGCCCCAACCTGCTGCCTGAAGTGACATAGCCCAGACACGTCTTTATCACATCAGTGAGCGCTAGGGCCAGGTATTAATGCTTTTACTAGTCCTGCTCACTCCCACACCTGTTCTGTGTCAACACCCGGTGCTTGCCCTCCTTCAGTTCCACGTTCATTGGACAGCAGCTTTAGGTGCAATCCTTTTGTGTTCCTGGTGATGTGATAATCAGAGAAAACAAAGTGTTGGTGTAGATAGGTTTTATTAGCCATAGCCCTTGACAGCAGAAACATTGTGATAAATCATCACAGAATAAAAATAAACAAGAATAGGATCCCAAACATGAAAGCCTACATGGCAAAGGACTATCAATCTAAGAAAAAGCCTGTTTTTCATCAGAGGACCTGATTAAATTGAAGAGCAACCCAACAATAACACGAGAGTGCAAAGGCTTAAAAGCAGCCAATATAGAACCCTCCTGAATCTCTTTGTGTTAAGATTAAGTCCCAGGAAATAAGCTTGTGCAAATATACACTTTAAATGGCGAAGAAGAACCACCAATATACTCAAGCATTTTTTTTATTCATTTGCCTATTATTATTATTATTATTATTATTATTATTATTATTATTATTATATGAATGCCAATTAATGGGACCATTATGTTGCAAATAAAAAGATAATTAAAAACAATGTTGCATAGTCAGACAGATACTCCTGCTGACTGGACCACTTCTATGTCATGGGGTGCATTATGTTTTAAAGTGTGGTTTCATAGATTGGGTTTGGAAAAACGTAACTTTTTTGATAATTTTTTGACAATTGCTTTTTAATATAAGATGAGCTATGATGGATCAGAACAAAGGCATTCTGTTTGCACAGTGGCCAGCCAGATGCCCAAGAGAAGCCCACAACTAGGACATAGGTGCAGTAGCGCCCTCCTAGTCATGTTTGCAAACAAGAGGTATTCAAAAGTATAGTGCCTCCAATACCGGAGGCAGTATACTGCCATCATGATTAGTAGCCCCCAATAGCCTTATCCTCACTAAATTTCTGCCATTTCCTTTCAACGCTCTCCAGTTGGTGGCCATCACTGCATCTTGTTGTAGCAAATTCCATACCTTAACTATGCACTGTATGAAGAAGTACTTCCTTTTATCTGCCCGGAATATCTCACAAATGTGCGTCATTGGATGGCCCCAACTTCTACTATTATATCCATTTTCTCTATGCCTTGCAGAATTTTATACGTCTCCACCATGTCCCCCTTTATTCATCTTCTTGTCTGAACTAAAGACAGCCAAACATTGTATTCTTTTTTCAGCCCGTTGATAATTAATTTCAGCTGCTCTTTCCTGCACTTTTTCCAGCTCTTTGTAGTGACCAGAACTGTACACAGCATTCCAAGTGTGGTTACACTATAGAAAGTCATTACAATATTGGTGATTTATTTTTCTTTCCTAATGATCCCCAACATGGAATTTGCCTTTTTCACAGTAGCCACACACTGGTTAATGCTTTCATCGAACTATCCACCACATCCCCAAAATCCTATCAGTCACCATCAGCTCAGATCCCATCAGACTATATATGACGTTAGACGGTTTTGCTTACACTTTCTTTTCTTCTTTTACTATTTGGCTTTTGTCAGACACTAAACAGTTATTTTATAGCATTTGGCACCATCATAGGCTTGCTGCTCTGCAGTAAACCATTAATCCTATTTACATAACTACTCTGGATGACCGAGAAAGCAATGTTGAGACTCCCATGTAGTGCGGTCAGTTTATGCTGTTGTTATTTGTTACACGGACTGGGCACATACTAAGGTCTGATCCTCAGTCAAATAGTAGGTCTGTGTTTTAATTGTTACGGAAACTACAAGGATGAAATAGGTAAGATGTTGAGAGATCTGTGACTGGATCTCGCATGGGTTTTGGGGAAAGTTAAAAGCAACTTTTAGTGGGAAGAAGGGTTTGGAGTTATCCATTTTCCTCCATTGGGAACTTCCGGCCTGGGGCCAATACCAGTTTCACTGGGATTGTGGCAGGTGGGATAGTTAACTCCCCTGCTTGTGCACCACATCCTACTTACCTTCCCTATCACAGCAGCTATTGTAACATTTTTACCTTTGAATGTTAATTGCTTACATTTAATTAACATCATGGCTAGTTTGGCCCTCAGTGAGAATTAGGTCTAATCTGAAACTATTTAATTTCCTTACTGGCTCCCAAAGAGAGGTATTGTGAGGTCTTAGTACAAAGGCTTAAAAGAGAAAGGTCATGGTTTCAGATACATTTGTGCACAAATACAGATTTGGAAACTTTCCGGGGGGCGGGGGGCGGGGCAGCTGCTTGCTTATAGAGGCGAATTGGAGTGGACAAGTGGCAGAATATTCAACGCTCTGCTACTCTGCTTGTGATTATTCCTCTGAAAGCAATGTTTTCTTCCCCTTTAAAAAGGGCCATCAGATAATGTTCCATGTGTCTGTAAAGTCCTCTGCACAAGCAAAGTCCTGGAGGTGGTTTTGGTGGCAAGGATGAGTGACCAGTGAGGGGGAAAGAGAAAGAGACGCATGGTGCACCACACACTCCAAGTGATATAAGCCATTTCATTTCTGCTTGCAAAGCAACACAGAGGATCATATGGCTGTATGTACGTTTTGCTTATAAGGGCACCCACTGACATTCCCAACTTGTCCACAATGGCATATGCAGCTGTTTTAGACATGGCTATCATTTGGGGGGAAAGTTGCATTTTAGTGCATTAGAGAGTTGCCACTTCCCCCACCCCCAGCACCCGTTCTTTTATGACACCTGCAACAGCTGCAGGAGTATGGCTAGGCTGTGCTCCAGTGCCATACTCCTGCACCACCAAGGTTGCATATCTGCCAAAGGAATTACAGGCTGGGCTATGAACCCAGAGGCACTTCTACAAGCCCCGTTCACTAGCTAACTCAGAATCCAGTCAGGTAGCCCAGGAGACCAATGCAAATCCACCTGGCTGGCTCTATAAAGTCTCCGTCCAGAGGCCCGCTTTTCAGTCTGAATAAGGTGTCTCCTAATGAGAAGAGATTGCTAGACTGAGATCCAGCTCGCCCCCACCCTTCCGTACAGTAGTTGCTGCCTCTGGAACCTCCTGAACTAAACTGCTTGCCTTTGGTTCCCACCTGGCTGATGGCTGCCTCCCTCATGACCTTGGGGTGCTGGTCTTGTTCTGGGATGCTACTAGTGAGCTCTGCAACTTGCAGAAACTCAACAGGTGCAACTTTACCTGTAGTGAGATATTTATTAATTTATTTATTTATTTATTACATTTTTATACCGCCCAATAGCCGAAGCTCTCTGGGCGGTTCACAAAAATTAAAATCATCATAAAACAACCAACAAGTTAAAAATACAAATACAAAATACAATATAAAAAGCACAACCAGGATAAAACCACGCAGCAAAATTGATATAAGGTTAAAATACAGAGTTAAAACAGTATAATTTAAATTTAAGTTAAAATTAAGTGTTAAAATACTGAGTGAATAAAAAGGTCTTCAGCTGGCGACGAAAGGAGTACAGTGTAGGCGCCAGGCGGACCTCTCTGGGGAGCTCATTCCACAACCGGGGTGCCACAGCGGAGAAAGCCCTCCTCCTAGTAGCCACCTGCCTCACTTCCTTTGGCAGGGGCTCAAGGAGAAGGGCCCCTGTAGATGATCTTAAGGTCCGGGTAGGTACATATGGGAGGAGGCGTTCCTTCAAATAACCTGGCCCCAAGCCGTTTAGGGCTTTAAATGTCAATACCAGCACTTTGAATCGGGCCCGGACCTGGACTGGCAGCCAATGAAGTTGTAAAAGGACTGGCGTAATGTGATCTCGCCAGCCAGTCCCTGTTAGTAAACGGGCTGCCCTGTTTTGTACCAGCTGAAGCTTCCGGACCGTTTTCAAAGGCAGCCCCACGTATAACGCATTGCAGTAATCCAAACGAGAGGTTATCAGAGCATGGATAACTGTAGCTAGGCTATCACTGTCCAGATAAGGGCGCAGTTGGTATATCAGCCTAAGCTGATAAAAGGTGCTCTTTGCCACTGAGTTCACCTGTGCCTCAAGTGACAGTTCTGGATCGAAGAGCACCCCCAAACTACAGACCCGATCCTTTAGGGAGAGTGCAACCCCGTCCAGGACAGGGCAAACATCACCTCGCCGGACAAATGAACCACCCGCTAACAGTACCTCCGTCTTGTCTGGATTGAGTCTCAGTTTGTTAGCCCTCATCCAGTCCATTACCGTGCCCAGGCACTGGTTCAGAACAGTCACTGCCTCACCTGGGTTTGATGAAAAGGAAAGGTAGAGCTGGGTGTCATCCGCATATTGATGACACCTCAGTCCACATCTCCGGATAACCTCCCCCAGCGGCTTCATGTATATGTTAAACAGCATAGGGGATAAAATAGAGCCCTGCGGAACCCCATGGCTTAGGAGCCACGGCACAGAGCAATAATCCTCCAGCACCACCTTCTGGAATCGGCCATCCAAGTAGGAGCGGAACCACTGCAACGCAGTACCTCCAACTCCCAGTTCAGACAACCTATCCAGAAGGATACCATGGTCGATGGTATCGAAGGCCGCTGAGAGGTCCAGGAGAACCAACAGGGTCGCACTCCCCCTGTCTCTCTCCCGACAGAGGTCATCCCACAGGGCCTTGCTAGACCTACCGCCGAATCCGCCGGTGAGGAGGGGCCAGGCTGCGCTAGAAATAGTGCGGCCTGTCTGGCCTGTCTACACCTGAGGCGTGACGGGGCCGAGGGAAGCCCTGTCGCGTTCGCCATTCCCCTCCCTTAAAGCGGCCGCGTGCACAGGAGTGCACCAACGGCCAGGTAAGTTTTTTTTAAAGCCCCCCACCTCCCCTGGCCTCCAATCCCCCCTCCCCCCATGTCCCCACCTGCTGTATGTCGCCGTCGCCAATATCCCAAGTTGCTCTGTGCTGCCACCAATGATGACGATGTCCCCAGCCGGCGTTTCCTGCTATCTGTGCCCCGGCCTGTGATGCCTGCAGGCCGGGGGACATGACAAAAGCAGGAAACGCCGGCTGGGGACATCGGCGTCATCAGCGGCGGCGGCGGCACAGAGCGACTTGGGACATCAGTGGCGGCGGTGGCACAGAGCAGCTTCGGACATCGGCAGTGGCGACGGCAAACAGCAGGTGGGGACATGGGGGGAGGGGGGATCAGAGTCCAAGGGAGGGGGGGAATCGGGGGGCGGGGGACGGGAGCGCTGTGGCCCATCTGCCGCTTTTCCCGGCTTCAATTACCCTGGGCCCAGGGAGGTTTCACCCCTGCCTGACCCTGGGAACCCCTGTGTGTCATTTGGACGCACAGGGGCGAGCCCGGGGCAAGTACCGGGCTAAACCTCCATCTAGCAAGGCCCATGGTAAGAGGTCTTTACCTCATTAATTCAATAGGTTGAAATCACTGGTTCAGAAACTCCAGTCCCTACAGTGCAGATAGAACAGGGACCAGATCTAGTTGGGCAGCTTCCTGGGGATGCTCCAGGGAGAAATGTATCCATCTCACCCTACACGTCACTATGCATCCAATAGTGTACTGTGTCACTGAATGAGAAATACGTGACGCCCATCCCCCTCTGCCTTTGGAATCTTTGTCATTTCAAATGAATTTGCAGAGCTTCATTTGCTTGGGGTGTGTGTGTTAAACTGTATTTAAATATCTAGCAGGTATGTCTCTTTTCACTTTTAAGTAAGATCTTAGGCCGCAGTCTGGATCAGGCCCCTAGTGTGGGAAATACTAGGATAGCTTTAAGATTTAGATTAGGCCTCCTGTGTCTACTCAAGCTATTATGTTTTTTTAAAGCTTCTCAAGCAAGTTGTGTGTGTGTGTGTTTGGTTATAATTTCTGTGGCTTCAAAGATGCAAAGTTTCCTTTCTCATATTGGTGCAGGGGGAGGTGGAATTTGGAGACATTCTTACTGTGCAGTTATAATGAGAGTATCCTTACTCAAGAGACACCTCGGTCAAAAGAGAGCATGGGGACTTGGCCACCCTTTGGCCTACGAAAAAGGCTTTTCTCAGGTCAAGTGAATAGTTTTCTTGGAACCGCTGATTATGGAAATGGCCTTAGCATCTGCTGACGTCCTCCAAAGAGACAGATGAGTAAGGCTTTGACTCCAGAGTCTGAAAAGCTAAGAACATAACGGTCAATCTTGAGAACTATGGGATTTCCTGTGTATAGAAATAGAAAGACAAGACAAGAAAATGAAAAGATTGGAGGCTGATAACTAATAGAGAAACTTTCCAGGGGGACCTTTAGACATTGCATCCTATGGCAGAGTGTCTTTGAAATTTATTTATTATTTATTAATTACATTCCTATACTGCCCAATAGCCGGAGCTCTCTGGGCGGTTCACAAAAATTAAAAACATTCAAAGTATAAAACAACAGTATAAAACCATAATATAAAATACAATATAAAAGCTCAACCAGATAAAAGCAGCAGCAATGCAAAATTACAAATTTAAAACACCAAGTTAAAATTTATTTATAGACTGTTAAAATGCTGAGAGAATAAAAAGGTCTTCACCTAGCGTCTAAAAGCATATAACGTAGGTGCCAAGCGAACCTCCTTAGGGAGCTTATTCCACAGCCGGGGTGCCACAGCAGAGAAGGCCCTCCTCCTGGTAGCCACCTGCCTCACTTCCTTTGGCAGGGGCTCACGGAGAAGGACCCCTGAGGATGACCTTAGGGTCCGGGCAGGTACATATGGGAGGAGGCGTTCCTTCAGGTAACCTGGCTCCAAGCCGTTTAGGGCTTTAAATGTTAATACCAGCACTTTGAATCGGGCCCAGACCTGGACTGGCAGCCAATGAAGTTGGAAAAGGACTGGCATGATGTGGTCTCGTCAGCCAGTCCCTGTTAGTAACCGTGCTGCCCTGTTTTGTACCAGCTGATGTTTCCGGACCGTTTTCAAAGGCAGCCCCATGTATAACGCATTGCAGTAATCCAAACGAGAAGTTACCAGAGCATGCATAACTGTAGCTAGGCTATCTCCGTCCAGATAAGGGCGCAGTTGGTATATCAGCCTAAGCTGGTAAAAGAAATGTCTGACAAAGGCAAAGACTCTGACTATTTATGTATGTATATATTTATTATGGTCATTTGTATGACAGGCAGTTTACAAAAAAAAGGGGGGTATAAAGCGCTAAAACAAAAACAACATAAAATACAAAGTACAATGTTTACAGAGAGGATGTTGCAGACTAGCTTTTAATGGATAAATAAATAAGTATATAAATTTTAGAGAGGTGTGAGTGAAGCCTACACGGATGACAGAGTAAAAGATTTTTTTTACAACACATGCTTTGTAGCAAATCTTTGTTCTTGAGCCAAGGGCCAGATCTACACCAAGCAGGATATGACACTTTGAAAACTGTCTATGGAGTGTGTCCTGGGCCCCAACAGTTGTCACTACTGTTATAAAGCATTTTAAAGCAGTAGTGTAGATCCGGATAGCTAAATGGAACTTCCATGGATAGAGACAGAACACTTCTAAATGACAGGGGATGGAATAGGCTGGAGTGCTGGGCTGAAAAAAACAGAATGAAATTTAATAGGTATAAATGCCGAGTTCTACATCTAGGAAATTGAAACCAAATAGTTACAAGATGGGGGTTACTTGGCTCAGCAATACTACAAACGAGAAGGATCTTGGAATTGTTGTAGATCGCAAGCTGAATATGAGCCAACAGTGCGATATGGCTGCAAGAAAGGCAAATGCTATTTTGGGCTGCATTAATAGAAGTATAGCTTCCAAATTGTGTGAGGTACTGGTTCCTCTCTATTCGGCCCTGGGCCTCATCTAGAGTATGGCGTTCAGTTCTGGGCTCCACAATTCAAGAAGGATGCAGACAAGCTGGGGCGTGTTCAGAGGAGGGCAACCAGGTTGATCAGGGGTCTGGAAACAAAGCCCTATGAAGAGAGACTGAAAGAACTGGGCATGTTTAGCCTGGAGAAGAGAAGATTGAGGGGAGACATGAGAGCACTCTTCAAATACTTACAAGGTTGTCACACAGAGGAGGGCCAGGATCTCTTCTCGATCCTCCCAGTGTGCAGGACACGGAATAACGGGCTCAAGTTAAAGGAAGCCAGATTCCAGCTAGACATCAGGAAAAACGTCCTGACTGTTAGAGCAGTACGGCAATGGAATCAGTTACCTAGGGATGTTGTGGGCTCTCCCACCCTAGAGGCCTTCAAGAGGCAGCTGGACAACCATCTGTCAGGGATGCTTTAGGGTGGATTCCTGCATTGAGCAGGGGGTTGGACTCGATGGCCTTATAGGCCCCTTCCAACTCTAATATTCTATGATTCTATGTTTCTAAAGAGATTTGGGTCTTCTCAGGCAAGACAGTTTTATATTATTATAAATCAGGGGGAAAGGAATGCTTTCTGTGCTTGCTTTTTATTTAAGCACCTGCTGTTCCCTGTAAAAAAAAAACCCAGAAAAGGTATCCAGATATTTTGATAGGTTCAGCTTTCAGTAGAGTTGGCACTCTAAGCCTAAAGAAATAATGATGAAAGAGGATCAGCCAAACAGAATTGTACATCGTTTGCAACCTGGGGTCTGTCTATATGTTTTAAAAGCCCCACGGTGATTCTGCACTAGCACTGCATTGGTTATACAATGCAGCAGCCACCACACAGCCACTGTGGGGCTTTCCCGTTAAGCTGTGCATTGGAAAAGTTGGTGATTTACTTTGACTTCTCCTGCTGGAATGAGGTCACTACGGCTCTGCATTCGCGGGAGGAAGGCAACCTCTATTTGGTCGTCAGAAGCCACTAAGGGACATGGGGCAGGCCTGGTGAACCGAATGGCCACCAGAAAGCCAGTGCTGCCTCCACTAGTTAAGATTACTCGCCACCACCTCACATCAGCGATACCTCGGGATTTGGCAGCAGAGTGGCGCCAATGCTGTGCCGTGAAGGCTGGGACCTATCATAGAATCATAGAATAGCAGAGTTGGAAGGGGCCTATAAGTCCATCGAGTCCAACCACCTGCTCAATTCAGGAATCCACCCTAAAGCTTCCCTGACAGATGGTTGTCCAGCTGCCTCTTGAAGGCCTCTAGTGTGGGAGAGCCCACCACCTCCCTAGGTAACTGATTCCATTGTCGTACTGCTCTAACAGTCAGGAAGTTTTTCCTGATGTCCAGCTGGAATCTGGCTTCCTTAAACTTGAGCCCATTATTCCGTGTCCTGCACTCCGGGAGGATCGAGAAGAGATCCTGGCACTCCTCTGTGTGACAACCTTTTAAGTATTTGAAGAGTGCTATCATATCTCCCCTCCATCTTCTCTTCTCCAGGCTAAACATGCCCAGTTCTTTCAGTCTCTCCTCATAGGGCTTTGTTTCCAGACCCCTGATAATTCTGGTTGCCCTCCTCTGAACACGTTCCAGCTTGTCTGCGTCCTTCTTGAATCTTTGTAAAGGGGTGGAGTGATGGTGGAAGAGTTGAAGTTTGTGCTTTTTCTTTTCATTATACTTTTTAAAAGATTCGTTGATGGTTACATTCTTTGAGCGTCATCAGACAGGGGGAAATTGTGTTTGCTTAACGCCACTTCTCTGCCCGTAAGTTTGTCCCTCATTACTTCCTCATGAAAGAGGAAGTAAACAATTTTCATGCAGCCCATTCAGTGAGCCGTTTTGATCCCGCTGCTTCTCCTGCACACAGCAGGAGATGGCGGCAACTTCCATCTTTAAAAATAAGTCGGAGTTACTGGGGTGTTTTTTAGTGGCACAAAGAAGGCTAGAAGGGGTGGGAGGCATGCAGGAGACAGACGATGTCATGAAAGGGACCCACAAAAATCTGTGAGTGCCCAGTTACGAGCATGCAATAAAACACTCGTCTGATGGATCTCTTTGTATGAATCATTATAAAAGGAAAGCAGGTAAAAATGGAAGTTTACGAAATTCTACAAACATCAGCAGTCCAAAGGCAAAGTTATGTGCCTGCCTAGGGTAACCATATTTTGGAATCCAAAAAGGAGGACAATATGGTCGGCCCCCAAGGGGGCGTGTCCAGCACCAAGGGGGCATACCCACCCGAACATAGCCTTGGTCACATGTCTGATTTTACAGCACACATTTAAAACAAATCTGTTCTACATAGCATCTTAATGATAAAATCACTGAAATAAAAAACAAGTTAGAGATTCAATGTATCTGAAGTTAACTTCACTCACTCTTACTTTTGTAGGTTTTGCTGTACTTTGAAGCTTTTGCTATACTCTGTGTGTTACAGTCTCCCCTTCCCTCAAATATCTTTTCTAACTGTATCTTCACTCATTGCAAGCTGCTGTTGTTGTTAACAGGGTTCGATACTGGCCGACCGGATGGCTGGCTTTTTTTAATTTCAATTTTTTAAAAAGCTTGTGTATAATTGTCACAAGTTTCTCTACACCTACATTAGGGTAGGTGTTGTGACAGTTTACCTAAAGACTGGAGATCCCCTTAATGCCAAGGGCTGAAACTGCTCAATATGCAAAACCCCAAAGAGGAGGTTTGACAACCTGAGTTTGAAGGATATGGCTGCAGCAGTTTTAAAACACAATAATTTTAAAATGTTGAACTTTTAAAAAACCCCTAAAAAAACAATGGATGAACAGATCTGATTCAAACCTGGCATGGCTAAATCTCTCCTTAAGAGCTATCATGGTGCCAACTTTCAGCCCTTTATCTTTTAAAAATGTCATTTAAAAAAATATTTTTAAAACCTCAAACTTTTTTAAAAAATCCTAAAACTCAATGGTTGTACAGATCTGTTTCAAACTTGGCATAGCTAAAGTCCTTGTTAAGAGCAATCATGGTGCCAAGTTTCATCTCTTTATCTTTAAAAATAATATTTTTTTAAAAAAAAATTTAAATCCTCAAATTTTAAAATTTTTCTAAAAATCAATGGATGAACAGATCTGTTTCAAATTTGGTATGGCTAAAGCTCTACCTAAAAGCTATCATGGTGCCAACTTTCAGCTCTTTATCTTTAAAAATGACGGTTTAAAAATAATAATTTAAAAACCTCACTTTTTAAAAAAAATCTAAAAAATCAATAGATGAACAGATCTGTTTCAAATTTGGTGTGGCTAAAGCTCTACCTAAATCCTATCATGGTGCGAAGTTTCATCTCTTTATCTTTAAAAATGATGATTTTAAAAATAATAATTTTAAAACCTCAATTTTAAAAAAAATCCTAAAAAAATCAACGGATGAATGGAACTGTTTCAAATTTGGTATGACTAAAGCCCTTCCTAAGAGCTACCATTGTACCAAGTTTCATGTCTTTATCTTAAAAAATGACGGAGTTATAAGCATTTTTGTTAATTCCCATCAGAGCTGCTCTTTGGAAAAATCCGGATTTCCCCTCCCCCTCCAGGATTTGTCATCAAAAACCCAGACAAATCTGGGCAAATCTGGTCATATGGTCACCCTATGCCTGCCAGAACCAAACAGTTCTTCACAAGGCAGCAAAAAACTCCAAGGGGGATGTAATCTACAGAGAATGCTTCTTTCGTGCCCCAGCCAAATATGGCTCTGTTGCCAGGATATATTACAAAACCTTAATAAATGGGCAGGTTCATGGAGGAGGAGGTGTTCTTTAAGGTAACCAGGCCCTAAGTTGTTTAGAGCTTCAAAGGTTATAACTACTAGTTAGGGTGACCATATTTTGGAAACCAAAAAGGAGGACAACATGGCTGGCCTCCAAGGGGGCGTGTCCAGCACCAAGGGGGCGTGCCCACCCAAACATAGCCTTGGTCACATGTCTGATTTTACAGCACACATTTAAGACAAATCTGTTCTACATAACATCTTAATGTTAAAATCACTGAAATAAAGAACAAGTGAGAGATTCAATGTCATTTTGATTTGTGGATGCCTTGCCTCTGCTGAGCTCCAGCTACCCGACTGCCCACCAAATCTGCAACAGGAAAGGTGCCCTGCTTGCCCAAGACTTCTTACCTAAAGACTGGAGATCCCCGTAATGCCAAGGGCTGAAACTGCTCAATGTGCAACACCAGATCTGATTCAAACTTGGCATGGCTAAATCTCTCCTTAAGAGTGCCAACTTTCTTTAAAAATATATATATATATATATTGCTTTTCCACATTACTTAAACACACATCATTACAATAAAACAACAACAACAACAACATACTACATACATATTGAATAAATGTTGATTACAAAATATCATATCATAACATAATCAATCTTAACATATAAGTGCACCCCCCACCTCGGGATCTCATTCCTGATTCCAAAATCTCATACTTTCTTCTGCTGGCGGTTTCCCACTTCCCTTAGAAAACACAAATATTAGGAACTGTTTCCAAATTCCTTCAAAATCATTTGTTTTAGCTATACTTCTTCTCCACTTAATATTACAAGTCAATTTATCATTAATAGCTATATCCCATACTTCTTTATACCATTCTTCAATAGAATATTCCCCTTGAATCTTCCAGTTCCTAACTACCATCAATCGTGCTGCAATCAGCAAACTCGATATCAATTCTTTAATTTCTTTTCCACATTTTAAATCTTCAAATAGTGACAGTAATGCAACTTTTGGTGTTTGTTCTATCTTCATTCCCACTATTTCTTCAATCTCCAAAAACACCATCTTCCACAATCTTTGTACATATTTGCATTCCCACCACATATGTAAATACGTTCCTTTTCCCCCACAACCTCTCCAACAGTTTGCTGAATATGGTGCCAGCTTTCTGACCTTTATCTTTAAAAATGTCATTTTTAAAAAATAATTTTAAAACCTCAAACTTTAAAAAAATCCTAAAACTCAATGGATGGACATATCTGTTTCAAACTTGGCATAGCTAAAGTCCTTGTTAAGAGCAATCATGGTGCCAAGTTTCATCTCTTTATCTTTAAAAATAGCATTTTTTTTTTAAAAAAAACAAATCCTCAAATTTAAAAAAAAATCCTAAAAATCAATGGATGAACAGATCTGTTTCAAATTTGGTATGGCTAAAGCTCTACCTAAACTCTATCATGGTGCCAACTTTCAGCTCTTTATCTTTAAAAATGACAGTTTAAAAATAATAATTTTAAAACCTTGATTTTTAAAAAATCCCTAAAAAAATCAATGGATGAACGGATCTGTTTCAATTTTGGTGTGGCTAAAGCTCTACCTAAATCCTATCATGGTGCAAAGTTTCATCTCTTTATCTTTAAAAATGATGATTTTAAAAATAATAATTTTAAAACCTCAATTTTAAAAAAATTCATAAAAAATCAATGGATGAATGGATCTGTTTCAAATTTGGTGTGGCTAAAGCTCTACCTAAATCCTATCATGGTGCGAAGTTTCATCTCTTTATTTTTAAAAATGATGATTTTAAAAATAATAATTTTAAAACCTCAATTTTAAAAAAATTCCTAAAAATCAATGGATGAACGGATCTATTTCAAATTTGGTATGACTAAAGCCCTTCCTAAGAGCTACCATCGTGCCAAGTTTCATGTCTTTATCTTAAAAAATGATGGTATTATGAGCATTTTTGTTAAGTCCCATTAGAGCTGCTCTTTGGAAAATCTGGATTTCCCCTCCCCCCTCCCGGATTTGTCGTCAAAACCCCGGACAAATCCGGGCAAATCCGCCCATATGGTCACCCTACTACTAGTTTAAATTTGGCCCAAAAATGGATTGGAAGACAGCAAAACTGTTCACTGATCATTCATTCATTCATGGAATGTATATACCACTTTATAATTATTCCAGGGGTGGTTTATAACAGGGGTTGGCACTGGTAAGAGTTCAGCCTCGCAGGATCTACTTTAAAAACAAACAAACCTAGAACCTCTAGATCCACCAATGGGAGCCTAATTCAAAAGATATATACTTAGAATTAAAGAATTCTGAGTGCAGGAATTTGCTTTGAATACCAAAATCGAATTTAGCTTACAACCCTTCCATGCAAAAATCTACTTTTAGTTACCCCAAGCTCTCTTCATTTCAGCAATATGATTTAGGGGGAAGTTGTTTGTTTTGCGACTGCTAAGAAAATTAGATTCAAAAATCCGTGCTGATTGAGATCTACCTTTCTCACCTCTGGTTTACCATGAAAACAATGGGGATTGTAGTCCAACACACCAGGAACCTGGTTAGGGAAGGCTGCTTTAATGTCACCAAGTTTGAGTAAATGCTGCTCATTTCAAAATGTAAGTTGACTAAAATGTATGTCTCATAAACTGCAGTAAATGTAGTACAGTGGCGTGTCAAGTGGAGCATCTTTACACAGTCCAGCATTTATTAAACACAATGGCGACTGCATTCATGCATATTCTCGTAATCTCTCTCTCCAGGGCCAAGGAGATCAAGACCAAGTTGGGCACCCTCCTCCAGAAGCCTGACTCGGCTATTGACCTGATAATCCCTTCCCCAGAGAAGCCGGAGAAGTCAGCAAAGGCCCAGAAGTAAGAACACAGTCATTGGTGCATTAAAATATTCTTCCGAAATAGTGATTTACAACCACACAATGTCCCTACTTTCTGCTGTTTCTGTTTTCCCATTCTTTTTAGGGCGTTTTCTCACATTTCAAAGGAATGGATAAACTCTCACAAGTCTCTTGTGTATGTAAAAGTATTGTAAAAATGGCAAGACATTGCAATACACGTGCCAATCTTAGCATGAATGCCACACACAGGCCTTCTCTTGTGGAGATATATGTAAACTGCAATGTTGCTATCTTTTTCATAGATATGAGTTGAGGTGTAAACTGTCTTAAAAAGTCATGCTCTGAAAAAGTTCAGGTGAAGGTAAGATATGGGTGTATCTCTCAGAGGGAACGGAGGAAGACCAACTACTTGAAGGATTTAAGACAGGGATTAGATGCATATTGATAGGGTAGAGAAAAGCAAAGATGTATTGCAAGATGTATTGGTCTGCATATTAGGCTGGACCTACACCAAGCAGGATATGACACTTTGGAAATGGTTTGAAAACTGTATGGGGAGCGTGTCCTGGGCCCCAACAGTTGTCCCTACTGTTATAACCCATTTTAAAGCAGTAGTGTAGATCCTGCCTTAGTGTGGTTGATTCCATTTGGGATTGTTTTGGAACCCCATCAAAGTACTGCTGCATGCTGACCTAACACATTAATCACTGTCATTTTTATCTGTGAGAAAACAGTACAGAAGAGAAATCCGTTCCAGGAATTGATACAAAATGAGCACCAGTAGCATCTGATTCTCAGTGAGAGGGGGGGGGGGGGGAAATCTCCTGGCTTGTTGTCCCTGAATCTGTTTCCAATTATACCTAAAGAAGGCTCTGCAGATGGGCTGATCTGAAGATTGCATCGTGATTGCCGCAGCTGTTATTAGCCTAGTTTTAAGAAACATTAGAGACAAATTAGATAGATAATAATGCACTTTTCCTTTTGATAGCCATTTGGAGCAAATTAGGCAGTGCACTTCTCAGTTGCAGTGAAGCTCTTCATCTTCTTGACATGACAAAGGCACGTTGCTGGACAGATCCTCCTCTGGTTATTTAGATGGAGAGCTTTCTGTTTTCCACTATCCCTGCTAGAGTGAAAGTTTTGTATGAAGTCACCTGTCTCTTTTGATATTGGCTGTACTTATCCCATACTGAATTCTGCATCCTGTACAAATTATGCAAGCCGAGAAAGTTTGCATGATGTCTGTTATGTTTGTGTAATTTATTCAAAAATGGTCTATTTTTTGTCATCTATTCTGATTTTGCTCATCATGCAGAGATGCAAATGCCATTGAAGCCCCCACTCCTGTCTCAGGAAATCTTATTCAGCCATTCCTTTGGTTTTGAGGTATTTTAGCAGGCCTTAGTCTCAAGTATTCAAGCATATCTTTGCAGACCTGAGTGATAGGAAACTTTTTTTTTTAATGGAAGTTGAGATTCTGCCCAAAACAATATCCTGTGACCCTGCACATCATACAGCCCTGGATATTTAGGGCACGTGGTTTGTGCATGTCGACAGAGAGAGGCTGCACAGGTTTACCTACCAAAATCAAGATGATTTGACCAGCACAGTTCACGCTTGCTATAAATGCAGGCAGATTAATTAAATGAGGAGGGAGTAAAACAGACTGTTGTGTTTGTTGAGCTTGTCCATATGGCTGTTTACACCGCCGTAAATGCGCATCTTTGCATTTTCGGACAGGTGACGCAGCCGCAAATGCGAAGCCATCCAGGGGCAAAGCCTGGAAAATCCGCTCAAAAAAAGTCAAGCGTTTACCCTGACTTTTTTGGCAGCGGAGCAAAATAAAGCAAAATAAAGCCAAAAAACAACAACCCCCAAACACAAAAACGGTGGGGGGGGGGGGGAAGAGGAGAGGAAGAGTGTTGTTCCTCCCCCTTTTATTTTTTTTTTAATGATCCCTCAGGCATAGGGACCATACGGGTGAGCTTACCTGCTCAGCCTGCCACTTGCCTTTAGACTACCAGGCAATAACATCAGAGTCTTTTCATTGCTGGATTCCTTTATTACTAAAACTTCTTAGAACAGTGACACCAAACTCCCTCAGCAAGGCCCACAACACCAACTGACTGAAACAGAGGCCCCGCCCATGCCTTCGATGAGGACCTGGAGACTAGCAGCTACAGGCCTCTTAAAGGTATATACATCCACATATCACATCCCCCCTTCTCCATAAAAACAATAACTTTTGTTCAATTAAATCTTAACTTGTCAATCTCAGCTCTTCACCACTATCCCATAACATAGTCCTTAAACTTTGCTGGTAGTCTCACTTCTCGCCCACTCCGTGTCCGTTCGATTCCATCTGCTGTTCCATCTGACGAAAGCTCCAGCTCACCTTGAGGTCCTTCTGGCAAGACCACTGCCTCAGGGGATGCCAGCTCCTCTGCAACCCCTAGATCCACATTGGTTGCACTCACAGGGGAAAAGCAATCCCTCCTGAGGTGCCCCCTGTTCCTTCTATAAGTTTGACCTTGGGGAGTCTCCACTACATATGAGCGTGGCTCTCTTCTTTTCTGAGCTACTGATGCTGGCATCCAACCTAAAGTTGTTTTCAACCTGACCCGGTCTCCTACTTGCAAAGGTGGAAGAGGTGCTGTGTGCTTGTCATAATATGCTTTCTGCTGCCTCTGTCGATCTTGTAATCTAGGGTGCGCTCCACGTGGCACCCTGGGCTTCAGGGCAGATGTAATAGCTGGCAGTGTGCTCCGTAGTAAACGTCCCATGAGCAATTGGGCAGGAGCAAAATCTAAACCTGTTACTGGAGTATTACGCAGGTTCAACAGAGCCAGATATGGATCAGCGCCATCTTGTAGAGTTTTCGATAGCATGTGCTTGATGGTTTGTATAGTACGTTCTGCTTGCCCGTTGGACTGGGGGTAAGCTGGGCTCGAATGTGTCAAGGTGATCCCCCACTCAGTTGCAAATTGTCTCATAACCTGGCTCGCAAATGGTACATGGTCACAGATTATCTCTTTAGGTATACCATGACGTGCAAATGTTGCCTTCAATCTGGCAACAACAGTCACCGCTGTTTTATCTGTCAAGTGGAGAACTTCAGGGAACTTAGAAAAGTAGTCCATGACTACCAGGTAAGAGTGACCTTGTAACTCGAAAATATCAGCTGCTACCTTTAGCCATGGCAGGTCTGGGATCTCGTGAGGGATCATTGGTTCCCTCTGATTGGTTGGCTGATGTTCCTGGCATGGCTGACAATTGTTGACCCACCGTTCTATCTCTTCATTCATACGAGGCCAATACATCAATGCCCGAGCATGTGCTTTAGATCTATTGACCCCTTGGTGTGGTAAGTGCAGCAGTTTTAACATGTTGTCTCTGGCGCCCTGGGGGATGATGATTTTGTGTCCCACCAGCAACAAGTCATTTTCAATTCGAATACTGTCTCTGAGAGGCCAATAGGGATAAAGTTCAGGCCTAATCTGCTTGCGCCTCCTGGGCCAGCCATTAATATGTAGAGTCTTCAAGCCCTGTAGGCATGTATCTGCTGACGTGTGTTCTTGCAATGATTTGAGCATATGATCACTAAGCGGGTCTGTACTGGACAAACTGTAGATCACTCTATCTTCCATCAGAGGTTCTGTATCTGTGGGGAGAGTACTTGTAGTCGCCCTAGAAAGTGTGTCCGCTATAAACATGTCCTTGCCTTTCGTATAGTGGATCTGAATATCATATTTCTGCAGTTGTAATAACATTCTCTGTAATCTTGCTGGGGCCTTCCCCAGTGGCTTGGCAAAAATTGCCTCCAGTGGCTTATGATCTGATTGGACTTTTACTTGGACACCAAAAACATACTGATGGAATTTTGACATTGCAAAGACGATTGCCAAGAGTTCCTTTTCTATTTGTGCGTAATTTTGCTCCGCCTTGGATAAGGCACGAGAAGCATATGCAATTGGTCTCTTTTTCTGGAATAGGCATGCCCCCAAACCATCCTTGGATGCATCAGCTTGGACCCATAGTTGCTCCTTAGGGTCAAAATACTGCAAGACTGGTGCAGTTGTAATGGCTTGTTTTAGTCCATCAAGAGCTGCCTGCTGTTCAGGCTCCCATTGCCACATAATATCATTTCATAGAAGAGTCCTGAGGGGAGCTGTTAGGCTGGACTCATTAGGTATGTATTGGGCCAAGTATTGAATGGTGCCCAGAATTCTTTGGAGACCTTTCTTATCTTCAGGGGGAGGTAATCGGATGATTGCTTCCACCTTGCTGTCATCTGGTTGTACACCATCCTTAGAGAAGATGTGGCCCATATACTTGACAGTATCCACCAATAATTGAATTTTGTCCTTATTAAACTTGACACCCTTTTTCCACGCTCTGTCAAGTACCTGTTTAAGTATCTTATCATGCTCCTCCTTGCTGGATGCTGCAATAATCATGTCATCGGCAATGATATGGATGCCAGGAATGTCCCCAAAGCACTCATAATTTTTCTGCTGGAAGACTTCACTTGCTGACTTAATGCCGAAGGGCAGTCTATTAAAATGATACCTCCCCCACGGGGTGTTAAACGTACATAGTTCCGATGACTCCTTGTCTAGGGCCACTTGCCAGTAGCCATCCTTCTCATCTAAAATGGTAAACAACTTTTTGCCAGCAAGTTCTCTCTGCACATCCTCAACTGTAGGGATTGAAAAATGTTGTCGCTTCACTGCCTTGTTGAGATCCCTGGGATCAAGGCACAGCCTGAGTGAACCATTCTTTTTTTGTGTTATCACCATGCTGTTGACCCATGCTGTTGGATTAGTCACCTTTGTAATGACTCCCTTTGACTCTAGGTCTTCCAATGTTGTTTTCAAAGGGGCTATGATTGCATATGGAATCTTTCTGCATCCATGCACCACAGGTGATACTGTGGGATCCACATGAATATGATGCACACCTGGGAAACGACCCAGGCCTTCAAAAACATCAGAATAGTGTTTGAGGAGACCCTCCATCTTGGTTGGAGAATGTACTGCTAATACGTGCACACGTCTGATCAAGTCAAGGGCTACACAGGCTGACCGACCCAGAAGTGGTGGATCTCCAGTTTCTGTGACATAGAAGGTTAGATTTCGATTCTTAAGACCATTTTTGCAAGGAGCTATAATGGTACCTCTTGGTTTGACCTTTGCTCCACCAAAGGCAATTAGTGTCACATTTGTCATTGCTGTATGCACTTTATCCTGCAAGCACTCTGCAATATCTTTTGGAATTGTGTTAGCATCAGATCCAGAATCTAACTTGAAAACAACTGGAAGTCCTGCCACAACTACTGTGCTATACCAGGCTTCTGGGCTTCCCATGAGCCTAGCTTGATGGGATGTAGTTATTACTCCCATGAATAAGGCATTTACATCTTTGGTGAGACTGGAAGGCTCAGATTGTGTCCTACACATTTTAGCAAAGTGATTCCTTCCTGCACACCTATTGCAGGTCTCTCCAAAAGCTGGACACTGCCTGGGCCTGTGAACATAACCGCATCTACTGCAGGAATTGCCCCTTGCCGCTGTAGGTTTAACTGTTGCAAAGGTCTGCTTTGGGGCCCTTTTACTTTCTTGGTAGCTTATGGTCCTTCCGCTTTTATGTTGGATGGCTAAGATGTTTGTTTCTGAGGTCATTGCTGTTGCCTGAGCCCTGATAAGAGCCTTTGCTCTACAGATGGTAATAGCTTGCTCTAGAGTCAACTTAGGGTCTTCTAGAAGCTTTTCTTTAAGCTTGCTGTCTGAGATGCTGAAAACAATTTTGTCTCTAAGCATCAGGTCTGTGGAGGCCCCAAATTCACAATGCTGAGATTTTTCTCTAAGGGCTGTAACAAAACAGTCTATGCCTGCTTCCTCATTATAAGGAAGCTGCCAGAACTGGTACCGTTCAAAAACAGGGTTTCTCCTGGGCTCACAATAAGTTTTGAATGCAGCAAGGGCTTCTTCTAGTGTCTGACTTTCAGGATCTGCATAGATATTAGGAATGGTGTTGTAAATTTCTAAAGCCTTTTCTCCTATGCAGTGCAGCATTACAGCAATTTTGTAGTCTTCTGACTCTTTCTCCGCTTTTGTAACTGTAAGGTATACTTGTAGTCTCTGTTCCCATTTCCTCCAATTTTCTCCTAAGTTCCCAATAAAGCTTAGCTCAGAAGGAGGTTTAAAATGCTCCATGTTTTATTCCAATATGGCGGCGGGCACTAAAACCCCTCTTCAAGTGGATTTCTGGAGGGGAGAGTCCACTTCTGACACCATGTAGTATCCCTCAGGCATAGGGACCATACGGGTGAGCTTACCTGCTCAGCCTGCCACTTGCCTTTAGACTACCAGGCAATAACATCAGAGTCTTTTCATTGCTGGATTCCTTTATTACTAAAACTTCTTAGAACAGTGACACCAAACTCCCTCAGCAAGGCCCACAACACCAACTGACTGAAACAGAGGCTCCGCCCAGGCCTTCGATGAGGACCTGGAGACTAGCAGCTACAGGCCTCTTAAAGGTATATACATCCACATATCACACTCCCTCTTTTATTTTATTTTTTTAATGCTCTAAATCTGTGGAGCTCTGCAGAAACAAATATAAATTTGGGAGGACCAGGCAACCCCCAATCTGTTTGGGAGGACCAGGCAACCCTCAATCTGAAAATGCTGTTTAAATTTTTTTAAAAAAGGAGGGGGAGGGACAGCCTCATTCCTTCTCTGCCCCCTGGGAGGGGCAGCCCCATTCCTTTCCTCCCCCACCCCTGTTCCTTTTTTAAAAAAACTTTTCAGAGGCGCCGGGCAGGAAAATTCACACTTGCTTTCCTTCCTGTGCAGATGCCGGGAAGGAAGGCAAATGTGGGTGCAAGGCACGTCCTGGCGCCAAAGCACCTCCATATAGACGGGGGCCAAAAGGCTCCAAAGAAAAGAAAAGAAAAGAGAAGAGAAGAGAAGAGAAGAGAAGCCCTGAAAAAGGGGGAGATTGTTCCACTGCTTCAATGACACCATTAATCAGAAAAAGTGAAAACACACACATAGAGCTTCATATGAGACCGCTATTGCTCTGTGATTCAGGCGAAGCAGGGGTATATACTATATTTATGGTCACATTTTCTTCTTTAGACAATAAGCTCAATGTGCTTATTGAGTAGTTTTAACTACTTTAAAAGTGCCATGGAACAACAATAAATATGAAATATATCCGCAGCAATGCCTGTATTGGGAACCTGTTCCTGCACTGGGCAATCGCACCTATGGGATTTCTTATTTTTCTAGCAAATAACTTATATTTCAGGGGCTAAGAAACTCCCTTGCCACTATAACCCAGGCCATATGTATTCCAGGTTGCATTAGCACCTTGTTATCTGACATCCCGCAATTGCGCTCCTCCAGGGTAATACCCAGGGAAAGGAGTGCAAGACCGTCGCTAGACCTAAGGTTTATCCCAGGATCATCCCGGGTTCGTCCCTGCCTGAGCGCTGGATGCCCTGTGTGGCACTTAGATGAACAGGTTTGACCCCAGGACAATCCTGGGAGAAACCTTAGGTCTAGCTATGGCCCAAATGTGGGTTTTGGAGGCTCACACCCCAACATGCCCAGCTCCCAAGGGGGCGCATGGCCTTGGTCACCTGTCTGAGTTGTTGAATTGTAAACCAGAATCTAAAAGACAATAAAGTATATCATTGAGCATCTCTGAATCCTACAACTAAACCATTACTGTTGTGAAATGCAGTCAGAGTTGGGAAAAAGAAGGGGCAGGATTACGACATCACCACTTCCCATGTTTACTTTACAAACACGTCTCTCAAAAACAAAAGTGGGTTACATCACCATCAAAGAATTCAAATGCTGAGGTTTCAGCAAGCATTATGACACACTTCCAATAACATCTTTGCAGCCATAAAGGCTAGAATCCTTTTTAAAAGGAAAGTTCAGATTCTCAGGTGGCTGAACTCTGGGTCCAGCAGTGTCACATTTTGCGCTTCTGGCTATTACAGAAACCGGTCAGATCACCAACCCAGGTGCTAGTCCCCACCAGAGCAGACACATAGAAGCAATGGAACATAGATAAGTGTGGACTTACCAAGTTCCCATTGATTCACAGTGTCTACTCCAGTTGGGGTAGCAATTGCATTTAGGCCATTATCTCCGAAATTATATCACGAGCAAGTGAAATGACCCAAAGTTATTCCCTTGTCTGAAAAGCTACGTAGGAACATTGAGTAGCTCTAAAAGATGCAGGGGCATATGTTAGCATATGTTATACATTGAAATGTTATGCATTTTGATATATACATGAAAATACTTGCAGGCAACATGTAAAAGAACTGGCAAGAAAGTTCAGAGTTTTAGCATACAGTATTTTCAATATACAAAGACCAATATACACATTTTCTAATACTGTTTTGCAGGGCATAAATGCTCTCATAAGAACATAAGAAGTGCCCTGATGCTGGATCAGACCAAGAGTCCATCTAGTCCAGCACTCTGGTCACACAGTGGCCAAACAGCCATCGGCCAGGGATGAACAAGCAGGACATGGTGCAACAGCACCCTCCCACCCATGTTCCCCAGCAACTGGTGCACACAGGCTTACTGCCTCGAATACTGGAGATATCAGAGCAGGCAACAATTCCTAACAATTACCAAAGTAAAATGACCAATTCCTAACTATTAGGAATTGGAGGGTGTGCTTGCTGCTTGCAGTGGGGAGAGAAGACCTGGGGCTGCAGGAGCCTGGGCTCTGCAGTCTCTTTCCCCCAGCTGCTGAACATCTGCTGACCAGTGCCCCGCCTTGCTTACAGGTAAAACTCCAGCCGGCCAGAGGCAGCGCCTTGGCGACGCGCCGAGTGCGCACTTGGCGCCGCACTTTGCGTCACACAGAGGAGCCACCCTGTTTTGGAGAACACCAGCCGACCAGCAACCAACAGCAATTTCTCAAAAAACTTTTAATCAATTTTTAAATAATTTTTAATATGTGCCTGGGGAGCTCTGGGGAATATGGGGGTGCCTGCATAACTGTGGTCACAGGTAGGGGGAGGTATGGTGCTGGGGGAGGAACAGGCAGATGAGGAGAAGAGGGGACAGATTCCTTACAGCTATCCCCTCTTCTAGTCCTTCCCCCAACCAGACGGTTCCTGGCGGCCTTATCAGCTTGCTCTCGGGTCTGGTGGTGCTGCTGCTGAATGCCAGGTCAGTCCAAAACAAAATCTCCCTCATCCATGATCTGATTGTGGATGAGGAGGCTGACCTGGCATGTATCACTGAGACCTGGGTGGGTGAACTGGGAGGGGTTGCTCTCACCCAGCTCTGCCCTCCTGGGTACTCAGTGCAGCACCAGCACAGACTCGAGGGCCGGGGAGGGGGCGTTGCTGTGGTCTATAGGAATACAATCTCCCTCTCTAGGCTTCCTGTTCAGTCGAGTGCTGGTCTGGAGTGTTTGTACTGTGTGATGGGTACTCGAGACAGATTAGGGATTCTGCTGGTGTACCGTCCACCCCGCTGCCCAACAGTCTCCCTGCCTGAGCTGACGGAGGTTGTCTCGGACCTGGTGTTGAGAACCCCCAGGATGGTGGTTCTGGGGGATCTCAACTTCCATGCCGAGGCTGCTGTATCCGGAGCGGCTCAGGACTTCATGGCTGCCATGACAACCATGGGGCTGTCTCAACATGTCATCGGCCCAACACATGCAAAGGGACACACACTTGATCTGGTTTTCTCGACTGGACAGGAGGATGGTGATCTGGAAGTGGGGGAACTAACATCTACCCCCTTGTCATGGTCGGATCACTTCCTACTGAGGTTTAGACTCTCGGCGGCCTTTCCCCTCTGCAAGGGTGGGGGGCCTATTAAAATGGTCCGCCCCCGGAGGCTAATGGACTCCGATGGATTCCAGAGGGCTCTGGGGGATTTTCCTGCTGATATGGCCGGTGCTCCTGTCGAAGCCCAGGTCGCTCTGTGGAATGCAGAGATGACTCGGGCGGTTGACACGATCGCGCCCAAGCGTCCTCTCCCTCTGAGCAGAGCCCGGTCAGCTCCTTGGTATACATCTGAGCTGAGGGCGATGAAGCAAGAGGGGAGACGGCTAGAACGCAGGTGGAGGAAAACTCGTGCTGGGTCTGATCGAACACGGGCTAGAGCTCACTATCGAGCCTACTCTGTGGCGGTGAGGGTGGCAAAGAGGCAGTTCTTTTCCACCAGCATTGCGTCTTCTCAGTGTCGTCCAGCGGAGCTTTTCCGGGTGGTTTGTGGCCTGTTACACTCTGGGCCAAGGTGTGAGACGGTTGAACCCTCGGTAGCACGCTGTGATGAGTTTGCATGGCACTTTGAAGATAAAGTCACTCAGATTCGTCATGAATTGGACACCACACTTAATGCACCACCACTAGTAGAGGCGTTCAGAGCGCCGTCCGGCTCAGTTTTATTGGATGAGTTTCAGTTATTGAGGCCCGAGGATGTGGACAAGGTGCTTGGCCAAGTCCGGTTGACCACCTGTGTGCTTGACCCTTGCCCCTCGTGGCTCATTACATCAAATAAGGAGGGGATCGCTGGCTGGGTCCAGGAGGTTGTAAATGCCTCCTTGGGAGAGGGAGTGGTGCCGGCCTCTTTAAAAGAGGTGGTAATTAGACCACTCCTGAAGAAGCCTAACCTGGCCCCGGAGGATGTTAACAACTACAGGCCGGTGGCTAATATCCCTTTCCTGGGCAAGGTGCTTGAGCGGGTGGTTGCAGGACAACTCCAGGCACTCTTGAATGAAACGGATTATCTAGATCCATTTCAATCGGGTTTCAGGCCTGGTTTTGGAACGGAAACTGCCTTGGTCGCCCTGTGGGATGACCTTTGTCGGGAGAGAGACAGGGGGAGTGCGACCCTGTTGGTTCTCCTGGACCTCTCAGCGGCCTTCGATACCATCGACCATGGTATCCTTCTGGATAGGTTGTCTGAGCTGGGAGTTGGAGGTACTGCATTGCAGTGGTTCCACTTCTACTTGGATGGCCGATTCCAGAAGGTGGTGCTGGGGGATTATTGCTCTGTGCCGTGGCTCCTAAGCCATGGGATTCCGCAGGGCTCTATCTTATCCCCTATGCTGTTTAACATATACATGAAGCCGCTGGGGGAGGTTATCCGGAGATGTGGACTGAGGTGTCATCAATATGCGGATGACACCCAGCTCTACCTTTCCTTTTCATCAAACCCAGGTGAGGCAGTGACTGTTCTGAACCAGTGCCTGGGCACGGTAATGGACTGGATGAGGGCTTACAAACTGAGACTCAATCCAGACAAGACGGAGGTACTGTTAGCGGGTGGTTCATCTGTCTGGCGAGGTGATGTTTGCCCTGTCCTGGACGGGGTTGCACTCTCCCTAAAGGATCGGGTCCGTAGTTTGGGGGTGCTCTTGGATCCAGAACTGTCACTTGAGGCACAGGTGAACTCAGTGGCAAAGAGCACCTTTTATCAGCTTAGGTTGATATACCAACTACGCCCTTATCTGGACAGAGATAGCCTAGCTACAGTTATCCATGCTCTGATAACCTCTCGCTTGGATTACTGCAATGCGTTATACGTGGGGCTGCCTTTGAAAACGGTCCGGAAGCTTCAGCTGGTACAAAATAGGGCAGCCCGTTTACTAACAGGGACTGGCCGGCGAGATCACATTACGCCAGTCCTTTTCCAGCTTCATTGGCTGCCAGTCCAGGTCCGGGCCCAATTCAAAGTGCTGGTATTGACATTTAAAGCCCTAAACGGTTTGGGGCCAGGTTATCTGAAGGAACGCCTCCTCCCATATGTACCTACCCGGACCTTAAGATCATCTACAGGGGCCCTTCTCCGTGAGCCCCTGCCAAAGGAAGTGAGGCAGGTGGCTACTAGGAGGAGGGCTTTCTCCGCTGTGGCACCCCGGTTGTAGAACGAGCTCCCTAGAGAGGTCCCCCTTGGCACCTACACTGTACTGCTTTCGTCGCCAGCTGAAGACCTTTTTATTCACTCAGTATTTTAACACTTAATTTTAACTTAAATTTAAATTTTACTGTTTTAACTCTTTATTTTAATCTTATATCAACTTTACTGTGTGGTTTTATCCTGGTTGCGCTTTTTATACTGTATTTCGTGATTGTGTTTTTAACCTGTTGGGTGTTTTATTGTGGTTTTAATTTTTGTGAGCCGCCCAGAGAGCTTCGGCTATTGGGCGGTATAAAAATGTAATAAATAAATAAATAAATAAATAAATAATAAACTATTAGCAAAGTAAAAACTGGCTTTCCAAATACATTTCTTTCTAGTCTCTACCACTCCAACACAAAAAAGAGTGCACCAGCCATGTGCTTAAACAATATTGTGTTATTTGATGCAAAAACAGTAATTACCATACTATTCCAGTTTATTAGCCTTGCAGCTAAATAGTTTCATGGTGCTTTTCAAAAACTTATTTGTGCATGTACATCATAGTTTATGATAGGGAAAATCAAACCTACATAAAGAAAGAAAATCTAAACTGAGTTTAGCTTTTGATAATCTTGAAACATACACAGATCCAGTGCAGATTTAACAATATATGCCCATGGTAATCATGGTTAGGAGGATGAGAGCCAGTTTCTCTCTGTTGATGCTCAAGATTCGGTCCAGAAAGGCAACTTATAAATATTTAAGTAAAATAAATAAGAGTGCAGTGTGTTTAAGAGTGTTTAAACAACAACAAAGAATCCTACAACTTCCAGCATGCCCTACCCAGTTGTAGGACTTTTTTCTGTCTTGTCACATATTGAATTGCACCTTAAATAAATAAAATGACAGTGAGGTGCTTAATCTTGGTTAAGTAGGATGGTGGGGAGCTAATTCTATTTCTCCTTTAAACCTGAACCTAGAGAAACAGAAATGTTGAAGCAGTGCCTGAACTGAGCACTGAGCTGGATGACAGCAACTCAACTAAAACTCAGTTCAGACAAGACAAGTTGTGGATACATGATTTACTGGTTCTAAGAGATGCTATTCAATCTATCATGGATTTCTTTTACTGGATTCATAGGTTTTAAATGTCTGTTTTATCAATATTTTCTGCTTGGTTTTGTATTTCATACATGACTGCTTCTGTTTACTGTTTTAAATGTTGTAGTATTAGAAGTCACAATAGACTCAAAGGTGATTTGTCATTCTAAAAATATAGATAAAATATATAAAAATATAATAACTTGGCAGTTCCTTCTCTCCCACCTAGCACCCATTGACCTCAATGGACCTGTTTGCATGTCACAACAGTTCACCGTGGGTCAATTTACCTGCCAGGAAGGGTTTATTCGAATCATTTTTTTCAACTACACAAGACACTGGTGCAGGCTCCCAGCCCCAATGCATGAGCACCTCCGAAATAGTTGTGAGTAAGCTAGCATCTGATTTATCCTATAACAGTGCAAAAGTGGTTCATAGTATTTAAAGTTCATATGCCTAACTGCATAAAGACTTCGTTTCCACTGCACAACCTTTTCCCAGCAGCACAAAATGTATCCAGCTACACATTAGAATAAACCCTACTGCCAGGGCTGTTGCATAATACCAGGTGCCCTGGTGCCATTTTTGCATGGTTCCTACAGGCACCCAGCTTGCAAACCCAGGCAGCAGGGGTTATTTGAGGTCTTTTTGAGGGTTAGGCAACCCTCAAATAAGCCTAAAACAACCTATGGGTTATCTGAGGGTTGCCTAACCCTCAGACAACTTTCAAACAACCCCTGCTGCCTGGGTTCGCACAACACAACAAGCCATGTAAAAATGGCGCCTGCAGCCACACAACATCCCACATGGGTAAATTAAGCCACAGTGGGCTGAAATGTTGCGCAAACCAGGTCGTAGGGGCTTATTACATATAAGTAGACATGAATAGTATTGTACTGTTAATGCTTTAAATGACTGCAGCATTTTTCTTGTTTGTCCTCACAACAGCCCTATGTATTGGGCAACTATTTTGCAGACGAGGAATGTAGGCACAAAGATCATTACTTGCCCAAGACTTAGGGTCCCCCATTTCCTTCCTTAAAAATATAGCTTCATTTGCACTAATGGTGGTCACTTCTGCCCTTGTTGAAGCTTGGAATGTACACTTCGTTGCTTCAAGTTGCACTGAAAAGTTGCTCACCCTTTCACTGATGTGAAATCGCTTTCCAAACCATTTCATGATTGTTATGATGGGGAATGCTTTTGTTTCCATTCTAGCTTTCATTCCCTTCTTAAGCAAATAAATTCTCAGAAGACATGACAAATTATAGCACAGGCAGTCCAAAGTCTGTGCTATATGGATGATGATTGGAAGCCAGTCACACTGAACTCAAATGAATAGTTCAGATAAGAATTATACCACCTGTGCATACCTGTGTGTCTGCTTTCTAAAGCAAGAAGGAAAAGGGCCCAAGAGCACAGGTCTGTGTTTGGAGAATGGAAACGCGGCTTCACTTCAGCTGATCTCATGCAGAGACTTCAGCCACCCGCTAGTGCAAGGTGAATTATGCGCTGTTTAGCAGGAAAGCTACCTGCCATTTCTTAGGACGCTTGAGTATGAGCGTGGGCTGTTGCCATCTGTACAGGATCAACATGTGCCTTCCTGTGTTTCTGTTGCTCCCACTGAGAAGTCAGAGAATGTATGAACTGCCGACATGAAGAATGCGGGTTCTGTGGATGGAAATCAGTGAACTTTGCAGAATTGCTTACTCTAGAGATGTACACAGATGTCATGTACATACAAACAGGAGCTGTGTTGTTGTTTTCTGCTGCAGGATAAGCTCTGCTTCCACCCACATTTGCTCCTCAAATGACATTTTTACTTTCTTCTGAATGTAGCACTGATTTCATCCCACCTCCGCACTTTGGGCAAGCTGTCTGCCTTGTTTTTAATTATTTTTTTCTTAGGCATTTTGCCACTTTATCCAATAGAACATTTGTTTGGCACTTTAAAATGCCCCCCACTTTTTTTTAACCTGAAAAGTTACTCTGGGGAGGTGTTTTTATGATGTCACAAGGTCAAGTCAATTGTTGTGGGACACAGCAGGCTTTTGCTAAAAAGGAGCAGAGCTTCTAAAGTTGATTGTGCTGCAGTGACAATTGTGAATTTGACCGAAACTGGAACAAGCCAGTTCCACAGCAGCTCATCCATCTAATTGTGTATGTCTCTTCACACCCTAGTTGTACTATTAGTACTACTTATTTTTACATATCTCTTTGCCTGTTAAAAGTGCTTTACAAGATTACTATTTCATTTATTGCATTTTATTTATTGCAAGATTACTACAGGGCTGTCTAAACATCTTCTTTGCTCCGTGGTGTTGCTGTGTCGCAGCCACCCTGGGGCTTTTCCCTGAAGCTGCACCTTTAAAAAGTTGGGGACTTACCCTGACTTTTTCCTTTGAAGTGAGTTCACCATGGCCCTTCCGCCTCGTGATCTTGCTTCGGTGTTAAGTTGGGGGTGTTCCAGGGCAAATGGTGACTGCTGATTGGTCACCAGAAGCCAGGAAGAGGGCGGGAGCGGGCTTGAGTACCCAGATGACCTCTGGAAAAGCCCATGCTCCCTCCTGGCATGGGGATTTCCCACCTCCACCCCACAGCAGCGATACTGTGGGGTTTCAAGGGGAAGAAGCGGTGAAGCAGCACCATAAAGACAGGCTCCAGGTTAGTTTACATCAAACTCATTAGGTAATAACTATTATTCCAGTTTTACAGATGGGGAACTGAAGTTCAAGGGGAGAGACTTACCAAGGCTACACAACTAGTCCATGGCATAAGTGGCAACCCAGAACTTCCATTTCTTGACTCTAGAATTCCAGATTCAGGTTCATCCCTCTATTCTTTAGACCACACTGGTAGTTGTTTCTCTTTGAGCTTCATCACACCAGCGTTATACTGTGCATTCACTGCGAATTACATGGAAAGGACTCCGATGTTTCCTACTTTATAATCAGCTTTTATTGTGAAGTACTCCAATGCATCCTGCTTTGATTGCGCTCCTTCCCCAAAAGAAGCGATGTATTTTGGACCCCTTTAAGAGAGAATCTTTTGTTGTTCTCCGAGCAGCCACTGGGGGCGCAGGAGAATGATGAGAGCAGAGTTGCCCAGCTGAAGCATTCTGACACTCAGGAAGGCGCTTCCTTTCGAGTAAAGATACTAACAGATCAATCCTATCCCTGCCAATCACAGAAATAGTAAGCTCTTTTGCTTTTGCTAGTGTGTGCATGGTGTGTGTGTATGCTTACTCTTGAGTAAAAATACACACAGAAAAAGCAGAGGGGCCCTGAAGGAGCATCTCTCCCTTGTCACCCCGCACCCTCCCTATAAAGAGGTCCTCTCCCCCGTGTGAAGTTTCCTTCTTCTCCCTCCCCCTCCCCCGCCGCCCGGGGAAATGGCTACGCACAGGAGCAGGCCAGAGGTGGTGTGATGGGGCTAACAAAAACAACAACAAAAACAATAGCTTTCATGCGCCTATGGGATAATTCGAGGGAAATGGGTAGGTGTGATGAAGCTTTTTAAATACCCTAGGCTAGGAGCGGGGAACCTTTTTCAGCCTGAGGACCAACTTGCAAAATGGGGAAAGTCTTGGAGTCCGCATTCCATATGTGGGTGGAGCCAAAGGTAGAATTGGGTGGGGTCAAATCAAGCATGTTTATTGTTATTAAAGTCTACTCAGAAGTAAGCAGGACTGAATCAGCAGCACTTTGAAATAGCATCCCAAATAATCTGTGTGTCTACTCACAAGTAAGGAAGTCCCCTGCCTGCAAAATGCACACCTAAGTTCTAGGACCTAGGGGCTGCCTATACAGTGGCAGGTTGCCACCATGATAAGCTAAACCCTGTGCTTTTGCTGATTTGGGGTGGCGGTAGCTTAGGGTGACCATATGAAAAGGAGGACAGGGCCCCTGTATCTTTAACAGTTGTGTTGAAAAGGAAATGTCAGCAGGTGTCATTTGTATATGTGGCGAATCTGGGGAAATTTTCTCTTCATCACAGCAGTTAAAGCTGCAGGTGCCCTGTCCTCTTTTAAATCTGGTCACTCTAGGGTAGCTCCTGCAGCTTTAACTGGTGTGATGAAGAGGAAATTTCACCAGATTCTCCATATATACAAATGACACCTGCTGAAATTCTCTTTTCTATGCAACTGTTAAAGATACAGGAGCCCTGTCCTCCTTTTCATATGGTCACCCTGCGGTAGCTAATCCCAATGCTGCAGCAAAGCGCGGGATTTCTAGCAGCCAGGCCCGCCCCCTGCCCTGGTAGATGGCTACCCATCAGGGCTCACCATCTGCCCAGCCACACCTCCGCATTGAGGATGGAGCAAGGTTAGATGGCCAAAGGGCTGTGCCCACCTTGCTTCATCCTGAAAAGTCAGGGTAAATCCCTGACTTTTAAAGAGCGGGGGGTTCTTTGGAAAGCTGCACGATGGCTTCGAGGTGACTGCTGTGTCATATAATTGACGCAGCAGCACCACGGAGCCACCTCGGGGATTCCAGAATGTTTAGACAGCCCCATAGACAGCTAGTTAGAAATAGATATCTTCTTTGAAGTAGGCAGGTTTATGCCTAAGAGGCCTCTTTGCTCCCTCCTGGCTGCTGAGTAACAGTCTCTGCATGTATTTTCAGCTTCTGTTCATGGCCTTTATTGCTTCCCTCATCTTAAATTAATCACTTAAATTCAAATCCATAAAGTCTGGATAAAATCAGATAATTTTTATCCACTTTGCTGTGAGAACCTTTTGGCATGTCTTGCTTGATACAAAGGGCGTTGTTCACTACATCCCTTAGGAGACCGTGGGAACTGGCCGTTGATCTGTGGGAGGGAGAAAAGCAGCCCCCAAAGCCACAGCTGGAGCAGGGGAAAGATTTTAACCTTCAGATTTTGAGAATGAGAGAGTAAATACTCAGGGGATGGAGAAGGTTGGGGAGGGATCATTCACCACGCTGCTTCACAACGTTTCTGCCTGATTTCACACAAGCCAAATTGGTGATGTTATAAATGGAAAGATGGGAAGAAATGTCCAAAGCCCCAATGTTAAGAGGAAGCTTTATATAATATTTCAGTGTGTGTTATACTCAGCACAGGACTGCTACTGCCCCAAACTACACCCCCACATTGAGTTCCTTTCTTCTTGCCCATAACATGCCCATCACTTACCCTATGTCCTGACATCATCATAATGTGCCTTTCCCCCAGTTCCACTCCACCTCAAGCAGGGAAATGTATGACATGAGGACATAGGGTAAGTGATCCTAGAGTATACATGATGGGGGAAGAAGGGGAATTCAACACGGGAATGCTATTTTAGCAGTAGGCCAATGATAAGTGTAATTGTAGTGCTGCCCTCAGTATTTATCTTATTGTTTCTGGGGCCACAGCTAGGCCTAAGGTTTATCCTGGGATCATGCAGGGTTCTCCCCTGCCTGAGCACTGGATCCCCTGTGTGTCACCTAGATGAACGGGTTTGACCCCTGGACGATCCAGGGATAAACAGGTCTAGCTATGGCCTGGGATTTCTCTTCAGTTCTGTGGCTGTGATGGCGAATGTTTATTCTACCATTTGGAGCGGGCAGTGCTACATCACGTGATGGCTGACACCATTGGCGATGGTGTTAATTGGGTTCCATGACAGAAATTGTAATGCACAACGTGAGAAAATGAGAGATGCTTGTAGCACATGCTAAGAAGTATTGGTTTAGCTGGGAGCAAATCTTTTTAAAGAGAGGTGGTATGAAGGTGGTATGAATGACAGCTATAGTCATCCACAGCGTACTACACACACACACACACACACACACACACACACACACACACACACCTTTTGTTCTGTTATGATTTCTCTGAAGAGAATTTGAAGACTTTAAAGCCCTAAAAAAAAAAAACCCCTGCAAAACTGACCAGATATGTCAGAAATTGTGGAACATATGAAGATGCCTTATATTGAGTCAGACTATGGGTTAATCTAGCCCACATAGGACTAGGAAAGGATCCTGCCTGAAACCCTGGAGGGTTTCAGGCAGGTTCCTTTCCTAGTCCTATGTGGAGAAGCGGACATTGAACACGGGATTTTCTGCATGCAAAGCATGTGCTCTATCACTGAGCTACAGCCCTCTCTGAGCATGTGGCTCTTCAACACTCGGGGCAGGCGGGACACACTACCTGGCTCTAGCTAGTTATCTAGTGCTTCTGACACAATCATGGCAGTGTTAGTCTAGATTTTTGGTTTTATCTGCTGATTCTTGGAACCTCTGGATCTCGTCATAAAGTCACATTTTTAAATACACGTTCAATACAAACCTTATGTTGTCACCCATTTTAATCAATACTAAAAAAAACCCTTTGTCACGACATTGCTGCCACCTTCATGTGTTACATACTATATGTACATCATTCCTTCTGGTCAAATGAGGGCAAGTACTGCAGTTCTCAAACCTGGAGTCTAAGGGATCTTGGAATCTGTGTCCGTATGTTTTCCCTAATGGTGCAATTGTAGTCAAAATTCCCTGCTTTGTGGCTGCTTTTTACAAATATTTAAAGAGAGGAGAGATCTGATCGTAGATCTCCATTGTCTCATCTGTTTGAGTCCTGAGTTATAAATCAAGACTACTTCTATCATCATCAATCCTCCCATCTGTAATGCAGGGATAATCATACTGACTTACCATATAGGGGTGTTGTAATGTGTGTAAAATGCTTTGAGTGGTACATTACTGTTTATCCTTCTCCACTATGCTGACAAAGGGCTCCATCACACCAGCATTATAGCTCGCTGTCAACGTGGGTTGTGTGCAAAGGACTCAGATGATGTCATCCACGTCCTGCCCTGCTGTCGCTTCCCCCTCCCCCGCAGTTTTTTGGCGCGGGGAAAGTCTGGTTCTTTTGGTAAATCAAAAGGACAATGCAAGCTACCCTCAACGTGTATTTTCATCCATCGTTTTCAACCTGATATTCTGTGGGCATGTTTTCAAGGGGCCAAGAGGGATGTGCCTTTTCTCCAGCAGGCATTTTCACCTTAAAAGAAATGTGGAAAATGCACCCTCCTTGCCAGCAGCGCCCTCATTTTTAAAGATAGAGAGATAAAAATGGGACAGTGATAGCTCTTAAGGAGGGCTTTAGCCATGCCAAGTTTGAATCAGATGGGGTCATCCCTTGATTTTAAGGGATTTTTAAAATGGAAATTAAACAAATGCTTACATCTGTGTAAGTTTTACAGATAAAGAGATCACAATTGGCACAGTGATAGCTCTTAAGGAGGGCATTCAGTATGACAAATTTGAATCAGATTGGGTCATCCCTTGATTTTTTATGATTTTTAAAAATTCTCCCCCTTAAACCTTTTTCCTAGTAGTTCACTAATGCAAAGGATCGATCTTCCATTTCTTTGATCATACGAAGTTGTGCATCTTCAAGTTCATAAACTACAGATCTGCCGGTTCCCTTACTCAAAAGTAAATCCCATTGATTTCAACTGCATTTACATCCCAGTCATACTAATGCATGTTTACCTTTGAGTAAACCCCATTGAATAGAGAGAGACTTACTTCTGAGTAAACACATATAGAACTGACTTTTAATAGTGTGGTCATTCAGAAGCTTTCTTTTTAAAGTCTTAAAACAGCAAACTGGAAAGAAATGCTCTGCAACCCCATGCTTACTTCTGAGGTCTTACTTCTGATTACTCAGAAGTAAGTCTCTCTCTGTTCAATGGTGTTTACTCAAAGGTAAGCCTCCATCTGATTTTACTATAGTCACGCTCCAAAGCCTCCAGGCGGGGTAAGAGGAACAGGCATTGACTAGGCAACAGGGAATAACCACATAGAGAGGGAGGGCGCGTTGTCCAACTACCACCAACCAATGAACTGTAGTGGGAGGTACAAAGGAGATCTGGGGGGATGTGCATCTCAATGGAAGAACAGTGATATGCTGGTGCGCATGAGAGGAGAGGTGTAAAGATGAATGAAATGTAAAAGCGCAAAGGTGTAAGTTGATCAGGCTTTCACACGCTATGGAAACTAGGGCGGATAATTTGAGGGTAAACCAGGGCAAACATGCAGGTGTGATGGAGCTCAAAGTCTCTCTGCTATTAGAGCCCATTAATCAGTGACTGCTGTTTCACTTCCTTCAAGGGGTGTACTCATATATATACTTGTTCCTTTCATCTTTTCAGGCCTTCTCCAGAAGAGGCATGGCAGTGGCGCAACTCTCTGGAGAAACTCCTTCTAAATCCTTGTAAGTCTGCTGTGAAATTCCCCAACCACTGGAATACCACCTGTCCTTATAATGTTAGAGTACTTGCAAGCCGTGAGTAGGTTAAACTACTGTTTTGAAGTCCTTAGGGAGTGGTAAGATATAAATACAATAATCAATTTAATAAGTTGTTGTTGTTATGCTTTTGATAAAAATGAAACATTATTCCTCAAATCAGAGACATGGAGGGATTGCATACACTCGAATGGTATATTGATTTAAATGCCATTACCCCAATCATACATTTACCCATGGGGTAGTGTTGGGAGATTATTCTCTAACAGTATGGTAAAGGAGTACAACACGCTTCTCCCTACCTGAGCCTCCATGTGGACTGGATACATACATGGCCACCCTACTCACTGAACAAAAATTCTTAGGATTCATTAAGGGAAGTCATGGCATGAGCCCTAGAGTAGGACCAAACTTAACTTGGTAGTGTAGATAGCACTTAGGCCAACTGAGTACATCACAGAAATCTTTTGAGATTGGATTTCCCATACTATTTTTTTTAATACAAAGAGCCCATACCCAAAACATCACCACCGTTTTTGGCTTATAAAAGAAAATAAATAAATAAAATACCATGATATCTTTATGGTGCTCAATGCAACAAGATATTATTACAGAATGACAAATGTATGGGTTGTTTCATACAGCAGTTAGATTACTGAATTGGACCAGGCAAGTGGAACACATCAGTTTTAAAACAACTATACTGACTTCAGGTCCATCTCTGAGTACCATTCAAAGTGCTGGTTTTACTTTTTAAAACTCTAAATGGTTTGGAACCATGTTTAGCTTGAAGAAGAGAAGATTGAGGGGAGACATGATAGCACTCTTCAAATACTTAAAAGGTTGTCACACAGAGGAGGGCCAGGATCTCTTCTCGATCCTCCCAGAGTGCAGGACACGGAATAACGGGCTCAAGTTAAAGGAAGCCAGATTCCAACTGGACATCAGGAAAAACTTCCTGACTTTTAGAGCAGTACGACAATGGAATCAGTTACCTAGGGAGGTTGTGGGCTCTCCCACACTAGAGGCCTTCAAGAGGCAGCTGGACAGCCCTCTGTCAGGGATGGTTTAGGGTGGATTCCTACATTGAGCAGGGGGTTGGACTTTATGGCCTTGTAGGTCCCCTCCAACTCTACTATTCTATGATTCTATGATACCAAGGACCACGTTCTATCATATGAGTCTGCTCAAGGAGCCCTTCTATGAGTTCCCCAGACATTGGGAGTGAGGAGGGTGGTGCCCAGGCATGGGGCCTTTTTGGTTGTAGTGCCTAGGGAGGTTTGTCTAGTGCCAAGTTTCACTTCTTTTCAGTATCAGCGAGGTGAAGAAGTTTTTTATTTGCTCAGGCCTTTTAGATCTATTAGTTAATTGATTTTTGTAGCCCCAAAAGATGAATATTTTATTGCACACTTACTACTGGGCACTCACAGATTTTTGCGTGTCCCCTGCTCCTTCTAGCCTTCTTTGAGCCACAAAAAAACAGTAAGTCCGACTTATTTTTAAAGATGGAAGTTGCCACTATCTCCTGCTGTGTGCAGGAGAAGCAGCGTGGTCAAAACGACCCATTGAATGGGCCACATGCACGTTGTTTACTTCCTCTTTTGAAAGAGGAAGTAGTGAGGGACAAACGCGTGGGCGGAGAAGTGATGGTAAGCAAACCCGATTTTCTCCCAGTGATCACACTCTACTGACTATTGTATTGAATTTTAATTGATTTTTACTGTTATTTTGAAATCTTTTGTAAGCTGCCATGGGAGTCCCTTTCGAGATCAAATGCTCCAAATAATGTAAAACTAATAATACAAGGAATAGCATTAGCTGGCATGCCAGTTTTCCCAGGAAGATTGGCATACTAGCTAACACTATTAGCATTGCACAAGAGCAGATTATATTAGTGCAACATAATTAACGTTACCTGTTGGATATTATCCTATTGTTCAACTTCTGCATTACCTTTGCTTTGATCACATATTCAGATTATGTTTACTATACTGGAACAATATATTTCTGCCCCAGCTCCTTTTTCTCATTTGATTTCCACTTGTCTGAATTTATCCCATTAGTGTGTGTAAGTAGTTTTTGGAGGAGGATAATATAACTGGGTAAGAATTTCCATGTCAGAGATCAAAATCTCTCATGTGAATGGACTGTGGTCAATCCATGTTTTTAGAAGCTGAACTTTTCTCATTTTTTCTCTGTGCAGATGGGCTTGCCAGCTTCCAGAGCTTCCTCCAGTCTGAGTTCAGTGAGGAGAACATTGAGTTCTGGATTGCTTGTGAAGACTATAAGAAAACCAAATTGCCTGCTAAAATGGCTGAAAAGGCCAAGAAAATCTATGAGGAATTTATCCAATGTGAGGCTCCCAAAGAGGTCAGTTGATTGAATTGAAAGAGAGGTCAATTGAACATATCCAGTTGCTATTTGATGTCCAAACCCGGACATTATAGGTTAATTGTGGGTTAAACAACCCACAGCTAACCTGTAATTAAATGCAATCCATTGGTTGTGTGAAGAACCTCTCCTTAGGGTGGGGGCAGGCCCGGCGCTGCCATAGAGGCAGCTCAGGTGGCGGCCTAGAGCGCCAAGCAAAGGAGGGCGCCGAACATTGCACTGTTCTGAAGCTGCCACCCAGCCCCCCAACCCCAGAGTCCTGGCTTCGAAGCCAGCGCCCGGCCGGAAGCTGCTCCTGGCTTCGAAGCCAGGACACTGGCTTACCTATTTTCATTAAAAAGGTTTAAGGGGGAGTAGTGGTCAGAAAACACAGGAGGTTTACAAGTCTATAAGATGGTGTTATTTGGAACATGCCCCCATGCCCCCTTGTAGACATCCATGAATGAGGCAGGGCAATGCCACCATAAAAACCTCACCTGGAAGTACCCTCCATCATAGGCAAAACTGGAAAGCAAAACTGGGCCTGATATTCAATAGTCTGACTCAGTGCAAGGCAACCTCATACATTCTAGGATTTGTAGCACACATTCAAAATCTCAAATTCAAGCCATATTTACACCTAGAAATACAAATATTTCACTATTTTCAACTTGTGTTCCAGATGTTGAATGTATATTAATTTCAGCTGTAGTTTATAGACAGACTTTTCCTTGCTTCATGTATGGAATTGCTGCCAACTCCAAATTCTGGGCGATGCATGTTGCCAATTCTGCAAAAACAAACAAAACAAAACAAAAACGTTATTGGCAAGTATATTGTTGGTAGCTCCCTTGTTTTCTATAACCCAGTAAGAGACAGAATTTGTGCAATTCCTACAAGTATTATTTTCGCATCCCTCTTACCAGGTGAATATCGACCATTTCACCAAGTCTGTGACCATGAAGAACCTGGTGGAGCCATCTGTGAGTACTTTTGACTTGGCCCAGAAGAGAATCTTCATGCTGATGGAGAAAGATTCCCTCCCCAGATTTGTGCGTTCCAGCATATATCAGGAGTTAGTAAAGTAGCAATGTATCAGAGCTGTGCAAGGCATTGGTACTCCCACCCATCAAAGCAGGGTCATTGCTTACTCCAATTATTAGTAACCAGTGTGTACTATTATCTTGATAGTTGCTTTGCTTTTGTGTGTATTCCAAGCTTCTGAGATTCAATGGCTGTGTTAAACGTTCTGCTCATACTGTTTTGGTGTCTCTCCTTCCAGATGATTCCATTTTACCCTATCTTCTCATATCTGTCCTCCCCACTCTGCTCCATTTAAGATCAGTGTTACAAAAAAGAGTTAGATGGGCATTCCTAGTTAAAATGTTTAAAATGCTAAAACAGATGTTAACTATTTATACACGCAAGGCCAAATAGATTCTAAATCCTACTACCCATTTTTGAACTAAGCACCCTAGACTCAAGGAGAGTATAGGATGTGCACCTCTGTTTGAACTTTCTATGCTAAGAGAACTAGAACTACTGGGCAACCGGTAGTTATCATTCATCATTAGCAAATCAATCAGTGACCAGATAGACTGTATACACATGGTTTTAAACCCATGAAACTTGGGCTGTCGCTAGACCTAAGGTTTATCCCAGGATCATCCCGGGTTCGTCCCTGCCTGAGCACTGGATGCCCTGTGTGGCACTTAGATCAACAGGTTTGACCCCAGGACAATCCTGGGATAAACCTTCGGTCTAGCTACGGCCTTGTACTTATTATCCCCATCAACTATCAGTTGCAAGTTAATCAGTGATTGCATAGATCCAGAGTCAAATAAACAATGATAAGAAGGTTGCAGTGTCTTCTAACAATGTTACGTGTCCTTCAAAAGAAAGATTCAGAGCTGCATGTGTCATCCTACTATTTCTTATACTAATTGTAAAACACCTAGAGAAATGTATTTTATGAGACATTTAATAAATGTAATAAATAAATTTGTAGCCAGGTGGATGATCAAGACAGCATGACTCAGCTGTAAGAATTCAAGATTATAAGGAAGGATAAGGATGAGCATTGGCACATAGAAACAATGTGCTTTATTGTGGCTTTTTAAAACGTAATTCATTCCGTGAGGTCCATATATTACCATGTCAAAACTACTACAAGGTGTTATTACCCCAGTAATTTCAGCCGGTGAATATGTTGTTTGAATATACCATTGCTTGAAGAGAGATGGTATTTACCTTACCATACTTACCTTACAGCACCTGTCATATCAGGGAGCATTTACACAACGTGTTCACCAGATGAAATTAACACTGGTGAAACTCACCTGAAGTTTGCAATAAGTAGATGATGGATTTAGGTTTATGTCTCAATAATCTGAATTTAACTTTAATGAATGCATTGTCTGTCACTTTGATCAGACAAATCAGCTGATCAAAGTCCTGGGCAGCATTGTTGCTATAACTGCTAAAAGCCTCAAATTTATCTTAAGTAGAACCATTAATCAATAACCTTCATAGGCAGCAGATAACAAGGACAGCACAATGATTGATGAGTTACAATGGGCTCCCTTGGGGGAAGGGCAGTATATACACAAAATAAATAATTTATTATTATTATTAGTAGTAGTAGTAGTAGTATTGCAACAAAGGATTATCTCCTGGGAACTGAGAAACGTACGTCTTCTGCAGGTCTGCACAATGTGTGACCCACAAAGTCAGATGCCAGGTGCTTGAGAAGCCCCCTCTTTTTGCAGTCCTGCCAGTCAGCAAAACCAAGCATTTGTCGAGCTCCTTGTTGGCTCTGCAACCTTGGTGGATCCCAAGTTGTGCAGGGCAGCTGTACTACAAAGAAGGCTAAAGAGAAAGTGATTGCTTTTAGGCAGTGGCTGATGTTTTTCGAGTATATTGCACAGTGCTAGAGTTAAAGGGAGGGATTTGTAAATCCTATTATTTTAAAATACTCACACAAAATAGCTGTTACCCAAACATTTGGAGGTGGAGACACAGAGAAAAATAAATCAAATGATCACTGCCCAAACAGCATGGCTTATTTAACAACCCAGGCCTCTTACCTATTTTCATTGCCTGCATTAGATTTATTGGGGTTGTAATTTCATATAGTGGCCCTGCATATCCTCCAGTGCCTACGCACAGCTTTACGTAATGCTCCTGAAGTACTCTTTTCTGAATTGTGATGAAAATACTTGTGGTGAAGTCTTCTCTTATTAACTCTCTCTGTAGCAGGCTTGCCAAAGTGGTATTCTGGCCCGAAACTTTAATCTGAAGAAATTATTATTAGGATGTGTGTAAAAACATCATTAAGGAATCCTGTTTAGACTGCATTTACATAGACAGGACATAGATCCAAACACAACTGAAGGAAGCAAATTTAAATTTGGAAAACCTATCAGTGCTACCAGAGTAAATAATATCATCTTGCAATCCAAGTGTGTACATGCGTGCTCTTAAGAGTACCAATCGTGGGGAGATAGTGCCAGTCATGGGAAATCCAGCCCCCAGGTCCCTGTCTTGAACAGTTAACTGTTGGTATTCAGAGCATCTGACCAGAGCTACACACACATACACACAATTGTCTGGTGGATCTCTGCTGATAGGAAACTGTGCAAACAGCATAAATGTGTGTGTACATGTGGGCATTATCTGGATCAGGGTGCATAAACGCATCTATTTAATAAAGTTTGTTCCAATGTCCAGCAATATGTTGGAACATTGCATGGTTAAACATAGGGTTTTTCCTCCTTTGGTCTGTTGAACTGCTTCAAATACAAGGAAGGTTGGAAATTTTAGAGAAAAGTGTTGGATATAGTTCTAATAGGGTTTTTTTTTAAAAAAATTGAAATTAAAATTATTTCGTTAACTATTTTGTTATTTTCCAGAATTCTAAGACTTGGGAAGTTGTAAAGATAAGGAAATGAACCCCAAATCTATATGATTTAAAAACAAAACACAAAACCATTTGCGAAACCCTTTTAAATTCAAGATAAAAAGAAAATACAAAACCAAGAAACCTCTGGCAGGAATTATTATGTTTCTTATAAATGTTTGGTTTATTAAAAAGTGGCATTTAATCAGCTTTAGTTTTTGGTTAAAAATAGTCACTCAGTTCTCATTACTTTGACTCCACAGGATGTTAGTAATGGGGATACGTTAGTGCTGTTTCCCATCAAATGTACGTGGAACCCTCACAACTCAAATCGAGCCCTGGCCAAAGAAAATACCCTGTTATATGTTGCAAATAACGTCTTTGATCTCACTACGATTTCAAGCTGACAGGTGCCAACGTTACACAAATAGATGTTTGCTTCTAGCTTGCCCTGACCCCATGTTGTTATTTGATTAATTCTCATAGTAACACCATCATGTAGGGCCCTTTTTATAACTTATTCCCTTTTAAAGACAGGCAAAGCTAAATTTGGGTGCTACCATGCTCTCGAAGAGCCCTCATTCATTCCAGTGGGGTTTGTACAGGAGAACTTCTAGTGGGCTCATGCACAAATCCTATTACTTCGATATGGATACAGAAATGGAAAGTAAATTAAGGTCTGTAATGTACAAAGTGTTTATAAGCGGCCTTAATAAGCCTGTAACACTGCTTCATACACATGGTTGCCAGTTCTTACGGTTTGATTTAAAACTTCAGGTTTTCAATCTCATTCCAGGTGAAAGACTAAAATCTCAGAGTCAGGGGATGGATCCAAAGTAAAGAGTAAGTTACTTTCCACATGGATTGAAAGGTTTTGTGGTGTAGGCCGCCCCATCTTCAGGCACAGATAGGTTTTGCCCCCTGCCCTTCCAAGTGCCATCCTCTAAAGTTCTACCCAATTCCATAATGTTTTATTCCCCATACATGCCAAGTGCCAACCCTTAGGTCCCTGGCACTATTCCTTGAGTCTCAGATCTAATCTTGAGGGGACCTGGTAACTCTACCAATACAATGTGGTTAGTTATGTTGGAATAACAGGAGTTGACCTATAAAATGTACCCAAAGTGCTAAACGTAAGTGCTGCTGTCATCACCCTGATCATCATCTCTAGTTTTCTTAAATTGCTTAATAAAGAACTTTTAATCCTCCAAGTTCTAAATATAAATAAACTGTTTAGCCTTTCATAGAATCATAGAATAGCAGAGTTGGAAGGGGCCTACAAGGCTATCAAGTCCAACCCCCTGCTCAATGCAGGAATCCAGCCTAAAGCATCCCTGACAGATGGTTGTCCAGCTGCCTCTTGAATGTCTCTAGTGTGGGAGAGCCCACAACCTCCCTAGGTAACTGATTCCATTGTCGTACTGCTCTAACAGTCAGGAAGTTTTTCCTGATGTCCAGCTGGAATCTGGCTTCCTTTAACTTGAGCCCGTTATTCTGTGCCCTGCACTCTGGGAGGATCAAGAAGAGATCCTGGCCCTCCTCTGTGTGACAACCTTTCAAGTATTTGAAGAGTGCTATCATGTCTCCCCTCAATCTTCTCTTCTCCAGGCTAAACATGCCCAGTTCTTTCAGTCTCTCTTCATAGGGCTTTGTTTCCAGACCCCTGATCATCCTGGTTGCCCTCCTCTGAACACGCTCCAGCTTGTCTGCGTCCTTCTTGAATTGTGGAGCCCAGAACTGGACGCAATGCTCTAGATGAGGCCTAACCAGGGCCGAATAGAGAGGAACCAGTACCTCATGTGATTTGGAAGCTATACTTCTATTAAAGCAGCCCAAAAGAGCATTTGCCTTTCTTGCAGCCATGTCGCGCTGTTGGCTCATATTCAGCTTGCGATCTACAACAATTCCAAGATCCTTCTCGTTTGTAGTATTGCTGAGCCAAGTATCCCCCATTTCAAAGGAAATGCCAATTTCTTTAAGATGCTTTAATCCTCTTCTTTTTGGGGAGAAAGACATGACAATGAGGATTGATTAAGCTTGGAGTTTGGTTTTCACCAACGTCTTACCCTGGAACATAAGCCTTCTATTGTTGTTGTGTGCAGTTATTGTGGGGTAAACGTGGGAAAGGCTGGCTTATCCCCAGGGGCTATTTTTGGGAACACACACTTCCTAGAGATGCTGATAACTGAACAGGCCATCAAGACACCACCTCCCTAGAGACAGATTTTCCAGATCCTGGCCAACAAGTGAGGCATGAGCAAGCCTGCATGGCTGCTGCTTAGGCTGGGGCTTGTTCTGCTTCTCTGTCTCTGACAGTATAAACAACATATCAACATGTTTAATCCAGCAGCTCACTCACTTGGCTCAATGAGACAGCTGGTGAAATGAAATAAAATAAAGGCTCAACAAACTTGTTATAAGTATGGTAAAAATAAATAAAATAAACTGTTGAATATTGTTTCCATGCTAATAGTATTAAAAGTAGGGTCAGGTTGATCTTTCCAGAAAACATCTAATAAACCTTTGCAGCATGAGAAAAAGGATTCCATGCTGGGGTTTTGCTGATTTCTTTGCCTAGAATGTCATAGATTGCTTTTGCCTCCTGGAGGAGGCTTGGAGTCCTTTCTGATGTCAAGTTTGCATCATCACATAAGCATTGGGGAGTTAATCACATGGACGTGTCCAATTCATTATTGTATTATTCACAATGGCCACTGTGGGTCCTGGCCCAATTTGAATGGCGTTGTGTTGCATTCTGGGTGATCTGGAGAAGACTTGTGGCATCAGGAATTCTGAGTTACATTTGAGGAGTTGGCCTGGCCCAGTTTATCTTAAACACATTACAATCCCAATGTCTTGAACTAGCTTCAGTTTTTTGCTGTCTAGAGTTGAAGATAAATGAGTAGGAGAGAAGCAGGGGCTATTAAAAAAATCATAGTAGTTTCCTCAGCTCATGTTGGTCTTTTCCATCCTGAACAGAAAGCAATGATTTCAATAGGATTGGATCAGGGACCCATCGGGACAGGACAGTTGTAGGAATTCAAACCCAATGGGCCCTTAATGTAAGTGTTTCTCAAGGTGATTGAAATGTGTCTTGGGAAATGTCTTATTTTCACTGTGCCTCTCCTTCAAGCCCATATTGAATTCTCTCATTTTAGTCTTATATCAACATGTGAGGCAGGCTAGGCTGAGAGAGTGACTGACTGGCCAAAGGCTGTGCAATGAGTTCACTGCCTGAGTAGTTTCCAGTACCCAAAGCCTAATAGCCACCTCTCTATTGCAGACCACTGCTTCTCACTTCAAAGCTTCTGTAGCAGAACAATAGCTGTGCATTCAGATTCAAGGTGGATTGAATGGGAACCTATAGATGTGCAAAAACCACCGAAAAACCCTCAAGATCACTTGTTTTTGTAACTGTAGTCCATGTGTTTCTCGAATGATCTAAAGGTGTAGGGAATTGTGTTCTCTAATTTAGTTTTACACAACCTAGGTGGCTGTTTGTTGTTTATTCATTCAGTCGCTTCCGACTCTTTGTGACTTCATGGACCAGCCCACGCCAGAGCTTTCTGTCGGCTGTCACCACCCCTAGCTCCCCCAAGGTCAAGTCTGTCACCTCCAGAATATCATCCATCCATCTTGCCCTTGGTCGGCCCCTCTTCCTTTTGCCTTCCACTTTCCCTAGCATCAGCCTCTTCTCCAGGGTATCCTGTCTTCTCATTATGTGGCCAAAGTACTCCAGTTTTGCCTTTAATATCATTCCCTTCAGTGAGCAGTCTGGCTTTATTTCCTGGAGTATGGACTGGTTTAATCTTCTTGCAGTCCAAGGCACTCTCAGAATTTTCCTCCAACACCTTAGCAAAAATATTTGTCTAATCGTATAGAAATATACTTGGGTGATCAGCTCTTTAGATTGCCTGCATTTTCTTTTATCTACTTCCCAAAAACATGTTTATATCTACTCTATTCCTCATCTTCTGACATATAGGCCCTTTCTACACCTAAGGGTTATCCCAGGAAAATGGAGGGATCATCCCTGCCTGCTCCCGGGATCCCCTGTGTGGCAATTGGATGCCCCGGGATGATCCCAGGATATAGGGCTAGTGTACACATGCCCATAGATAGGGCTTGGCTGTCTATCCCTTGTCATGTCAGTAGTTATTAATTAACTTGATTTGTCCAATAAAAATACTGAAAATTTTGCACAGCATCATGTAGCAAGCAGGAAGTGTTTGGAAGCCAAAGACTGACTGGAGCTATAATTAGTTTACTGCCCTCACATAAAGCCGAAGCCAGAACTCTGTCACTTCACACATTCATTGTACACGTGCCCAGCTTGGGGCAAGGGCTGGGGGGCACCTTGATTTGTTCTTAAGAACTTGTGCATTCTTTAATTATGCCACAACAAATGAAACATGTAATCTCCTTTTAGGCACCTTTTAAACAATGAGCCAGTGAACCTGGATTACTGTAAACCACTGCGTACCGGAGAAGTCCTGCCAAACATAAGTTTCCAGTATTTCTAATAAAGTGTAATTGTGTACTCTTATTCTGTGTAATTTTCCAGGAATGCAAGTCAGATGTGTGTGTTGGGGGTGGGGATAGAAAGCAATGAAGATTTTTTAATTACTATTTTGGAGGCTGCTACAGAGAAAGTGGGCTAGTGAAAGCTTCATTTCCAGTTAAGTTATATATTTATGCTACTTTTATTATAAGATACACATATTATTACATTCATTATATTTCTCTATTATTACCTACTGACTCATATATAACCATTATGGGCTGAGATCACATAGAACTTCTCCTGCACAAGTCCCATTGGAATGAATGGAACTTATACTTCATTTCATTGGGGCCTGAGTAGAAGAAGCTCCCAGTGAATCTTTCTCAGTCTTGTCTGAATTCTTAGGGAATTACTATTTGCTAGAATGTAGTAACTTGTGTGTTGAATTGTACATAAACTGAATGTGCTAGCCGCATTCAGATGACAAGTTAAAAGTATTTACTCAGCTTTTTATCCAGTATGAAATAAAATATCTCACTATTCCTTGCAGTGTTTGTTCTTTTGTGCAGTATTTGTTCTTTTGTGCAGTATTGCTAGGCAATACCCTTTAGAAATGATAACACTTGGAAACACAGACATAAGCACCTGTACTTATGGACTAACACTACCCTTGTATATGTTTACTCTGTGCGAGAAGATCACGAGACTCAAGATTTTGCTTTCTCCTTTTTGACATTAATAAATCACTCATCACTCTTGTTTCTGTGCCCTTTTCCATTTCTCTTCTAATTACTATGGAGTCTAGACTGTTGTTACAGTGTGTGTGTGTGTGTGTGTGTAAGTCTTTTCATACTTGTAGAGTCTTCCTTGTGTAAGAATTCCCCAGAAAATAATGATAGGCTGCAACTATTCAGGCTAAGCCTAGCGTGAAAAACAGTAGGTTTGTCCAGCCAGGACCAGCATCAATGGTAGGCACAGCAGGGCATCTGTCAAGGGCCCACGACCTAGCAGGGGCTCACTGACAAGAGCCCCCTGGACCACCACCTCCTCCTCCTCCTCCTCCTCCTCCTCAGCTGCCTCTCCCCTGCCTCACACTCTGGCACAGATGACAGAGGTGGTGAGAAAGAGCAACAATACATAGAATCATAGAATCGCAGAGTTGGAAGGGGCCTACAAGGCCATCGAGTCCAACCCCCTGCTCAATGCAGGAATCCACCCTAAAGCATCCCTGACAGATGGTTGTCCAGCTGCCTCTTGAAGGCCTCTGGTGTGGGAGAGCCCACAACCTCCCTAGGTACTGTCTACTTGCTGCCACTGTCTACTTGCTCACTGACTCTCTGCAAGTGGTAGCAATGATGCAAAAGAGGATGAGGAGCATTATTATTATTATTATTATTATTATTATTATTATTATTATTACATTTGTATACCGCCCCATAGCCAAGGCTCTCTGGGCGGTTTACATAGGATAAAAACACTTAAAAACAATATACAAAAATTTTAAATCGCAAAAACATACAAAAACAAACCGAGGCTAATTACATATTGTTAAATGCATGGGAGAAGAGAAAAGTTTTGACCTGGCACCGAAAAGATAACAATGTCAGCACCAGGTGGGCCTCATCAGGGAGATTATTCCACAATTGGGGGGCCACCACAGAAAAGGCTGGTGACAATGGTGGTGAAAAGGTAGACTCACTGTGGGAAGGTTTTTTTTAGTTGTTTCAAATGTATGTTTCTGCGTATGTTGTATGTTTTTGTAGTTCAAAATTTTGTATGTTGTTTTTAAGTGTTTTAATCTTATGTAAACGACCCAGAGAGCTTCGGCTATGGGGCAGTATGCAAATGTAACTAATAATAATAATAATAATAATAATAATAATAATAATAATAATAATAATGGGTTTCTTGCTCAAGGTCCCTCAAAAACCTGGAGCCAACACTGGGGAAGGGTCTAAGTGCTATTGTGAGGGAAAGAGAAGTGTATTTTGTATTTTTTTCTATTGTGCCGTGCTGTATGTTATTGCTGCCACGTACGCAAAGTTGTGGAGCTCCGCCTTATTAGCCACGTGACCTCCACTATCTTTGAGGTGGTGCTTAGAGAATATATAACCTGATGCTTGCCGCCATTTCGAGGTCCGACCTCGTCGCACCTTTGGTTGCAACTAAATAAACTGTTAGCCTCCACTGCTGTCTGGACTCCACCCCCCTCCTGCCGGTCCTGAAATCTGATGAGATTTATCGCATGGTACAGGACTTGAGACTCGTGAACCGGCAGATTATTGCCCCACATCCCGTAGTGCCAAACCCACGCACCATCCTCACGCAGATACAGAAAGAGGATGCCTTGTTCTCCGTCCTAGACCTCAAAGATGCCTTTTTCAGCATCCCACTACACCCCGATAGTCAACAGCTGTTCGCCTTTGAGTGGCAAGATCCTGATACTGGCCATAAGACTCAACTAGGTTGGACCGTGATGCCTCAAGGGCTGAATATCGCACCTGATGCCTTCAGTCGCCAGCTCCAGGCAAATTTAAAACCCTGGAAGGAACAACGCAAAAATGTTACCCTCTTGCAGTATTGTGATGATCTTCTGATTGGAACCCAAACACTCAGGGAGGGCAAAGAGGCTGTAATCAGTCTTTTGAATACCTTATCAGGTTGCGAATATCAGGTATCCCAAAAGAAGGCTCAAATTTTAAAGCAAGAAGTTACCTTCTTAGGATATCAAATCCGCCAAGGACAAAGACTGATCAGTCAAGATAGAGTCAAAGTTGTGCAAAATGCACCAGAACCCACATGTCAGAAAGAACTCAGAGCCTTTTTAGGTCTCACCTCTTTATGAGGCCCTAAATAAAGAAAATGCGCACAAGTGGGAATGGACTAGAGAAAGAAGAAAAGCATTTGCTTCCCTTAAAGCTGCCCTTGCTAAGCCGCCTGTCCTTGGTCTACCAGACTATCAAAAACCATTTCGCTTATATATTTCTGAGAAGAAAGGAGTAGCGTCCGGAGTCCTGTGTCAGAAACAAGGACCTGGCTGGCACCCTATTAGATATTATTCTAAAGTCCTAGACCCCGTCGCTAAAGGGTGGCCAACTTGCCTTAGGGCTGTAGCAGCGGTCTCTGTTTTGCTTCAAGAAGCACAAAAGATGACTCTAGGAGGGCACACTGAAATCCTGGTTCCCCACGGGGTGCCTCAGATCCTGGCCAGCAAGAGTGGCACCAAATTCTTAAATCCTGCCCGACAACTGAGATATGAAATAGAACTCCTTTGCAATGAAGAAATAACTTTTAAGGCTGTGAGAAGATTTAATCCCGCCAGCCTGCTCCCTAACATCCCCGAAGAATGCCCCCTAGAGCATGATTGTGTTGAGGTACTTGATTTTGATACAAAGGCCAGAGAAGGCCTTCAAGGTGAACCATTGAGTAACCCCGACCTCAACCTTTTTGCAGATGGATCAAGTTATGTGGACCAAGAGAAGAGATATACTGGTGCGGCCATTATTTCACTAGACCCGCCCCAGCAATGTGCAATCAGGTTGCCTGGAACATTGTCAGCACAGGCTGTGGAGCTAATTGCCCTTACTGAAGCTCTAGAATGGGGAAGAGGAAAAAGAATTAATATTTTTATAGACAGTAAATATGCTCACGGGATCCTCTTCGGCCATGGTCACCTGTGGAGAGAGAGAGAATTTCTCACAGCAATAGAGAAACCTGTGAGTCATGAAGAGCTCATCTTGAGGCTCCTAAAAGCTGTATTAAAACCAGCAGAAGTAGCTGTTATACATGTCCCTGCACATGGGAAAGCAAAAGACCCCTTCCTCAAAGAGGGAAATTATCATGCTGACCAGGCAGCCAAACAAGCGGCCCAGTGGGGAGACCCCTATCAAATCCGAACTATGATATTAACTTTACCACCACAGCCACCTAAGTACTCCACACAGGACCTGCAGCTCCTAACAGATAACAAGATTCCTACTATAGTTAAAGACGATGGATAGATAGAAGTAGATGAAAGACGGCTTTATATCCCTGAGGCTCTGTTAAGGCCTATGGTAGAAAAATATCACCAGTCTCTCTGTCATCCAGGAGCCACTGCCCTTATCGAATACATGCAGAGACAATTCCTCTGTCCCAGAATCGCCCAGCATGCAAAAAGAGTATCACAATCTTGTTTAACCTGTCAAAAGGCCAACCCAGGTGGGAGAAAAGTCCCTCCTGGAGGACGCCAATGGGCCTTTTACCCTTTCCAGCGGATCCAGATTGACTTTGCAGAAATGCCCCCAATTCGACAACACCGCTACATGTTAGTAATAGTCTGCCAGCTTACAGAATGGGTAGAAGCCTTTGCCTGTAAGACCTGTAAAGCCCAAGTAGTAGTTGTAAAGCTGCTCCAAGAGATTCTGCCTCGATTTGGCCTGCCTGACTGCATTGAGAGTGACCAAGGGTCTCATTTTACCGCCACAGTTACAAAAAACTTGGCACAAGCCCTCAATATCAAATGGGATTTTCATGCCCCCTGGAGGCCACAGGCCTCAGATCAAGTAGAGAGGACCAACAGAACTCTTAAAGAGACTTTGCGAAAAATCCAGATAGAAGCTCATCTCAATTGGGTAGAAGGCCTACCATTAGCACTGACAAAAATTAGAAGGATGCCCAGAAGAGGGATGAAAATTTCGCCTTTTGAATTAATGTTTGGGTTCCCACCTAGAATCCCAAGAGCCACTAAAGAAATTCTTAATTGGGAAGTAGGAGACCACATGTTACAAGAACATCTTACTGCCCTGCAAAAAATTCTCTTGCAGCTCCGGCCGTATGCAGCTTCCTGCCAAACATTGCCGCTCGATACCTTCCTGCACCTGTTCCAGCCTGGAGACCTGGTTTGGCTCAAAAAGTAGAATAAAGAAAACTTGAAAGAAAAGTAGGAAAGACCTTATAACATCATTGCCATCAGCCATGCTTGCGTGAAGCTCGCTGGAAGCAGTAAGTGGACACATTGCAGTAGGTTAAAGAAATATCATCCCCCTCTGGTCCGGGACCCAGAGGACCCAGCCCTCTGCTGCCTGACACACCGGAAGCTGTTGGCAGCTTGGGCTCAGAAGACAACCAGAACTCGAACTATATACATAATACATCTTTTTTTATTTTTAACCCTGATGCTCCAGCTTTCAAGCCTGCAAAAGAAAAAGAGCACAAAGACTAATTGATTATGATTATTACTAAAAGACTTTTATTATGTTTAATCATCCCTTGTCTGATCCCCTGTTTTATGTCCATGATAAGAAATATGCAAGAGAGTCTTTGCATAAACAAATGCTAATGATGTACCAGCAAGTACACAATACCGAAGAAACAGATGATAGGCTTTAAGGAAAAGCAATGCTTTAGGGGGGATTGTGAGGGAAAGAGAAGTGTATTTTGTATTTTTTTCTATTGTGCCGCACTGTATGTTATTGCTGCCACGTACGCAAAGTTGCGGAGCTCCGCCTTATTAGCCACGTGACCTCCATTATCTTTGAGGTGGTGCTTAGAGAATATATAACCTGATGCTTGCCGACCTCGTCGCACCTTTGGTTGCAACTAAATAAACTGTTAGCCTCCACTGCTGTCTCCATTTCGTCGGGGCGTTTCCTGTCAGAGCAGAGAACAAGAACCTGTTCTCTAACACTACTGACAAGGAACCCTCCCTTATGCCCAGCTCTGGAAATAGTAAAAAGTAAATGCCTTTAGATTTATAGCTCTTTCAGATGGGGGAAATCGCGTTTCCTTGCTGTCGCTCTTGCTTCCTGCTTCTCTTCCGTGATATAGGCGAGAAGAATCACACAGCATCATCAGAGAGGGGAAATTGCAGTTCCCTACCGTCACTTCTCCGCACCCACTCCTGTCCCACATTACTTCCTCTTTCTTCCTGGAGAAGAAAGAGGAAGTAAACAAAGACCACATGGCCCACTCAGGGGCCTTTTTTATTGCACCACTTTCCCTCCTCACAGCAGAAAACGGTGGCACATTCCGTTCCCCCCCAAAGAAGTCAGATTAAAGTGGTCCATTTTGTAATGGAAAAAAGGCAAGAAGGAGTGGGAGGTGCACAGGAGGGGTGGCGGTGTTGTCTAAAGGGTGCACGAAAACCCGTGACTGGGCAGTAGTGAGTGTGCGATAAAACACTCATTTGATTAACCCCACGCGGGGGAGAATGGGGAAGTAAGCAGCAACATGACACAAACATGAGATTTGGAGACCTTATAGACCCTGTGGAGGTGGTTATGTCTGCCAAATTCCAGACAGATTGGTGCAGTGGTATTTGTGTAACCAAATGGTAAAATTTGCTTTTTTCAGGAGGAAGGGGGAAGGGTTGGAACAAACACGCTAAAGGCTAGCTAGAAGATTTTTTAAAATAAATTCTGTATTTTTTTTAAAAAAAGACAAGCATAAAGAGAAATAGAGGCAAGGGATAACAGTGAGAGAAGGGGGAAGGCTGAAGAAAGATCCAACTATGAACACCCCAAAACACCCACCCACAACAAACCTAAGCTAGCCAGCCCAAAACACCCTACTCATACCAAGTCTAACCCTCAATGAGCAAGGACAAAGGAAGCTGGATCTCCTGATTGTCCTTAAGCCCTCATCCACCATTGTGATTGGAGGCTGCTGAAGAGAACTGGGAGACTTCAGGAGGATTGTGAGATGAAGCTGTCACTTAACAGCCAATTTCCCCCTCCAAACTCCTCCCCTCTACTCTAACACCACCAACACGACCACAACAACGTTGCAAGCACAGACAGGCTGCCTGCACTTGAAAAAAAGTCTGAATCAATTGGAATCAGTCTGAATCGATTCGGACCATGCCATTTCACTTCGGACCAATTTGATCTGTTTCAAAGCCCTCTGGATCACCCCGATTCACCTCAGATTCAGGATTCGGATCCGAGGTGATGCACAGCCCTACCTCATACAGCCAAGTAAAACAGAAGCATGGTTCCCTCACGAAGCTGACTGCAGTTTCCTCCAGGCGGCCGCAGCAGCTTACTGGACTTTGTGGGAAAGTGAAGAAACGTATTGCCAAATAAACAGGAAATCTCAAAGGGATTCAAGTCAAGAGCCCTTGGAGTGTGCATGTGTATGTGTTCATCAACCGTATCCTCTGGCTTGAATATTTGCCAGCTGTTATAAGAAAGTTTGGCGCAGGAAATTGTCTGCATGACAAACCGCAGCTGGCTCTGTGCAGCAAAGAGTCGGGGTGCTCAAATAAACGTCACAGCAAGGCTCTCCCAGATATGCTTTGTGTCATGATAACACAAAGCAAAGGTAAAGGAAGAAACAATAAAGACTCTTTTGGGCACCTTGAGGACTAACAGGTTTATTGTGCCCTTCTTCTCACTGGCCTTCCTTCTTCTCACATCAGTCCGTTGGTTTCTGTTCACCACTCTGCTGCTAAGATCATCTTCTTGGCTCGCCGCTCCGACCATGTTACTCCACTGCTGAAATCTCTTCATTGGCTTCCAATTCACTTCAGAATCCAATATAAACTTCTCCTGTTGAGCTACAAAGCTTTTCACTGTCTAGCCCCTTCCTATCTCTCCTCTCTCATCTCACACTATTGCCCCGCTCGTGCTCTTCGCTCCTCAGACGCCATGTTTCTCACCTGCCCAAGGGTCTCTACTTCCCTTGCTCGGCTTCGTCCATTTTCTTCTGCTGCCCCTTACGCCTGGAACGCTCTTCCAGAACATTTGAGAACTACAAGTTCAACCGCAGCTTTTAAAGCTCAGCTAAAAACTTTTCTTTTTCCTAAAGCTTTTAAAACTTGATTTTGTTCTGACTTCATACTGTTAGTTTTACCCTACCCTGTGCCTGTTTGCATTCTCTTCCCCTCCTTATTGTTTTATTATGATTTTATTAGAATGTAAGCCTATGCGGCAGGGCCTTGCTATTTACTGTTTTACTCTGTACAGCACCATGTACATTGATGGTGCTATATAAATAAATAATAATAATAATAATAATAATAATAATAATAATAATAATGTTTTGAGGACCAGCACCCATTTTGTCAGTTCCATGAAGTGTTACCCTTAGATGGCAGATCTACATGGGTACAGAAGGGGGAAATGTAATAGTGTGACTAAAAGGCCATGAAATCCAAGAGGGTTTGTGACATTTCTATGCAAAGCCCCAAAGACGTAAACCACAATAAATCTGGCAGCCTTTAAAGAGTCAAAATATACTGTTTGATTTTCTACAATGGAAGACCAGGCCGCCCATGATGTGGGAGATCTGTGGTTACATCTCCTGATTTTAAAACATTGAATTAAGCAGCCATTGGGGGTGGGGGGGGCGCTTTAGGTTGGGAAAGCAGCACTGGGCATCAATGCTTCAATAAAAACTGTAGGCCCCTGTGGCTGTTTTAAAGTATTGGGGCGGAGGATGGGAGGACCAATCTATATCATGTGTGATTTGGCCTTTTTAAGTATTAGCCTTGAAATGGAGAATATATATATATATATATATATATATATATATATATTTGTGTGTGTGTGTGTGTGTGTGCGCGCATGCATGCGCGCGCTGCAATGTAAGTACCAGTATTTTTTTTCTCCAGTTGTAGGGCTCATAGCAGCTTAGAGGAAAAGAATTCAGAACAGAGCTGTGGTGCAGGATGGAAGGATTAAATTTATTTATTTATTTATTTATTTATTACATTTTTATACCGCCCAATAGCCGAAGCTCTCTGGGAGGTTCACAAAATACCCCTTCCTTCAGAGGTGCAATTGCCTCGAGCAAAATTAGAGCTCTCATCAGCTGCTTTAAAGTTAAAAACAATGCGGGACAATCCAATCCTAGATCTCTTGCATCACATGTGGTTCGGTCCCAACAAGCCTATTCCTCCGATACATGCAAACTGAATGACGCATTCACAGCGGTAGTCACGATAACGAAACTCTTTCACCTCAGCAACAAATCAGACATTACTTTAAATCTGTATCTAGCAGCGAGGACTTTTTTTTTTACCCTAAAGCAGGTACAAGTCCTCCAAAGTCAATCTCAAAAGCCCACCTAGACCCTGTGCTAGGGTTCTAAATGAAGTTGGGATCTCTGTGCCTCCTGTTAGGGTGACCCTGTGAAAAGTGGGACAGGGCTCCTGTATCTTTAACAGTTGTATTGAAAAGGGAATTTCAGCAGGTATAATTTGTATATATATAGAGAACCTGGGGAAATTTCCTCTTTATCACAACAGTTAAAGCTGCAGGTGCCCTGCCCTCTTTTAAATCTGGTCACAGTATAGCTGCAGTATAGCTCCTGCAGTTTTAATTGTTGTGATGAAGAGGGAATTTCACCAGGTGCGATATGCATGCAAATAGCACCTTTTTTCTATGCAACTGTTAAAGATACAGGAGCCCGGTCCTCCTTTTCATAGGGTCACCCTACCTCCTGTAGAGTAAAAATAAAAAGATGTAGCTGTTCTTTGACAACTTGGACTCCAACTTAGGCTCCGGGCGAGGTACTGTAATGGTTGATTTCAAGAGTCAGCAACCCACCCACCCCATGGGAAAAATGAATGAAACTAAGATAATGCCTTTTATTGCCTGTCCCCAGCCCCAGTCCTGTCATTTCCTGAAGCAAGCTTATGAGCCATTTTCCTCAAGCTTTGGTGTTCATATAAAAATAAAATAAAATAAAATAAAATAAAATAAAATAAAACCAGCAATTCAGTCATCTGTAACCAGATATGCCTGCTGCCTATCAGAACAAAGAACCAGGAGGTTGAGACAAACACCATTGTTAATTATATTACAACTCATTAAGCCTCAACGTTTGGAATCAAGTTCTAAAAGTCGCTTCAGGGGAAAAGCAGTTAATGTAATAAACCAAGAGTAAGAGTGTCATCAGACAGGGAAATCATGGTTCCCTCTTAGAGAAGAAAGAAGTAGTAAACAATGACCACACCACGTGGCCCATTCAGGGGCCATGTTTTTTGCCTCACTTTTCCTGCACACAGCAGGAAGCGGCAGCACATTCTATTCCCCCCCCCCAAAAAAAGGCAGATTAAAAGAGGTCCATTGTGTGACAGAAAGAAGGAGATGGGAGGCAAACAGCATCGTCTAAAGGACGCTTGAAAAACAATGAGTGGGCAGTAGCAAGCGTGCAATAAACTCTCATTTGATGAACTCCTCCTTCGTCAAGTTTGCTTCATTGCCAATCTAGCATTTGGAAACTTTGGAAGACAAAGAACAGAGATAAATAGTACAGCATCGAACTGTTGGATTTCTTTTTGCCATCTAGAGGCAAGCAAGAAGAACTGTATTTCTGGTTTCCACAGATAGAAGAAGCTGGATGTAGACAGTTTTGAGTTAACAGCTGGATTTCATATTTTTTCAAAATGGAGGCTCTGAAATTGTCTGAGACTTTATTCTACACTTCACCTGTCACAGCCCAGTTTCACTGTTTGGAACCAGTCATCCTCCATTATCAGGGTCAGTGCTACCATAGAGGCCACTCAGGTGGCCGCCTAGAGCGCCAAGGTAAGGGGGCGGTGAACGCCGCACCCAGAAACCGCTCTCCCACAGCAGCTCTGAGAGGGCAGCTTCCGGGGGTGCCATTCCAAAGCTGCCTGCCCACCCCAGCATCCTGGCTTCGCTTCGGCTGGGCACTCACCCAGCCGAAGTGAAGCCACACCCGCCCGCCCGCCCCCCAGCATCCTGGCTTTGCTTTGGCTGGGTGGGAGCCCAGCCGAAGTGAAGCCAGAACGCTGGGGTGGGCGGGCGGCTTCGGAACGGCGCGCCCGGAAGTCACTCTCTCAGAGCGGCTTCTGACCGGCCGCGCCGTTCTGAAGCCGCCACCCCCCACCCCCACCCCAGCATTCTGGCTTCGCTTCGGCTGGGCAGGCGAGATGGCACGCCGTGCCCAGGTACACTGGGGTCGGTGTGGGTGGGTGAAAACAGCTCACCTGTCTAGGGCGTAAAATAGTCTGGCACCGGCCCTGTCCATTATCATTTTAAGACTGTGACTATGTAGGTAATGCTGACTACACCATCTAGCCAGCCTTCCCACCCTGTTCCTTCCCCCACCATCCCACCTGCTTTTTATAACACCTTGCCTGATTAAGTTATCAGGAGGCCTTGAACACTTGCACATCTTTTGTGATCTTTGAGCTGGCCTAATAAAGGTATTATTATAACATTATATGGATTTATACTTCTGCTCTCTCTCTCTCTCTCTCTCTCTCTCTCTCTCTCTCTCTCTCTCTTTCTATTTCCTTGTATTCCTCAACTAAATGACCAGTTGTTACCAACTCAGGGATAGTCCAATTCAAAGAAATCTGATTGGAAAACCAAAACTATGGGTTTGCAAAGTACTCAGGCAGTTTTACCATGGTACAGTTATGAGGAATTTAATTTTCTCCATGGATTAGAGCCCGGGCCTTTGTAAGCTTTCTAGGTGAACACCACCAACAATTGCTGAATGTCTGCCATTTTAAAGCGGTATTTTCATCTAGAATAACCTACTCTAAAAGCATATGCCCTTTGTTGTACATACCACAGCTTCAAAGCACCCCTGTTCCTGTGGAAATGTTTATCCTCCCAGAGTGCAGGACATGGAATAACGGGCTCAAGTTAAAGGAAGCCAGATTCCAGCTGGACATCAGGAAAAACGTCCTGACTGTTAGAGCAGTACGACAATGGAATCAGTTACCTAGGGAGGTTGTGGGCTCTCCCACACTAGAGGCCTTCAAGAGGCAGCTGGACAACCATCTGTCAGGGATGCTTTAGGGTGGATTCCTGCATTGAGCAGGGGGTTGGACTCGATGGCCTTGTAGGCCCCTTCCAACTCTGCTATTCTATGATTCTATGATCACAGCAGCCTTGACTCCATTCTTCAGCCAAGAGAACTGAGTCCAAAGTCTTCCTCCAGCTGCCTCGGGTGGAAAGGGAAGACTCCAAGGTGCTAAGGTGGAGTGCTACTCCTGACAAAATTCCTGTATCTCCAACAGATTTATTTTCTCCTTACATGGCCTGGTGAAGGCGATGCAACGTATCAGCTAAAGTATATGACCTTGTAAGGATGGTGGCATGCAAGAACACATAAAAACAATCAAAACCCAGGCAGTGGGTTCCCTGTAGTGACTGTGTAATGGAAATTCTCCACTCCATCCATTAGTTATTCTCCCTTGTAAACACTCCCACCAGTTTGAGAAATGGGAGATTTGGCTGCAGAAAATAGCTCAGATACTTAGAAGTGTTTTTGTATATATAATTATAAGCCTTCCTTTAGCTTGCCTTTTGGAGGAAATCCCAACTCATCTCTCAAAGGTTTATGGTGCAACCCTATGCAAGTTTAGACAAAAAAAAAAGTCCTACAACTCCAATGCTTATACTTATGCGAATTTACATACCTGTGCAGAAGGAGTGATTATATAAAAAAAAGAAATTCTAAAAGCAATGTGCTGAATCATTTTGGGGTGCAGGGGTGGGGAAACACGATTAGTGGGGAGTGAAGCCAATTCCTCTCCTCGAGTCCACCCTTTGCTGCCACCATTGCTAAAGCTAGTACCACAAACTGAGGTCACACAGACGCCAAACCACACTAAAGCCTGGGAAAATCCATCACAAAACAAAAATATGGGTTTTATGGCATGAAAAGCCACAGTTGCTGAGGAGAGGGGAACATCATGCACCACAACCATATATGAGGTGCAGTCGTACCAGAGTAAATCCTCTGTGAAGATAGGGCCCTGGTATATTTTCTCCCACAGGCAGCAAAGCAGCTTAGGATGCAGGTGATATTGATTGGGAAAATGGCCTGTGAGGGAAAAGTTGATATACATACCAGTGTTCCAATCAATTCTGAACCTACCACACTAGTATTATTATTATTATTATTATTATTATTTTAAAAAGTAGATAACCTATGTGCCTAGTTTGGCCCTCAGCCACGAAACTCACCGAGTGGCCTTTGGCAAGTGACACTCTCAGACTAATTTACCTCACAGTTCCATCTCTCTCTCCCCGCCCCCCTCTCTCTCAGTTTATGCAGTAACCATCTGCAGTAATGACAACTGAAGTGCAGCCAAGATCAGCCCAGCAGTTCTCTCTGTCTGCAATTTGAGATGGTGCATGGAGTGAGGCGCCTTGGCTCTGTTGTCAGAAACATGGCTCCAGGCCATCCTGGTGCTTTATACTCACCCTCCTTTCATTTCCTTTTGCAGATGCCATTTGGGAACTAGGCTAAAGCACGGCAGCTCATTCCCTGCTCAGTTCAAACAGGTGGCTATGGCCATTAAAGCTTTAAATGGGTTGGGGGACAGAATATTTCAGGGTGCTTCTAGACAAGAATCACCCTGTTACATTAATGGTATTTAATGGGGAGGTCCAGATGTTGTTGACTTCCATTTGTAACCCTCCCATGTTTTCCTACTGCTTCTTCCATTTTTTCCCTACCATAAACAAACAAACAAACAAACAAACAAACAAACAGTTAAAGAGGGAAAGACAGCACAGCTATGCATGGCCTTTTGATTAGTAGCATTAGGAACCATCTCTCTGGAAGCTCATCCTGCCATACGAGTCTATTAACCATTAATGCGCACCCCACTCTTGGTGGCTCAATAAAAGATGGTTTGGGCTATTGGCCCTGTTCAGAAGACACCTTAAACCAGTGGTTCCTAAAGTGGGCAGTACTGCCCCCTTGGGGGCAGTGGGATTGCATAGGGGGGCTTTAAGAGGCAAGCGGGTGCTAAGAGGCAAAAGAGGGGCGCTCGAGGTGGTCTTTTCCATACCAGGAGTTTTGGTTACTTTTATATTTCTATAAAATTTCTGATCGCTATCCTGCACTATGGAGAGTGGTTCAGAAGCTCCTGGGGCCAATCTACACCAAGCAGGATATAACACTTTTTAAATGGTATGAAAACGGTATATGTAATGTGTCCTGGGCCTGAACAGTTGTCATAACCATTATAAACCATTATAAGCAGTAGTGTAGATCCTTCCCTGGTTGCATTTCCAACATCATATTTGGTGGAATGTGGTTTTAGCGTGGTCTGCCTACTTGTCTCCATGCAAAGAAATCGACTCCAGATTACTAAACGTGTTGATTTAAGACTCATGTTAAGTGACTTTAAACCAGACATTGGGAAACGGGTATCACTTCATCAAGCCCATCCATCGCATTAAGAATTTACAGAATAGTGAGGTACTCTACCCTAGTTACTAAGGGCCTTACTAGACCTGCCGGCTTATGCCGGCAGGGAGGCGGGGCAGAGGTGCGCTAACGTTAGCGCGCCTTCCCCGGGCTTCCAGACGGCGGAGATGCAGGCCCTGCGTCGCCCGCCATTTTTTATTTTTGTTTAAAGGGGCCGCGTGTGGCCTGAAGACGGCGAACAAGGTAAGGTTTTTTTTTTTTTTTAAATTTAAACGGGGGGCGGGGGCGAAGGATGGCATTGCCCGGGCAAGCGCCGCTCAGCTTATTCACCATGGTTAAAGCTGTGGTTTAAGGTGTCTTCTGAACAGGGCCATTGTTGTACTTACATTGTTTCTCTAGGATTAACTCAGCAGCAACAATAATCTTTCTCCTCTGCATCACTATGCTAACTCTCTAAAGTAAATACAAAAAGTATATACCGTATTTCTTAAATTCTAAGACGCACTTCCCCCCCCCCCCCATATAAACATCTCTAAAAACAGGGTGCATCTTAGAATCGCGGGTGTGTCTTAGGTTTTTTTCCCCTGTTGGTGGTACTGAAATTAGTGTGCGTCTGACAATCGATGGCGTCTTACAATCGAAGAAATACGGTAAATAAAAAAACACCATTGTCTGGCTGTACCTTTTTGTGAACCGCCCAGAGAGCTTCGGCTATTGGGTGGTATAAAAATGTAATAAATAAATAAATAAATTTCTGCCATTAATGATTAGAAATGCCCCCCAAGTATAATTGCAGACTAAGAGAAAAATGTTGCATCCCCATAGAACAGCAGAAAATTATATATATGAGACAGAGACAGAGACAGCCCCTAACCCATGGCCAGACGCTCCTCTGAGTCCAATACTGATATACTTATTCAGAGTCCTGTATTCATTGCAATGGTACCGAAACTCATCCCATATCACAAGATGGACACAGGGAGGAATTATGTCTTGTGAATAAGGTTGGCCTGGGCCAACACCTCTGGAAGAGCAGGATAATTACGTTGTAATTAAGAAATGGGATTGCCTACCCCCAACTAATGAGGTTGTGATGATTCTACAACTTCACCTTCCGTAACTGAAGTACCCACCAACTAGAAACCTGGAAGAGAAGGAGCAGGCAGGGCAGAGTGGAGGCAGCAAAGAGGGAGGGAGGAAAGAAGGAAGGAAGGAAGCAGGCAGAAATAGACAAAGAAAAATTGGGTTGAATGAACGCTATTAAAATTTTATGAAATTATCAAAGATATCACTGGAGTGATTTGTTAGAGACATTCACTTATTGGTAAGTAACTTTGAAAATACACCACTTCTTTGGACGATTGAAAACACAGAATGGAATGCCCATTAAATTATCTGCTTTCTAACTATCTGTGGAATGATTATGACTTGTAAAGAGGGTTTCATCAACTTCCAATCTGATTACTATTCACAATTAATATATTGCACAAAAACTGCACAATGATCATAAGTGCATTGTTTACAAAAGCTGCACAATTTCATCATAAATGGTACTGCAAAGTCAAGTGGTAATAAAAGGGCAGGATTACAACTGGGCAGGATCTACACTTATGAAAAACACACACGTTAATAATGGGTTACCCTAACTGTTTGCGACACATGATGCTCGTCTTTTAATGTTGTATCTTCGTTGTATTCTCCTTCTTTCTATTGTAAGGAACTTTCCCTTTTGGCATTGTAAAATCGTTGCATGAGGTTGTATGTGCCCCCTTGCTTTATTATTGCTACGTCTCTCTTAGAATTCAAGCCCCGGTGTTTATCCAATCGTTGTCCTGGGTGTGTGGACAGTTTGTTTCTGTGCCTGTATTTCTGGGGGTGGGGATGAAGGCAGGAGATCAGGAATTGGGCGGAGCACAGAAACGAGTGACGAAGAGAAACTCCAAACTACAGCGACAAAACATATAGTGTGTCCTGGTTTAATGAATTAATACTAGGAAAGCAAAAGGTAAGTTACACAGCATTTCCTGAGTGTGCCCTGTGCCGTTTAAAAATGACCCAAAATATAACGTTTCCAGTGGTAAGAAACAACATTATAAGTAGGGGTGTGCACGGACCCCCCGCTCCGCCCTGTGGGCCGATCCAAAAATTTCGGATCGGCCCGCTCCGCGCATCGGAGCTCCTCTTCGCTGCGGAGCTCCAGCTCCGAATTGGAGCTCCGCAGTGGAGGGGAGTGGCGCCAGATAAGGCCCCCCTCCCTCCTCTCCCTTACCTTCAGAGACCAAGGGGGAGGGGGGCCTTACCTGCATCCGTCCGCGGTCCCTCGGCTTCTTCAATTGAGCCCATGGCTCAACCAGGAAGTCTGGGTCGCAAGTGCGGCCTAGACTTCCTGGTTGAGCCGCGGGCTCAATTGAAGAAGCCAAGGGACCGCGGACGGACGCAGGTAAGGGAGAGGAGGGAGGGGGGTTACCGGGCCCTGCCGCTGTCGCCGCATGGGTGACAGCGACAGCGGCAGGGCCCGGTAAAACCCACTTACCTTTCTTGCGGAGCTCTGGATTGAGGTGAAGGATCCGCCTTCACCTCGATCCTCTTCGCAATGCTCCGCTGGCCCCCCAATCCTCTTCGCCTCCGCCTTAAGGGTAGGCGAAGCCCCCCGCTCCGCTTCTGCTTCTCCAGTTCGAGGAAAAGCGGAGCACATCCCTAATTATAAGCACTTGTGTAGATTCACCCCGCTGTCATCCAGCTCTATGTACATTATGGGCTCCTCTAAACAACCAATTTATGGCACCCTTGTGATTGGCAGTCACGGAAGTTTTTGAGTTGATTTCATGACCTTGGCCAGATCTACACCAAGCAGGATATAATGCTTTGAAAACGATTTGAAAATTATATATGGAGTGTGTCCTGGGACCCAACAGTTGTGAATACCCTTATAAACTGTTTTAAAGCAGTAGTATAGATATACTAGTATAGTAGTATAGATCCAGCCATTGTCAGCAACCAGGACATCTCTCGTGGAACCTTTTAGACATCTCAGGATAAAAAGAACCACTTTTGAAAAGCTAATAGCCAGGAAACAGCAGGATCTTCTTCCACTAGATGGTGCTGTCTCAATAGAACTCAGTGGAACTGAATGGAGGGGAAAGATTCAATTCAAACATGTTTCCTGCCTGTCTCCTCCTGTGTAATGCAGCCCATAACAATCACACCAAATAACCAGGAAGCAGAAAAGTCCCGGGGTGAACAACAGGATTTCCCTTAATGTAGAAAGACACTCTATATCAATCCTTCACAAATCTATGTAACACAATTCAGTATCCAGATAAATATAGATTTTGAAGCATCTCAGATTTGATTTTATATGAAAGTAACCAGCCAGATGCCTCTAGAACAGTTTTGCCCAAGTTGTAACTCACCAAGTTTGATGTAGCCCATTAGCCATGTCTAATGAGTGGCCCACCAGGGGATCAATAAGCACCCTGCTTTTCTATAAGTGTAAAGCATGGATGGGGTGGTGTGAGGGGTGTCAAGCAACTGGTAAGCTACAATACATGGCTGGTAGGCTATGTTTGGTTTGGTCAGTCCTAAATTGTGCAGGCCCTTTTTTGAAGCTCGTAAGCTGAGTCTGAAGGTGATGGTTATTCCTTGTTGTTTGTTGCCAGCATGGAGTATTCAGAGGTATACTCTGAAGTTCCAGTGCTTTGAGAGGCAGGGAATATTTTCCTTCTCCACCTTAGTCTTGCTTATGCATGACTCATATGCAGTGAACATGCAGGCTTTGGGATTGCTCCACATATGTTCTTAAACATAGATGAGTTAAGTTGTTCTACACAAACATATATGTGTTAAATAGATTTTTATACGCATAGGGTCTGTATGCACAATCTTGGAACCGTGCCAGACTCCCCGGTCATGTGGAAAAGCCTATGCATGTGCAGTTCATACGCACATGGGGACTATTCACAAGTTCTATTGAACAAATGGCCAGATCTACACCAAGCAGGATATGACACTTTGAAAACGTTTTGAAAACTGAATATGAAGTGTGTCCTAGGCCCCAACAGTTTTCACTACTGTTATAAACTGTTTTAAAGCAGTAGTGTAGATCCTGCCTTAGGTTGAAGCCATGGCAAGTGGATGTGACATTGATCCCTACATGTTTACTGTACAACGGGGTTCTTATTTTAAGTTTTCCTTTTTTGGAATGAAAAGGGCTTTTCTGTTTAGATTGTCTTGTTAGGTTTAATCCAGAGCAAGGGTTATGGTGTTTAGTTGAGATTTTATTTCATTTGGCACATGAGTTTATCTTGATGCTGTAAAAATATATGCTAGGCTTGTAGATTTTTATTTTAAAATCATGGCCTTCCCTGAGCTCATCAAGGTAAGATGGGATGGGCAAGGGATGCGAATCCAAATGGGTTAATAACTTATGCAGAAGCCCTTGGGAGAACAGAGCATCTGTGTCCAATGCCAGGCTTCCCTTTTGCCACTAGATGGCAAAGCTTAAACACCACAGTCCTCCTTACCCTTCACTTGGAGGTGTCTCTCTGTTCACTTAGGGAGAAGGTAGACATAAAAAAGTGGATCCTCAGTCATAATGTAGTCTGAGCTTTGCCCCAGCTTTGCCACTGAAATAGCAGAAATACATTCCAGTTAATCAAATGCTGACTGTGCCATCAGTTTCCCCCTCTCTCCATGTTTCAGGTGGCTGCCTATCTTTTTATTTATTTGTTAAAGAGCCACATGTACATTTAACTGTTCACACATTGCTTATTAATTTTCAAAGCCTCTTTAAAAGAAAACCCACTAAAGGGATTGTGGGGGCAGGTATCTTAGAGACACCATGAATGAGAGTCAACATTAACCAGCTTGGGCCACAAACATGCAGAACTGTTCCCCACCCCAAACTTGGAAAGGAAAAGTACATTTGGATGTGCTTCCAAATCAATCCTGCCACTGTAAACATGTTACCTGTGTTTCCCCCCTTAATGTTTTCATCCTGTCCTGTGTGTAATGATATGTGGGTATTTGGTTTGTGCCTCTTGAGGGGACTTATTTGAGTGTTACACTGATTAGTATAAAAGGACTCACCTGAGATTGTAGCCATGAATGGATTGTGACTCATTTAGTAAAAGCTATCTTTTGGTATCCTGTGTCTGGAATGTTCTGCTTATGCTCAGGAACATCAAACATCACGTGGTGTCAGAAGTGCAAGGAAATGGCTCAGTTGAAGCCTCCAGCTGAAGGTAGTGTGGCTGAAAATTGGAGAAAATGGAAGCAAGGAAGTGAATTGTATTTATTGCCGAAGGAGCTTATGAGAAAAGTGAGAAGCTTCAAGCTGCTTTATTTTTGCATGTGGTAGGAGCAAAAGCCAGCAAAGTGTGCAATGCCTTCCATTTTGATGATGAAGCAGATAGGCACAAGATACAAATTTTTGCTGAATAAATTTGAATTATATTGTGCTCCTAAAAGAAATGTTACATATGAGAAACACAAATTTCCTCCCCACCCAAGAGTTTGGAATGAAGAGTCCATTGATTCCTATGTGACTGATTTGATGTTATTGGCACAGTTGTGTGAGTTTAGCCAGCTGTGTGAGAATGTAATCAGATGGGTGGATTTTCGTGTTTCCCTATCTTCGCTATGGCCTCCTGCTGCTGTCCCACAATAACAACAGTCTCCTTAAACGGGGAGAGAAAGGAAGCAGCAACAACCACATGGGCCTCAGGTGCTGTTTACATCATGCTGCTTTTCCTGCACACAGCAGGAAATTGCAGAACATTCTGTTCTGTTTTCTTTAAAAAAAAGATGGATTAAAAGGGTTCTATTTTGCAATGGAAAAATTCGTGGAAGGAACAGGAGATGCGTAGGAGGCAGACATCGTCGTCTAAGGACATGCAAACATCCGTAAGTAGGCAGTAGTGAGCGTGAGATAAAATGCTCATCTGATGACACCCTGAGTCTCTAATTAAGGATAGAATTGTTTGTGGAATGAGATCAGGTAATCTCAGGGTGTTGCTGCTGAGAGAAGCTGATTTAACCCTGGAAAAAGCTATGGATGAGCTCCATCAGACAAGCGTTTTATTGCACACTCGTTACTGGGCACTAATAGATTTTCATGGGTCCCTCTCATGACTTGGTCTGACTCCTGCATGCCTCCCACCCCTTCTACCCTTCTTTGTGCGACAAAGAAACACCCCAGTAAGTCCGACTTATTTTTTAAGGTGGAAGTTGCTACTATCTCCTGCTGTGTGCAGGAGAAGCAGTGGGATCAAAACAGCCCACTGAATGGGCCACGTACATGTTGTTTACTTCTTCTTTCAAAGGAGGAAGTAATGAGGGGCAAATGCACGGGCGGAGAAGCAACCATAAACGAACACAATTTTCCCCCATGTGATGATGTGCAACATTTGCAGAGTAGAAGAAGTGTCTGTAAAGCAATTAAAAAGATTGGGACCAGCAGAGAAACAAACGGATATTTCGAAAAGCAAAGACAATGTTAAAAAAGAAAATTCAGCTGCTTAATGTGTCATCAATATGCGGATGATACCCAGCTCTACCTTTCCTTTTCATCAAACCCAGGTGAGGCAGTGGCTGTTCTGAACGAGTGCCTGGGCACGGTAATGGAGTGGATGAGGGCTAACAAACTGAGACTCAATCCAGACAAGACGGAGGTACTGTTAGCAGGTGGTTCATCTGTCTGGTGAGGTGATGTTTGCCCTATGCTGGACGGGGTTGCACTCTCCCTAAAGGATCAGGCCCGTAGTTTGGGGGTGCTCTTGGATCCAGAACTGTCATCTGAGGCACAGGTGAACTCAGTGGTAAAGAGCACCTTTTATCAGCTTAGGTTGATATACCAACTACGCCCTTATCTGGACAGAGATAGCCTAGCTACAGTTATCCATGCTCTGATAACCTCTCGTTTGGATTACTGCAATGTGTTATACGTGGGGCTGCCTTTGAAAACGGTCCGGAAGCTTCAGCTGGTACAAAACAGGGCAGCCCGTTTACTAACAGGGACTGGCTGGCGAGATCACATTACACCAGTCCTTTTACAACTTCATTGGCTGCCAGTCCAGGTCCGGACCTGAATCAGTGCTGGTATTGACATTTAAAGCCCTAAACGGCTTGGGGCCAGGTTATCTGAAGGAACGCCTCCTCCCATATGTACCTGCCCAGACCTTAAGATCATCCATAGGGGCCCTTCTCCGTGAGCCCCTGCCAAAAGAAGTGAGGCAGGTGGCTACTAGAAGGAGGGCTTTCTTTGCTGTGGCACCCCGGTTGTGGAATGAGCTCCCCAGAGAGGTCCGCCTGGCGCCTACACTGTACTCTTTTCATCGCCAGCTTAAGTCCTTTCTATTCTCTCAGTATTTTAACACTTAATTTTAACTTAAATTTAAATTTTACTGTTCTAACTCTGTATTTTAATCTTATATCAATTTTGCTGCGTGGTTTTATCCTGGTTGTGCTTTTTATACTGTATTTTGTATTTGTGATTTTAACCTATTGGTTGCTTTATTATGGTTTTAATTTTTGTGAACCGCCCAGAGAGCTTCGGCTATTGGGCGGTATAAAAAATATAATAAATAAATAAATAAGATCGTGAAACCTGTTTCAAGTTTTGTTTCAAGCTCAAGGTTTTGTTCTAGATGTGATAACAACCATAAGATAAGACAATATCCTGCATATGGATAAGATTGTAGAAAATGTGGAAATCCTGATCATTTGTAAAGATGTATAAAATCAGAGATTTTCACAGGAATATGCTTATGTTGGAGGAAGAAGATTTGCAAGATATGTTCATTGGACTTTTAACATCTAATAAGCTGGAAGAAGAGTGGTCTGTAGAACTTAAAATAAAGAATAAGGATGTAAAGATTAAGCCTGATACTGGAACACAGGCTAATGCTAATTCCTTAAGAACTTATAAGACTCTTCAGAATGAATATTCACAGAAATCAGCAGAGCTCCAGTGAGGTGATTCCCACCCTGATTTTTGTCTCCCTGCACTGCCGGATTACTCATCAGAAAAGGGCTCCGTTTTCAGAGAACCATGCTATTATTGTCAATTGGAATTAACAAAAATGCGTGCTTCTCTGTCATTTTTAGGGTTTCATAAAGAGATGAAACTTGGCACACTGGGAGCTCTTAAGTAGGGCTTTAGCCATGCCAAGTTTAAAGTAGATCTCCCCCATCCCTTGATTTTTAGGATTTTTTTTTTAAAAAAATCACACACAACCCAAAACTGCACAGGACCGTTTATTCTTTATTTTGCTGATGCACAGTTGTCACATACTGATGACACCTCAGACTAAATCTTCGGATGATCTCTCCCAGTCATTTCATCTAGATATTAAACAGCCTGGGAGAAAGAATATAATTCTGCAGAAGCCCAGTTTACCAGTGGCTGTACACAACAAGCAATCAGCAATCCCTCATTCAAACCCCTTTCAGCTCTTTGAAAAGCTCTGGTTTCTTGCCAGCCTACTGTGCCTCCCTTGGAATCCTTCCAAAGTGAGACTTCCTTTCCTGCTAGGTCTCAGAACCTATAAAAGTAGCAAAATAGTAAATAAATAGTACATGGATGGCCTATATGAAAAGGCGAAAGACCAACTTGTTTGTTAGGCTTTAGGGTGTAAGGGATGTTTAAGTCTGTTTGCTGTAATTCACGTGTAAAGCTTTATTAAGTGACTGCTGCTTTTTGTGGAAAATAATAAGCAGTCTTGCAGCACTTTAAAGACTAGCCGTTTTATTGTGGTGTAAGTTTCAAGGACTAGGAGGAACTACTTTATCAAATCCATAAAGTCATATGATAGGGTGACCATATTTTAGAAACCAAAAAGGAGGACAACATGGCTGGCCTCCAAGGGGGCGTGTCCAGCACCAAGGGGGCGTGCCCACCTAAACATAGCCTTGGTCACATGTCTGATTTTACAGCACACATTTAAGACAAATCTGTTCTACATAACATCTTAATGTTAAAATCACTGAAATAAAGAACAAGTGAGAGATTCAATGTCATTTTGATTTGTGGATGCCTTGCCTCTGCTGAGCTCCAGCTACCCGACTGCCCACCAAATCTGCAACAGGAAAGGTGCCCTGCTTGCCCAAGACTTCTTACCTAAAGACTGGAGATCCCCGTAATGCCAAGGGCTGAAACTGCTCAATGTGCAACACTCCAAAGAGGAGGTTTGACAACCTGAGTTTGAAGGATATGGCTCCAGCAGTTTTAAAACAAAAAAAAATTAAAACTTTGAACTTAAAAAAAAATCCTAAAAAAACCATTGATGAACAGATCTGATTCAAACTTGGCATGGCTAAATCTCTCCTTAAGAGCTATCATGATGCCAACCTTCTGACCTTTATCTTTAAAAATGTCATTTTTAAAAAATAATTTTAAAACCTCAAACTTTAAAAAATCCTAAAACTCAATGGATAGACAGATCTGTTTCAAACTTGGCATAGCTAAAGTCCTTGTTAAGAGCAATCATGGTGCCAACATTCAGCTCTTTATCTTTAAAAATGACAGTTTTAAAAATAATAATTTTAAAACCTCAATTTTAAAAAAATTCCTAAAAAATCAATGGATGAACAGATCTGTTTCAAATTTGGTGTGGCTAAAGCTCTGCCTAAATCCTATCATGGTACAAAGTTTCATCTTTTTAACTTTAAAAATGACGATTTTAAAAATAATAATTTTAAAACCTTGATTTTTAAAAAATTCCTAAAAAATCAATGGATGAACGGAACTGTTTCAATTTTGGTGTGGCCAAAGCTCTACCTAAATCCTATCACGGTGCGAAGTTTCATCTCTTTATCTTTAAAAATGACGATTTTGAAAATAATAATTTTAAAACCTCAATTTTAAAAAAATTCCTAAAAAATCAATGGATGAATGGATCTGTTTCAAATTTGGTGTGGCTAAAGCTCTACCTAAATCCTATCATGGTGCGAAGTTTCATCTCTTTATCTTTAAAAATGATGATTTTAAAAACAATAATTTTAAAACCTCAATTTTTAAAAAATTCCTAAAAAATCATTGGATGAACGGATCTGTTTCAAATTTGGTATGACTAAAGCCCTTCCTAAGAGCTACCATCGTGCCAAGTTTCATGTCTTTATCTTAAAAAAATGATGGTGTTTTAAGCATTTTTGTTAAGTCCCATTAGAGCTGCTCTTTGGAAAATCCGGATTTCCCCTCCCCCTCCCGAATTTGTCATCAAAACCCCAGACAAATCCAGGCAAATCCGGTCATATGGTCACCCTATCCATATGACAAATCTATAACTGCATGGATCTAGAGGACAAAAACTGATAAACATGAAATGCAAAGCTGATAAACATGAAAGGTCTGTGACATTTCCCTTCAGACTCCAAATGTATAAAAATTAAGAGTAATGACCACTTACAACAGTAGCAGCTGCTGATAACACAATGCTAATTTATGCTAATTTAACACCTGTAATGGATGAGAAATTCATGGTCTTAATGAATAGAATAAATGTTGCTAATAAATCCTAGTCAGCAATTTTGCACTGGAGCCTTCTGTGAATCTTTCAATTCAGCAGCAGAGTGTCCTGGGAGATTGAAAAGTTCTTTGCCAGTTTTTCATATCAGATTTGTGTCAATTTATTCTTTTGTATAGAGATTGGCTTGTTTGTTTATTTATTATTATTTATTTATTTATTACATTTATATACCGCCCCACAGCCAAAGCTCTCTGGGCGGTTTACAACAATTAAAAATAGTAAACATTAAAAGTATACAAAAATTTAAAAAACATAAAAACAGTATAAAAACAACAGTATCCATTTAAAAAGAACAATTCTGGGGTCCATTAAAAACAAACTTAACGTTGTTAAATGCTGTTAAAATGCTGTTAAAATGCCTGGGAGAAGAGAAAAGTCTTGACCTGGCGCCGAAAAGATAACGTTGGCGCCAGGCGAGCCTTATCGGGAAGATCATTCCACAGTCGGGGGGCAACCACTGAGAAGGCCCTCTCTCTTGTTGCCATCCTCCGAGCTTCCCTCGGAGTAGGCACTCGGAGGAGGACTTTAGATGTTGAGCGCAGTGTATGGGTAGGTTCATGTCCGGAGAGGCGTTCCATCAGGTATTGCGGTCCCAAGCCATGTAGGGCTTTATAGGTCCTACAGAAGGGCATTTGCCATATTGGAAGATAGGCAGGCCATTGAGCTCCTGATTATATGACTCTGCTGGGGCTTGGGATGTTCTAATGGAATGTGTGTGTTTTAACCATTTATTTATTTATTTATTTATTTATTTATTTATTTATTCCATTTTCATACCGCCCAATAACCAAAGCTCTCTGGGCGGTTCATTTTAAAGCATTTTAAAGCTGTTCATTTTAAAGCATAGTTTAGATGCTGTAGGAGTTTTAAAATGTTTTAAAACTATACTAAACGGACACGAGTAGACAGAAAGACAGGGAAGAAATGTATGAAATAAATACATAAATAAATGGACATGAGGTACTGGCATATAGCACTGCCGGCTGGGAATGATGGGAGTTGTAGTCCAACACATATGCAGGGCACCAGGTTAAGGAAGACTGTTCCGTTATACAACACAAGCACCAATGTCCATGAATATTCTTATACTGCCTTCCTGGTTACATTTTTTCTCCAACTGCAAAGGTTAGAATCTTGAACCTTATTCAGGAGTCTGCACTGGATTCCATTATGGAAGCAAACATGTTCACTTGTGTCACAGTCATGATACTGTAGTAAACTAGTATCTCGAAGTATCATAGGAAGCTCTATGCCATGGGAAAACGAGTTTATCATATCTTGTTTTCACTATACCACAAGCCTTGCACAATTGGTGCTAGGCTGATTGGCTTCCTGTGTGGTTTGAAATATCCTGCTACACCCTGTCCTGCTGTATTACAAAAATAATGTTTCATATCCTCATCCTTGGTGAATCCCTTTGCAGCTATCTGCACATGAAAACTGCTTGATTTCTCCTTGATCTCCCAAAGGGGATCCAACTACAAGACAAAGTCTTTCCTTGCTCTAAATAAAAGGAGGAATTGAACTCCTTCCTATGACAAAGAAGCAGTTGAAGATGTGCTTTGGTTGCTTCCAAATGAGTGGAATCAAGTGGAATCACACTGCCTCATTTAGAAAATTTTACTGGGGATCCAGATAACACCATGTTCTATCGGTAGCCGTCCTGTGTTTTCCCACCACTTCTTCCTCCTTTTTTTCTTACCAGAAAAAAATCTGTTAAATTTTGAAAGAGGCAAAATGCCTTCACAATACCTAGTTGGAAACACAGGAAATTAAGCTGCAGCAGATACAATGCAACCTTCGTGTGGTGCACACTTGACAAGGAACTGACCTCTCCAGCAGGACTCTTGCTGATGGAGAGGTCCTAGCGCTAGCACTCAGAAGACATTGCACAGCGATTCCATCTATTTCTCCTTAACACATTTTCTCCAGTAAGCGAAAAGGCAGAAGAAGCAGTAAGAAAACATGGATGTCTGGACCCCGCCCTCATAAAGTTACATGAATAAGGCAGGGTGATGGTACTATAAAAGCCTCAACTGGAAGCACCCTGACTTTCAAAAGACATTGGCTGCATTCGGACAACACAATAGTTATTGTGTTGGTTATTTTGGCCAAATAACTAACCATGGTGCGAAAAGTCCCGACAGACGACACAATAAAACACAATAAACAACTGTAGATGGTTTAACCCCCTGTTAGTTATTGTGTCATCCGAACCCAGTGAGTATGAGCTTTTCTACATGAGGCTGTTAATCTGCTGTAAATGCTCCATCTGTCCAATTTCACTAATAGAGCATCCCTGCTTTCTGGCTACTGACCCTAAAAAATCACTGCTACTATTTTGCCATTTATGCTCAATTAAATTTTTGTTAGTCTGAGCTAGCATTTTGGCTCCTTCTCCAGGTGAATGTTAAGAATCTCAGGGAATAATGGATGCCTTGTCTGCAGGGCACAGGTAAATCAATGCTCATGAGCACTTATTCATGTCTTTCTTTTTATATCCCACCCTTCATAGAAATCCCAAGACAGGTACAACAATATTAAAAACAGCCAGTAATAAAATAAAACCAAGAAATAGCAAAGCAGAGAAACACATAATCAACAATAGGTCTAATTATATTCATTTCGGTAGCAAATAACAGCCCATAAATGCCTGGATAGCCAAATTGGTCATTACCTGGTTCTGAAATGTTAGTAAAGCTGGTGCCAGCTGTACCTGGTTAGAGCGTCAGGGTGTCACCACAGAGAAGGCCTTATTTCATGTTGCCACACAATGTACTTCCAGCAGTGGCAGAACAATGAGATCCCCCCCATCTATGTTTGAACAGAGGAAAGGATTGGACTACCTAATCTTTTTGCCTGGCCAAAAGTTTTGATTCAGAAAAACACCCGCAAGCCAACTGGACACTATCGCTGCATCCATCATTTAAGTTTTTGTTTGACCCAAAGTAAACAGCCTAGACACTCCTTTCTATTCAGAGGACCCCCAGATGAGCTGATCAGATGGGCCTGAATGCAAATTATATTTTGCACATGTCCACTCCGCTTCTGAGCACGGGCTTACCCAGGCTTCAGTTTCCTTAGAAGGAGGTCTCTGGAAACTTATGACATTTCTGTGCTAAAAGGTTTATTTACACATCTATACAGGCTGAGCATAAAATTACAGTACACAATACAAAAAACCAACTGACTCCCATTCACCTTCAGATTTCTATGGAACTCAGGCTGCCATAGGATTTCCTGCACGAAGCAAAGCCTGCTGTCCGTCTCACTTCCAGGTCAAACTGCCAAAACTACAGATTTAGTTTGCTTCTATTGTTCTCAGTGACCTCTAATTAGCACATTCGTTCGGGAATAGGGAGAGAAAATAAGCCCCCTTCCAGGACAGTCTACCTCTGGCCCACTCATCTAATCTCCAGAACAGTAGGGAATTGATTTGATTCACTCTCTTTTCACAGCCATAGACTCACACGGTTGAGGAAATTCTTGAAAGCTCACTTAGAACAGGGGTCCACCGTGTTTTTGGCCCCAAGGGCCACATGTGATGGTGGCTTGTAAGTTGGGTCACACACACATGTGCGTGTGTACATACGCAGATGTACACACAAATATATACACAAGCATACTGTATACACACCCAAGGCCGGTGCCAGACTATTTTGCACCCTAGGCAAGGTGAGCTACTTTCACCCCCTCCCCCCAAAATGCCAATTCTTATTTTTAAGAACAGATGTTTCCTGGAAAAAATAAGAACCACAAAACTTGAAACTGCTAAATTTATTTTAAAGTGCAAGAAATACGTCATGCCAATTATAGCAAACAAATTGGAAAGGAACATCTATGGGTCTAAAATGCATTATGTAATAGGAATATCACCTCCAAATCATCTCCCCCAACTCACACACATGAGCACACACACACACTCAGCATCACTCACTCCAAACAAACACACGCATGAACACATGCATTCACTCAACCACCCCATGCACCCCATGCACCCATACATTCTCTCTCTCTCTCCCAGGCGCGTTCCGGAAGTCCGAATGTGGAGCCGCCCCACCCCCACCTCAGCGTCTCTGGCTTCGCTTCGGCTGGGTGGGCACAGGGCGCCATCTCGCCTGCTCAGGCCCAACTGAATCCTTGGGCCGGGCCGGCTCACAGCCAATGCGCGTGAGTGCTGCACTGTGCCTGGCACCCCTCTTAGCTTGGCGCTCTAGGAGGCCGCCTGAGTGGCTTCTATGGTAGCACCGGCCCTGTACACACCCATACACACAGGCTGGCATGCACACACATATCCCAACAATCCTGACATAGATTGCTCTTTCCTCACTACTAGGAGCAGAGGGATAAGAGTAGTCTCTATGAAGATCTCTGGGGGAGGGTGTGGAGAGTACAGGTGGCAGGGAAATCAGCGATTCAGCAGTGGTGTTGGAATCAGGGCATGCTGCTAGGGGGGCACAATAAAGGCCTTGCAGGTACACATGCAGCCTCAAGCCACAGGTTGTGCATTTCTGACCCATAACGCTACCATATGGTCACTCAGTCTGAATAAGTATAGGTGAAGAAGGACCTAGCAAGTTTTGAAAGCTTGCAATGTACTTCAACAATGAATGGGCATAATTACTGGCACAGACTGGATGGATTTGGGGTCCTTCATGAGTTCTGTGGATTTATGTCTTATTTGGAACTGGCCTGAACTGTTAGGATAAGATGAGCTTTAATTGAAACAGCTACATAATTTATTGACCGTTTATTTTTCCTAGATTGGCTTTTATTTAGAACCAAAATCACAAAATCTCAGAAGGGAGCAAAAGATCATTGAATCTACTTCCCCATGTTGTGAAATACTACTATCAATCTTATAGTCCCTCCTGCCCTATGCAATTGAGTTTTATGCAACTTTATTTTACTGGAAGACATTGAACTTTCATTTCCTGTTTGCAAATTACTTTGAAGTGATTTCATTTTTCCTAGTATCACTTCTTTAAAAGAATGTGTCTATGTTTAGAGTGTCTGTAAACTGTCTTACAAAGCTGGTCTCTAATGATAATTTTTCAGTAGGCAAATGTTTATTTTTGAATTTTCAATATGATGTATCATATCCTGCCCTCAAAACAGCTTGATTGAGAATCATTCAACCTTTTTTAGGTCATTACACCTAAAAAAAGATATTGTAGGGCTGGAAGAAGTGCAGAAAAGGGCAACTAAAATGATCAAGGGGCTGGAGCATCTCCCCTATGAGGGAAGGTTACTACAGTTGAGATTGTTTAACTTGGAAATAAGGAGGCTAAGATGTGTACAAAACTATGCATGGTGTGGAGAATGTGGCTAGGGAGACATTTTTCTTCCTCTCCATAATACTAGAACCCAGGGTCATCCCATGAAGCTGATTGGTGGAAGATTCAGGACAGATTAAAAGGCAGTACTTCTTCACACAGCGCATAGTTAAATTCAATTGCATCCTTGCTTCTGGGTGAAGCCGGGGGCTCAATTGAAACCCGGGCCTGCCACCGACAGACCAGGTAAGTCACACACACACCCGGTTTCCCCCCCCCCCCCCCGCCATGCCTGGGCCCACCGCTGCCCGAACTGCAGCAGCGGCTCCAGGGAAGCCCCCTCACCCCACTTACCTTATCCGTCGGGGATGAGCGCTGGCCGCGCTCTCCCTGCTTCTCCCCCTTCTCTCCGGGGAATCTGATGCTGACGCGCATGCATTAGCTTATCAGATTGCCCATAGGGAAACATAGGGATTTTAAAAAAATAATTAAAAATTGATGGAATGGTCTTTTGAAAAAAGAAAGGCCATTCCATCAATGGGCTGGATAGGGCAATGCAATCCAACTAATGGATTGCATGGGGAGGCTTCCAATTGAGCACTATAAGTGTGCAAAAAAAAAAAGTTGCCAACCAGGAAGTGTGCCTGATCAGATTGAGACAGACATGCTTCCCCCCTTTTTCTGCTTTAAACTCCCATCCAGCCCTCAATATTCCAGCAATCTCCCTGAAACGCGCAGGGAATGTAAAGCCAGCATTTCTTTCTGGCAGTACTGCGTTTCAGAAAGATTGGTAAAATATTTTTCAGTTTAGGCTGCTAGGTTGATCCTCCCCCCAGTAACTCCATTTAACATGGCGGAATGTTCGTTTTACTGACCGTCCTTAACTACACTGCGCATGACTGTGCGCAGTGTAATTATGGAATTCACTACCACAAGATGTAGTGATGGCCACCAATTTGGATGGCTTTAAAAGGGGGTTGGATAAATTCCTGGAGAAGAAGGCTATCAATGGCTACAAGACCTGATGGTTGTGTGTTATCTCCAGTATTCGAGGCAGTTTGAATACAAAACCCCCCCAAAGAAAGCCAAGAATTTTCTTACTGGCTTAGCTAGAACTTGGAATGCAGCCTTGGGGAGGGGGGGAAGTGAACAGTTTGGGGGCATCTGCAGCAGTTGCTGGGGAACTTGGGTGGGAGGGTGCTGTTGCACCATGTCCTGCTTCTGGGTCTTTGTTTGACAGTTGGCTGGCCACTGTGTGAACAGCGTGCTGGACTAGATGGAGCTTTGGTCTGATCCAGCATGGCTCTTCTTATGTTCTTAATAGGTTCTACTTGAAAATGTGCAAAATTCATGTCATCATAATACTTTCGTTAGGCCAACTCAAACATCACAGAATACTGTGCAAGTTCTCCAGATCTCTTCATCAGGCAACATGGTAAACAATGCAAAACTTGGGGGTGGGTGGGGGCGGGAACTGGCTGACGTTCAAACCATGTACTTGGTTCACACATCCTGCCAACCCACACCCAGTGGTTAAGTTTGGGTTGTTGGTGAACCGTGAGTTGTTTGTTGACCATGGGTTAGCGTGCTGTCTGAAACTAGGACATTTTCTGCAGGGTCGCTTGTTAACCATGCAGTGTGGCTTATTTTTCTCGAACAAGCGACCTTGACAACTGATGGTTTGTTGTTGGGTTTTTCAGAGTGATGAATGAGATACACTGCATGGTTAACAAGCCACTTTATAGAAAAAGTCCTTGATTCAGACAACACGCTAACTCACCATGGTTAAACAACAACCCACACTCAACCACTGAGTGTGGGTTAGGATGTTGTGTGAACAGCCCCCACGGAGTCTGCTTTTGGTTGTTGTCTTAAGATGGGAACTGGGAGGAGGTTGCAGGCATTCAAATTAAGCTATACCAGATACAGAGATGGTTTCAGGTTGCACTTGGGACACTCCCAAGGATCGCTGGGCAGAAGGAACAAGCAAACAAATAATACCGTATTTCTTCGATTGTAAGACGCCATCGATTGTAAGACACACACTAATTTCAGTACCACCAACAGGAAAAAAAAAAAACCTAAGACACACCCGCGATTCTAAGACGCACCCCATTTTTAGAGATGTTTATATGGGGGAAAAAGTGCATCTTAGAATCGAAGAAATAGGGTAGTTGATCCCACGTTTTTGAACAACATCAAATCCAGCTGTTATTCAAAAACCATCTCCATCCTCAGGCGAAGCACAAAGGTTACTTAGTAGGTTGAAGACAGAGGTAGAGTAAAAGTAGCTCGTTTCACTGGAGTGCAGGTTTGAAATCTATGGGAACGACTGTGAGCAATGTGGGTTTATATTCTTTACGAAGGAGCCTGCAGAGGCTTGGATCCAGGTTTAGTCAGACTAGTCCAATTGAAATCAATGTAGGTTAGTTATGACTAATATAAGTCCCAATGATTTCAGTGGGTCTAATCTAAGTATAACTAAATCCATAGAGGGGTTTTTCTTCTTCTTTTTTTGGAAGGGGGCAGAGGTATGTGTGCATAAGCTCATTTCTCACATCAAATCTCTGTAATCCACATGGTGCCCAATGTTGTCTTGGCCCTGCACCTGCCTATGCAGCAGAGAGTGGGGCACAGCAACTGAACTTTCTGCACTCTTGGGGGCGCTGCCTTGACGATGATGCATTGGTGCCGTGAGCCCCCAAAACCCAGTGCTTGTGCTCCTGCGGGCTTGTCCCCACATCGGAGGAGGCGCCACTACCGCTCTGTGCACTGCCACACCACTGCGCTTCACCACATAAACACGTCCACACGTCTCTCCATTTTTTAAACTTGTTTTTTCACCTTGGCTTTCCCCACCAAGTGTTTTCTTCTCCCCATGCTGGAGAAGCACGGATGTGTTCCAGCGGCCATTCGGCTCACTGGCCTGCTCCTTCCCCCCTGTCTGGGCAGATGGCTACCAATCACAGGTCGCCATCTGTCTGGTCACACCTCCACTGTGACTCCATAGCAGAGACAGATTACAGATGCGCCGTTGTCACCTTGCTCCAGAGGAAAAAGTCTGGCTAAGTCCCCATCTTTTTTATTTCAGAGTTTCATGGGAAAGCCCTGGAATGGCTCCACAGTGGCTTCTGCGTCATATATACAACACAGCGCCACTGTAGAGCCACAGTGCTTTCCCCATGTATATCCCCCAGCGATGTGATGCTTACAAGCACAGGTTTCTTCCACATGTTGTAAGATTCCTAACGGTACAGTTTCTATGTGTTACGCTGTCGTGTATCTTGGAGGGGGGATGACTTTCCCTTCATAGGATTCCTTCTTTGAGTCCTCCCTCAAAGGCAATTATAGATAGTGTGCCACCAGTCAGTCATTGGTGGCCATCACACTAACACACCCTACTCTGCCCAGCTACTTGGGGAGTTTCTGAGTCCTATTGTCCAGCCAAGCCCTATGGAAAAAAGAAAAGAAGGGTAGGCACTGTGGATTTACTTGCCTAAAGTTCAGGCACACAGAACTAAACAAAAACCTTATGAAAATCCTAAGAAACCCAGCAGTAGCTTTGCAACTGTGCAATCCTTCACGTAGGGAAAGGTTTAGAGAGAAATTTCCTTTTAAAACCATACAACAAATGTCCAAACATAAACACGTTTATTCAAGTGAGGGGAGGCAAAAACCAGTGAAGGCAACAATCTCACACACACAAAGGTCCAAATAGAGTCAAGCAAGTAATTCTAACTTAGCTGGTTACATGTTACCTATTTGAGCAGAATTTTGGATTTCGGAGTATATGCAAAGTTCCTTGCAGAAAAAGTGGTCTGGGGAAAAGCATCTTGACTCAGATGTTATTAGGAAGACAACAGTGAGTGAGGAGCCTCTCACTTTTATGGGAATTTGAGTTCAGTAAAAGCCAGCCTGTCAGCGGAGACTGAGAGCGCCATCACACCTGCACTTTTGCTCTGGTTTGCCCTCAAATTATCCACCTTCGTTTCCATAGCGTATGAAAGCCTGAGCACTTACACCTTTGCGCTTTTATGTTTCATTCATCTTTACACCTCTCCTCTCCTGCACACCAGCATATTGCTGTTGTTCCATTGAGATGCACTCTCAGATCCCCTACAGTTCATTGGTTGGTGGTAGTTGGACACCTCACCCTCCCTAGTAATCGAGATGGGGCACTCCTGGTCATGCCCTGCTTTTTCCTAGGAAGTACCTTCTCTTGTTACTGAACTCACTTTAGGAAAACTCTGGCTCTTTCCTACATACTTAGCTTCATCCCATGTACCTGTTTCCCTCAAATTATCCCCTACAGCGCTAAGCTGTCGGCATTGCATACCAGGAAATTGGTTTAAGGGGGGAAATGTAAAAAAATCATAAAAAATCAACGGATGACCCAATCTGATTCAAATTTGGTATGCTAAAAGCTCTCCTTAATATCTATTACTGTGCCAATTTTGATGTCTTTATCGTTAAAGCTTACACAGATGTAAGCATTTGTTTAATTTTTCTTCAAATCCTGCTCCTGCGCCCCAATGACCGCTCGGATGATACGCTCGAAAACTAGTATCAAAATACGGTGAGTCTTTTGCTTTTATAGCACAATTAAAGCAGGATGCATGGGAGTACGTCACAATAAAAGCAGATTATAAGATGGAAAACTTTGGAGTCCTTTGCATGCAATTCGCAGTGATTACACAGTATAACGCTGGTGTGATAAAGCTCACTTTCGTGGATATTCCTTGTTGCCTAGGCTATGTCCATTCCCCTCACCCTGCCTGGAGGCTTTGGAGCATGAACTGGAGAGGGTTGCGGCGTCGTGTAAATCCCATTGATTTCAACTGCATTTATATCCAAGTCTTACTAAAATCCTATGCATGCTTACCTTTGAGTAAACCCCATTGAACAGAGACAGGCTTACTAAGGAAAGGAAAAGCGATCCTTCATACTGGTGAACTTCCAGGAAAAGAATTTAAGGTGGGATTTTAAAAAAGCCCTAAAAATCAAGGAATAGACTGATCTCATTCAAACTTGGCATGCTGAAAACTCCACTTAAGCGCTATCACTGTGCCAATTTTGATCTATTTTTAAAAATAAGGGTGCTGTGGGCAAGGAGGGTGCATTTTCCATATTTCTTTTAAGGTGAAAATGTATCCCTGGTCATGGTTACTCAGGAGTAAGAACATAGAGTTAAATGGGACCTCTTTCCCACCCCCTTCATGGTTAAGTGGAAAATTGCACTGCCATCCTCTTTTGTTAGTGAGACCGCCCTTAGACACACACGTCCCCTAAAAATACATGTTGAGGGTAGAGCAGTGTCCTTTCGCATTATCAGAAGTACCGAACTTTCCCCGCACTGAAAAACAATGCTAAGGGGAGGGAGGCGAGATCAGGGCAAGACAGGGATGACATCATGTGATTCATCAACATACAACGCAGAGCGACAGTGGGCATCACGCTGGTGTGATGGAGCCCTGAATGGTGTCTTGTTCAATAGTGTGATACCCTTCTTTTCTGATGTCAGTGGCCTAGTTATCCAAGCAGAAAATTACTTAGTGGCTATTAAGTAACAACCCTAAACTTACATCTCTTTGTAACAACCCTAAACTTACATCTCAAAAGACCCAGCCAGCTGGAACCAGGGAGCATATTATAAAAAAGAGTTTCAATTTTGAATGTGTATTGGAAAACAAAAAGGTAGGATAAGTCTGCTCAGGCATCCTGGCACAGTGCCAATTGACCAGATGCTCTGGTAGTTCTGTTGAAATATATCCGAAGTAGGGGGTTTGTCACCTTCACAAGCTGTGGGAAGATCCAGGATAGCACAACTGTGTGTGCATAGTTATTCAGAAGTAAATCACATCATCCTAATTGGGCTGGACTGCTTTGGAGGAGAAAGTACTGGAAATGTACAGGGTCTCTATAATACTTGATTTATCTATAAATATACAAGTAGAACGTAGTGGAGGCAAATATATCAATATAAGCAGACAACGCAGATGCCCCCAAACTGTTCACTTCCCCCCTCCCCAAGGCTGCATTCCAGGTTCTAGCTAAGCCAGTAAGAAAACTCTTGGCTTTCTTTGGGGGATTTTTGTATTCAAACTGCTTTTAACTTTTTCTCCGTTTGTGAGCTAGAGGGGAATCACCTTTTTTGACCTCTGCTGAGTATCACATTTAAAAAGATCACATGTTCCGTCATTATGCTTTTTGCAGTTGCCAGTGAGCATTATTTGCACTCTGATAATTTAACGTTTTTGTCCCTGGGGGCTGTATGTGATGCTGGCTTGGGGGTTGAGGGCCACACACACACACACACACACACACAAACACACACATATGCGTGTACACATATGCTGACTGTATCTGAAGCTAAATGGATCTCAGGTTACACCTTATTCAGCAAATTCTCTTGTTTCTTGTCTGTTGGACACGACAATGTGTTAACAAGTTCATGAAATTGGGGGAATCATAGAATCATAGAATAGCAGAGTTGGAAGGGGCCTACAAGGCCATCAAGTCCAACCCCCTGCTCAATGCAGGAATCCACCCTAAAGCATACCTGACAGATGGTTGTCCAGCTGCCTCTTGAAGGCCTCTAGTGTGGGAGAGGCCACAACCTCACCAGGCAACTGATTCCATTATTATTATTATTATTATTATTATTATTATTATTATTATTTATTTATTTATATAGCACCATCAATGTACATGGTGCTGTACAGAGTAAAACAGTAAATAGCAAAACCCTGCCGCATAGGCTTACATTCTAATAAAATCATAATATTGTTGTACTGCTCTAACAGTCAGGAAGTTTTTCCTGATGTCCAGCTGGAATCTGGCTTCCTTTAACTTGAGCCCGTTATTCCGTGTCCTGCACTCTGGGAGGATCGAGAAGAGATCCTGGCCCTCCTCTGTGTGACAACCTTTTAAGTATTTGAAGAGTGCTTTCATGTCTCCCCTCAATCTTCTCTTCTCCAGGCTAAACATGCCCAGTTCTTTCAGTCTCTCTTCAGAGGGCTTTGTTTCCAGAACCCTGATCATCCTGGTTGCCCTCCTCTGAACACGCTCCAGCTCGTCTGCGTCCTTCTTGAATTGTGGAGCCCAGAACTGGACGCAATACTCTAGATGAGGCCTAACAAGGGCCGAATAGAGAGGAACCAGTACCTCACGTGATTTGGAAGCTGTACTTCTATTAATGCAGCCCAAAATAGCATTGGCCTTTCTTGCAGCCATATCGCACTGTTGGCTCATATTCAGCATGCAATCTACAACAATTCCAAGATCCTTCTCGTTTGTAGTATTGCTGAGCCAAGTATCCCCCATCTTGTAACTGTGCCTTTGGTTTCTATTTCCTAAAAGTGGAACTTGGCATTTATCCCTATTACATTTCATCCTGTTGTTTTCAGCCCAGCACTCCAGCCTATCAAGATCACTTTGAAGTTTGTTTCTGTCTTCCAGCGTATTAGCTATCCCACCCAATTTTGTGTCATCTGCAAATTTGATCAGCGTTCCCTGCACCTCCTCGTCCAAATCATTAATAAAAATTTTGAAGAGCACTGGGCCCAGGACTGAGCCCTGTGGTACCCCACTCGTTGCCTCTCCCCAGTTTGAGAAGGTTCCATTGATAAGTACTCTTTGAGTCTGATTCTGTAGCCAACTGTGAATCCACCTAATAGTTGTTCCATCTAGCTCACTTTTAGCTAGTTTGTTAATCAGAATATCATGGGGCACTTTGTCAGAAGCTTTGCTGAAGTCAAGATATATGACATCCACAGCATTTCCACAGTCCACAAGGGAAGTTACCCGATCAAAAAATGAGATCAAATTAGTCTGACAGGACTTGTTCCTGACAAATCCATGTTGGCTTCTAGTGATCACTGCATTGATTTCAAGGTGTTTACAGATTGACTTCTTTATAATCTGCTCCAGAATTTTCCCAGGGATGGATGTCAGACTGACTGGTCTGTAGTTCCCAGGTTCCTCCTTTTTGCCCTATTTGAAGATAGGGACAACGTTAGCCTTCCTCCAGTCGTCCGGCACCTCACCCATCTTCCATGATTTTGCAAAGATAATAGACAAAGGTTCTGAGAGTTCTTCCGCTAGCTCCTTCATTACTCTAGGATGCAGTTCATCGGGCTCTGGAAATTTGAACTCATTCATGGAAATTAGGTGTTCTTTGACCATTTGTTTATCAATCTCAAACTGCAATCCTGCCCCCTCAACTTCTGCTTCACTTTCTCCAGGGGGGTCATAGACCCGCTTTTGGGAGAAGACTGAGGCAAAGTAGGAATTGAGCACTTCAGCCTTTTCTTTGTCATCTGTTATCAATTTGCCATCCTCATTAAGCAGTTGAACCACCATTTCTTTCCTCTGTCTTTTAGTACTTACGTATCTGAAGAAAGCCTTTTTATTTCTTTAGCATCCCTCGCTAATCTCAGCTCATTCTGAGCTTTAGCCTTCCTGACGCCATTTCGGCACTTCTGTGCCACTTGTCTGTACTCTTCTTTTGTAGCCTGGCCTTCCTTCCACTTCCTATATGTATCTTTTTTGTTTTCAGGTCATCTCTAAGCTTTTTGTGGAGCCACATTGGTTTCCTCTGTTGTCTTTTATCTTTTCTCCTTGTTGGAATTGTTTGTAACTGTGCCTTAAAATTTCCTTTTTTAAATACTCCCACCTATCCTGCACTCCTTTTCTCATTAGGCTCACTTGCCACGGGACCTTACTTATTATAGTTCTGAGTTTATTAAAATCAGCTTTCCTAAAATCCAGGGTATGTGTATGGCTACACTCAACTTTTGTCTCCTTCATAATCAAGAATTCAAGTATGATGTGGTCACTTTCCCCCAGAGTTCCCATAACTGCCACTTTATCTACTAAGTCATCCCTGTTGGTCAATATCAAGTCAAGGATTGCCGATCCTCTAGTTCCTTCCTCCACTTTCTGTAGGAGAAAGTTATCACCCACACATGTCAGGAATTTCTTGGAAGGGCCGCTTTTGGCAGTATTGGTCTCCCAACAGATATCAGGGTAATTGAAGTCCCCCACCACTACTACATCACACTTCCTTGAAACACTGGCAATTTGTTTCTCAAAAGTTTCATCCTCGTCTTCTCCTTGATTGGGTGGTCGGTAGTAGACTCCGATTATCATATTCTTTTTATTCCTTGCCCCATTTATTTTAATCCAGATGCTCTCAACGGGGCTCCCAGTCTGATCCGCCTGTATTTCTGTGCAGGGATAGGTATTTTTAACATATAGTGCAACTCCACCTCCCTTTCTATTTCTTCTGTTCTTTTTGAACAAGTTATATCCTTCAATTGCTATATTCCAGTCATGGGAGTCATCCCACCAAGTTTCAGTTATACCTATCAAGTCGTATTTGCCTTCATGTAATAAGAGTTCAAGTTCATTCTGTTTGTTTCCCATGGGAAACAAAGGGGGGCACTTTTTGACTCAGCCTTATAAAAGCATTAACTAAGGATGGGTCGGGTGAGTTAGAGTGGGATCTTTGTTGTGCCAGACTTTGGGAGCCTTCCAGCATGATATGTTCGTGATGCTAAGACAATGAGTGACTGCCGCCACTTCAACAGGAGTAGGAAATGGAAAGCTGACCCCTCTGCGGAGGTCACATAGCTCTTGGCAGCCGACACAAACAGCAATTTATAAACAGTGAGGGTAGATGTTTTGGCAACAGAAAAATCCCAAAATTAAGTTTAAAAAGTCCATTTCACCATAATACATTTACTAGGCTAACTTAAAGGTCACAAAATACTGTGCAAATTTTTGAGTTATCCAGAACATCAGGCAAGATGGGAAACAAAGTAAAAAACAAAACAAAAACCAGGGCAGGGAGGGGGGAAATGGCTGACATTTTGCCTAAGGATGGAGATGGCCCTTTAGTAGCAGATGGATTTTATGGGGAATCAAGCATTGTTTGTTTTTCTCAGCAAGCCTTGGGAGGATCCCAGGTGCAACCTGAAACCATCTCTGTACCTGATAGAGCCCAATCTGAATGTCTATGGCCTGCTCCCATTTTCCATCCTAAGAATGTAACCATATGCAGATTCCATGGCCTGGTAACGAGAAGGTACCATGGGTTAACTTCCCCATAGGACTTCTTGTTGCAGTAGCACCTGACATTTTGATTATTCAGAACACAGCGGGGGTGTGTGTGTGCACGTAGCTTCTCACTATGTGCAAACCCAGCGAGGGTGGGTTGTTGTTGGGATGGTTGACAAGCCAGCCAGAACTCATGGGCTGCTTTAGGGTAGCAGGTGGCTTGTCAACCACCCCAGCAATCCATTCTGATGTAATGAGAAGCTATAGCACACCCTAAATATTCAAAATGGCAGCCACCACCGCAACAAGTAGACCTGCAGGGAAACTCACCCACAGTGGCTTCTCATTACATGTGAAATAGGTCCATGGTTTAAACATCAGCCTTTCCCCTCCCCCCCAAGTTTTTGCTTTGTTTACCACCTTGTCTGATGAAGAGATCTGGGGAACGCAAAAGGTCACACAGTATTTTGTAACCTTTGAGTTGGACTTCTATTTTCCTTATATTTTTAATATTTTTATGCATGGCATGGATTACTCTTCAATACATATGATGTGGGGTGACTATGAACTCAGCCCATACATGAAGCAGTATTAACATGGCAGAAAAGAACAGATTGCAGCACAAGAGGGAGAAGCAAAAACTGACTGAAGCATCACAGGTATGTTTACCTCTGCACACCCCATTTCAGTACATAGATTTCACTCCCAATCTGACTTTTGACAGAATTTGCAGGCCATCCTACTAGCAAGTAGATTTAGTGTGGGTGGGTACTCCACATGAAATGGATGCCCTTAGTACTTCCAGTCTCTTACTGCTGCTGCTGCTACCACTAGTATTACTACTATTGGTATCATGTCCTTAAAATATATGAGAATTGAGCTGAGTTTACCTAACGTCTGAGAAAGACATGGTTAGATGCCTAGGCCAATAGCTGCCAAGGAGTTAACTGCATGTAGTTGTGACAGGGGCGGTACAGTGAAGGAGGCAATAGGAAAAGGATGCAATCCTGTTTAGAGGAAGTGCTGGCACAAGAAGCCTGCACTGAGTAAGGAGGTATTAATGCTGCTGATGCCTATCCAGTACCCACAGAAGGAGAACTGTGGAAAGGAGACATCAGAGGGATCTGTGTGAAACATGGTAAGTGCCGTTTCTTCCTGGACATGTGGCAAATTGAACATCTAAATTTGAGGAATAAGGGAGTATTTGGTTTGCTGTGAGCTCACTCTGAAGATTACCTGTACCTTTGACAGTACAATGGAATACAGCAGCATTTTGGAGAATACCTTCTCCACATGTAACTACAGAAGATGACCATAACCCTGATGGAGAAAGGCATCACCACTGTAGTATTGCCTAGTGATACCCTCTTATAGAATGAGTGAGTGTGTACAGCACTGAATTTAAACACGGGAAGGGAAAAAGCTCAAAATGGGACTTGTGCTAGATCTACACTACTGCTTTGTAGCGGTATTGAAGTGCACTGGAAACTGTTGGGGGCACAAACCACATTCCATATACCGCTTTCATAGTGATATATTTCCTGCTTTTTATTCTACAGTCAAAATGATTTGACACAAAGTGTGGATCTTGCCTTAGTTATAACTAGCTGGAGTGCCATGGATTTCAATAGGATTCAGCCTAGTTTTTGCTGGATTGTGCCCTTATGGTATACAGTTTGTGGGAAAACAGAATGGATGTATAGCATGTATGTTTGCATGAGTAACCTAATGGGAATCATAGAATCATAGAATAGCAGAGTTGGAAGGGGCCTACAAGGCCATCGAGTCCAACCGCCTGCTCAATGCAGGAATCCACCCTAAAGCATCCCTGACAGATGGCTGTCCAGCTGCCTCTTGAAGGCCTCTAGTGTGGAATGCCTCTTGAATGATTCAGCCAAACTGGAAAATGTGTAACCTGATGGGAATAATCCAGCCAAACTGGAAAACAAAACCCTATTGAGATTTATTTAGTGATTAAAATGTGTTCAAAAAAGTATGCAGAATGCCTAGGTTTGATTTATTTATTTATTTATTTATTTATTACATTTTTATACCGCCCAATAGCCAAAGCTCTCTGGGCGGTTCACAAAAATTAAAACCATAATAAAACAACCAACAGGTTAAAAGCACAAATACAAAATACAGAATAAAAAGCATAATTATATTTTAGTACATGACTTGAGCTCTGAGCACTATCTACAAATGTATCATTAGCATGTATTTCATAAACAATTTGGGAGCAGATGTTTAAACCTCTCCCTACATTTCTGGACCTTTGGAGATAAATTTTGCATTACTAGGAAGGGAGATGTAGCACAAGTTGCTTGTTGAACCTGGGCAGGATCTACACTACTGCTTTAAAGTGCTATAAAATTGTTATAAAGCGCTTTAAAGCAGTAGTGTAGATCCGGCCCTGGATGAGAGAAGCTTTGATTTCTTATATTAATGATGCAAGTCTCTGGTTCAACTCTGTCCTATCCCTCTTCCCATTTTTTTCTCACATCTGTTGAAATATAAGAAGTTGTAAAATATTGCCACTATTTGTATACAGCTTTATACACTCAAGGTTGTGATCTGCCTTTTATTATTTATTTATTTATTTATTTATTTATTACATTTATATCCCGCCTTTTTCCCTCCAAGGAACCCAAGGCGGCATACATAATCCTCCTTCTCCTCTCCATTTTATTCTCACAACAACAACCCTGTGAGGTAGGTTGGGCTGAGAGTCTGTGACTGGCCCAAAGTCACCCAATGGGTTTCCATGGCCAAGTGTGGACTGGAACCCAGATCTCCCGACTCCCAGTCCAACATTTATTATTATTATTATTATTATTATTATTATTATTATTATTATTTATTTATATAGCACCATCAATGTACATGGTGCTGTACAGAGTAAAACAGTAAATAGCAAGACCCTGCCGCATAGGCTTACATTCTAATAATGTAATAAAGTAATAAAGTAAATAATAAATAAAGTAAATAAGTAATAAAGTAAATAATGTAATAATGTAATAAAGTAATAAAGGGGGTTGGACTCGATGGCCTCCGAGGCCCCCCCCCCAACTCCGCTATTCCATGATTCTACGTTTGAGGGCTGAACATCCCTCGATAGAGACTTAGAATCATAGAATAGCAGAGCCGGAAGAGGTCTCCAAGGCCATTGAGTCCAACCCCCTGCTCAATGCAGGAATCCACCCCAAAGCATCCCCGACAAGTGGCTGCGCAGCTGCCCCCCGAAGGCCTCCAGCGCGGGAGAACCCACCACCTCCCCAGGCCATGGGCTCCACTGTACTGCTCTAACAGTCAGGAAGTTCCTCCCGATGTCCAGCCAGAATCAGGCCTCCTGTAAGTTGAGCCCATTATTCCCTGTCCTGCACTCTGGGAGGATCGAGAAGAGATCCTGGCCCTCCTCTGTGTGACCACCTTTCAAGTCTTTGAAGAATGCTCTCATGTCTCCCCTCAGTCTTCTCTTCTCCAGGCTAAACGTGCCCAGTTCTTTCAGTCCCTCCTCATAGGGCTTTGTTCCCACTGCACACATCAGGGTCAAGCTACATCACGGTCAAAGCGGCAGAAGGGTGTGTTCAAACCTCAACCTGCCTCAACCACGTACAGTGTGTAGGCCCAATTTTAACAGCAGGAGTTTTGCATCAGCAAGGAATCCGAATCACTTGCCTCCTTACAGGCCCTTTCCTTCCTGCTGAGCTCATTTCTAGCATATCAACTCAACTGAAGGGGAAAGCACCTGGGCGGACAGACTTAAGAGGAGGTCAGCAGTGCGTGGAGGGCTCAGCATTCCTCACACTTGGGCTGTTGAAACTGGACTCTCCTCCCTTTCCAAACGACTGAGACAGATTCAGGTTTGAACACAGGGATCTATAACTGTCGTATCTGGTTTGGCCCTAAGTACAAAGGCCTCCACCCCATTTACTTGCATTTTTTAAAAGATGTCTATAACCTGCCATGTGGAGTACAACACGTTAGCCCAGGGCTAACCATACTGGCTCTCTTTTATACCTGGGCCTCAAGGGATAGCTGCCCTACAATATTGTATCAGTTTTACATGTTTTAACCATCCTGGGAATCCTGGGAAAGTTAGTTTCTTGAGGTGGCACTATGTAAATTTCTAATGACTACAATGGAACAGTTATTCCAAATTTACAAAATTCCTAAAAATCTAGGGGTGAACAGATCTGACTCAAACTTGCCATGGCTAAAGCCTTAGGTAAGAGCTATCATGGTGCCAAGTTTCATGTCTTTATCTTTAAAAGTTACAGAGCTCTAAGCATTTTAGTTAATCCCCATTGACTATAATGGATCGACTCTCCGAAAAGGGATCAGAGCTCTGACAACAAAACCAGAGCGGGGGGGGGGGGGGGGAGGTGCCCACATCCATCACAATGTCCATCAACCACAAGATCCAATGAACTGGAGGGGGAAGGAAAAGGGGTGGGCTGGGGCGAGCACAGTGGCAATATCAGGAAGCGTGAGCCGGCACAGGTGAAAAGGTAAACAAGGCAAAATAGTGCAAGAATGCACACACATGGAAGTGACCAGCACTTGATGTGCTAATGAAATGGAGGTGGAAATCGCAGATGCATACCAGGAATAAAAGTAGGTATGATGGAGCTCTAAGTTTGTCAGAGCTCAAGATTGTCCTGAGGCTTCAGAGCTTTGGCCTTTTTTACCAGGGTCTCCAGGAAAAGGTGTAAAATCTCAGTTTGCTGGGACAGCATTAAGAGCAAAGGCAGACTATTTTCTGTTTTGCTTGCTTCAATCCCATGTTCCTCCACTGATGACCAAATGCCACCCTGTCCCTTCCAGGTATCACCACGCTTCACCCCTTGCCTCCCAGTTCCACACCTTGAGTCTCAGTGTTTGAGTCTACCTGAACTTCCCCACTGTTCCTTTCTGAAAGACCTTACCAATCCTCTTATCATATCCCACCATGCTTAATAAATTCTTATTTTTGACCCAAAGGGTGTGGCCGGTGGAAGACTGTGGTACAGATGGATGGATGACCATATGATATTGTTTGCTATCATTAGTTGGGGTAAGTATTCATTAGAGTTACTGAAAGGAAGTTTTAACTTTACATTGAACTTGTCATGGAAGGATATGAAGCAAGATGTTGGGGCGGGGAGGGAGTTGTGTAAGCAGAAATCAGGAGGGTTTGTTCTAATGTGTAGTTGGATACATTTTGCGCAACTGGGGAAAAGTTGTGCAATGGAAACTAAGTCTTTATGCAGTTGGGCATATGGACTTTAAATACTATGTACCACAATGTACCACAGATGCTACCTTACTCAGGGCTGGTGCCAGATTAGGCAGGTGAGCGGCTTCCAGCCGGGTACGCCGTTCCGAAGCCGCCCCCCGCCCCAGCGTCCTGGCTTCAAAGTCAGCGCTCAGCCGGAAGCCGCTCCTGGCTTCGAAGCCAGGACACTAGGGTTGGGGGGCGGGGGCGGGGCGGCTTTGGAACGGTGCGCTCGGCTGGAAGCCGCTCTCCCAGAGCAGCTGTGGGAGAGCGGCTTCTGGCACGCTGTTTGGCGCCCCCTTACTTTGGCGCTCTAGGCCACCGCCTGAGCTGCCTCTATGGCAGCGCCAGCCCTGACCTTACTCAGAGTATGCACTCAGAGTTAGTTTCTTTGCACCTAAATGTGCAGGAGGGGAAAGCACCAACTTTGTCTGCTAGTTTTCCATTGGCCTTGGATATTGCTTTACCATAGAGACCTGTAGGATGCTTTCACTGTGATAGGATTGTTCCAGATGCTCCATTTCCCAGGATCCATTGGGGTTTTGTTGTTCCTGTTTGTCAGTATTAGTCCTTCACCCTTCTGAAGAACTGTAGAATCCTTGAAGAATACTCAAATTACATGAATGGACTTCCAGAAGGTTCAGTTCAGCACAGGCTCTTCAGGAGACCACATATCTCATAGGCCCCACAGACTGCCAGGTTTTACAGACTGAGGCCACAGCTAAACCTAAGGTTTATCCTGGGATCATCCAGGCTTCGCCCCTGCCTGAGCACTGGATCCCCTGTGTGTCACCTAGATGAACAGGTTTGACCCCATGACAATCCAGGGATAAACCTTAGGTCTAGTTATGGCCTGAGTTGGCCAAACAGCACAAAACATCCAGACTCCAATAAAGCCAGTTTGATATATTTGTGCATTTCCACAGAACTTTTCACTAAGACACGGTATTCTTGTTCCACTGCAGTAGCGTCTGTCCGTTTTGTTCCTTTGATAGAGGGAGTCCTGCCATCTCCTAACTCAGAGTCCCCCCTCCCTTATAGTAAAATGCCTTGCTTCTAATAGGTTCTCTACCAATTCCTGGTGGATTTATGCCCAAATGTTTTAAAATATAACATGAAAATTAGATTTCTTTGTGTTAAAAGTCAGACCTGGAACCAATTGTCATGGAAACAATATGAGAAGCACTTTCTTCTTCTATCTGGAATTTCATGAAATTGCTTTTGTCTGTCAGTGGCAAACAAAGCAAGAAAAGCAGACTATATATACTATCTAAAAACTTGCTTTCACAGGGCAAACAGCAAGCTTCATGTGCTGCAAGTTTCTTGTGCAGTTGGGGAAAAAATGCTTAGAATAAACCCTGACAGTAATGTGTATGCTGCTGCCCTGATTCTACTGCTAACACCATTCTGGATGCAAACTAGGATGTTTCATTGGCAATCCCATCAAAATCAGACATTTCAGCACTTATTGCTAGGGTCAATTTGCTGGCATGGCAACAATGGTAACATTTTGCTCATAGCAAACAATCTTTTAAAAAGCGAAGGTTGTGTTGTGAGTTTATCACTGGTTTTGCCGACAGTTTATCTTATGACAGCCAGGGGTTTAATAAAACAATGGTTGTGATCATGGATACCTGGGAATCTTTCTCCAAACTTGGAATGTAATTCCCATCAGAGTTCAGGAAGATGACCCACCAAGCAGGATATAGCTCTATGAAAGAGGCAGGAGCCACACTACTGCTTTATAGCGGTACTGCAGTGTACTGACAACTGTTGGGGCCTATTGACACATACCATATACCGCTTTCATACCACTCCTGTCTCTTAGATACCGCTTTCATGCTGCTTTCATAGTGCTATATCCTGCTTGGAGTAGATCTGGCCAAAGTCCCCAGTGTTGATTTATTTATTTGCCGTATATTTCGCTCCCTATCTGAAGATTTTGGAGCTGTGAACAAATAGAATAAAAGAATAAAAACACCATTAAAAATTACATTTGAAAAGAACATGCTTTAGATAAAACCGCAGCCAGTCATTCAAGGAAAGCTGCTTGGAACAATTATGTTTTCAGGAGGCACTGAAAACAGTACAACATTGGCGCCTGCCTGATCTCCAAAGGCAGGGAATTCCATTGGAAGGGGACCTCCACACTGAAGTCTCTTCCCCTGGTAGACTCCATTCAAACCATAGGTCCATGTGGAACCATTAGGAACACACCCTCAGATGATGTTGGTGACTGGACAGGTTGGTAAAGGAGAAGGCGCTCTCTCAGGTATCCTGGGCCAAACAGAATATAACACTTTAAAAAACGGTTTGAAAACAGTATATGTAATGTGTCCTGGGCCTGAACAGTTGTTAAAACCATTATAAACCGTTATAAGCAGTAGTGTAGATCATAGAATCACAGAATCATAGAATAGCAGAGTTGGAAGGGGCCTACAAGGCCATCGAGTCCAACCCCCTGCTCAGTGCAGTAATCTACCCTAAAGCATCCCTGACAGATGGTGGTCCAGCTGCTTCTTGAAGGCCTCTAGTGTGGGAGGACCAGATCAGATCCTGGTCCCAAGTTGTTTAGGGCTTTGTACACAAGTACAGGAACCTTATTTATTTATTTATTTATTTATTACATTTTTATACCGCCCAATAGCCGAAGCTCTCTGGGCGGTTCACAAAAATTAAAACCACAGTAAAACACCCAACCGTTTAAAACACAATTACGAAATACAGTATAAAAAGCGCAACCAGGATAAAACCACACAGCAAAGTTGATATAGGATTAAAATACAGAGTTAAAACAGTAAAATTTAAATTTAAGTTAAAATTAAGTGTTAAAATACTGAGTGAATAAAAAGGTCTTCAGCTGGCGACGAAAGCAGTACAGTGTAGGCGCCAAGCGGACCTCTCTGGGGAGCTCGTTCCACAACCGGGGTGCCACAGCGGAGAAAGCCCTCCTCCTAGTAGCCACCTGCCTCACTTCCTTTGGCAGGGGCTCATGGAGAAGGCCCCCTGTAGATGATCTTAAGGTCTGGGTAGGTACATATGGGAGGAGGCGTTCCTTCCTTAAACCTGACCCGGTAGCAAACAGGCAGCCAGTGCAGTTCCCTCAGCAGAGGAGTTACATGCTGGAAAGGGGCAGCTCCAGACAACAGCCGAGCTGTAGCATTCTGCACTAGTTCCAGCTTCTGGAGCAGCTTCAAGGGCAGCCCCACACAGAGCGCGTTGCAGTAATCCAATCTTGAGGTTACCAATGCCTGTACCACCGTGGCCAAGCTATCCCTGTCCAGGAGAGGCCGTAGTTGCGAACCAAGCGAAGATGGTAAAAGGCACTCCGAGCCGTGGCAGCTACTTGAGCCTCCAGCGACAGAAATGAGTCTGAGTACCCCCAAACTACAAACCTGATCTTTCAGAGGGAGTGCAACCCCATCCAGAACAGACAATGAGCCTATCTCCTGGATTCGAGATCCACTCACCCACAGGGCTTCCATCTTGCCAGGATTCAGTTTCAGTTTATTGATCCTCATCCAGCCCATTACTGAGTCCAGGACTTGCACAGCCTCACAGCACCATGTACATTGATGGTGCTATATAAATAAATAAATAAATAAATAAATAAAAATAATAATAATAATAATAATAATAATAATAATAATAATAATAATAATGTCACAGGGAGACAGAGTTGCATGTCATCAGCATACTGATGGTACTTGGCTCCAAATCTCCTAATGACTGCTCCCAGCAGCTTCATATAGATGTTAAACAACATTGGGTACAAGCTGGTACCCTACGGAACCCCATAACTCAGTTGCCAAGGAGCCAAGGAATAGTCACCTAATGTTACTCTCTGAAATCGGCTCCATGGGTAGGATCGGAACCATGGTAACACAGAGTCTCCGATGCCCATCCCATGGAGTCGATCCAGAATGATATCATGGTTGATGGTATCAAAAGCTGATGAGAGATTGAGCAGAATTCATAGAATCATAGAATAGCAGAGTTGGAAGGGGCCTACAAGGCCATCGAGTCCAACCCCCTGCTCAATGCAGGAATCCACCCTAAAGCATCCCTGACAGATGGTTGTCCAGCTGCCTCTTGAATGTCTCTAGTGTGGGAGAGCCCACAACCTCCCTAGGTAACTGATTCCATTGTCGTACTGCTCTAACAGTTAGGAAGTTTTTCCTGATGTCCAGCCGGAATCTGGCTTCCTGTAACTTGAGCCCGTTATTCCGTGTCCTGCACTCTGGGAGGATCGAGAAGAGATCCTGGCCCTCCTCTGTGCGACAACCTTTCAAGTCCTTGAAGAGTGCTATCATGTCTCCCCTCCATCTTCTCTTCTCCAGGCTAAACATGCCCAGTTCTTTCAGTCTCTCTTCCTAGGGCTTTGTTTCCAGACCCCTGATCATCCTGGAATTAACAGGGTTGCACCCCACCCCCATCCCTCTCTTGTTAGTTCTCATTTGTCCCACAGGCATGAACCTGCCTCTGGAATTTCTTGCCACTCAGGGAGATGGGGAATGTAAAATAACAAGAACAGTTTCAAAGCTGTAGGGTGGGGTGGGTGGTCAGGCCACAGCTCTGCTGATGTTTGCTGCCATAAAAAAAAGCCTGGGTGAGAAGTAGAGAAGCTGTACTAAATTGTGCAGGATGTGACCTGGCCATTTTAGCTGATTATTATTATTATTATTATTATTATTATTATTATTATTATTATTATTATTATTTATATAGCACCATCAATGTACATGGTGCTGTACAGAGTAAAACAGTAAATAGCAAGACCCTGCCGCATCCAGTTCTAGGAGGGTGCTAGAGAGAAGATGCAAGAAAAGGGGAGCAGAGGGCAGCTTCTGCAATTCTGATGATGAAATTCAATTTTGGAAAAGCTCAGTGTGTGTGTGTGTGTGTCAAAGACAGAAGGGGTTGAATCAAAGGGGAAAGGGGTGGGAACAAAAATACCAGCCTATTTTAGCTTAAAACTCTTACGGCCATTAACTAACCTTTAAGAGAGGCACAAAACCCCGGGAAACCAACTGGTGACATGGGGAAGGCCAGATTGGGAGCCCAGATAGGCTGCACTGGCCCATGGGCCTCAAGTTCTACCCTACTGCAGAAAGGGATCATGGTTAATCAGAGATATAGGTGGAGATAAACGTCTGTGCAGGGCGTTCACTTCTTGCTTTTCTTACATCTGCCATTTTAAAATGGTCAAGGATTTTGTGCTTTTAATATCAATATGTTAGGCATACATTCAACAGGTGCAGCTCATCCTTACACTGGCCTTAGCTTAGGGTGACCATATTTTGGAAACCAAAAAGGAGGACAAAATGGCCGCCCTCAGGAGGCGTGGCCACCCCAACATGCCCACCCCCAAGGTGGAGCCAACTCAACATGTCCGGCCCCCAAGGGGGTGTGGCCTCGGTCACATTTATTTATTTATTACATTTTTATACTGCCCAATAGCCGAAGCTCTCTGGGTGGTTCACAAAAAGTAAATGATAGCAACCAATGAGTGCCAAAGGCACACAACTACTATAATAATGTATTAAATACTAAAAAAAAATTAACACTTATATAAAACTATTTCTTTATTTTTATAACTTAATAAACAACCACAACAGTCATAGAAAACATTAGAATAGTGGTTCCCAATTGGTGGTCTGCGTAACCCACCCAGGAGGTCCACCATGGCTTGGCATTTGAAAAACAATATACAATTGTAGAAACATATAATCACAAAATCTCAGCAATATTTTATCAATTGCCATAAACTTCTTTCAATAGGCTTTTAGCCCATTTTGTCACAAAAATTGAAACCATAAAAAAGTAATAAAACATCAAGACTAAAAACACAAATACAAAATACAATATGAGTCCACATGGTTTTGCAAATCCAAAGCACCTTTATGTGCAACAGACACGTAAGTGCCAGGCCTGCATATGGTGCACTCAGCCTCATTCTCATCACGACCCTTCTTGAAACAGGTAAATTTGGCCATCAGCTGTGGTGTGAACTTGCACTTCGTTTTTGGCATGATAATGTATTTATGCAGTGTTGTAAACCAGAATCTAAAAGACAAGACAGTAAGAGATCACTGAGCATCTCTGAATCCTACAACAAATCTGTTACTGTCGTGAAACGCAGGAAAAAGGGACAGAACTACAACAACAACACTTCCCTTAACATAGATTTCAACTTTGAAAAACTGTATAACTTCTTGTCCAAGGCAAAAATAATCTGGACATACTGCAATTCTTAATTTTAAAGTTCAGTTGTATTGAACACCAAAGAATCCACATTAAGTGTATGTTCAACACAATAAAACAAAACCACCTTCAAAGCAGTTAGCTACAATTCACAGGCAAGTTCCTTTTAAATGCAATCTCAAACACGTCACTTATTTCAGCTCACCCTAAAAACCGTGCCACTACACAGTATAGCATAAGTATATGGATTTAAAGCATCCATTTTTCAGAAGCAGGTAAGATTCAAGGCTCAAGTACATTTTACACAACTGTTTCACATGCTAAGGAAATTTTGCAGAACTGCATCACATGCAAGTGAAATGGCCCAAAGTTATTTCCTTGTCTGGAGACCTGTGCAGAAAGAGTAGCAATGAAGATGCAGGGCAGTTGTTAGATATCAAGATGTATATCACATGAAAGCACTTTCAGACAACATGTAAAATTACCATCCTAAGTATTATTTCTGACATAGACCTCTCCAGACCTGCCCCTTTGTTATCTATGTTTCCCCTCTACATACACACATGCACAATTAGGGAGAAATCGGTCCTGGGTTCCAAATATGACAAGAGTCTTCAGCTTATCAGGATTCTTTCTCTCAAGACCATTTTGCCACCCTATGACATACACAATCACAAAGGGAATTTCCAAAGCCACATCATAAGGCAGAAAGAGAACATGAACTCTCCCCAAACTGAGGCGGGGGGGGGGGGAACATAGCATATTTTCAGCCCTACTCTATTCCCAACCAAGCACTAAAAGTAGGGTTTCAATTTCCTCTTTCCCTCCCCATAATTAGCACAAGGCAATTGTCATTACATACAGACCAGGAGTTCTTATTGTCAACATCATGGGGGGGGGGGGGGAGGCAGAGGGAAAAAAGACGTGGGGAAGCTCGGGAGGGGGTATAAATTCCACCATTTAAGTCTCATATATAACCTCACCATTGTTTAATTTTAGTACTAGTGTGGTTAGGCTTCTGGCATCTTTACTTATCTCACCAAAGGAAGGATACACCACCACCCCCAAAAATAAAAAACCCAGCAAACGCATCCCTACTGCATGACTCTCTCTCTCTCTCACACACACACACACACACACACCGATCGCTATGAACTTTGCTTCTATGTAAACACATATAGGGATAGGATCGGGCTGTCCTAGTTTCCTTTCCACAAAGACAAACTCCTTGTCTTCTTATAAACATGACGACCACCGCCCCACTACCTAAAGAAGGGGGGTGCAGAGAGACCCATCTTATGCTTTTCAATGGGGGCAGCACAACATGACGGCCTACCCATTCTCCTCCTCCCAGTCCCGGGCTTCCCTCAGTCCACCCCTCTCCAAATTGCCCCTGACGGGACCAGTCCCTTTCGCCCCACCTCTAGGCGCAGCCTAACCCGCCGGCGCAACTCCCAGGCGCGTTTGTGTCTTGGCGGCCACGTGGCCGCGGCGGGCCAGCGGCGGCGGCGGCCGGCGCCGCGCCACAAGCAACGGCACTTACTCTGCCAGCCAGCTTGCTGTGGCTTGTCCTCCGCCCGCGTCCGCCTCGCTTGTCTTGCCATTGTCGCTGCAGCTTGTGTCCCCTCTCCGCCTCACTTCCACCGCCTCTTCTTGTCCGCTGCACCTGTGGCTGCGCTGACCCGGCCAGCGCAGCTTCCAGGCGCGCGCGGGAATCATGCAAGTTTTCAGCTGCTAGCTGGGTCTTGCGAGAGTTCCCAGACCCAGCCAGCAGCCATCAACTCGCATGATTCTCGCAAGAGTTGGGGTTAAATTCAAGCCGAAAAAACGGCTGCACGCAAGTAAGGCGGCCGCGGCCAAGTCCCGGTGTTTCATTGGCCCACTCCGGATCCTCCGGATCCTGCGTGTTCCCCGGTGGTTACCGGAGTAAACCGGTGCCTATAGTCAGCCTACCTTAGCTAGACCTAAGGATTATCCCAGGCAAATGGAGGGGGCGTCCCTGCCTGCTCTCAGGATCCCCTGTGTGTTATTTAGATGCACAGGGATGATCCCGGGACAATCCCGGGTTATAGGCCTGGTCTAGCCATGGCCTCTGTGTTGGGAAAGCTGTACCTCTTGAAGAATCAGAAAGCCCCTGGGTTGAAAAGGTGGTAGCCCTTCCTTTTGGGGGGCAAGGACGACATCATTTGTGTTCTGTAGAATGCCTTGCATGTTGTCGATGCTAGATGAACGTTACTCAGCACTTGCAATCGTTGTGGGTACAGTTGTTATTCATCATGGTCTGCGTGCAATGAACGTTGTGCGCTTTTCTAATGCTAATTGTTGCCCTGGCAGGGCTCTGGTCTTCTGTGGGTGCCTGGACCTACCACTACGGGGATCAATCAGAGCTGAATTGGGAAGATGCCAGGCGATATTGCCAGACCTTTTATACTGACCTGGTAGCGATCCAAAACAAAGAAGAAATTGACCATCTTAATCGTTTCCTACCCTTCTATCCGTCATACTATTGGATTGGGATCCGGAAAATTAACAACACTTGGACCTGGGTGGGAACCCAGAAGCCCCTGACAAAAGACGCCGAGAACTGGGCTTTGCGGGAGCCTAACAACAGACGGTTCAACCAGGACTGCGTTGAGATTTACATTAAGAGGAATCGGGAAGCTGGAAAGTGGAATGATGAACGTTGTGATAAGCTGAAAAAGGCACTGTGCTACAAAGGTAATGAAACATTCAATTTTGTGCTTTTTGTCATAGCTTCTGAATACTAACAGTAGGGTGACCATATTTGGGAAACCAAAAAAGAGGACACCTAGTGTGTGTGTGTGGGGGGGGAAGCAGCTTTCTGAGTCCTGCAGAAAGTACGTTATTCCCCCGCCACCTTAAAGAACCCGATTGGAGTGGAGGAGGGGAAAGGATTTCATTCTGTACCACTACCACCCACTCCAATTGGGGCCTTTTCTATAATGTCCACGAATGACCCACTTTCCCCTTTAAGACCTCAATTGGAGCTCGGGGTGGGGGAATGATGTGCCTCAAGAAAGCATGCCACTCCCTCCTGCCATGCTAATGGCAGCCTTAAAGGGGAAGGTGTGTCATTCCAGGACATTATTGAAAATTATAGAAAATCCCCCCTGACACCATGGAAAGAACAAAAACCAGGACAAATCCGGGGAAATCCTGACAGTTGGTCACCCTAACTAACAGTGCAGTCCTATAATGGAGCTTACTCCCAGGAAAATGTGTAGAAGACTGCAGTCTAAATTCTGCTTTTTGCTGGCCCTACTTTCTGTGCCTTTAACAGCAGCCTGATACCCAGAAACTAAGCAAGCAAAGCTTAGGCCTTCACCACATGAAGCTAAAACCCCACATCTTTACTGGGGCTTCTGCTTCAGGATTTTTTGTGGGATAAAAATCGGCTCCTTTACATGGGCGGACACGTTCTTTGATCCAAGGACTTCCTTTCTTGGCGTTCTGTATGTTTCGTTATAGAGCCACTAGATGGTGCTGCCGATATACTGGATTAACATTTTTTATCAGGTTATTTCTGATCTTTTAAAAAGCGAAATAAAGGTCAAAAAGCATGGGAGATGCCCTGAAGGTTGACGACGTTGTGTAAAGGACCCACAAACTTCTTGAGTGACCAATCACATTTATGCAATAAAAGCCTTGTTTAGAAATGCTCTTAGTGAAGTAGATTGTTTCCTGTGATGTAGATTATTTCTGCTTTTCAATGCACAGAAATAAACAATAAAAAGGAGGTCTGGAATTTTTAAAAATCACAGAAGAACTGAAGGGAAAGACAGTAACTTGAAATGCACAATAGAATGGACAATAAAGTAAAATGCACTACCAAGGCTGTCAGGGATGAGTGGGAGATAAGCAGCACTTCTCTTTTACTAAGCAACCTATGAGCTGCTTTTTCATAGGTTGCTGAAAATGACATCTGAACCCAGACCAGTGAATTGTTTGGGGGCTAAACAGCCCATCGGTCCATGGTTGAATATCACATTCTATTAAGGAGCCAATTGTGAGTCGTGTAGAAAAAGCAGAAGTGCCATGCTTGTGGGAGGCAGCGTGGCAGCTTTCTCCCAATCATGAGCGACAACCCATGGACTGTTTAATCTATGGATTGTTGTTACGTGTGAACCAAGTCATACACACACACACACCATCCAATAAGTTCCTGTGACACTAATGCAGACACATGATATTACACGAGATAGCTGCATTGGGTGAGGCAGGAGTCACAATCCCACAGCAACTAGATTTAATAATGCAAAACTGCAAAACCCCAAAACAGAAGTGTTGCTATGGCAAAAAGAATTGGGTTGTCACCTACACAACCCGCTCTCCACCCCTGTATGAAAAACACTATCTGTGAAAGCCCTACAATAAGTATGATAATTCTGGAATAACTGAACTCAGGTGTGTACAAAAAATAGTAATACTTGAGCAGTCTGGCCATTCTGGGGGTGCACTCACTGTGCAAGAGAACCACTTCTCCCAGAGTTTAATTCAGGGGAAAACATCTCTGCTAATCTGCAGAAGAAGTTGGCTGTGCCTATGGCTGAATGGTTGGTTGATGCCTGTGACGTCACAAATCAATCTCCTCCCACAAAGCAATTTATCATCCCAAATGAATGTTAAGATACAGGTGGTTCTTTAAACATCTTTTAAAAAGGACAAAGGAAAAGGGGGGAAAGGGGCAAAACCGGGCAATTAAACGGGCATTTGCTGATCTGTTGATTTTGTTATGAAGGTGAGGTGGGGTGGGGCAAGAGGAGAACTAGGCTGCTCTGCTGAGGGGGGGGGGGGAACAGTGGCTTTTGGTTTTGGGGTAGATTTGTACATAACCTTTATCAGGGGCAGTGCCAGACTATTTTGCGCCCTAGGCAGGTGCGCCGTACCGAAGCCTCGGCCCCGCCCCCCCGTGCCCGCTCCCGGCTTCGAAGCCAGGATGCTGGGGTTGGGGGACGGGGCAGAGGCTTCGAAGCGGCGCGCCTGGAAGTGGCTTCCGGGCGTGCCGTTCTGAAGCCCCCCCCCCCCCAACCCCAGCATCCTGGCTTCGAAGCCAGGAGCGGCTTCCGGCTGGGCGCTGGCTTCAAAGCCAGGATGCTGGGGTTGGGGGGTGGCCGGGGCGGCAGCTTTGGAACAGCACGCCCGGAAGCCGCTCTAGGAGAGCAGCTTCCGGGTGCGCTGTTTGGCGCCCTCCTTTGCTTGGCGCTGTAGGCCGCCGGCTGAGCTGCCTCTATGGCAGCGCCAGCCCTGACCTTTATCAATATTATATAAATATTCTAAATAAATAAATAAATAAATAAATTCAGAAGCTCCTTGTGAGAAGAACGTTCTAACACTTGCTCTTCACGTGGCTGTTCCGTCCACAAATAAAAAGTGGAGCTGGTTGTTCATTTTTACAGCCAAAGGGACATGTGGGTGAGGGGCAGGGCCTAAATGCTTCCCAGGCTGGCTTCCCCACACTCCATCACTTCAGGCATTTTTCTCCAGTATCAGAAAGGAGCCAGGCAAGGGAGTTAAGGGGCAATAAGGTAAGTCGGAGGGGGTGGGATTGATATGACAGCGTTAGTGGACTTCTTGTAAGGAATGATCACAACTTGGATTGAACATTGGGGAAACAGGCTTTAGGATTCCTACATCTATACTACAACCTGAAGTAGACCGTTGACCATTTTCATTGCCCTGGCTCCTCCAAAGACAACCTGCCAAAGGCAGTTTTTGTAAGAGCCCTGAGCAGATTTAAATTGGTGGCGTTCTAACCCAATTCTATTTGCTGTGCAGCTTCTTGCCATCCCTTCTCTTGCAATGAGCGCAGCGAGTGTGTGGAGACCATTGGGAACTACACCTGCCAATGTTATCCTGGCTTCTTTGGGCCTGAGTGTGAACACGGTGAGTCCAATTGGCGCCAATGGGAGTCCTCCTCCCATTGTGAAGAGCAGGAGTGATGGGAGTCAGGGGGGCTCTCCTCCCCACATGCCATGGTCCTGATCCAATCAGTCAGGGGCAGAGTCAAGGGTAAGCATTGGTCAGGCACTTGCCAAGTGCTCACACCCCACAGGAGCCCGACGACGACAGCCCTCTGGAGTCACTGCTTCTCCTCATGATTGCGACTTGCTTATTCACCCACCTCTGGACCAGACACTGGTAGTGGTGAGAAGGAGCAGTAGATGCCGACTTGGTCACTGGCTCTTTGCCTGTCAAACAAGCAAGTGGCAGCAGTGACGCGAAAGAGGATGAGAAGCAAGAGCATCAGCTGGCGATGGCGGGGAGAGGGTAGGCTCACTGAGGGAGGTCCCCCACGGTGGGTGCCTGGCCCTAGGACCCTCCAAAACCTGGAGGGGATCTACACTATTCATTACACCGTTGTTTAAGTGCATTGTTGTGTCCTTCCTTGCTACGTTAGGAAATGCAACTTGAGCCCAGTCAACCGAAATACCTTTTCTTCTATCGTTTTTCCCCGGCACACTCTTCTTTAGAACGTTCTTCATTATGTCGTCTCTGAAGTAAACCTCCTTCTTCCTGTAACTCTGAGCTTTGCTAGACCTGCCGGGATGGCAGGGAGGCGGGGCGACGCGTAGGGACGAGGGAAGCCCTGCAGCGTTTTAAAGGGGCCACGTGCGCCCGGAAAGATAAGCGTTTTTTTAAAAATTAAGCCTCTGTCCCCCTCCCCCTCGTCTCGTTGTGCCAGCTCTCCCTCCCCTCAACTAGCAAAGCCCTCACTTGTGCGCCTCTGCCTTTGGCCGTTTGCATAACCATTCACACATATCCCCCCCCTCTCTCTCTCTCACACACACACACAGGATCACTGGGGAGAGGGTTTAACCTCCCCACTCCAGTGATCTCAACACAGCCAAATCACTGTTCCCAGACTGCTTGGGATCGCTGGGGGAGCAAGGTTAAAGCCTCCCCAACACACAACACTCCCACTTCAGCCAAAATTGCTGTTCACAGGAAGCAAAGACCATGGTCACGAGACATGGCTTTGAAACACGGCTTTGAAAACAACGAAAGGTTGGGGCACATTGTTAGTATTAAAACGATTTTAATGGAAAGTGGAACGGTTTTAAAAGTCAGAAGAAACGTAACAACAACAGCATCACGTGACTGCTGACGTCATCTCTGCCAACTTGTTACGTTTCATCTAGACAAGTGTAGATTGTCTCCTGGAGCAGGGCCTGCTAATCAGCTCCCCTCACACAGGCTATGTCTTTTTTTAAAAAATATATATATCAATGATGCAAGGGCAAACTACGTGACAAACATCGCATCTAGTTTGGCCCTCAGTCTCCCAAGCACTGTGTGTTATGAGCTCTACGTCTATTTCTGCTCTGCATCTTTCTCTGGGGGATTGGCTGTGAACAACCGGCCAGTTATTCCCCCCCCCCCCCATGAAAAATGTGTTGCAAAGCAAGAGAACTTGCTCCCCTTCATGGCTGAGGAGAACTTCTTTCTAGTCCTTGGCTTTTTTTATTGCGACTGTACTACTTCAGACTGAAGGTGTTACTGTTAGTTTTATACTGTTAGTTTTACCCTACCCAGTGCCTGTTTACCCTACCCTGTGCCTGTTTGCATTTTCTTCCCCTCCTTATTGTTTTATTATGATTTTATTAGGATGTAAGCCTATGCGGCAGGGTCTTGCTATTTACTGTTTTACTCTGTACAGTACCATGTACATTGATGGTGCTATATAAATAAATAAATAATAATAATAATAATAATAATAATAATAATAATAATAGTGTGGACTCACATGTAATATTAATCTCCACTTATAAAAACTAGACATCAGGTTTTAGCCTAGTCTTCTCCCTGGCATGCGACCTTTTTATGGGGAGGAATATTTTCTTAGAGGAATGTTCAGCCATGTGATTCCCCCACCTGAAGTTTGAAGTAGTATGGTGCAGACACAGGTTTACTTCCTCAGTGAAAACTGCACCTGAGGGCCAAATGAGATGTGATATTAAATACGTCATTTGCAGCTGATCCTGATGACGTTTTCCCCTTGACATAAGCAGGCAGACCCCTGACCTGGTTCAGGACTACTGCCTGGGATCGGGGAGGTTTAAGCCTTCCCATTTAGCCACTTCTCCACCACCACCCCCATCCCCAAGGAAAAGACTTCCATTGCCACAAAAAAAGTAGAATCTGGGCAGACAGGGAAGGTGGTCATTAGCCTCCCTGTCCCATCTCTTTCCCTGTGCGCCCACTCCCCAGCTGTTTGTCTCCAAGCTGCAGCAACTATGCCCCTGAGAAACCAAGTTGGGGGGAAAGGGTGGGGGTGGGGGTGGGTGGGAATGAAGGGAGAAGTGGGGAGGGAGAAGGAAGCACCTCCTCAGCTCAGCGCTTGTCTTCTCCAAAGGGTCCTTTCCCTCCACTGCTTTTTAGATGTTCCGTCCTCAGACCAGAATTGAATGCCAAACATCTGCTTGGCCCTTAGGCTGTAACCCTTGAACACTAAGAGGATCATCAGCCAGCGGGGTGGAGGGGAGGGTCGCGTTGCCTCCTGCTTCTGTACCACAATAGGGATGAGCAGCTTCCTCTTTCTTCGCACCGGGAAGAAAGAGAAAGCAGCAACAATCACATGGTGGTTTTATGGCACAAGGTCTCCTACACATGGCAGGAAATGGTGCCAATTAGCATTACAGCCAGAAGAATCAGATTTTCTGGGTAGTATTCTGAAGTGGGGGAAAAGATAGATGTAGCGGGAGGTGCACAGGAGGAACGCAGCGTTGACAAAATGTCCCGCAAAGATCCGTGAGTGACCAGTCGCGAGCGTGCCATAAAACTCTCATCTGTTGACGCTCTAGCTCATGAGTCACATTAAACTTACAAGTATGCATGCACAGGTTTAGACCGCAACTTGTGCCATTGATTTTCATGGCCATTTTTTTACGTTACGAGTACCTTATTTTTCTGCACTGCATAAGGCAGAGCAGAAGACCCTGCAGGAGAAATTCCAGATAATGGAGTTACTAACTAGTCTTTTCCCTCTAAGTAGTAATTTAATTCCATTGACTAGGCTGTGTTTCTGAGAGAACGAAACCCTATTGTTATTAAAGCAGTTGTCATGTTGGTTCCGTAGAGGATCATTGGATGGCGGGGAGGGGGGAATCACGTTTCCTTACCGCAGGCTTTCTTTCTGGTTCTCTTCTGCGTTTGCCAGGAGCACTTTTGATGGAGAAGAGACCAGCGACCATGTGGCTTGTAGATTTCAATGGGGACAGCACCCTCTAGTGGGCATTTTATAGTGCAACCTCAGAAGAGACGGATTAAAAGAGGTTTATTTTGTGACTCTAAAATTGAGAAAAGGAATGGGAGATGTGTAGGAGGCAGATGTCGAGGTTCATCTGACAAGCGTTTTATCGCATGCTCGCTACTGCCCACTTACGGATGTGCACATGTCCTTAAGATGACATCATCCATCTCCCATGCTCCCCCACTCTTTTCACTCATGTTTCCATTGCAAAATATTCCCCTATAATCCAACTTTTTTAAAAAATTGAATGTGCCACAATCTCTTGCTGTGTGCAGGAAAAGCAGTGTGATAAAAACACCCCCTGGATGTAGTCTTTGTTTACTTTCTCTTTACTCTCTACGCAGAAAGAGGAAGTAAAGAAGGACAAAAGTGGGGGCGGAAAAGCGACGGCAAGGAAACACGATTTCCCCCATGTGAAGATGCTGATCATTGTCACAAGGACCCACTAACATCAGTGAGTGGCCAGTAACGGGCATGCTATAAAACACTCATCTGATAATGCTCATAGAAAGACTGGATCTGAAATAGTTCAGATTTTATGTTAGTGAACAGGGATTCCACAGTAGTCTTCTTGAGGCAAGAACTTGAGAACTCAAAAACACGTTTCTTTGTAATGACGATGGCATAATTTCCAACTTTCATGCCTCCTTTTAGTTGTAAAATGCAGAGAGCTTGATGCTGTCCACAGACCTCTGCTCATGAACTGCAGTCATCCTCTGGAGGAATTCAGCTACAGATCCAGCTGTGGCTTCAGTTGCAGTGAAGGGTTTGAAATGAGTGGCCCAGCTACCTCGCAGTGCTTGGCTTCTGGGAGCTGGACAGCAGAGCCTCCGCGGTGTGTAGGTAGGTGCTATTCTCTCTCACTCTGTCCATCTATGACATTTATATGCCCCACCATAAGGGAGGCTCACAGGAGAAAACTGGTTAAAAACAACAACGATAAATTATACCACAAAGATTTAAAAGGTACTATCATGGGCTGGTGTTGACTGCTGCTGGGTTAGTACAGCACGTGTCAAGACCCAGAAACTGGGGAAAGACCTGCTGAGCCAGTGAGATGCTGGCCTAATCTATACTAAGCAGGATATTGCACTATGAAAGCGGTATGAAAGCGGTACATAAAAGGCAGGAGCCACACGGCTGCTTTATAGCGGTATTGACGTGCACTGACAACTGTTGGGGCCCACTGACACATACCGTATAGCTTTCACAGCGCTATATCCTGCTTGGTGTGGCTCCTGCCTTTTCTATACCGCTTTCATACCACTTTCGAAGTGCAATATCCTGCTTGGTGTAGATTAGGCCGCTGTCACCACTGAGATGCTTGCTTTGCTTTGTGCTTGAGCCTTTGATGTGAATTGATGGCTCACTCTGTTCCAGAGAACTGGGGTTTCTCATGTGCTCCCAGTGGGATGGGGGAGAAATTAGTTCAGTTTGCATTTTAATGTGAACCTGTCCAATTTGCACCTCCGAAACCAATATGAAACCTAATTCTTCGCTGAATTTTCCAATGCAGTTCTCCAATCAAAAAATGCAAACGTATATGCATATATTAGGGGAAACCACACAGAAAAATGTACATATCAGTGAAAATAATGTACAAAATGCATTATATTGGGTTGAATTGTTTGCAAAAAAATGTGTTAGGCAAAATTGTGTACAAATTGTGTATATTAAGAGAAATGCACACAACAATGTGAACACTTTTCACACAGAGGTTTTTTTTTTTTTAAAAAAAAAACCCCACACACAATCTGATGCAAAAATAGGATGAAACAAGCTTACATTTTTAAAATGATCAGATCTGTCTGTCTTTAATACGGAGCTGACAGTTCATATTCAGCTCATGTTCTTCAAGGGCAGAGTCCTGATTCACTAGCAGGTTGCTACATTGCACATCATGCCTGATTCAACATCTTCCTTTGCTTTTCCTTAGCTGTCCAGTGCCAGCCATTAAATATCCCTGCTCATGGAGACCTCAGTTGCTCTCACATCCATGGGGAATTTCAGTACCAGTCAAATTGCAACTTTAAATGCACAGAGGGCTTCCTGGTAAGCGGAGCAGAGACCACTGTGTGTGACGCATCTGGAAAATGGAGTTCCCTCGAACCAACATGTCAAGGTTCAGAGTTTTCTTCTTCTCCTTAAATTCCATTCCAACATTCCTGTCTCAATCTCATGAGTACTTCGGAGTAGGTTAGGGAGCCCATTTGCTGTTTGTTATGAAAGGCCAATATTAAAACATTTTTTTTTTTAAATGGAAAGTTCCTGCTAATCTACATATTTAGATATATGTAATTAACATATTCTGCATATTGCAAATTACTGTTGGTGAGCATATTAAATTTATGTTTGTCCATGTTTTACTGACCATGCTCATGTGCCTTTAACAGCAACCTGACTTGTAGAAATGAAATAGATGAAGTTTATCCTGGCGTAGAGATAAAATGATGGGGAAAGCTTCAGTTGTTTGTTTTCTCTTCTTTTTAAACATTTATTTTTATTTTTCAAAAATACAACAAAGAATAGGAATAGGTAAGCTATGAAATCAGAGAGTATTGTTCTCTTTAGAGTCCTCATACATATACACCCTATACATATACACCCTATCCAGGACTCCAATACAGGCAGATTAAAAGTATCCCTCAAAAATTTCAGTTACTCATTTGGTGGTCTATGTAGGCAGTCTCAACATTTTGGATCTGTGGGCACATTTGGGAATTTGAAGAACTGTGTGGGCACCACCACAAAATGCCTAATCAGTGGATTGCCACATTGGTGTCAATCTGTCATGTCTATGGATTTTAGCCTGCATCTTATTCAACAAAAATGTTCATTTCATGTCTGTTGGACACCACAATGCCTCTTTAAAAAGGGATTGTCTAATTCAGCTAATCGCTGGTAGTGCAATACAGTTAATGTGCCTTTTAAACATATGTTTTGGCAATGTCCAGTAGTTCCTTTTTTGGGGGGGAGGTTTTACACTGATAAATTTTCTACTGGAACAGTCTTTAATATTTACTGATGTACACTTTTAAATTAATTACCTGCTTCATGGAAATTAACAAATGATCAGCATAAATGGATTCTCTGTGCCTTTTGGGAAGCTAAAAGACTGATATTGCAGCATTGAAAGGATAAATATTCATTTTCTAAAATGCAATGGATTGAGGACCTTACAACACTGTTAATATTTGAATGGGTGGCATAACGATGCCACCTTGAAATGGTTTTGGTCCAGTTTTGTTGAAGTCTATGTATAATTGCTCAAAAGTTGTATGCATTTTATATGTATTAATTACTATGGAGATAGGGGGGAATTAAATAAGTTTTTTTAAAAAAAGTTTTGTGGGAGCCTGTGGGTGCCACATCAGAAAACCCTAGTCTACATGCCCTAGAATTCTGGTTAACATAAGTAATAAGGGAAACCAGATAATTATAAAAGCATCATAGATTTCTACATGGTTCAGGACACTCAGTTTCTGTATCAGCTTTTCAGAGAGTGCTATTGACCACAGCTCTCCATCTATTACTTCTTTGAAAATCCATTCTTGGATTTCCAGTAGGTTGCAACCTCCAAATGCACAGCAGCAAGCAAGAGTCCCAACAAGTGTTTGCTCTCATTGTGAAAAAAACGACAATAAAATTAAAGCCTCACAAACTGTCTACACACTTTGAAAGCCCCACGGTGGATGTGGGGGGGGCCTGTGTTGATTATACGACGCAGCAGCCATTTCGAAGCCACTTTGGGGTTTTCATTCTAAGCTCTGCATTTAAGAAGTCAGAGGCATTCCTTAGCAGAAGGCAACCCCTGATTGGTTGCCGGAAGCCTGGGCAGAGAGCAGGGGGTGGGCCGGTGAGCTGGATGGCCACCAGAAACCCTGCGCCCTCCCTCTCATCAGGATTAGCCAATGCCACCGTACTGAAGAGAAAGCGCCAGGTTTTGCTAAAGGCGGTTGCAACCTGGCGCCATATAGATGGCCCCAATGTCACAGAGAGGTGAGGCTGGCAGACATTTTCTGACTGTTTTAGACTTAGCTGCCACTCTGTGATAGGTCTCCGGCTACCAATGACTGAGCTGCTGAGATCCTACAGGGATTCAGGGCAGGTAAGGGGCAAGTCAAAGAAGGAAAGGAGGAGGCAGGAGCCTGAGAAGCCAAGAAGTCACAAGAATGAGAGGGGGTAAAGAAAGAAGCATTTGAAAAGGGGGGTTGCCCAGAAAATTGGGAAGGCCAGAGGGTGCCAGCTGAGAAAAGAAAGGGAAACAGAAAGAGAAGGGTTAGAAAGGGGGCGTCCACATGGCTGATCTGATAAGCCAGCCAAATTGCTGGCTGTAGATCTCTACAATTATCCCTAAGCTGCTATTCTCAAATTGGAAAAATCTTGCCCTTGAGAAATTTAAGAGTTGAACATCACAAGTGAATTTGTCTTTATTATCATTAGCTTCTTTGATCCTAAGCATTATGCTAAACAGTATGCTAAACATTATAGCTTAGAATGTCATGTGAATCATGACTTAGCATGTGAACCATTCCTAACCATGGTGGCTACATAACCACGGTTTAAACACACTCACTATCCATTTACTGCAAAAGGATTAGAGGCCTAACTGTGGCTGATCCTCTAGCTTTTTTTTTTTAGCATTTTTGAGCTGCACCCATGAAGACTAGAAATACCTGGGAGAAAGGATATTTGAGACAGTGCCCAGTTTATAGGGTGACCATATTTTGGAAACCAAAAAGGAGGACAACATGGTCGCCCCCAAGGGGGCATGTCCAGTACCAAGGGGGCGTGCCCACCCGAACATAGCCTTGGTCACATGTCTGATTTTACAGCACACATTTAAGACAAATCTGTTTTACTTAACATCTTAATGTTAAAATCACTGAAATAAAGAACAAGTGAGAGATTCAATGTATCTGAAATTAACTTCACTCACTCCTACTTTTGTAGGTTTTGCTGTACTTTGAAGCTTTTGTTATACTCTGTGTGTTACATTCTCCCCTTCCCTTAAATATCTTTTCTGACTGTATCTTCACTCATTGCAAGCTGCTGTTGTTGTTAACAGGGTTTGCTACTGCCCCCAGATCTGTTTCAAATTTGGTACGTCTAAAGCTCTACCTAAAAGCTTTCATGGTGCCAACATTCAGCTCTTTATCTTTAAAAATGACAGTTTTAAAAATAATAATTTTAAAACCTCAATTTTAAAAAAATCCTAAAAAGTCAATGGATGAACGGATCTATTTCAAATTTGGTGTGGCTAAAGCTCTACCTAAATCCTATCATGGTGCAAAGTTTCATCTCTTTAACTTTAAAAATGACAATTTTAAAAATAATAAGTTTAAAACCTCAATTTTTTAAAAATTCCTAAAAAATCAATGGATGAACGGATCTGTTTCAAATTAAGTATGACTACAGCCCTTCGTAAGAGCTACCATTGTGCCAAGTTTCATGTCTTTATCTTAAAAAATGACGGAGTTATAAGCATTTTTGTTAATTCCCATTAGAACTGTTCTTTGTAAAAAAATCCGGATTTCCCCTCCCCTCTCCCGGATTTGCCATCATAAACCCGTACAAATCTGGACAAATCCGGTCACATGGTCACCCTACAGTTTAGAAGGGTCAGAACTGGACCCATTGGGCTGAGTAGGCCTTTTTCCCAGATAACTGTGCATAGGATTGCAGCCTCAATCAAGTTAATGTGGAAGATGTCCATCTGTATCACTGGAACCCCTTCCCAGACTTCCTAAATCAGTGTTGGGTGGCTGTGGTGCTAGTGGGGAGGAAAGCTAGGTAAGCTGGAGCGTGTTCAGAGGAGGGCAACCAGGATGATCAGGGGTCTGGAAACAAAGCCCTATTAAGAGAGACTGAAAGAACTGGGCATGTTTAGCCTGGAGAAGAGAAGATTGAGGGGAGACATGAGAGCACTCTTCAAATACTTAAAAGGTTGTCATACAGAGGAGGGCCAGGATCTCTTCTCGATCCTCCCAGAGTGCAGGACACGGAATAACGGGCTCAAGTTACAGGAAGCCAGATTCCAGCTGGACATCAGGAAAAACTTCCTGACTGTTAGAGCAGTACAACAATGGAGTCAGTTACCTAGGGATGTTGTGGGCTCTCCCACAGTAGAGTCATTCAAGAGGCAGCTGGACAACCATCTGTCAGGGGTGCTTTAGGGTGGATTCCTGCATTGAGCAGGGGGTTGGACTTGATGGCCTTGTAGGCCCTTTCCAACTCTGCTGTTCTATGATTCTATGGGAAATGTAACTGCTGTGGTTCACAGTTTATAAATCCAATTTCCTAAATGAATTATCATCTTGTGCAAATATACTGTTGTTAGAAATGCGATTTGAAATAAAGATTCAAGGACAATGGTGAAAGCACTCTGTTACCTTTATTGATACAGAATTGCAAGTCTGGGTGTCCAGCAAAGTAGGCACACCCTCTAAGCACATGTCAAGACATCTTATACCCTACACCCGGCCGAAGAGGTCCCTCCCCGTCTCGTGATTGGTCAGAGACTTGTGGGGTTACAGCCTATCCCGGCACGCAGCTTTGTCCCGCCTTTGATTACTTGCTTTTTCATTTCATTTAATATTCTACCCATCTCTATTTACTTATGCCCAAATATAGGTTTGATTTATCTGGGCCTACCCACTTTATTGCTCTTGATCATCCCTCCACCCATCAGGTAACCACAAAAGTCATAAGTTCAAAAACAACAGATGTATGTTTCAGTTTTGTCACTTCTTCTGACCACTAGTCTAACCACAAGTTCCGTATTATTCTCTTTTACTTCAACTGAATAGTCTAACGGCGCTTTGCACCTGTTTGGGCCCTTCCCTGTCCATTAATTATGCCTCAGCGAAGATCAGTGTTTCCAGGCTGAAGCTATTTTCAACCATATATTCTCAGTAGCAAGACCCTGCCCCATTGGCCCACACTCTAACAAAATCATAATATACATTTTGGCATTAGCTTTATTGAATATATATTGGCATTAACTTTATTGAATATATATTGGCATTAACTTTATTGAAAAAGTAACATATCTCTTTATTTCTCACAAATCCCTCCTCTTTATTCACCCTGTGTTATCTTTTTCACCACAGTATATAAAGATGTATTCTTGACTGGACCACATGTTCTTAGACCATTTCTTATCTCTATGCACACACTCTCACTGTTAAAGAATGCCATGGCGTTGTCCTAAGTCGTTTTACTTTTCGTTGCGAGGATTATTATGCCTCGTTATCTCAGGAATATCTCTGATCTGAGTTTACAAAGACAGCCATGTTGATTGACCAGATGTCGTTCCATGGAGGGGGCTCTTCAGCAATCTCTTTCCACTGGACACCTGTCTTTAGTGCTCACAGGGGGCTTTCCAACTTCCTCCTGGCAGCTTGCTTCGTCTTTTAACCTCTCGATCAGATTTGGACAACTCTCAGTCTCCGGTACAAATGGGTCATCTGGATCACTTCCATGGCATCTAAGGTTCAGCTTTTCACATATGTTGCTTGGACTTTTTAGATTTGGGCTATCAGTCTGTGTAGGCTTAGAACACAACAGATTATTTCTTCCTTGATAGAGACAGTCTTACAGCTATAGATTCTCCAAACATTTCTATATGTGTTGGACAGTCAAATACTTGCCAGTTGTTCATGTGCTTTGAACAATTACAGTGGTCAGTCAGGAACAAGGGTCCAAACTCTCTTGCTTCCAGCTCATAACTTCTGTTGTTTTAATTTGGTATCAGGCAGCAGACCTGTGGCTTCTAGGTCTGGTGCTGTGAAAACCTGTGAAGAAATCTTCTTGCACACTCATTAGTTTGGGATTTCTCGTCAAACAATCTTATGGTTCTAATTATAAATCACTCTGTCTTCTATTCAGTCTATTTTAAGACAGGAAAGAATTAAAACTAGTTTCTTAGATTCAAGGTGGTACTAAAAAAATCACTTTATACAAAGGTCTCTCTCCCCCCTTGGCCATGTAAGGGAAAAGACTCAGAACAGTGCTTGTTTAGATCATCACAACTGATCCTTCTTCTCTGCCCTCCCAACATGCCCAGATGGGTGAGTGAACCCATCAACCTTGCAAACTTCACCATTACATGATTCTCCTAGCAATGAATCTTGAGACCTTCTTGTCACATACTCCACCATCTTCAACCAATACTTGTTAACCACTCCCTCCCCGGTTTCCCTTTTTGGCGCTTGACATTCTTTACAATGGGCAAGCTTCTTACCTCTTATTTCTCTTCCTGGTTTCCCACTGAACTGTGGGGAAGGAGAAACAAGAGGTGTGTGTGTGTGTGTCAAGCGCCTGGTGTTTTAACCAGCAGCTAGGGCCTGTCTTCAACCCTGAGCAACCGACCCCACCCAAATAGGCAAATGGGACCCCTCTCTCCCACCTAGGAGCAGGGGGTCTATTTTATTCAATTTAAATCATTTAGAAATCACCCATGGGTGGCATTTTGGGAAAGGAAAATGAGGAATCTTGGAAGAAGGACGGGAGAGAAGAGATTGGGCGAAGGGGTAAGGGGAAATCAGTTATTTTACCATAACAAAAGTAGTTAAGGTAACTGAACATTCAAGTCTCTCTACAGCATTAGTAAATTCAATTACTTTTAAAAACTCTATACATATTACATAATTCTTAATTAAGTCTCAGGATGCAATTGGCTTAACACTATAAGATATCCACACACTATTTTTCCATCTTTCTTTGACAACTATATTTTTGAAATTAAGATTCTTTCAAACAATTTCTCAATGAGAGGGCTATTTGGCCCTTGGGCCTCCCACAGCTGTCTTGAAATTCTTAGGTTTACAAATTAGTCTAGCTACGTAGCAAATTGAAAAGGAACATTGAACGTTAGTGTGGATATTTATAGATAAGCCCTTTGCTTTATCAAAAATAATCTATTTTATGCTTCATACCTGGGACAGAACAAACACAACCTCTATTAGGGAGGTTGTGGTCTCTCCCACATTGGAGGTATTCAAGAGGCAGCTGGACAACCATCTGTCAGAGATGCTTTAGGGTGGATTCCTGCATTGAGCAGGGGGTTGGACTCGATGGCCTTGTAGGCCCCTTCCAACTTTTGCTATTCTATGATTCTCCATTACAAGTATCTACTTCCTCTTTTCTGTCAGCTTGACGAAACTACAACATTTCCTGTTTGCAATCTGGTGTTATCAAGGCAACCTCACTCTTGCCTGGGAGTGGTTTTTAAATTTCAACTTTTCAATCATGTGGATCTCAGATATGTTGCTCTCAACAAAGAAAACAAGATACCTGGATTCAAGGTAATAGATTTATCTGGATTCTCCATGCAATATCTATTCAATCTCTGATCTGATAAAAAAATCTTTCTATACACAAAGTAGATGCAGCACCTACTCCCAGACAAGGCGGAAACTTGCCACTGGCTGCTGTTGAACAATCACACCGCAGCCATTTCAATAAATCATTCTCTACAAGTTGGTAAGCTCAATGTAGGGGTTTGGGTTGTTTTATTTCAACTTCAATTTCACTTTAACCCCGTTAAATGCTAACACTCCAAACTGGAGGGTGTAGTTTTTGGGGTTCAGGATTGCTCATCTCTAGGCTCTGGGGCTTGTGTCTCAGGACAGTATTTACTTTGACCCCACTTCTCTGCCCTAGCCAGCACTGGTTTTGGAAATGGCTTTTCTTTTTACACTATTAACATTTAGATCCATCTCCTTGGCTTCTTTGAGGCCCCTCTTTCCTCGCATATCTTCTCAGCACCTGGGCAGGATCTACACCACTGCTCTAAAGCGCCTCAAGGTGCCCCCCCCCACAGTTCTGACAACTGCTGGGGTCCAGAACACGCTGTATATACAGTTTTCAAATGAACGTTTTCAAAGCACTTCAAAACACCCTAAAAGCAGCAGTGCAGATTTTTCTAAAATTTCACTGAAAGGCTCATTCAGGAGCAAATCAGTTATTTGCTTGATAGTACATTTCATCTAGATCTGTTCTTAGAAGTACTTTCATTTTTAAACCATTTTGTATCTAGTCAGGGCTGGTGCCAGACTAATTTGCACCTTAGGCAAAGAGAGCTACTGGCACCCCACCCCCCAATTGGTAATTTTGATTTTTAAGAACAGATGTTTTATAAAAAAATAAATAAATAAAAAGCACAAAATTTAAAACATAAAAAAACATAAGAAGAGCCATGCTAGATCAGACCAAGGGTCCATCCAGCAGCACTTCTGTTCACACAGTGGCCAACCAGCTATCAGCCAGGGATGAACAAGCAGGACACAGTGCAACAGCACCCTCCTACCCATGTTCCCCAGCAACTGGTGCACAGAGGCTTGTTGTCTTGAATATTAGAGATAGCACACAACCATCAGGGCTAGTAGGTATTGATATATTATTATTATTACTTCCAGGAATTTATTCAACTTGCTTTTGAAGCTATCCAAATTGGTGGCTATCAATACATCTTGTGGTAGTGAGTTCTATCCTGGATCTCCCACCACTCAGCTTCATGGGATGACTCCACTGGGTTCTAATATTTTTAGAGAGAGAGAAATGTCTCTCTATCCATATTTTCTATACCATGCGTCATTTTATACACCTCTATCCTATCTCTCCTCAGCCTCCCCTTTCCCTTTTCCCTTTTCTAAACTAAACAATCCCAGTTGATGCAACCTTCCCTCGTAAGGGAGATGCTCTAGACCCTTCATCATTTTAGTTGCCCTTCTCTGCATTTTTGGCAGGAAACATATCAGGGGAGCAGGCATTTCCTTAGTGGTGTCTGCTTCTCCTTGAACACTTTAGAAGGGAAAAAGGGGTGGCTCTGCTTTTTTCTTCTTACTCCATTTCCCTCCTTAAAAACAAAAAGAGTCACGGTGACTTTCCCTCACTTCCAAGAAAAGAATCTAACTCCTCAAAGTCTTGCTCTTAGGGAGACCGACAAGGGCAGGGGTGTCAGGCAGCGCCAGCCCTCTTGCTTTCCATCTGCGAAGGGGATGTCTCCTCGGGAGCTAGTCCCCCAGACCTGGACAGCCCCTGCTCCCAAGGAGACCAGCCCAGGCGCAGAGGGTAAGCGTCCCCTGCCATCCTGCTTCTTGTGCGCGCACACGTGGTGCTTTACGTGTGTCTCTCTTCTTCCTCTTTTTCTCCTCAGAGCGGATCTAGTGAGCTCCCCTCCCCTTCCAAGGAGGCAGAGCCGTGCAGCCAGCCAGCCAGCGTCTGCCTTGCGAGCTCCCCCACCCCTGCTGCATGAGAAGGGGGGGCCAGGCTGGCGAGATCTGCCGCTCCAGGTGGCTGCTTTAGATCATTCTATCCTTCAACTTTCTGTAATTTCTTAGCCACGTCTTGCCAATTCTTGGTGACAAAATTAATTTTTTTAAAAAAAGAATATTGTCTCATTCTTTCTCTCGAACGCTGGAGAAATTTTGGGTTTTAGGTGTGGCTTTTTTATTCTTCTTTTCACAAATCTGACAACTGGAGGTCTGCTTCTGTTAAAACAAGTTCTCCAGTGGGGAAGGGTTTTCTAGCTAGACCATAAGGCCTAAGTAATTTCTATTCAAAATTCTAATTATCAGCTGAATTCTAAAGCTGGTAAGCTCTGACTGGAGCTTGATTTGGGGCAGCAAAATTTTAGCACAGGAAACAATTTACAGGGAGCATTTAATGCTAGAGTCTAATAAACTTCTCATTTTTTTTTCTATCCTGACTCTTTGGATCTTGACCAAGGACTCCTAAAGGACAAGTCCAAATAGAAAGCTTGCATTTGCTTTTCGAAGTCTTTTCAAGCTCACTGTTCAAGTAGCCCATCACATTTGGTTGGGCCACCTGTCCAGCAAATAACCTAGCACTTTTGTTTCTAGGAGTTGACATGTTGGCTTGAAGTCTTTTTACCTCTGGCCGTCTAACCACAACTGCTGCTAGTACAGGAAAAGGAGAGGGTTTCCCCCCACTCCTTCTAAATAATGTTTCAAGTGCGTGAACCTGTCTGTTTCAAATAAACCTTCGGCAGGCCACGGTAATGTAGGTTACTCTGGTGAAGAGTGGCCATTCTTCTTGACTCAAAGTCACTAATCTTTTTAACTTTAACTTAGATGGCATCTTATAAATTTTACATGTTTTCTTTATAATGTTTTTACTATTTGTGGGCAGTCTGATTTTAACTTGGTGAATCTAACTGCAATGTTCTTATAACTACAATCAAGCCACATACAGGCCTCTTGCATATGGCAATTTCCAGGTTTTGACACAGGCACACCTGGAGTTTCTATTCTATTCTTTCTCTTCTATTTTTCTCCCTCCTCTTCTTCCCCCCCCCCTTTGTTCATGGTGCATTGGCACTATGTTACTAGCTTGGTTAGGCAGAAATACATAAGGAGGAGGCAGGCAATTTAACGGTTCCTATTTTAAATTCAGGATTTTAAATTCAGGAGTCTTTGGTATTTTGACTTGCTTCTTCTTCCTGTGGATTTTTAGGGGTATCAACTGCTCCTTATTATCCTTAGTCATCCAACAAGAGGCATACGTTTTCTTGTGATCCTGGAGTTTTATTGTTAACATAGAAGTTTAAAGTCTGACACCCAGGCTTCATCAGACCCATATTTTGGCCAGAAAACACTAGGGGGTTCTATGGTTTTCTTTGGCCATTCCAAACAACAATATTTAATCATCTTCTTCCTATCTTTTCCTTTTGTACAAGATAAATATTCCCATGACATCAGCATCCTCCCCACCGGACTATTGGGAGGAATGTCATGACCCTGGAGAGACTCATATGGTCCTTTCTCCTTTTTAGGCACTTTATTTCCCATTGTGGAACTGGGGCTAAGTGAGAGCCGCAAAACGTCTACCCAGGAACTACCTGGGGCTAAGCGAGAACCACAAAACGTCTACCCAGTCTGTGGATATTTCTTGGGGCTAAGTGAGAACTGCAAAACGTCCACCCAATACTTGGGGCTAAGCACGAACCACAAAACGTCTACCCAAGATGTGGAAGTGTCACACAACAGTCAAATTTTCAATCGCTTCGTCTCTCTCCGGCCATACTTCTCGCGAAGAAATGGAACCGCGGATCCGAGACTCCGAACTCGCTTCGTGCCTCATGGGCACGTCTCAGACATCAGTCACACTCCACTTCACAATCCACCCACCATCCCGACCACCAAGGTAATACTTAATAGTCAATTTTCTTACCTTGGTTCGTGCACGAAGTTGCCTGGTCGATCCAGTGCCTACACTCGAATCCCTAAGTGGTTTCACCAGTCCAAATGTTCCAGGATTTTGCCAGTCAGGCCACTGACCCTCGGTGTTGGCCAGAGGGGCTGCCAAAACTTCAGCAGGACGCGTCTTCCCTGTGTCTGGCACCGATGGCCAGCAGCCACGATGGCTTGATCCCGGACGAGCCCCCAAATTGTTAGAAATGCGATTTGAAATAAAGATTCAAGGACAATGGTGAAAGCACTCTGTTACCTTTATTGATACAGAATTGCAAGTCTGGGTGTCCAGCAAAGTAGGCACACCCTCTAAGCACATGTCAAGACATCTTATACCCTACACCCGGCCGAAGAGGTCCCTCCCCGTCTCGTGATTGGTCAGAGACTTGTGGGGTTACAGCCTATCCCGGCACGCAGCTTTGTCCCGCCTTTGATTACTTGCTTTTTCATTTCATTTAATATTCTACCCATCTCTATTTACTTATGCCCAAATATAGGTTTGATTTATCTGGGCCTACCCACTTTATTGCTCTTGATCATCCCTCCACCCATCAGGTAACCACAAAAGTCATAAGTTCAAAAACAACAGATGTATGTTTCAGTTTTGTCACTTCTTCTGACCACTAGTCTAACCACAAGTTCCGTATTATTCTCTTTTACTTCAACTGAATAGTCTAACGGCGCTTTGCACCTGTTTGGGCCCTTCCCTGTCCATTAATTATGCCTCAGCGAAGATCAGTGTTTCCAGGCTGAAGCTATTTTCAACCATATATTCTCAGTAGCAAGACCCTGCCCCATTGGCCCACACTCTAACAAAATCATAATATACATTTTGGCATTAGCTTTATTGAATATATATTGGCATTAACTTTATTGAATATATATTGGCATTAACTTTATTGAAAAAGTAACATATCTCTTTATTTCTCACACTGTTTCGGTAGTTGTTTTGGTTTATGGATTTTTTTTATTACATATGTCCTATTTTTTTTTAATATCTTTCTAATTTTACCCCTACTCTTTTTTATTTTATTTATTTCATTTTTAGTCATGAAATGTCCCAAAATTGAGTCGCCCACAAGAGGAACAATGGATTGTGTAAACCCAATCGGTAACTTTGCTTACAACTCCACATGTGATTTTGCTTGTGAAGCGGGCTTTCAGCTCAATAGCTCCAAGATTTTGCACTGCAGTGCAACTGGCCAGTGGACCTCCCATGTTCCTGTTTGTCACGGTATGGCATCTAACTGGAATTGCGTGGGCCTATATGGGAATCTGGTATTTAAATTGGCTGTTTCATCTGTTTATTTATATACTGCATTTCTCACAAATGTATCATGTTGCATCCAGACTTAATCATGTTTAGTGTAGACCCATTAAATACAAGGGATTTACATTAGGCATGACTAACTTGTCTCATTGATTGATTTTCAATAGGTCAGCTTTAAGCATCACTAAGAGTACTTCCAGATAGAGGGTTGCTATCACTACCAGTGAAAAGGCATTTCACAGCTATTCTTTATTTTCCTCCTTAACTGATTTTTTTGTGGAAACAAAAAATAGAGAAAAAGCAGTGGGAAAATATGGGAGGGTTACAAATAAAATATGAGATTGCCTGGACCGTTTGTAAAATTCCGTAAATGAGGCTGGGTGATTGCAAGATAAAAGCACTATCTGGAAGCGCTCGGGTAGAGCAGTCCTATGGCCCCTAGACAGAGGGGCCATAGGATACTTTGGATTCTTGGAACCGAGGTCAGAGATACCACTCTGACCTTAGACCCAGGAATCTGAGCTCCCCGCCCCCTCTCCCTAGCCCTCACAGCCAGCTCAGGGAGAACTGTGCTGGTTGCTTCTCTGAGGTCACAAAATTGACCCTCAAAGAGGACAGAAAGGGTCTTTTCCCATGGGCAAGGATGGGAAAGGACTGGGGAAGCAGGGATATGAGCTGTCCCCAGCCTTCCCCAGGCTCCTTCCCGCCTTCCCGCCAATGCCTCAGCTAGATAGGCAAAACGCCTGTCTAGCAGACCTTGCTCCTCCCATTCCACATTAGATGGCTATAAGCCTCTGAGTTTGAAGGGTTGTGGCCATTCCCATAGGATTGTGCCCTAAGTCTGGATTCAATCCATTGTGTTCAAAACTGTTCACAGAATAGACATTTTAAATATATCCATAATTATAATACCTTGCAATACGACATTAACAATTCAAAAATTACAGTTCATTTAAAACTATGTTGTACTTAGCATTACAGTTAATCCAGTTAATCCTCTGTGGAGCTGATCAGAGAGCTTCGGCTATTGGGTGGTATAGAAATGCAATAAATAAATAAATAAATACGTTTGTGTTATCTTGAAGTTCAGGATTTGTTAGTGCAAGCTATTAAAGTATCCCAAGGGTTGGTTAAGCTAGACTCCAACTGGATGTGTTGTTGACAGAACCAAATCAGTCCTGCCAAATGTATTTAAAGTGCCTGTATTGGGGGTAGGATGGGGAGTTCTTTGAAAGCACAGTACAGGTTGGCAGGAAGGTGGAGATAAACCTTTCCTCACCATCATTTCCACACTTTGAGCCTTTGTACATGAGGCATTTACTGTGCGCTTGTGATACATCACGCACAGTAGTTTGCAGGTGCTTGACATGACATCGTCATCCTCCATGGCTTCTTCCATTATTTATTTATTACATTTTTATACCGCCCAATAGCTGAAGCTCTCTGGGTGGTTCACAAAAATTAAAACCATAATAAAACCATTGGAACTATTTTAGCAAAATGTTTGGTATATCCGTTAATGGTGGCATTAAACACTGATGTATTTCCACAATTCCACTTTACCACAATGCCACCTAATGGTTGTGTATTGGAACAGCAGGGAAAGAAAACCTCTAGAAAAGGCACAACCCCCGCCCCCTCTGGAACAACCTTGTGTAAAGGAGCCAGTCTTAATTCCACAATGATCCCCTTGATCATTTTAGTTGTCCTTTTCTGCAGTGTTTGACCAGAGGATAATACGATATATGGCAACATAGCACAAGCAGCTAAACAAACAAATTACTAAGCAATAACTTTTCTCAAACCACTTTCTCTCTCTTAAAAACTCTGGTCTGTCTCCAGCCTGACTTATTTATCTGCTTTCCTTCGTAGCTGTTCAGTGCCGGGCCCTGGGGGCTCCTGATTATGGAAACAGCACCTGCTTACACCTGCATGGGGAATTTCAGTACCAATCGAGCTGCACCTTCTACTGCACCGAGGGTTTTCTGTTACTTGGAGAGGAGGTGACTCAGTGTACAGCCTCAGGAGAATGGACAGCCCCAATACCAATTTGCCAAGGTTTGCTGGTTTTCTTACAACAGTCTCTGTTTGCTTGCTTTCAAGTTGTTTTCCTGGGACAGAAATCCACCTTTTTCGATTTAGGACATGGGGGTGGAATCTCTCTACCTCTTTAACACTTGCATTGGCCAAAGGGAAGAGTACAGAGGGAGGACCTGGGCTCTTGTCCATGCTGCAGACACTCCACTCACTTCTCTGAGTGTTGACATGTTTTAGGGGTGCATCACTTACCCAGGTTTAGAGGTTCATCAGACAAGTGTTTTATCCCACGCTCGCCACTGCCCACTTACGGATGTGCATGTGCCCGTTAGACGATGACGTCCGCCTCCCACTCCTTTTGCACGTTTTCCCGTCGCAGAATAGACCCATTTAATCTGACTTTTAAAAAAATAATAATAATGGAATGTGCTGCAATTTCCTGCTGCGTGCAGGAAAAGTGGCACGCTAAAAACGTTCCCTGAATGGGCCATGTGGTCTTTGTTTACTTCCTCTTTCACCTCTGGGAAGAAAGAGCAAGTAATGAGGGACAAAAGTGGGGGTGGAGAAGCGATGGCAAGGAAACACGATTCCCCCTCCCCCCATGTGATGATGCTATTAGTTCCCTTTAAAAGGAGGTCAGTGGAGGCTTTTTGGTACTTGGCCAATTCTGGAATTTCTTTACAAATATACAGGTTGAATATAGGTGGAGGCACAGGTTAAATACTCCAAAAGACAGCTAACATCCACAGCTCCTGCATTAAATCTGCATGAGAGAGTCAACACCCCAAAATGCTGTTAGTTTACAGACTCACCTCACTGATTCTGTCAACATAATCCTAACCCCCTTGGTCAGCATCTCTGCTGGGGTGGAGGTGCCTCTCTGCTTTTGGAGAGGAGTTTCACCAGTAGATCTACCAGTGGTTGTATGCTCCAAACCAGGTATTCTGGGGGCACAGTGCATGCAGCATTTTGGATGAAACTGTTTACCTAGATTGATCCCAATCAGGTTTCAGGCCTAGTTATGAGACAGAAACAGCCCTGGTTGCCCGGGTTGATGACTTACACCAAGGAATAGATGGGAGGAGTGCAACCCTGTTGGTTCTTCTGGATCTCTCAGTGGCTTTTGATACCATCAACCATGGTATCCTTCTGGCTTGTTTATCTGCGCTTGGGAGGCATGGCTTTAAAGTGATTCCGGTCCTTTCTGGAGGAGCGGTCTCAGAAAGTGAGGCCGGGGGAATTCTGTTCCACCCCATGTCCATTAGCCTGTGGGGTGCCGTAATGTTCTATCTTGTGCTCCATGCTTTTCTAATATCTACATGAAACCACTGGGGTTTGGGCTGAAATGTCATCAGTATGCAGATGATACTCAGCTCTACCTCTCATTTCCGTCTGTATATCCCAGGGAGGTTGTGGAACTCTTAAACTAGTGTCTGGAGGCTGCTTTGAGATGGATGAGGGTGGACAAGCTGAAATGTAATACAGACAAGATGGAGGCATTGTTGGTTGGTAAACCAACTACTTTGGATGGAGGTTCTCACCTGGTCTTAGATAGGCTTGCATTCTCCCTAAAAGACCAAGTACATAGTCTGGAAGCCCTCCTGGACTTTGAGCTAACCAGGGAAGCACAGGTGGCTTTGGTGTCCAGGCAAGGTGATTTGATCACATAACACCTATAATGTGCCACCTGCGCTGGTTACCGGTGTGTTTCTGAGCCCAATTCAAAGTGCTGGTTTTGACCTTTAAAGCCCTAAACGGCTTGGGGCCAAGTTACTTGAAGAACCTATAATCTCCTGTTGCTGGGGAACATGGGTGGGAGGGTGCTGTTGCACTGTGTCCTGCTTGTGAGTCCCTGGTTGAGAGCTGATTGGACCACTGTGTGAACAGAGTCCTGGACTAGATGGACCCTTGGTCTGATCCAGCAGGGCTCTTCTGATGTTCTTGTGACTGCCTTCACCCATATCAGTCTGCTCACACTTTAAGATTGGAAAGAGAGGCCCTTCCAGCGTTTCGGAGAAGAGCTCCACCAGCATCATTCCTTTCTCATTCCAGTTACTGATTGCCCAAAGCTGACTGCCCCTGAGAATGGAGAACTAAACTGCCTTCATCCGCACGGAGACTTCGCATATAGCTCCAGCTGTGTTTTCTCCTGCAATACGGGGTTTGTGCGGGTTGGAACAGAGCAGCTCCAGTGCACAGCCCAGGGAAGGTGGACGGAGGAACCACCCATTTGTAAAGGTCAGTGCTAAGTATAGGGACAAGCACCGGAAAATAAGGAGGGTCCTTGGTAAATAATAGAGGCCATTGGAGCATCTGTAGGAATGACCAATCTGAATTAATTTCTTGGCATTTGTTTGAGGAAAACACATGATGAGACCTATTCTGGGCTGAGAAATGGTCTGTTTGTAAAACCTGCCCCTTTCACCTTCAGCCATGCAGTGTCCCAATCTGCAGAGCCCCATGAAAGGGAAGATGGATTGTTCTCATCCAATCGGAGAGTTTGCTTACCAGTCCACCTGTGCGTTTGCCTGTGAGCCTGGTTTTGCCTTGGCTGGAGCAAAGGCCACCCACTGCTTGGCAATTGGGAACTGGAGTACTCCATTGCCAACATGTCAGGGTAAGGTTCTTTCTTTATTTCCTCAGTCTGTTTTCTGCATCCCATTTTTGTGATCGAACGCAGCTCCTTCCTATCACTTGTCAGGGTCTTACAAAGCTGGGCACCTCCAGACAGATTGCCTTGTAGTAGCTTGGAAGAGCAGCCTCTATTGTTTTCAGAAGAGCAACAAGCTGCACTTTATGCCTGGGCTTTCCCCTTCCAGGGGTGGGAGAATCTGGGCCGAGGGCAAACGGTTCTTCCTTTCACAAGCATTAGTTCTCTCTCATTCCAGTTATTGAATGCCCAAAGCTGGCTGCTCCTGAGAATGGAGAACTAAACTGTTCTCACCCGCACGGAGACTTTGCATATAGCTCCAGCTGTGCCTTTTCCTGCAATGCCGGGTTTGTGCAAGTTGGGACAGAGCCGCTCCACTGCACGGCCCTGGGAAGCTGGACGGAGGAACCACCCTTTTGTGAAGGTCAGTGTTGAGAACACTTTGGGGAATCGGCTGGAGAAGTCATGCTGTGTGGATGGCAGAGTAACATGGAGAAGTTAACACCAGACACGTACCTTTTCCAGACTGGAAAACAAAATGGGCCCTGATACCAATGGCAATAACAATGGCTGGGTGCTTTTCAAATTTTGAACATGATCTCACGCAGAAACGTGGGAACATAAACAAAGCTAACTGGGTGCCTTGGAAGGTTATCCTTCACCACTTGCAGATGAATGGGATACAGGTTGGGTGCCAAGAACCGGGTTCTTATTCTGGAGCGGAGGAATAGAAGCTTCAGCCATCCTTGCTTAACCTGATTACACAAGTGCATGCATAATATGAAACATAGTCCTGCATGGTTCTTCAAGGTGAATGACTTGTCTAGCACATCCTCTTCCTGAAATTATGAAACCCGGACAGTGGCTGCTCATCCTTAGTGTAAAGGCAGGGGACCTTTGTTGAGCAGGGCAGCAGGGGTGACGGGGGAGAGAAGTGGCTAGGCTTGCTGTCTGTGAAGTCCACACACTCTAGTGACATTTCAGTGGCATCTGTGTTTGGCAGCTCCTCCTGTACGTGGCCTCCACGGGTGACATCCCCATCAACAGAAGCAGAATGTTGTTCCAGTTTGCTGTAGATGGTTACAGCTGCTTCCAGGGCACGGGAGACTTGTGATCTAATCATCCCTCCGAACAGTGACAAGCGATACAAAACAGTCGCTCCGGAGCATGCAGCCAGAACAGCTCCAGCTGAGCAATTCATTTATTTGTAGCTTATGGAAGAGAGATAGATATATGGATATATGCCTATGGCTGAATGCAATTTGGGATAGAAATAAATTAAGTGTATATAGTAAATTCATTGGCCAATTAAAATACATTTCTGCTTTAATCACATTGTTTGTCTTCTAGGCTTAGAAGTACTAGAATATAGTGTGCAGCTGGTTGACATGTTACCTGCCTTTGTTATTTAAAGTCAAGGGAGCAATGTATGGTAGAGCAATGTATGGTAGAGCTTTAGGGTGACCCTATGAAAAGGAGGACAGGACTCCTGTATCTTTAACAGTTGTATTGAAAAGGGAATTTCAGCAGCTGTCATTTGTAGATATGGGGAACCTGGGGAAATTCCCTCTTCACCACAACAGTTAAAGCTGCAGGTGGCCTTCCCTCTTTTAAATCTGCTCACTCTAGTGTAGCTCCTGCAGCTTTAACTGTTGTGATGAAGAGGGAATTTCACCAGGTTCTCCATATATACAAATGACACCTGCTGAAATCCCCTTTTCAATACAACTGTTAAAGATACAGGAGCCCTGTCCTCCTTTTCATATGGTCATCGTATTGTATGCAGAAGGCCCCATTTTGAATCCCTGGTGTCTGCAATTAAAAGGATCTCAGGTAGCAGGTGCTAGGAATGGGAGCTCTGCCTGAAACTTTGGAGAGCTTTTTCATTTCATCTGTATTAAGCTTTGCTTCTGCGGAATAAATGCTCCCCTTTTCCCTCTTCGTAGAGGCGGCAACACATTTTGCTATGGGAATAAATCAGCCTTCCCCAAGATGTGCTGGACTACAACTCCCATCACCCCAGCCAGGTGCAATCCTATGCATGAGAGGTGTAGGACTTCCCCCTTCCTTAGTGTGCAATCCTATGTATGTTTAGACAGAAAAAAGTTCTACAGCTTCCCAGCATGTCTGGCTGGGAAATGATGGGAGTTATAGGGCTTTTTTCTGTCTAAACATACATAGGATTCTGCCCTCAATTATATATATATATAATATATATATACACACACACATATTAGTGGATGGTACATGTAACGCAGGCTTTGTTGCCCATTTCCTTTTTTCTGTTTCAGCTATCAAGTGCCTGGCTCTGCATAAGCCAAACCATGGCCATTTAAACTGCCTCCACCCTCGTGGGAACTTTGCATATGGCTCCAGCTGCAACTTTTCCTGCAATGCTGGTTTTCAGCTCGTTGGATCTGAGATGCTTTACTGCATGGCTCTAGGAGACTGGACTGAACAAGTGCCACATTGTAAAGGTCAGTGCCGAATACCCTTCCCAGACCTGGGAATCTACACTACTGCTTTAAAGCACTTTATAACAGTTTTGACAACTGTTGGGGCCCAGGACACACTCCATATACAGGTTTCAAAACGTTTTTAAAGTGCTTTAAAAGCAGTAGTGTAGATCCTCCCTGGCTAGAGAAACTATAGCTGAAGCCTGAGCTAAAGGGCTGATGTGGCAGCCTGAATTTTGCTCAATGAAAAGCAAATGGAAGTCGAGGTGATGGATGACCTGGGCCCTGAATTTAAGACATAGCACGTTGTCCTGAAGGCAGCTCAAGGGGAGTGGACAGTTGTTCAAGTTCCTGTCAGAGGCCGTGATCTTAAACTACCCTTCAGTGCTCTCTAAAGTTGAACTCTTCGGGCATAATCCTATGCATGCTTAGACAGAAAAAAGGCCTACAACTTCCAACATTCTCCAGCCAGCATGGCCAGCTGGGGAATGCCGGGGGTTGTAGCCTTTTCTCTGTTAAGCTTGCATGAGACTGCACCCTTAAAATTGAAATGTCATGGCCATGCTGCAAATGGCTGATAATTTTGAATTTCCAGTGTTACTTGTCCATGTACGAGTGGACTTTGACTTTAACAAACAACTCCTGCTTTAATTAAGCTGTCACGCTAATCCCAAATACTTTACCGACGAAATGAATTTCAATGTAAATCTTTATAAACCATGTGCCTGAATTTCCAAGTTCCATTGCAGCAGTGTTCTCTTTAGAACTGAAAACAGTACGGTATTACCTTTAACTTACTATAATAAGTGAAACAATTATTTTCTGTCAAGGTTTTTGTATTGTTGCTACTTGTAGATATTTGTTTAATGGCTTTGATAGCTGGTGGCTCCTAGCTATTGCCACATCCCCATCTGCTGGTGGAAACAGCCCGAAGGAAACTGTTGTAGAATTTAATGAAAGCAAAGGTGGTGACCGATTGAGTCATGCAGTTGGCTGGGAATAAGCAGCTCTGTGAGCCTCCAAGGGCTGCATGTGGTTTGCTTTTGGGGGAACGGATGTGTGCTTTAAAGACTTGCACTGTCTGTCTGGGCTTTAGCCTGATCCTCCCGGCTCAATGTGTATATTTGTAAATTTAAAGATATTACAAAAATGCTAAATGTCTTCCAAGCTCTCTCCTTAAATAGAAACAGACCTTATAAAAGGCTACTTCTGAAACTTCATACTGTTTAGGGAAGAAGGAAACATTAAGTAGTTTAGTCATCTTTTGGAATGTAGACAACATACAATAGGTTCAGCAGCCAGTGAAAACGCACATTTCATAATTGATTTGAACTTGTATCCTCTGCAGTGTTTGTGACCTGTCCGAGATTAATGTATAGTCTGTGTGATATAGCATCTGTGCTTTTGTATTCTAGCTGTCCAATGCCCAGTTCTGGAAATTCCAGCCAATGGCAATAGAAACTGCACTCATCCGTATGGACGCTTTGCATATTACTCGAATTGCATCTTCTCCTGCAACTCTGGTTTTGAGTTAGTTGGATCAGAGAAGCTCAAGTGCACGGATCAGGGAAACTGGACAGGGGATAAGCCCATCTGCGAAGGTAGGGGGCTTCCAGTTCATGTTGGTTCCAAGGAAAGTTTGGGGAAACAGAATGGGCTGAGGGCCACAGGTTGCATAGCCTTGCTGTAAGGGTTGTTCCCCAAAATCAGATTTGTGTTTGCTTCCAGGGGCACAGGGGCTTGGGAGATTAAGGTTCAACATTCAGAAACTGATACAAAACACTGTCTAGGCTAATGTCTACCAAAGGATCCATTGCCAAGAATTTATCTAATCTATACCAGTGGCCATCCCAATGCCTTATGACATTATTTTATTTACTGCTGCAAGGAAAGTGCTGCCTTTGATAGGGATGTAATGGTAAACTGGCGAGTTTGATATCCCACATGGATATTATTCTGCTAGTGCAGACAATTATCCCAAACCTGGTTCTATTCTATTTACCCTCCATATCACACACACACACACACTCACACGGTTTGATTCACAAATTCTTGTGCAAGTTAGGCGCCCATCTTAGTCCCACTGAAAACAATAGGCAGCATTTGTAGTTAGATGTATATTATACTGCACATCCAATTTATGCCTGCAGTTTCTAAAAGCAAGATATTCTGAGACACTCTGGAATTTCCATGGATATTAGTGGAGCAGAAAAGTGAAAAATTCTGTAGAAATAAAGGGCTTCTCTACACAAGGCTTTTATTGTGTGCTTGTGATTGGTCATTTACAGTAGTTTGCAGGTCCTTTACATGACGTCGTCAACCTTGAGGGCCTGTCCTGTGCTTTCTGACCATTATTGTGGATTTTTCTTAACAGGAAAAGTACAGTATTTAATTTTAATGGTGCTCCAACAGCTCGTGTATTTCCACAATTCTGCTATACCACAGCACCATCTAATGCTGTATAATGAAACATATAGAACTTACAGAGAAGTTCTCCAAATAAGAGCACATGTAAAGGAGCCGATCTTAATCCTGCAAAAAATCTGGAAGCAGAAGCCCTGGTAAAGATGCGGGATAAAAGCTTGGTGTAGAGAAGCCCAAAGGGAGCAGTTTTGTACATCCCCAGTCTTAGTTTGTGCCCAGCTTCTAGCATTCATGCCCATTTACACCTGGTAACTCAACAGTCTGCTACATGCTCCCGTCATTACCCACTCCCACAGCTTTCATGAGTGCATCTCAGTACTTTTTTCCTCTGTACTTCTGTCCGTGTATCTCTTCCAGGCCTTTTCCCTAAATGTTTTTTCTCCTCCTCCAGCTACCAAGTGCCCAGTGCTGCATGCTCCAATGAATGGACAGTTAAGTTGCTCCCATCCTTATGGAAACTTCACATACAACTCCAGCTGTGACTTCTCCTGTGACATGGGATTTGTAAGAGCGGGATCTGAAATGCTTAATTGTATGGCCTTGGGAAAATGGACACGATCTGTGCCAGTCTGTGAAGGTCAGAGCAGGAACCTCCTTGAAGGCCAATATCAGTGGGAAGGAGGAACTGGTTGTTGTTGTTGTTTATTAAAAAAGAAATTAGCCTACATGAACACAAAATTCCAGGATGTTTTTCAGATCCCCCTCCTTTTACGCTCTCACTGGGCCTTGTGCCTATCCCACATAGCTACAGCGTGCAGGTGCCTGAAGTAGGGCTTGGGCTATTCCCCTATCAACCTGCCTGTGATTTAAGATCACCTGCCAAAGCCCTCCTCGCTTTAGATGAGGTAGCCATGAATGAGGGAGAGGGCTTTTTCCACAGTAGCATTCCAACGGCTGCCAATACCACTATCTTTATTGCCAGGCAAAGGCATTTTTATTGACTCAGGCATTTAAAATACACCATCCTTATGGTGTTTTGAGCTGTTCTGAGTACGTGTAGGTGGGAAAGTGAGATACAAAGTAAAGTAATAATAATAATAATAATAATAATAATAATAATAATAATAATAATAATAATTTGATGTCTTCTTGGTTTGTTTTATCTCCTGATTTTACTTTGGTGTGTTATATATGCTGTATTGTCTTGATGCTGTTGTACACCGTCCTGATAAGCTGAAGGCAGTATATAAATATCTGAAACAAATATATTTCTTTGTGAATTTCACCCGCCATGGACAATTACCTTGTTTATGTGACGTGTCCATCATGTGACAAAAGAGATTTACTATCAGTCAGGCTTTATTAATCCATTTATCCATTTCCTATGACGATGAGTTTAGAAATAGCCCAACATCTCTTTAATCTGATATGTAAAGCTTGTGTGATGTGGATTTGATGTTTCTTCCCTTCCTCCCCCCTAGCCATAAAGTGTCCCCAGTTAAGGAATATGGATAACATGGGGATAAACTGCTCCAATCCCTGGGGCTCCTTCAGCTACAGGTCATCATGCCACTTCCACTGCGCTGAGGGCTACCTTCTCAATGGAACCAGCAGGATGCAATGCCAACCGGATGGACACTGGTCTGCAGAGATGCCTCTTTGTCAAGGTACTCCTTGGGATACTTTACGTGACATAATATTGAAAGAGAAGTCCCACTGGGTTTTTGATGCACATGGCTTTCTCCCAGCTTTGCAATTTGCATGAGAAATGTATGTTTTTCTAAAGTTAAATGCTGGGTCCACTGTCATTCTTGCCTTTTTCTTATGATTTAGAGGAGCTCTCAACTTTCTTTTTATATATATAAAAATTCCATATGTTCTTGTTGTTTATTCGTTCAGTCGTTTCCGACTCTTCGTGACTTCATGGACCAGCCCACGCCAGAGCTTTCTGTCGGCCGTTGCCACCCCTAGCTCCCCCAAGGTCAAGTCTGTCACCTCCAGAATATCATCCATCCATCTTGCCCTTGGTCGGCCCTCTTCCTTTTGCCTTCCACTTTCCCTAGCATCAGCCTCTTCTCCAGAGTATCCTGTCTTCTCATTATGTGGCCAAAGTACTTCAGTTTTGCCTTTAATACCATTCCCTCAAGTGAGCAGTCTGGCTTTATTTCCTGGAGTATGGACTGGTTTGATCTTCTTGCAGTCCAAGGCACTCTCAGAATTTTCCTCCAACACCACAGTTCAAAAGCATCTATCTTCCTTCACTCAGCTTTCCTTATGGTCCAGCTCTCGCAGCCATAGGTTACTACGGGGAATAGCATTGCTTTAACTATGCGGACCTTTGTTGCCAGTGTGGTGTCTCTGCTCTTAACTATTTTATCAAGATTTGTCATTGCTCTCCTCCCAAGAAGTAAACGTCTTCTGATTTCCTGGCTGCAGTCAGCGTCTGCAGTAATCTTTGCGCCCAGAAATACAAAGTCTGTCACTGCCTTCACGTTTTCTCCCTCTATTTGCCAGTTATCAATCAAGCTGGTTGCCATAATCTTGGTTTGTTTGAGGTTTAACTGCAACCCAGCTTTTGCACTTTCTTCTTTCACCTTTGTCATAAGGCTCCTCAGCTCCTCCTCGCTTTCAGCCATCAATGTGGTGTCATCTGCATATCTGAGATCGTTAATGTTTCTTCCTGCGATTTTAACTCCAGCCTTGGATTCGTCAAGCCCAGCACGTCGCATGATGTGTTCTGCATACAAGTTGAATAGGTAAGGTGAGAGTATACAACCCTGCGGTACTCCTTTCCCAATCTTAAACCAGTCCGTTGTTCCGTGGTCTGTTCTTACCGTTGCTACTTGTTCGTTATACAGATTCCTCAGGAGGCAGACAAGATGACTTGGTATCCCCATACCACCAAGAACTTGCCACAGTTTGTTATGATCCACACAGTCAAAGGCTTTAGAATAGTCAATAAAACAGAAATAGATGTTTTTCTGGAACTCCCTGGCTTTCTCCATTATCCAGCGGATATTGGCAATTTGGTCTCTAGTTCCTCTGCCTTTTCTAAACCCAGCTTGTACATCTGGCAATTCTCGCTCCATGAATTACTGGAGTCTACCTTGCAGGATCTTGAGCATTACCTTGCTGGCATGTGAAGTAAGTGCCACTGTCCGATAGTTGGAACATTCTTTAGTGTTTCCCTTTTTTGGTATGGGGATATAAGTTGATTTTTTCCAGTCTGATGGCCATTCTTGTGTTTTCCAAATTTGCTGGCATATGGCATGCATCACCTTGACAGCATCATCTTGCAATATTTTAAACAGTTCAGCTGGGATACCGTCGTCTCCTGCTACCTTGTTATTGGCAATGCTTCTTAAGGCCCATTCAACCTCACTCTTCAGGATGTCTGGCTCTAACTCACTGACCACACCGTCTGAGCTATCCCTGATATTATTATCCTTTCTATACAGATCTTCCGTATATTCTTGCCACCTTTTCTTGATCTCTTCTGTTTCTGTTAGGTCCTTGCTATCTTTGTTTTTGATCATACCCATTTTTGCCTGGAATTTACCTCCGATGTTTCTAATTTTCTGGAAGAGGTCTCTTGTCCTTCCTATTCTATTGTCTTCTTCCACTTCCGCGCATTGCTTGTTTAAAAATAATTCCTTATCTCTTCTGACTAACCTCTGGAATTTTGCATTTAATTGGGCAGATCTCCCCCTATCACTGTTGCCTTTTGCTTTCCTTCTTTCTTGGGCTACTTCCAGTGTCTCAGCAGACAGCCATCTTGCCTTCTTGGTTTTCTTTTTCTTTGGGACGTTTTTTGTTGCCACCTCTTGGACAATGTTGTGAACTTCTGTCCATAGTTCTTCCGAGACCCTATCTACTAAATCTAGTCCCTTAAATCTATTCTTCCCTTCCACTGCATATTCATTAGGAATATTAGTGAGCTCATATCTAACTGATCTGTGGGTCTTCCCTATTCTCTTTAGTTTGATTCTAAATTGTGCAATAAGAAGTTCGTGATCTGAACTACAGTCAGCTCCAGGTCTTGTTTTTACTGTCTGTATAGATGTCCACCACCTTTGGCTGCAAAGGATGTAGTCAATCTGATTTCGGTGTCGGCCATCTGGTGAAGTCCATGTATAAAGCCGTCTTTTCGGTTGTTGGAAGAGAGTGTTTGTTATGCACAGTGAGTTGTCCTGGCAGAATTCTATCAGCCTATGTCCCGCTTCATTTTGTTCTCCTAGACCATGCTTACCTGTAATTCCAGATGTCATTTGACTGCCCACCTTAGCGTTCCAGTCTCCTGTAACGAAAATAACATCTCTTTTTGGTGTGTTATCCAGTAGGTACTGCAGATCCTCATAGAACTGATCTATTTCTGCTTCTTCAGCATCTGTGGTTGGGGCATATATTTGGACCACTGTGATGTTAAATGGCTTACCCTGAATTCGAATTGAGATCATTCTATAATTTTTTGGATTATATCCAAGCACTGCTTTAGCCACTTTATTATTAATTATGAAGGCTACTCCATTTCTTCTGTGATCCTCTTGTCCACAGTAGTAGATCTGGTGGTGATCTGATGTGAAGTGGCCCATTCCAGTCCATTTCAGTTCACTGACACCCAATATATCTATATTTAATCTTGACATCTCACCAATAACCACATCCAATTTGCCCTGGCTCATAGATCTTACATTCCAGGTTCCTATGGTGTGTTGATCTTTAGAACATCGGATTCGTCATTCACCACCAGCACCGTCGGCTACTAGCCGTCCTTTCGGCTTTGAGCTAGCTGCGTCATCACATCTGGGGCTAGTTGAACTTAACCTCTGTTCCTCCCCAGTAGCATTTTGACCATCTTCCGACCTGGGGGTCCCATCTTCCGATGGTATACCGACATACCTCTGGTTGTACTGATCCATTTAGTTTTCATGGCAAGAATACTGGGGTGGGTTGCCATTGTAAAGGAAGCACGCCCCAGCAAAGCTGGCTTTTCCACTGGATTTTGCACAGATCCCAGGAACACACGCACACAGCTCCAAAACTGGAGGATTAGGCCCAATTTTATTGAGGATAAGGGTAGGAAATACAAGATTAGCATTCAATAGGTAAAACATGCAGATACAGAATAAGAACCCAGTCCAAGCAAACTAAAATAGCTAAGTTGCCAACTATACTTCACCCAGCCATGTGGTCATCCAGCTCAGAACAAAAGCCCCTTGCAAAATGTACTCTTTATAGATAGTTTCCCCTGCTCTTTCCCCCCACCCTTGCGAGGATCGTTCACACCTTCCCTGAGATGTTAATTTTTTGCTCAAGGCCGATCGGCCTGGCCCCAAGCGGTTCCAGGATGTGCCAGAACGCCCCCATGCAGCTGGCGCTTATCTGTTCTGCTCCTAAAATCATAACAATAAAAGTACATTTTAACATTCTAAAAAGCCATTCTTGGTATGAATTAACCCCATCCTTACAGCCATTACCTTCCCCAGGAATCGTATTTAGTCTGACCTCTCTACCATGACCTTCCCGTCTTGGGTGTCCCTTCACGGTTTAGCTCATGGCATCCTTGAGGTGCTCAAGCTCCAGCACCACGACAAGGTAACGATCTCCTTTGCTGGAGAAAAGTTCCATATACATGTTATCTATATACATGTTCATCCTTTGCACTAGTACAAAACTTATTATTATTATTATTATTATTATTATTATTATTATTATTATTAAAAAACAGTTCTGGGGCTTGTGGTAGAGGCATATTTCTTTATTTATTAAATTTATATACTGCCCCATAGCTGAAGCTCTCTGGGCGGTTTACAAAAGTTAAAAACAGTGAACATTAAAAAGTATAAAAAATGTAAACCATCAAAAATATAAAAACAGTATAAAACAACAGTATCCATTTAACTAACAAGGTCAAGCGTGTTAGCCAATCAGTGCTGCCCACAGCTGGGTTTGCAGAACCATTTCCCCTCAGAACTGGACTGTGGAGAGGAAACTTTGTACTGTGAACATGATGAGGGCACTTTCACATCAGCCTCTGTGTTCTGCAGATGTTATGTTCGTCTTCACACTTAGAAGTGAAATGAAGTTTTGCAAACCATATCTGAAATCTGAACTCTTTCCAGATTTTTCTCTTGGCATATTTCCTTGGAGGGGTGTGGAGTAAATCTTCAGTTTTGTTGATTAGTGAATTTTAAGACAATAAGATCAGGTATCAACTTCTCAACACCGTAATTTTCAATTTTAGTTGCACTCTAAAACACTTAATTAGGGTGACAATATGAAAAGGAGGACAGGGCTCCTGTATCTTTAACAGTTGTATTGAAAAGGAAATTTCAGCAGGTGTCATTTGTATATATGGGGAACCTGGTGAAATCCCCTCTTCATCACAACAGTTAAAGCTGCAGGAGCCCTGCCCTCTTTTAAATCTGGTCACTCTAGTGTAGCTCCTGCAGCTTTAACTGTTGTGATGAAGAGGGGATTTTACCAGGTGCTGCATGCATAGAAATGACCCCTGCTGAAATTCCCTTTTCTATGCAGCTGTTAAAGATACAGGAGCCCGGTCCTCCTTTTCATAGGGTCACCCTAGTATTAGATGGAAGGGTTTTTATAAAACCTATTGTTTCACTGTTGGCTTGTGGACTCAGCTGGCAGTATGCAGTGGGAGCACCTGACTGTATTTAGCCTGGGGTGCAGCCTTGATCCACAAAGCCAAATCATCCTAGTTTGCCAAGTCACCAGAGTCCTTGTGGTACAGGAAGCAAGGTGTTGAAAACGAAGCACCACACAGGGGTCCAGCTGCCCCCTGGCCCTGGATTGCCGTGAAGCCCTCCAGTTTGGTCACAGCTAAGCCTGCCATCCAAGAGTACCACAGGCTGCAGGCGAACTGAGAAGTGGAAATTGAGACCAGTGTGTGGAGGGAATGTGCCAGGGCTTGGGACAGGTTGGCAAGGAGTTGATCCACGAAGAGTGCTAGATAAGCCCTGGCTTCTAAAATCTACTGCTTCCATAGGAAGACTGGTAGTCAGCAAGGCAGTGACAAAACTTCCTTCCTTCCCAGAAGAAGCAGGCAGTGCAGTATCTATTCTCTCTGGTTCACCCGGTCTAGCAAACTTCATGGGGAAAACCAGTTGAAGACCCACTGTAGTGGTCTTCAACCGGTGGGTTGCCGCCATGTTGGGCAATTGTAAAATTGTGACAGTGGGTCCCATGTTGCAGGTTGGGAGTCCGAGGTGGGTCTGGACCAGTTGAAGACCACTGTAGATAACCTAGAACAGCCTCCCCCAAACTGGTGGAGTTGTAACTCCTATAATTCCACAGGTGGGTTTCAGATTATGGGAGTTGTAGTCCAACATGCTTGGAGGGCACCAGGTTGGAGGAGGCTGAACTAGAAAGACAACCTATGAAAGCCGCCTCCCTGTTTCCTTATGATGATTATCCACAGTGATCTTCTACCTCTGCCACAGATGTCAATGTCTGACAGGTGATGATGCAGACAAGGAGGAGGAGAATTTGTAATGTGAATGAGAATTCTAAGCACTTCATCTTTAACATCTGGGTTTGCTATTAATTTCAGAAAATAGCGCCTCTCGTCTCACGCAAGTTCTGCTTTATACGGGTGGAGTTACAGCATCGGTTGTTGCCCTTGTGGTCTCTGGGGTTCTGATAGCTCTGGCAATCAGGCGGTTCAGCAAAAGAGGTAAGAAAATGCAGGGAGCCCACCCTGTTCCTTTACCCTATTTTGCAAGTCTTGTCCACATACAACTTAGGTTGTCTTCTCTTTTATTTTTTCATTTTGATTAAAATGTTCTCCAGGAGCTGATCTAATTTACATAGAAAGAGGTGTCAAAATTCTGATCAACATCACTTCAGACTGCAGTGTGGGTGCGTGGGTGTGAGTGTGTATGTGTGTGCCAATTTTGAAAGCTCTCCCATTTTTAAAAAAAATCTGATGTAGTAAACTAGCATGTTGGAGAGTGAGGCTTAGTGAAGGATTCCTTGTGATGTGTTTACTATAAATGCAGGGAGGTTTTTTATTGGGTGGTGGTGGTGTAGAGGAATCAAAAATATGGTACCCCTCTTCACTTGCACTATGAAGTGGAATTCTACTCCAAGGTCCCCATTTTATTTTGTGTAATGTTCAGATTGGGACTAAGGGTGCCAACTTCAGACTACACCATCCTTCATTCTGATAAAATTTTGTATGCACCAACCTACATTTTTTTATCATGGTATTATGTTATGATAACTTGGCTGCTCTGAGAATACTTTGGCAGAATATTCTTGCCTGACACCCCACAGAACTACTCTGGAGTGACTTTTCTCACGAGAGAGAGAGAGAGAGAGAGAGAGAGAGAGAGAGAGAGTGAGTGAGTTAGCCACCTCCATCCAGCTGAAAAGGGGGTCCTGGGGATTGGCAGCTAGTCAGAAGTAAAACTGATAAATGAACTCATATTTAATTCAGATGTGGCTTCCCAGCTGTATCCACCTCTGTTATACATCAATATGTTTTCCCCTGATTGAAGGGTTTTAGAGGTGGAAGAGGTACTCAATTTACTTAATTTATGTATTTACTACATTTCTAAACTGCCATAATGAACATAAATTCAGTCAAATAAGAAAAGGCATTTAACTAATGCTGTGCCTTGGTTTGTTTAGAGGTTTGTTTACAGCTATAAAACGGGGCCTACAATTTAAGAGTAAAAATAAAAGAAAACCCACAATTTACCTTAGATAAATTATATATCCTCTGCCTGCCCCTTAGTGCATCATGAGACAGATGTTTTATTGCATGCTCATTACTGGCTAATCACAGTGTTTCACAGGTCCTTTTGACGATGCTGTCCACCTTCCACTCGTCACGCGCTCCTTCTGGTCTTTTTTCCATGACAAAATAAGACCCAGTAAATCCTTTTTAAAAAAAATTGAAGCAAAACTTGCTGCCATTTCCTGGCGGGGTAAAAACGCCCACTGAATGGGCCCATGTGGTCATTGGTGCTTCCTCTTTTTTTGTCATGTGAAGAAAGAGGAAGCTGTTCATCACTATTGTGGGACAGCAACAGGAGGCCAAAGTAATGGTAGGGAAATGTGATCCCCCCACGCCCCTTTATTCTATTCTATTCCCTTTTTCATAGGGAATAGAATATTCTATTCTAGAACTCTATTCTATTCCCTTTTTCATAGGGAACATTCTTTAATCCATGATGATCTCATAGTCCCAAAGCAGCCAATTGCATGCATCTGTTCTTGAAGTTATTATCGTTGGCCATTGTGAGGGCCATTTCCTTGGTGGAAAGATGGGAATGAATGAATCAATCAATAGTTAACTAATGTGCAGAACACAGATGAATGTAGCAGAAAGGGAGGGAGTGTAGTTTAAATATACAAAAAATAATCAAATATCCAAGAAATGTACTGAGTTGTCTAGCAGAGAGGCCAAAATATGATGGAAGGGTTTAGAAGGACGCTTTTTTTCAATTGACAGATGGAATTCAGAATAGGGTCATCTGACCTGTTGCAGGTCTGGCAGCAAAGAACGTATTATAATCAAAGATGGTCATGGCATTTTTTGCCTTAAATATTTCTAGAACCAGTGGTCTGCTTTGCACACCATAGCAGCAACTTCTGGGTTGTTTAACCCAGGAATTCTGAGGATGAGTGGAATGTGCATCATTTCCACTTTTAATTATCACACCAGGAATGTTCCTCGATAGTTTTATGACATTCAGACCTGGAACTCTGGGTTGTTTATGAATTAAACAATCCAGAGTTTCTAGTTTTACACATCATGAAACAACCCAGGAACCAGCCATTCTTGGATTGTTAATTAAAAGTGGAAATAATGAATGTGCAGCTTCTGTGCTCTGCTTATCCCTACAATTCTTTGGTTAAACAACCCAGGAATTGCCGCCATGATGTACAAACCAGGTCAGAAACTCTCTTGGGCCCAATCTACACCAAGCAGGATATTGCACTTTGAAAGTGGTACATAGAAGGCAGGAGCCACACTACTGCTTTATAGTGGTATTGAAGTGCACTGACAACTGTTGGGCCTATTGACACATACCATATACTGCTTTCATAGTGCTTTCATAACACTATATCCTGCTTGGTGTGGCTCCTGCCTTTTATATACCGCTTTCATAGTGCAATATCCTGCTTGGTGTAGATTCAGCCTTGGTCTAACTTAACTCATAGGAGTGTTGGAAGCTCCCCTCTACTGAGTCAGACCATTGGTCCATCTAGCCCAGCATTGTTGCCACTGACTGGCAGCCTCTCTCCAGGGTTTCAGGCAGGAGTTTTTCCAGTCCTACCTGGAGATGCTTGGGATTGAACCTGGGACCTTACGCATATGAAGCAGGTGCTCTGCTACTGAACTATGGCCTTTCCAGGGTCGTTTTGAGGGGGGAAAGCAATAATCCCCTCTGCTCTTTGGAGGAAAGACATGGAATACAAATGTAATGTAATCATTCATCACAGTCCTGCATTCTAATCGAAGCACTATTATACTGTTATCTGCTATTTACATTCATAAATGATATGATAGTAATTGGATATCTCTCTCTCTCTCTCTGATTCATTGGGAACTTTGACTCCATTAGAGGGAAGAAGGAAGCTCCTGAGCCATACCAGGTACTAAGATTTAACGTTTGGAATGTGAGGAAGCTGTTTGCAAACAGAGACTTAAAGATGAACAAATACACAAAAACAGAGATGCCATTCAGGAGTCAAACAATTCAAGTTATGAAGATGTGCAGCATGATCCTATTTACTCGGAAGTAAATTCCTCTGAGATAAATAGGACTTCCTTCCTTGTTGTATGTGTGCTTAGGACTACAGAGCCAGGGACCTGGTTCACACATAATGTCAAGCCGTTGTGGGTGAAATTTCAGGTGGGGCTTGTTGTTTTGTGTTTTAAAAATCCCAGTCTTCGTGGGAGCACACCACAGCATGTCATTATGTGCAAACTCAGAAAGGGTGGGTTGTTGGATTGCTTAACAAGTCACCCAGAACCTATGGTTTATTTTAGGGTTGCATCAAGAAGGATGCAGACAAGCTGGAGCGAGTTCAGAGGAGGGCAACCAGGATGATCAGGGGTCTAGAAACAAAGCCCTAGGAAGAGAGACTGAAACAACTGGGCATGTTTAGCCTGGAGAAGATAAGATGGAGGGGAGACATGAGAGCACTCTTCAAATACTTAAAAGGTTGTCCCACAGAGGAGGGCCAGGATCTCTTCTCGATCCTCCCAGAGTGCAGGACACAGAATAACGGGCTCAAGTTAAAGGAAACCAGATTCCGGCTGGACATCAGGAAAAACTTCCTGACTATTAGAGCAGTACAACAATGGAATCAGTTACCTAGGGAGGTTGTGGGCTAGAGGCCTTCAAGAGGCAGCTGGACCACCATCTGTCAGTAATGCTTTAGGGTGGATTCCTGCATTGAGCAGGGGGTTGGACTTGATGGCCTTGTAGGTCCCTTCCAACTCTGCTATTCTATGATTCTATGATAATCATCTCAGCAACCCACCCTAACCAGGTTCACATGTAACAACAAGCTGCGGCAGCCAGAGCTGTGTCGAGAAGCCGCATGGGGAAATTGACCTATGGTGGTTTCTTATTACATGTGAACTGGTTCAGTCACTACACATCAAGAGGCTTCCTTCCAACCTTTGCAGGCTGGTGTTCAATTTGAATGCCACCATAGGTGAAAGATAATGTACGGTTTATGGTGACTTAGGGCTTCTCTACACCAGGCTTTATCCCACTTCTACTTCCAGATTCTTTGTGGGATTATTAGCTGCTCCTTTACACATGCTTTTTTTCTGGGATTTCCTTTGTCTGCAAGCTCTATATTTTTCATTATACAGCCACTATATGGCACTGTGGTATAGTGGAATTGCAGAAATACACAGGCCATTGGAGCACTTCGATGCACCATTAAAATTAAATGCTGCATTTTCCCTGTTAAGAAAGAAGCCACACTAATGGACAAAAGGTACAGGAGAGGCCCTGGAGGTTGATGATGTCATGTAAAGGACCAACAAACTACTGTGTGTGACAATCACGAGTGCACAATAGAATCCTCATGTAGAGAGGCCCTCAAACAACCAAGATTATTATTCAAACCAAAGCAAATGGTGTCAAATCTCTCTACAATCCAGGGGTCCTTCCAGATGAGGCTTTTACTGTGCAACTGCCTTGCCTCATTCACAGAATTGTATAGGGGTTCCAGATGATGTCATCTTCAATTTGTAACCCATGTTTTCCCAACTCATCTTCTATAGTTTTTTCTTTCCACAAACAAAGCTGTTAGGGAAGAAAAGATGGAATAGCTGCCCAATGCCTTTTGATTGCTCGTGCTAGGAGCCCTCCATCTGGAGAAGCATCCTTGGCCAGTAGCCTGCTGCTCTGGCCACACCCTAGGCTTCTTTTGCTTGAGTACAGTGACCTTTTCTCATAGCTGAAATTGCAGTTTTTTATAGGCAGATTTTTTTCCTTGTACACATTTTCAAATGCAGCTTAGCGATCATGAAGACTAGAAAGATATTTTGTATATGAAATGAACTCTGAGATCCACAAAATTTTAATAGAACAAAAGTGCCTTGGGGTCATCATGCCTTATGTTTCCTAGGCTACATCAACTTTAAAATAATCTTTATTTGTATTGCCTTTTAGTGATTTGGGGGCACCCGGCGTATTCACCAATGCAGCATTTGATTCCTAAGGTAATCCAGCAGCTGTTTTGCTTTGACATGTTCATTTCAGAGGACTTTACCCCAGTTCTCCTTTCTTAAATCTTGCAAAAGTTTACTTGCAAAATTCTTTAGTTATTACACATTATTTCGATAATGTGATTCTTAGGATGCCAGTGCCTTCACGCCCTCTTGTGGCTGGTTTATGTGTGTCAATTGTAGCTCAAAACTGGGTTGCTTCCTGACGGGACTCTTTAATGCTGCCACTATTAGGTAGAAGGGCAATTAAACTTAGCACTTTATCTTCAGTAGAATCTTATGCCAGCCCCACACAATAGGTGCAAAGGTGCATGATATTGCTGAGCTAGGATTGGAATGTAGTGTCCTTCCAAGGGAAGCATTGCAGGGGAATATGGTGTTTGCCAGGCCACTATTGATGTTTGCAGCAGCAGCAAAATGAGGCCTTAGCTAGACCTAAGTTTTATCCCGGGATCGTCTCGGAGTCGTCCCTGCCTGCTCCCGGGGATCCCGTGTGTCATTTACATGAACAGGGATGACCCCAGGACGATCCCAGGATAAACCTTAGGTCTAGCTAAGGAAGAAGAAGTAGAAGTAGAAGAAGAAGAAGAAGAAGAAGAAGAAGAAGAAGAAGAAGAAGAAGAAGTGGTGCTAGCACTGCCACTTTCCCCAATAACCCACCCACCCTGAAAATACTAGGTTTTTCTCCCAATTATTGGACTGGTCTCTGGCTACTTCAGTCTGCAAAAGAACTACAAAACTGAGGGGAGGGACATTAATAATTTCCCCAAAAGACAGATGTTCTAAGGTCTGAAAAAAGACAGAAAGAACACAGGAGAACCAGAGGAACACAATGGTTTGATCACAATATCATGCAGATGCACTGTAAAAAATAATTCCTTCCATTGTAACAATTTCCAGGATCATAGTAGTTTGTTGCAGTAAAGGCTTTCATGAACACTGTCTACTTACTTCATCAGATGCACGAAGTATTAACCTCAGATTGGCCGGGGGTGTGTGTGTGTGTTAAATGCAAAATGTACCCACATTAATAGTTACCTTAACAGTTGCCATTCACACAAAAAATGTTGGGTGGTGACAGAGACATCATTGCAACGGTGAGTCAATTCAACATATGCAGTGTGGTTTAAAATAAAAAGCCTTTCTCTTTATTCAAACCGCAGGGAATAAGAGTTGAATTTATTGATGAACTGAACTTTGGCAATTTTGCATTTATTTTTGTCTTTGAACTTCTTCTTTTTTCAAGATTGGCCACCTTAAGGTCATTGAAAGAATGTCTTAGGAGGTAGAAACGTTCCCCCATGGTTTCTGAACATTGCCATTTCTGGTGTCAGATTTGTGTCCCATTTATTCTTAACAAATTTATTCAGGCATAAGCTTTTGTGGACCCAGTCTAACATTAGTTTACATCTCCTGTCCCACCCCCACCCCCAGTGCCCAAACATGTTAACATTTCATGCGAAGAGTGGGTATGAAAGATTATGCCGGAATAAATGTTTTAGTCTTTAAGGTGCCACAGAACCTGGGGGGTGTCTTCATGACAATGTTTTGGCTGCTTTTCCCCTCAGAACCCCACAACATCACAGCTGCAAGGTGGCAATGGTAAATCCTGATGGCAGCAGGGAGAGCAGGCTATCCAGCCGAGCAAGCAGCAGCGCCCACCCCTGCGCGTCCCATGATCTGCCCCCAAGAACGCCCTCTACCTCAGCCCGAAGCGAGGTCACCACCGACAGATGGAGGAAAGAAGGGGGTGACCTTGCAGCAAAGGAAAAAGCTGCAGTATATCAACAACTTTTAAAGAGTGCAGCTTCGGGGGAAAAGCCCACATAAATAGAGATGTGAAGGCCCAGGGGAAAAAACTGGAAAAATTCAGGGGGGAAAATCCTCTGCCGTTTATTTCTGAAGCCTTTTTTTGTTTTGTTTTCAAAAAAATTGAAAGAAATGAAGAAAAAATGGATTGTGGGATGTTTTATTTTAGCATGAAGAATAAAATGTTTAAGATAAGGTGTTCATATATTTACTTCTCCAAATGATTTCTAAAAACTATGTACAGTTTCAGATTATTACAATTTCAGTGCAACGAGGACAAGCAATTCCTAGGTTGCAAACTGAGACTACAAATCTCAAATGCAAGAGCAAGATGCATTTCTGCCTCTAGGGGGCAGCACTGCCCCTGAAGCAGAGACTGAAACTGATAGTGATAGCTCAGGAAATGAGTCTGATTAAATTGCATGCATATTCATTGAATCTTGGTGTCCCCCCCCTTCTTTTTTTCTCAGTTCTTTTTATGGGAATGGGTGTTTCATGTCTGCCTGACACAGTGGAGGACTAGTGGAGACATAATTTTCTTTGTTACTAATGTTGTTTTCTTCTGTTTTGTTTGGTTTTATTACTTTTTTTTTTTGCCTGCTCCTCATAAATTGGAAAAACCAAAGATATCCCTTACAGTTCAGGTGTTCCTTACAGTTCAGGGGCTTGTAGCTCCATTTGTTACCAAAAAAAAGTAGAAATTCAAAAAAGTAAATTCAATTTGTAATAATTGCTTGAATACACTGTACTTTTAATATACCAAATGTGATAATTCTACGCCAAACCAACTTGTACATAATTACATTTTATGTTCCTAAAGTAACAAAGTAGCTTTCAATCTGTAAAAGGTAATAATATTGCATTTTTCTGTTTCTTTCCGGGGGAGGGATCCATTTTTCCTGACCCCCCCCCCCAAAAAAAACCGGTGTGTGTGTTTCCATGGCTTCAACATTTCCAGAAATTTTACATCTCTACGTATAAACAACTCAGTGCCAACTTGCAGCCAGAATGGGCTAAACAGGGTGTATAGGCAACCTCTGAGAGAACACAGTAATCCACCTAGTAAGGATCATAGAATCATAGAATGGCAGAGCTGGAAGGGGCCTACAAGGCCATCGAGTCCAACCCCCTGCAGGAATCCACCCTAAAGCATCCTTGACAGATGGATGTCCAGCTGCCTCTTGAATGCCTCTGCTGTGGGAGAGCCCACAACCTCCCTAGGTAACTGATTCCATTGTCATACTGCTCTAAAAGTCAGGATGAATCTTTGGTGTCTGCCGCTCGATTACTCTTTTCTAGAGAAACGTATATTGAGCCTGCATGGTCATATGGAAATATCAAGAGTACAAATTCAGATATGTGATTTTAAAATATGTGCTAATGACATTTCATTCTATTTTGAATTCTTTATAAATCAAGTTGCACTTCTGCGTCTAAAGTGCACTATATTATTATTTATTATTTTTATTTGTATCCCACCTTTTGCCCAATACTGGGCCTCAAGGCGGTCTTACAAAATTTAAAACATACATTGTAAAACCCAGGAAAAGAAATGTAAAAAAAACTCCAAACGTTTAAAATACACAACAAAATTATAAGTCATTAACATAGATGGAGAACCAAATTACTCTCCAAAGGCCTGCTGGAACAAACAAGTTTGAGCCTGCTTCTGAAAGCCCATCAAGGAGGGAGCCAGCCTACCTTCCCCAGGAAGAGAGTTCCAGAGCACTGGAGCAGCCACCGAGAAGGCCCTCTCCCATGTTCCCACCAAGCGCGCCTGTGAAGATGGCGAGACTGAAAGATGGGCTTCTCCAGAAGATCTCAAAGCATGGGCAGGCTCATAAGGGAGAATACGGTCTTTCAAACAACCTGGCCCCAAGCCATATATATAACCAGAATGGATAGAATTAAACCAGATACTACATTATAACGTGGTAGTCTGGGTAAGAGAGCACTATAAATCCCAAGATTTAGTGTGTTATCTTAACTCTCTTACCTATGTCAGTGGTGTTGGGATGGAGGGGAGGTGCTCTCTGCTAGCAGAGAGGAGCTCCAGCAGTGGGGAAGGGGTATATCCACCACATCAATCGCTGATATGCCAGCAGAAAGCTCCATGAGCATAGACTTGAGGACCCTAAGGCCTCATCTACACCATGCAGGATAATGCCGTATGAAAGTGGTATATAAAAGGCAGGAGCCACACTACTGCTTTATAGTGGTATGAAAGTACACTGACAACTGTTGGGGCCCATGGCCATATACCACATACCGCTATATCCTGTTTGGTGTGGCTCCTACCTTTTATACAGTATACCACTTTCATAGTGCAATATACTGCATGGTGTAGATGAGCCCTAGGAAACAAACTAAAATCCTGGAACTTTGGGTCAAACCCTAAGACTTGGCAATCCTAATAACAAATGGGTAACAACTGTGAATTTATTGCACTTCTTATATTTGCAAGCCAATGCACCTTTCACCGTATTCAACCATTAAATAGGGGTTGGATGCAATAGGCACTGAGGTATTGAGACAGAAACAGAAGGTTGCTTAGTCACAGTGCATATATGTATTTGTTAGTAGAAGATCCTCAAGAACCAGAGTTGAATGGCTGTCAAGATTAGGCCTGTTCTCCCTAGTGTGGGGCCTGGATCGCACTCAGAATCCAAATAATAATAATAATAATAATGAATTTATTTCTTCCCCGACTCTCCCTCTGGATCGAGGCGGGGAACAACATTGAATGCAAAATACTATAAAATACATAAAACTGATTAAAACCATAGAAAACTAATACATCATTGAAATAACAGTCAGACATCTTAAAATTCGAGTGGGTAAGCCTGCCGGAATAGATCAGGAGGAGGAGGCGGAAGAGGAGGAGGACCAGAAGTATACCAGCCAAACAGCAAGCGGGAGGGGATTCTCCAAGATTCTGCAGGAATCCAGGATGAATCTTCCCAGCTTATTGGTCAGGATGCAGAAGGCTCAGAGACCATTCTCCCCACCCCACTGAGAACTCAGCCTCTGTCAGAGCGGGAGGGGACTTGGGACTTAACATGCCAGAGTCTACCGCAGGGTCAAGCAGGTGGAGTTGAGAGGAGGTGGTCCCTTAGGCTAGCCCCTCGCCAGAGGCTTCTCCAAAAAGACCCTCCCTGAAGTAAAATGCCACTTGAACTGGGGGGAAACTCTCCATTTTAGTTGAAAGGCAACAGTCTAGCTTGTTAGGCTAATTAAGCTTAGAGGATAGTTCATACTAGCATTCACAATCCCACCAGGTGTGAAGAGATGTTGATTTGTTGAATAAAGCTTTGTGGATTACATGGCAAACCTCTATTGTCTCGCATCCCGGCAGGACGCCTTGGAATCATGACAATGGGAGGGACAAGGGAAAGCACACTCTGAGCAAAATTTGGCACACTGTACAAGGAATTATGCTTTTGGAAACAAGATGTCTGCATGTCTGTAATGATGCACATTCACAGCTTCCCTGGCAACTTCTGCTCTAGACAGTAAAACAAACATTGCTTTTCAAGTACAAAGCTAGAACAATTCAGAACCTTATTTCTCATAATGCCAGTGACTTTTAAATTATAGCAGTGTCTATTAAATGCAATCTCTTCCCATATTATCAAGCTGGATGGTAATTTTCACAGGGATGTTTTTCACTTGTATGCACACAGAACTCACCCGGGGCCTGGCCATGGGAGAAAAACGCTGATACAAGGGGATTTCCTGCACTTTAGTTGAGCTCTGCCACCACTGTCAGTGAGAGTTTGTGTTTGCTGATTGTTGAGATGGAATAAATTCATGCGGTTGTTCATTGTCATATGTCTACTGGCCAAGATGCTCCAAGATGACCTTCGTTATTCCTGTGTTGTCACTCTCCTATCAAATCACAATGTGAAGAGCCTTTTATCACTAAAGGGGCTTGCAGAGAAGCTGTTGCAAAGAAACCTTGTCAAAGGCTGCTGTAAAAGATTGCGTGTTTTTGGAAATGATCCCCTTGCTTCACCTTCAAAAACTGTACAATAACAAAAAGATTACTTTTGGTTTCTTACCAGGTAGATGGTGTTGCCTGCATGAAAGAACATGGTCAGCATAACATTAACATCCCTCCCACACTTGACTACTTATGTAATTATTCAGATAGATACCGTATTATTTATTATTATTATTATTTATTTATTTATTTATATAGCACCATCAATGTACATGGTGCTGTACAGAGTAAAACAGTAAATAGCAAGACCCTGCCACATAGGCTTACATTCTAATAAAATCATAATAAAACAATAAGGGGGGAAGAGAATGCAAACAGGCACAGGGTAGGGTAAAACTAACAGTGTAAAGTCAGAACAAAATCAAGTTTTAAAAGCTTTAGGAAAAAGAAAAGTTTTTAGCTGAGCTTTAAAAGCTGCGGTTGAACTTGTAGTTCTCAAATGTTCTGGAAGAGCGTTCCAGGCATAAGGGGCAGCAGAAGAAAATGGATGAAGCCGGGCAAGGGAAGTAGAGGCAGGCGAGAAACATGGCATCAGAGGAGCGAAGAGCACGAGCGGGGCAATAGTGTGAGATGAGAGAGGAGAGATAGGAAGGAGCTAGACAGTGAAAAGCTTTGTAGGTCAACAGGAGAAGTTTATATTGGATTCTGAAATGAATTGGAAGCCAATGAAGAGATTTCAGAAGTGGAGTTACATGGTCAGTGCGGCGAGCCAAGAAGATGATCTTAGCAGCAGAGTGGTGAACAGAAACCAACGGACTGATGTGAGAAGAAGGAAGGCCAGTGAGAAGAAGGTTGCAGTAGTCCAACCGAGAGATAACCAATGCATGAACAAGAGTCTTGGCAGAAGAGACAGACAAAAATGATCGAATCCTAGCAATATTATACAGGAAAAAACGACAGGATTTAGCTACTGCCTCAATATGAGGAATAAAGGAGAGCGAGGAATCAAATATAAAGCCAAGACTACGAGCTTCCTTGACTGGAGTAAGCGTAACATCATTGACAGTAAGAGAGAATGAGAGATGAGGAGAAGGTTTAGGAGGAAAAACAAGCAATTCAGTCTTTGCCATATTAAGTTTCAAACGACGATGAAGCAACCAAGCTGAGATATCTGAAAGACATGCCGAGATACGATCGTGAACATCAGGAGAAAGATCCGGAGATGAAAGATATAATTGTGTATCATCGGTATACAGATGATATTGGAGGCCATGAGATTGAATAAGATTACCCAAGGGCAGCATGTATAAAGAAAACAACAACGGGCCAAGCACCGAGCCTTGCAGAACCCCTACTGAAAGGGGAAAAGAAGAAGACGAGCTGCCATTAGTCAACACGTTGAAAGAGTGACCCGCTAGATAGGAGGCAAACCAGTTATAGACAGAGCCACAAAATCCAAGGTCATGAAGGGAATCTAAAAGAAGATCATGATCAACCGTGTCAAAGGCTGCAGTTAGATCAAGGAGAATAAGAACGGAATAATGGCCTTTAGACTTGGCAGTAAGAAGATCATTGGTAATCTTAGTAAGGGCTGTTTCAGTGGAATGCAAAGGACGGAATCCAGATTGAAAAGGATCCAGAGCAGAGTTACTAGAAAGAAAATCAAGACAACGAGAGTAGACCACACTCTCCAGGATCTTTGAAACAAATGGCAACAAAGAGACAGGTCGGTAGTTAGACAGAGATAGCCTATCAAGAGTAGGTTTCTTGAGAATAGGAGAGACTGTAGCATGTTTAAAAGCAGAAGGAAATGAACCAGAGGACAGAGAAAGATTAATAATATGAAGCAAGGAAGGGAGGGTAGCAGGGATAAGATTAATAAAGACGCGAGAAGGAATCGGATCACGAGAACAAGTGGAAGGCTTCGAAGAGCGCAGTATTGTAGACAGTTCATAAGCTGAGACCGAAGGAAATGCAGAGAAATTTGCAGGAGGAACTGACAGATGAGGAACAGGAACTGGAAGAGGAGCAGAGCTGGCCAGATCAGAGCGAATAGTTTGGATTTTAGCATTGAAAAAAGAGGCAAAGTTATTAGCAGACAGAGAGGCGGGGAGAGATGGTGGATTAGGCTTCAGAAGAGAATTGAAGGACGCGAAGAGCCGCTGAGGATGCGTAGCATTTGACTGGATCAACGTTGAGTAATACTGCTGTTTGGCCAATGAAATGGCAGAAGAGAAAGAGGAGAGTACAAATTTGTAATGGACAAAGTCTGCCCGGTCCCTGGTCCTACGCCAAAGGCGTTCAGCTGCCCGGGAACAAGAGCGAAGGTAGCGGAGGAAAGAGGTGAGCCACGGTTGGGGTTGAGAAGGGCGAACTATCCAAGTTGTAGATGGAGCAAGATTATCAAGAGTTGAAGATAAGGAGGAATTAAAGAAGGAGACAGTTGAGTCCAAGGAGACAGCAGAAAGGACAGAAGGAAGAGAGGAGGCTAGAGACTCAGAAAAAGCCTCATAATTGATAGATTGCAAGTCACGACAAGAGCGAGAAGCGGGATGTGAAGGAGGAGGATTATGAGTAATATTGAAAGAAACTAGGTGATGATCTGACAACGGAAAGTGAGCAGTAGAAAAGTCCAAAACAGAGCAATTCTGAGTGAGAACAAGATCCAAACAGTGTCCAAGGGAATGTGTGGGTACATCAGACCAAAGCTTAAGATCATAAGAGGAAGATAATGAGTGAAATCGTAGAGCTGCAGCGTCTTGAGGGTCATCCACATGAATATTGAAATCACCCAAAATAAGAGTAGGACAGTTATCAGAGAGGAAAAAGGACAGCCACGAATCAAAATCAGAGATAAATTTTGAGGATGAGCCTGGTACAGAACTGCAATCCGCAGTCGCAATGGAGCGAAAAGCCTCACCACATGTACCTCAAAGGAGGAAAAACAATGTGAAGGTGGAATGGAAAGAGGCTGGAACTGGCACAAACTAGATAATAAAAGACCCACACCACCACCCCGACCCTCTGGGCGACTAGAGTGAGAGAAAGAGAGTCCTCCAAGAGAGAGGGCAGCAGAGATGGCGGTATCATGGGCAGGAAGCCAGGTTTCAGTAAGAGCAAGGAGGTGGAGAAAAAAGGGCATCTTAGAATTGAAGAAATAGGGTAGATAGATAAAGATATGCATCTATAGATAGGGTGACCATATGAAAAGGAAGACAGGGCTCCTGTATCTTTAACAGTTGTATTGAAAGGGAAATTTCAGCAGGTGCCATTTATATGGGGAACCTGGGGAATTTGCTCTTCATCACCACAGTTAAAGCTGCAGGTGCCCTGCCCTCTTTTAAATCTGGTCACTCTAGTATAGCTCCTGCACCTTTAACTGTTGTGATGAAGAGGGAATTTCATCAAGTTCTCCATATATACAAATGACACCTGCTGAAATTTCCTTTTCTATGCAACTGTTAAAGATATAGGAGCCCTGTCCTTCTTTTCATAGGGTCACCCTATATATAGATGCATATAGCAAGTCATATCTGCAAATATAATTTGTAGCTAAACGATAACTAACAGTGCAATCTTCCACATCTACTCAGAAGTCCCATTAAATTCATTAAGTATCAGATTGCAACCTAAAAGATTTAATTTTGACCAATTAAATCTGAATATATAAATGAAATATAAGTCAATGTACATGTTTACTCAGAAGTAAATCCCATGAGTTCAATAGGGGTTACTCCCAGGTAAGTGGGTCTAGGATTGCAGCCTATGCAATGAATATATATAAGGGGGAGCAGGAAAGAAATTTTATACAAACATATAACTAAACTAACCGTACAGCTGTCTCTCGACACTGAGCTCACAGTAAACTGACTTCCAGGTCCAAAAAAGGTAGACCAAAGTTCTGCTGAAATTTCCTTTTCTGGATCCTTTCCCCATTTTGACAAGAATCTTGCGGCACCTTAAAGGCTAACAACATTGTTCCGGCTTCAACGTTTGTGGAGCAGAGCCCACTTCATCAAAGGCCTGAACTGTTATCAGAGGCAACTGATGTTCAGGAATAGCCACTCAGGGCGCAATCCTATGCAGTCTAGACAGAAAAAAGTCACACAACTCCCAGGATTCCCCTAGCCAGCTGTCTAAACATGCTCAGGAGGCGTCCTTAGATCAGTTGCACTACAACATTTTCAGGGAAATTAACGTCCCCCATTTTATTTTTTTTAACATTGCCATTTCTGGTGTTAGATTTGTGTCCATTTATTCTTTAGCGTAGACTTTTTTTCTATATTTATTAGATAAGCTCCTTGGCTAAATTCCTGCCTTTTTTTCAAGAAATTATGAGTGAAAAATCCAGTATTCTACTTATTATATCCCGGATTTTTTTTAAAAAAATTAATCTTCCCACAGAACTTGGCGACGTCAAGGGAAAGAAGCCGAAGCGCCCTGCGCCACAGGGAAGCGCCTGAGGCCTAGGAGGGGATTTTATTATTTCTTCCAGCCGCCCTCTTGATGGTTCTTGATCCTTCCCGGCCCTCGTAGTCGGGGGGCGGGGCGTTGTGAGGAAGTACACGTGTGTTTATGTCATTCTCACGAAGTGTGTGTAATCCCGGAAGGGGAGACGAAGCGAAATGGCAGCGGCGGCGACCGGGTGGAGTCCGGGGGAGCCCGGCCTCGAGTGGGGTAAGGCAAGCGCGGGAGCCGGGGCCTTCGCGCCGCGGGCATCGAGGCTTCTGGAGAACCCGACGGTGCCAGGCCGGGCCCGGACGCCAGCTGGCGGGGGGTTCATGCGTGTCTCGGGCGGAAGCGGCCTCAGTGCGGGGCTGGCCGGACTCTCCGAGTTATTTATTTATTTATTTATTTATTACATTTCTATACCGCCCAATAGCCGGAGCTCTCTGGGCGGTTCACGAATGTCTGTCTCGGCTCTATGACATTTTTATTATATGGTCTCCCCCCTCCCCTCCTTTTAAATGTATAGGGTGACCCTGTGAAAAGGAGGACACGGCTCCTGTATCTTTAGCAGTTGCCTTGAAAAGGGAATTTCTGCAGGTGTCATTTGTACATACGAAGAGCCTGGTGAAATTCCTTCTTCATCACAACAGTGAAAGCCGCAGGAGCTACACCAGAGTGACCAGATTTAAAAGAGGGCAGCTTTAACTGTTGTGATGAAGAGGAAATTTCACCAGGTTCCCCATCTATACAAATGACACCTGCTGAAATTCCCTTTTCAATACAACTGTTAAAGATACAGGAGCCCTGTCCTCCTTTTCATATGGTCACCCTAGATATATTGCCTTTATTATATGGTCTTCTTCCCACTTTATCATGAGAGCAAACCTGTGCGGTCGCTGTTAGGCTGAGCGAGAGGACAAGTGTCTGGGCCCAGATAGCCCTAGGGAGCTTCGACGTTTGGGGGGGATTTGAATCCCTGTCTTCCTGGTCTATAGTAGACACTTTATTAAGGTGACCGTATGAAAAGGAGGACAGGGCTCCTGTATCTTTAACAGTTGCATAGAAAAGGGAATTTCAGCAGGTGTCATTTGTATGCATGAAGCACCTGGTGAAATTCCCTCTTCATCACAACAGTTAAAGCTGCAGGAGGTATACTAGAGTGACCAGATTTAGAAGAGGGCAGGGCACCTGCAGCTTTAACTGTGGTGATGAAGAGTAAATTTCACCAGGTTCTCCATATATACAAATGACCCCTGCTGAAATTACCTTTTCAATACAACTGTTATTATTATTATTTATTTATATAGCACCATCAGGTTCTCCATATATACAAATGACACCTGCTGACATTCCCTTTTCTATGCAACTGTTAAAGATACAGGAGCCCTGTCCTCCTTTTCATAGGGTTACCCTAACTTTATTCCCCTGTACCACCACCTCCACAGAAACTGTGTTGCTGCAATTCTGTAAGGCAGGTAAACATTGTGATCCTTATATTGTAGACAGGTATGTTTGAGGGAGACTGTCTTGCCTTCGTCTCCTCCACCCCATGAAATTTATGGCTGAGACAAATTTTGAACCTGGAACTTCTTTCTTCAGTTTACCCTCTTAAGTAGTATAGTATACTGACTCTTGGGATAAGTTAAGGTTGCAATGCTAAGCATTCTTAAAAAATACTTCTCAAATCAATGGGAATTGTTTTAAGTTGATAAATATGAATTGGCTTGTTGAATTAGGCCAAGGATCCATAAGCAGAGAAACCTAAGAGCTCTTCTGATTTTCCTATGAATACAGATATAGCTTATTGTACTTGTCTATTTGCTCCCCTTGCCCGTAGCAAACAGCAATTTAGGGGAATTTAAACTGGGGCAGTGGCATTTGGGGAAGTGTTGACTCTCGCCCCCAATGCTGCAGTCCTGATCTGATTCAGTCGTCCACATCTACCCCATCCAGTCACAGATGACTTACTGTCTTGGCTGAAGGCTGCTGCTTGAGAAGTATTCCCCGTGTGTGGTGCAGTGCAGCGTGGAGATACTGCTCTGATCAACAGTGCCTTATTGAAAAAAAGTATGATTGAAACAAATCTGGATCTTGGAAGCAGAATAAATTATTCAGAATGAGCAAATAGAAGGATGTTTGTTCTGGGTTGCCAGTTACAGAACTTGCAGGCTGGAGAATTGGAGGTCTCTTATCTCTAGATAATAGGGAGATTATGAATATTAGCACCTGCTAAATATTGGCTTGTATGAATAATATCCCTTTTATGTTTGTTTACATCATAGATTCTCTTCTCTTCAGTGAAATTGGTGATCTGATAGAAGATGGACTTCAGCTAGATGTAGAGAATGACACTTATGTGAGTAATAGTAATTCAAGAATTACATGACACAGCAGTATATTACATCAGCAAGTAAAACTGCCTTGATTTTACTTATTCTGTGTTGTGTACATTCCTTGCTGCAAGATTACATTTTCGCTGTACTGGCATAAATGTGGAAGCATTTGGCTTGTATTTCTTTTGTTTAGCACATGCTTCTGACTGAATTTGCTAACCAAGAACACAGCTGATTCAGGCGTGCACTTTCATCAGTGTGTATATTTACAACACACATCAGAAACAATTTCAACTTCTTGTATTTTTAATGTTCTGTTTGAACTCCTCCTATATGAACTTGGTGTTCAGTGAAATTCTGGCTTGTGTCTAGTTCCTGTCTTATCAATGGAAGGTGTTTTGGCTGAAGCTCATTTGTATTTAATAGCAGACAGGCTGATCATGCAGAGCCCTTTGTGCAGAGAGTTGCTTGAATGTTGAATGCTTTTATGTTTTTAACTATGACCTTAAACTTGGCTTTGATATTTGGGGTTTGGAACTCTTCTGAAACAACTGAGAACTGGAATTTGGAGAAAAGTAAAATATTAACTTGTAAAACTTTGTTTTTAAGCCACTGGCTCAAGATGTGCTCAGTTGATAAAGTTTGATCTTTAAAGGAACTTTTTCCTCAACAGTGTATAGAAGAGAAGCTAAAAAAAATATCAATAGCTTTACATCAGGCGTGGACAACTTGTGGCCCTTCAGATGTTTTTGGCTTACCACTCTTATTAGCCCTAGGCATCATAGCCAATGGGGAGGGAAATTACCCACCCCAGCTTTACATTTTCAGTCAATATTTGTGAATAGCGTATTCATGTATGAAATCTACCCCTCTCTGATTTGTTTGTATGCAGCAAAAGTACTCTACCCATGCTAGCAAATATGTATTTGATGTTGAGGCAACTGGGCTATTGTGGCCAAGATGGCTGTGTTAATTTACTTTTAGAAAGGTTTACAGATCCGGTATATTGTTCAACTCTATAGCAACTGATACCTGCAGTGTATGCAGTCCACTCTAGGCAGCTTACATTATCTTGGAACAACCAATTAAACACACAGTACTAAATGTTATTAAAACAGAGTTCAGTAAACAGCATCATATAGCACTGATAGCCAAAAGTTTAAAATTCATGGTAAGTTGCTGGATGCTAATAAAAATAGAAAAATGTACAGTAACATAAATAGCAGGCTCAAATAGATATATCTAGGCAAAGCATTGCGTTGCTGTTGGGCCACATTTGAAAAGGCCTGAAAGTGTACTTCAGTGGACTGAACCTAATATGCAGTGGGATCTTCTAGGATTCAGGGCGGTAAAAGAAAGAAACTAAAGGTGAGGAGTATTAAAATGGACGTCTCCCATCATTGCCTAATCATTTTCAGTCAAAAGGACCTCCTTTATCTTCAACCTGTTTAATAGCTGTGTGTTAGCTAAAGCAAACAATGTAGCTTTTCAAGTTACTGCTTATGTATGTCTGCTTTCTATTCTCTTTGTAACTTTGCTTGTTGTAATTTGTAGGAAAACAACCTTTGTGACCTTGACTTCGATTTAGAGCTGATGTCTTGGGATGCAGATACGTTAGATGTTTCAAAGGAGGAGATCCCAGCAGGTAACTTCAAGCTGAGTTGCCCATTGCAGTAGGCAATTGTAACACTAGATACATCTTTGAAAGATGGCCTTTTCCTGGCATAGCTTAATCAGGAGTTGGAAACTTTGGTTTTTTAAAAAATATTAATCCAGAGGGTTTGCCACCTTAGTTTATTGCAGCAGAAACAGTAGAATCTTGTGGCACCTTAAATTTAGAGCATGATCCTATGTATATTTAGGTAGAAAAAAGTCCTTCAACTCCCAGCATGCCCGAGGCAAATATGCTGGCTGGGGGACGCTGTGAGTTGTAGGTTTTTTTCTGTCTAAATGTGCATAGGATCACACTTTTACTCTGGCATAAGCTTTTGAAGTGGACAGTCTTTAAGGTGCCATAAGACTTTGTTGTTATTGTTTAATTATTTAAATAAAGGACTATTGATCCATGGGAAGAGTTAGCTGGGGGCCATTGATGTTAGTGGGTGAAGATAGAACCTAAAGTTAGTGGAGCTGCCCCCCGCCCCGCCCTCTCTCCCTCCCTCTCTCAGTGAAAATTTATACATTTCCCCAGTCTTTTTTCATGAAACGATGTCAAGAATGTCTTAAGTTGATAAAAGATGATAGATCTCCTTACCACATTGAGGAGGGGAATTCTCTGTCAATCATTGTTTCGTCTGAGACCAGGAAAGGAAAAAACCTGATTGTTACTTTTATTACATTAGTATACTGTCCAGTAGCTGAAGCTTGCTGGGTGGTTCACATCAATTAAAGCCACAAAATGCAACATGAAATACACTATAAAAAGTAAAAGTTTAAAACTACAGTATAAAAGTAAGACCAAAATGAAACTTAGCAGCAGTGCAGAGATTTAAAATAGAATAACAACAGAACTAAAACACTAAAATGCCTGGGAAAATAAAATGTCAGTTCTGGAAACGGGAGCTAGCTTTTAACTAGGTGGGATGAGGACTATCCGGCACATTTAAAGCAGACTGAAAAGTGTCAGTCAGAGCATCCACCCAGGAATTGCCAGTACATGAATGTTGCTTGCGGATCAGAGGAGATAGGAGCAGGTGCTGTAATGAGGCTCACAGCAGGCTGGTGCTGACGTCCTGCTTCCAGGTGCCTCCTTCCTGCTTTTCTTCCATGTGTTTACTGAGATGCTGGCTTGTCATTCCTCTTCTCCCCCCCTCCCCTCTCCAAGCTAGCACCAGCCTCTCCAGTCCCTGGAGGCATTGTAAGGGAATTAAAATGATGGGTGTAGCAGCCGCACTAGCTGGCTAGTCAAATCTTTGTTGCTGCTGCGGGTTCATACCTGCCTAAAGGGGAAAGGAGATGAATTGAGGAGAGCTGCTTCTGACTGGGTCCAGATGACACTGTGGCTTGAATTTGGGATGAGGGCTTCTAACACTATGGTTAGATAGTTGACACATTAGTAATGAGATCTCATATTAGGAGAAGCATGACCAAACTATGTTATAATGGTGCTGCTCTAATTCAAGGAGATAACTGAGCATTGATGGATATAACTAAGATGAGAGAGAGCTAGGGTGGGAGGAAGCAGTCCAATTTAAGGGGAAATGACAGGTCAGGTTTTTTTTTTTTTTTTTGCTTTTATTTTTATTTATTTAATTATTTATTTCATTTCTATACTGCCCAATAGGCGAAGCTCTCTGGGCGGTTCACAGAAATTAAACCATGAAGAGCATAATAAAACAACCAACAATTTAAAAACACAAATACAAAATACAATATAAAAAGCACGACCAGGATAAAACCACACAGCAAAAATTGATATAGGTTAAAATATAAGATTGAAACAGCAGAGTTTAAATTTAAGTTAAATTAGGTGTTAAAATACTGAGAAAATAAAAAGGTCTTCAGCTGGTGGCAAAAGGAAAACAATGTAGGTGCCAAGCGAACCTCTCTGGGGAGTTCGTGCCACAGCTGGGATGCCACAGCAGAGAAGGCCCTCCTCCTGGTAGCCACCTGCCTCACTTCCTTTGGCAGGGGCTCGCAGAGAAGGACCCCTGAGGATGACCTTAGGGTCCGGGCAGGTACATATGGGAGGAAGCGTTCCTTCAGATAGCCTGGCCCCAAGCCGTTTAGGGCTTTCAATGTTTTATCACTTGTATTTTGCGTTGAAACTTCTAACCCACCTTTCTGTACATCCATGCTACCAAGGGCACCACAGTAAAATATACAAATGCACTTAAAATATGTTGTGGGAGGAACAAAAGCTGCATCCACATTATGAGGAGAAGCCAGTTCATTCAGGACACCCTCCAAAAACAAATCAGCCCAGGAAACTCTTTCTGTTATCTAGTGTGTCAAGAAGGTGTTCTACTTGAATGTAGAAGAGAGGTTTGGACAAAGACTTTCTTAGAATGTAAGCCTATGCGGCAGGGTCTTGCTATTTACTGTTTTACTCTGTACAGCACCATGTACATTGATGGTGCTATATAAATAAATAATAATAAGTGATAATAATTAAAGGGCACCTTGGATCTGATATTCTCTCTCCTTCCTCCTTTTGCAGGTGCCGATTGGAAAGCACAGCCCCTGTCGCCAGCCACTTCAACAGATTCAGTTCCTTCTCCTTTGTCTGTGGATTCCCCAGTACAACACGTACCTGTAAGCAGTTCAACACTTTGGACTGGTCAGATAGAATGAGGTAGCATGTAACCAAATTAGGGTTCAAAGCAGTAATCCGTCTTCAAGATGCGAAGAAGCAATTGCTTGTTGTCCCTGCTGTGTAATTCTTACATTCATCTACTAGTGTTGTAATAGAAAATATCCAGGAATGACCCAGAATTAAGCCTCTGCAGCAGTAGGAATGATGTAAGGAACAAGGGATGCTCTCTCTTCTGAGGCAAACAGAACTAATGCTAAGGGCGGGTGGCTTGCTAAGGGCCACTGAGTAGTCCTTGGATGGTCTGGTATCTGACTGCATGTTTTCCAAGTCTACAGACTGACACTGTCCACCAGATCCTGCAGGAAATAACTTTTTCAATGACGTTCTTTTCAAACAGCTCTCCATATCTCCTTGAATCTGTGTCTCTTCACTTCCCCTCCCCCCACCGCTGTGTCCAGCAATCTGCTGTGTTGAGTGGAGATGGATTACTAAGAAAACCACCTTCTGGCTTGGACTGGCCTCTTGAGAATCTGATCATATGGGAAAGTGTTCTAGAATCTAGATAGAATGTGGACAGAACTGCAGATATGAAAACAGGACTTTTTGCCAGCAGATATTTGTCTTTTTTGCCAACGCAAAGGGTCTCATTGTGTCCATGTTTTTTTCTACTTTCCCAGGAAGGCGTAGAGTTGGGCTCCAGTTCTCATCCATCTCCTGTTTCTTTGTATGGCAAGAGCTCTCGAAGTCCCTCCTTAGCTGTAGAACGAAAGGAGAAGAAACCCCCACCCAAAACCATACATCACTCTGGTATGATTGATCTGCAAGTTCTGACCATCTCCAATATGGGGATAATAATCTTGTCCTATTTAACTGCTGTAAACATAGCTGAAAATTAGAAATGTCACTTGGTTAAAAGGATTGTAGACAACGAATTGTATATCTTAATCAGTTGATCAATCTGTTAGACCTGCCTAAACTTAAGCAATAGTTCTGAAGAAAGAAAAATTCTGTGTTTTTAGATAACGGATCCACATACTACATGAGGCCTTGTCAGAGCACTGGGATTCCCTCCTGTGTGCGTGAAGGGATCATGGCCTACTGTCCACAGGCTTTGCAAATAATTGTATTAAAAATAGTTAGCCATTTTTTTTAAAGAACAACAAGTGCTGCCTTGTTAATTGGCACAGTTAATATCCTTTTCAAAATCAATGAATTAGATCAACTAAACATTGCAGCCCTATTAAGAATGTCTTTTGTTGAGTTTCAATAATTTTATTATTTTCTACAGAAAGCAAAGCACATGGGGAAAAGGGAAGACAATACAATAAAATACATAACATCACATAAAATACATCTAATAAAAACACATATACATAAGGCCATACTCCATTTGAAGCGATCTTCATGTAGCCAGTCCAGTATTACGTAAAAAACACACAGATTATATATAGAATCCACAAACAAATAGATCATTCTTTTGCAACTCTTGTATATACTCTATCGAAGGTTTCCAGTGTGTTGCAAATGAGGTTGTTGATTTTTCTCTTACTAACGCCGTAAGTTTCGCCATCTCGGCGTTAGTAAGAAATGTGCTATATAAATGGATGATGTTGGTTTTAAGTTATCCTATTCTTATTACTGCCTAGCTTCCTTTTTGTAAAGTCTCCCTTATCTGTATTTGATTCTTAGAGAGATGCTTGCAGTGACTTCTTGGTGTCTTCCAGGTGCAAAACATAACGTGCACAGAGTTAGAAGGGATGGGAACTTGCTTGGTTTCAGAAATGTATAGAGCTATTTAGCTTGTTTCCACATAATGCTAAACCGTGGTTTACTACTATGTGCATGAATAGAAAAGTGCCCAAGTGACACCTTAGGCTCACATGTTCTCCCTCTTCCTCCCTCCCTCCCCAAACCTGATGTATTGTTACATACAAACCAGAGATTGTGGTTTAAAACAAACTCTTGTTGGTTTGATAACCAGAGTAACCCATGACTTGAAATTGGTTTGTTCTGAAAACTGACCAAAGTTTGTTTAAAACCATGACCCCTGGTTTATATGGGATAACAAGTCAAGATTAGGAGTGGGGGGGAACTGAAAGTAAATGCTAGAAAAGTCCTCACAGCCTTGCAGGAGAAAGAGAGGGGAAGAGGGATTGTGTAAGCTTTGGGATTTGCTTGCACTCTTCTCTGGTGCAAACCTGCCCATTTTGCAAAGTGTATGGGTATTTAAATCATTTTGATCATAAGCAAAACATAAAAGTTTTGTTGACCTTTAAAGGCACATGTGGCCTTTTGTTGTATTAACTTGTATAGCTCCTTTCTGATGCCATTCCACATTTGTTCCCCTAACTCCTGCCTACTAAGACTTCAGAGGAAAATTCTGTTACTGCAGTTGACAGCTGCATGACTGCTTGTCATGCTAAGAGAATAGAATAGAATATTTATTTCTTACCTGCCTCTCCCTCTGGATCGAGGCGGGGAACAACATATGGTTCGGGTCCAGGTTATTTGAAAGAACGTATCCTCCCTTATGAGCCTGCCCATGCTTTGAGATCTTCTGGAGAAGCCCTTCTTTCAGTCCCACCTTCTTCACAGGCACGCTTGTTGGGAACATGGGAGAGGGCCTTCTCGGTGGCTGCTCTGGTGCTCTGGAACTCTCTTCTCGGGGAAGCTAGGCTGGCTCCCTCCTTGATGGGCTTTCGGAAGCAGGCTAAAACTTTTTTGTTCCAGCAGGCCTGGAGAATAATCCGGCCCTCCATCTATGTTATTGTCTTATAATTTTGTTGTGTATTTTAAATGTTTATGGTTTTGTTCCCCCCCATGTATATTTTAAACTTTGTAAGGCCGCCTTGAGACCCAGCTTTGAGCAAAAGGCGGGATACAAATAAATATAATAATAATAATAACAACAACAACAACATTCAATACAAAATCACCATAAAATGCATTAAATTGATTAAAAACATATAAAACTGATAACATATTAAACTAACAATTGGACATGTTAAAAGGCATCTGGGTAGGCCTGCCAGAAGAGATCAGTCTTTATGGTTTTCTTAAACTCAGCAAGACTATTACGTTGACGAATCTCTCCCAGAAGGCCATTCCACAGTCTGGGGCTGGCAGAAGAAAAGGTCCTCTGGGTAACAGTTGTCAGCCTAGTTTTGGCTGACTGGAATAAATTCTTCCCAGAGGACCTGAGTGTGCGGGGCGGATTGTACGGGAGAAGGCGATCCTGCAGGTAACCTAGACCCAAATCATGTAGGGCTTTAAAGCTAATAACCAACACTTAATACTTTACCCAGAAACTAATTGGCAGCCACTGAAATGATTTTAAAGTTGGTGTAATATGGTCACCCCTAGGTGTACTGAAGACTAACCTGGCTGCCATATTTTGAACTAGTTGAAGTTTCCGGACTAGGCACAAAGGTAGCCCTATGTACTGCACATTGCAGAAGTCAAGCCTCAAGGTTACCAGCGCATGCAGTACGGTCTTTAGGTCTTCTAAGTCTAGGAAAGGGCGCAGCTGGTGTATCAGCCAAAGCTGATAGTAGGCACTCCTGGCCGTCGCATCTATCTGGGCTGTCATTTGGAGTGACGGATCCAGAAGCACCCCCAAGCTGCAAACACAGTCTTTCAGGGGGAGTGTAACCCCATCCAGAACTGGTTGACAAATCTCCAAACCCAGGTTAGGGCCTTTGACAGCAAGCACCTCCATCTTGTCTGGATTCAGCTTCAGTTTGTTTTTCCACATCCATCCCATTAGCGCCTCCAAGCATTCATTCAGAGGAGACACACTATCCTTAGCTGATGCTGTTGCCGAAGGCATAGAGAAATATATTTTGGTGTCATCAGCATCCTGATAGCACCCCACCCCATGCCTCTGGATGATCTCTCCCAGCGGTTTCATGTAGATGTTAAACAGCATTGGGGATAGGATGGCATCTTGTGGTACACCATAATAGCTCCTTCTTTGAGGAGCAGCTATCCCCAAGCATCACCATCTTGGACCTGCCTGAGAGGTAGGACCGGAACCACTGGAGCACAGTGCCCCCGATTCCCAAACCCCTCAGATGTTCCAGAAGGATACCATGGTTGATGGTATCGAAAGCCGCTGAGAGATCCAAAAGTACCAGTAGGGACATATTCAAGCGTAGATCATCCGCTAAGGCGACCATAGTGGTCTCAACTCCATATCTTGTCCTGAGCCAGTTTGAAATGGGTCTAGAAAATCTGTATCATCCAAAAGTGCTTGGTGTTGGAAGGCAACTGCCCTCTCACTCACCTTGCCCAAAAACGGAAGATTTGACACTGGTCTGTAATTATTAAGGTCCAGGGGGTAGGCTAGAAAGTGGTGAGTAATAATTGCTACCATTTTGGGAAGAGCACTTCAGTTTGAGCCTAGTTTTATTTTGTTTCCCAGCGCATGGATCTTCAGTGGCTCCTAATCGATGCAACCCACTAGCCTCCAAACCTTTGATTCAGCCTAAGCTTCTGCTACCTGCCTTTCGGGAGACTCAGGCCAGGCTCAGTGTTCAGGCCAAAGCCATTGTCATTCCAGCTCTTCCAACAATCCTGACACTGCCAAAGCAGCCACCCGTTGTCGCTATCCAGCCAGCACCTCCTAAAGGTATGTGAGCAGTTGGTGGGGTGGAAGGAATAGAAGCCAGCTCTAATGTCAAAGAAGCAAATGGGATCAGTATTAGCAACTTTAAAGATATGCAGCTTAAATAACTTTAACCCTCAGGCTTGTCATCATGTGTGTTTGCCATTGCCATCTAGTGGTGAACTAGTCAAATAGTATTTCTTTCTAGAGCAGTGGTTCCCAATTCGCTAAGTACTACGGACCCCTTGTTTTTCAAATGCCAAGCCATGGACACCCTACTTTTGAAACAAATGTTATCTCTATGATAGTTACTTGTGCGAAGCAATTTTTTGGAGAAAATAAGGGGTAGCCCCTAATAAGCAAAGGATTTTAGGTATACTAAAAACAGACCATAAAATTTGTGATATTTGTGATATTAACACGCAAAAATGACAATGATTTAGTTAGGAATATAAAGATGAATTTAATTTTACTAACGTCTAGTTTTCAATTGAACAAATTATGACATGTCTAGCAGCTACTAAACCTAAATGTGATGGGAGAAATCATGCCTCTTTTTGTCCCGAACAATCCCTTCCACATCCGGTTCAATATTTCCTACTTTTAATCTCAAATCCGAATCAACATCGAGCCGATTTCTATGCTTGTTCTGCATATAACAAAATGTCGAAAATGTTTGTTCACAAAGATATGTGGAACAAACGGGAACTAGATGTTTCAAAGCTTTTTCACTTAACTTCTTATAATCAGGAAAAACCTTCACCCAGAATTGGTCCAGTCTATATTCTTTGAAAAATGATTTCAATGAACCACCACAAGTCACGTCAACAAGTGCATCGTGTTCTTCCGCAGAGAGAGTTGTTAGTTATACATCACCACATTCAAAAGGATTCCTTATCCATGAGTTTTCAGTAATCTCTGAAGCTAGCCGCTAAATCACGCAGGTGCTCAGTGATGTTATATTTTACTTCTGGTAGGAATTCGTCCACAGTGGACTCCAGAAATAAATGGTGAATATGTGAATGGTGCCATGGACCCCCTGGGGTCCACGGACCACCAATTGGGAACCACTGTTCTAGAGCAAGGCCAGAATGCAAACAACTAGTTGCTACTTCCAAGATGGATTTTGTTTGTGTTTCATGGCCTCTACCTTAAATGACTTTAAAATGTGCTAGCCAAATTAATGGAGAATATTTGATTCATGCATCTGTTAGTGTTTTAATTTTGAAAAAAGGTCTCAGAGTGACTTGCGAAGAAGAAAAACCTGAATTACTCTACCATAATAGTACTCTTCAGCAGCCTCAGGTGGAATGGCTGTCAAACCTTCCCAGGAGATCACACCCTCCTGTTTCCTCTAAAGGCGGCATGTAGTAGGATGGCTACGTGGGAGCCTCCTTGTTCAGTGGCAGGATTACGTACATCACCTTGGGTTCCTTGGAGGAAAGAAGGCGGGAGATAAATGAAATAAATAAATCCCTTATTACTAGAAGCTGGGTGGTAAGAAGTAGGGAATGCCTCTTCCTAGCCTTTGCTGCTCATGAACTACCTGGGGACAGTTTGATGGGCTACTGCTGGAAAAGTAGTCCTGGATTTGGTGGGCCTTGCGTATGACTGAAGCAACTCTTTGGATCCCACCATACATCATGAGCATCTAAGATTTGAAATGCTCTTTTAGGCCTGGCAGAAGTATGTCTTTTCAGCTATGGGAGGGATGCAGTTCTTTGAAGAGTTACCAGGGGACAAGATCGCACATGAAACCAGCTTCATTTTGTACATGTTCCTTGTCTCTCTCTTAGGTCGGCCAGTGATACTTTCTCAGTCGGCTGTGGTGCATCTTCAAACACCAGGACTCCTTTCCACTGCCAACCCAGCCATTGCTGTCACTGGTGGAGTCACACCCCTACCAGGTCACACCGTTAGTGTTTTGTCGCAAACTGCAGGGAAGAGTTTGGCCAATGGAAACCTACCAGAAACTAAGCCTGTTCTTCATGCCACATCTCCAAATACCAGCATGGATGTAAGTTCTCTCTAACACCTGCTTGTAATTGTCCCTTGCACCTACAGAGCTTATTTCCTGCAGATCAGAATTAAACCAAAACCTTATAGGCGGGCACCAGCAACAACATTATGCATTCTGGGCATGTGGTTTCTACTCTGGTGTGGGATTTGGCATCTCTGCAACTTCTTTTAATGTAAACCTGCAAGAGGCAGAACATTTAAGAGTGACGTGCAGTGTCTCCTGGAAACTAAAGAGGGTTATGGTTAGCATTTTCAGTGACGACCATCGAGTGTGGCACTACTGTCACCTCAATAATCTGCTGTACAGTTAAGAGCTAGTTGCATGTCCTGCCTCCCCATCCACTCTTGTGGGTCTACATTAATAGAAGTATAGCTTCCAAATCACGTGAGGTCCTGGTTCCTCTCTATTCGGCCCTGGTTAGGCCTCATCTAGAGTATTGCGTCCAGTTCTGGGCTCCACAATTCAAGAAGGACGCAGACAAGCTGGAGCGTGTTCAGAGGAGGGCAACCAGGATGATCAGGGGTCTGGAAACAAAGCCCTATGAAGAGAGACTGAAAGAACTGGGCATGTTTAGCCTGGAGAAGAGAAGGTTGAGGGGAGACATGAGAGCACTCTTCAAATACTTAAAAGGTTGTCCCACAGAGGAGGGCCAGGATCTCTTCTCGATCCTCCCAGAGTGCAGGACACGGAATAACGGGCTCAAGTTAAAGGAAGCCAGATTCCAGCTGGACATCAGGAAAAACTTCCTGACTGTTAGAGCAGTACGACAATGGAACCAGTTACCTAGGGAGGTTGTGGCTCTCCCACACTAGAGGCCTTCAAGAGGCAGCTGGACAATCCTCTGTCAGGGATGCTTTAGGGTGGATTCCTGCATTGAGCAGGGGATTGGACTCGATGGCCTTGTAGGCCCCTTCCAACTCTGCTACATGCCTTTTGGTGGGAGCTGGAAAACAGTGGGTATAGCTCTTGCTGAGCTGGTGATCCTGTGCCTGTACTGTAACAAATTGCAGGTGGTCATTCATGCTCCTCCACAAGGGTGGGTGGGTAAACTGCATATTAAGGTGAAGGTTAAGCTAGGCTAGACTTCTTCTCCTTGTCATGCTAGTTTTCTGTGTGGAGGGATTTTTTTATTTTCATTTTTGCACGGAAGCGTTCTCAGTGAAGTAGGACAACAGCATTAGGAGTAAACTACTTGGGCAAGAACTAAGCCAACAACTCCCTTGTTGAGCCAACCCACAGCCTGGCTTGCTCTTTGCCGCCTGTACACCTTAACAGTGTTCCAAGGGGGCCTTAGTAGCATCAGCAGCCCTTCACCTAGTGAGCCTTGGGTCAGTGAGGCCCACTCGCATGGACCATGGATGCATCTAGCCTTAGTTCCTCTCAGACCAGGAAGTCTTGAGAAATTGGCTGAGGTAGGCCTCCCTTCACTCACTTAATGCCTCAGAGTGTTTATCAGCATATCCCCATCCACCCAAATTGGCACTGTGCCTGCCAACTGTGACCAAATTATAAACATAACCAAACAGAATGACTCTGACTAAGCTAGATAAGAAACAACCTTCCAACAATGCAGAGAGATGAAAGAGCCCCTTTCCTTTAACCAGTCCATGAACACAAGCTGAAAACATCCTGCCTAGTATACAGTGCATTATCAAGTGGCGGGAGAGGGATGTCCTCAGCTGCGCTGTGGAAGAGCCTTCAAAAGAGCCTGCAAAAGAAATAACAGCCATCCACATCCAATTTGCTGAGCTGCAGAAGGTCCAGAGATACTGGTCTGGTCTTCCTCACCAGGCTCATGCTCCATTCCGTAAAGGAGCAGCGGCAGGGGTAGAGCCTTCACTCAACCTCTGTATTCTGATTGTCGGGAAACAGTTTGTAAAATTTAGGCCTGAGATTTCTGTTACCGCTTCCTAGTTTTTGTAGGACTTAATGATGGTCTGGTAATAGATATAATCTTATCTCTGTTCGGTGCTGTCCTGCAGGGTTAAAAACGCAAATACAAAATACAGTATAAAAAGCACAACCAGGATAAAACCACACAGCATAAATTGATATAAGATGAAAATACAGAGTGAGAACAGTAAAACTTAAATTTAAGTTTATTTATTTATTTTATTTTATTTATTACATTTTTATACCGCCCAATAGCCGAAGCTCTCTGGGCGGTTCACAAAAATTAAAATCATCATAAAACAACCAACAAGTTAAAAATACAAATACAAAATACAATATAAAAAGCACAACCAGGATAAAACCACGCAGCAAAATTGATATAAGGTTAAAATACAGAGTTAAAACAGTATAATTTAAATTTAAGTTAAAATTAAGTGTTAAAATACTGAGTGAATAAAAAGGTCTTCAGCTGGCGACGAAAGGAGTACAGTGTAGGCGCCAGGCAGACCTCTCTCGGGAGCTCATTCCACAGCTGGGGTGCCACAACAGAGAAAGCCCTCCTCCTAGTAGCCACCTGCCTCACTTCCTTTGGCAGGGGCTCGTGGAGAAGGACCCCTGTAGATGATCTTAAGGTCCGGGCAGGTACATATGGGAGGAGGCGTTCCTTCACATAACCTGGCCCCAAACCGTTTAGGGCTTTGAATGTCAATACCAGCACTTTGAATCGGGCCCAGACCTGGACTGGCACCCAATGAAGTTGTAAAAGGACTGTTTAAAAAAACGTTCTGTTCCCAGTGGCCTGTGCACTAAATGCTCCCCCACCTCGCTTTGTAAGTGTGACAGAGTTCCTGGCTTTTACTGGTCTCCCTGTCCTCACTCATAGATGAGTGTTCTGAAACGGCAGCAACGCATGATAAAAAACCGAGAGTCAGCCTGTCAGTCGCGCAGGAAGAAGAAGGAATACATGCTGAGCTTGGAGGGTAGGCTGAAGGCAGCCCTGTTGGAGAATGATCACCTCAAGAGAGAGAATGGCTCACTGAAGAGGCAGCTGGATGAGCTGGCAGTGCAGGTAGGTGCGGTGGTTGTGAAAAGCTTGCTTTCTGGGGTACCATGTGCTGTCAAGGAGCCCTAGATTACTAACTATCACTGGACTGCAGGATTTGCCAGCTGTGATAGCCCCAGCTTTGTACGGAATCAGGTCTGATTGGCCACTCTTGCTCACTGTGGCCACACACAGCGCTTAGGAATTAAGGCCTTGGGACCTAGATTAAAGGTTAGAGATGGGCATCAGTGGCGCCTCGCCTCATATCTCTGCAGAAGCTTGCCTGGAGCCTTTTGTGCTACATGAATTGGAGAGCAGACAAACTAAGTTATCAGCTTTTGGGGTTCCCAATGGTTCGTTCTGGCCACATGCTGGGCCCTCCATGCCAAGAATATGGGATCACCCGAGCAATCCTGTGAACGTTGACCAGGGTGTGCAGTCAGGTTGCCAATGCCCACCTCAGATGCCATTAAAAAAAATATTAGGATCATCAGGATGCCAGTTTCCCCCACTGGTTGTTGATGGGAATCAGAATAGATACTGAGTGCCACATAGGGGTGAATGTGTGAGGAATGTGAGCAGCGTTAAACTGCTGTAAACGATGACTCTGAGCTGCTGCCCCCTTGTGGCAGAAATAATGATAGTGTATGTATGTATGTATTTATTTATTTATTTATTTATTTATTACATTTTTATACTGCCCAGTAGCAGAAGCTCTCTGGGCGGTTCACAAAAATTAAAACCATTAAGAACATAATAAAACATCCAACAATCTAAAAACCCAAATACAAAACACAGTATAAAAAGCACAACCAGGGATGTTGAAAACAATGCAAGAAGATTGTTTGTGTCCCATGTTTATTTTCTCTGATGTTTCTTTTATCGTCCAGAACCAGAGTCTCAAAGGTTCCCCTCCAAAGAGAAGAGCGCTTTGCGTGATGGTGCTGCTAGGCTTTGTTATGCTGAGTTACGACAGACTAAGGTGAGACTCCAGTATCAGAGGCAGAGAAGCCTGTGTACACCAGTTGCTGTGGAACATGGGTGGGAGCATGTGGTTGCACTGTGTCCTTGGTCAACAGCTGGTTGGCCACTGTGTGACCAGACTCTTGGTCTGATCCAGCAGGGCTCTTTTTATGTTCTTATGTCTCCTTCCAGAGAGCCTCTCCTGCCAGAGAGATAGGGATATACTGAGAGGTAGTTTCAAAACTCCTGCCCAGGAGCATTTCGGAGTCCTGGCACCTGCTTTGATCAGATAAAACTAACACTCCTTTTGGAAACCTCAGTTTTCAAACCACCTGCCATCCAGGGAACCTGGTTCTTAGCCCTACTGCCTCCTCTAATCTACGCCCTTGCTGAAGGCTCCTGATATCCAACACTCTGTTACTTGGAACTTTTTCAGGAAAGAACCACAGGAGGAAAAGTAGGAAAAAAACTCTAAGAACAGGCTCTGTGGTTCCTGCCATAGAAATTCAACTCCTGAAGTGTCCTAGGGAGCGTGCGGAACACTGCTTCAAACACTGCTTCCTAGGAATGAGGATTCTGTGGTAGGAACCATAGGGCAGGGGTAGGCAGAAGGTAGATCTCCTGATGCTTGGGATTTGAGCTCCCAGAAGTAACTTGCTAGCATGGCCAGTGGTCATGAACGTTGGGAGTTGAAGTCTCAAAGATCTGGAGATCTACTTTCTGCCCACTTCTGCCATAGAGCCCATTCCTAGAGTGTTTTTTCCTTTTTTCTGGGGGTCCAACCGGACACAGCTTGGCTTGTGAACTGCATTTTTACACTCCTTCTCTAGGACCTGCAGCAGAATCTTCTACAATGTACAATGATTACGTGGCAGACACACCAAGGCTTCTTTGCCATTCCAAAACAATGTGGAAATGGTTCCCAGATGGTAGAACTCTTTAGACAATTACAGTGACCGTGTCAAAAGCAGGCTTTTTTCATATATTCTGTGGTTAGTTGTGGAAGATCCAATAATAACTTTGAGCTTTGCTGTGGAGCCGGCGCACTAAAAGAGGGTGGACAGCTTTTTTTCACTTGGGATTCACGAATTCCATATTTTACTGCCTGCCCAGTAGCTGGATGGATTGTTTCTTTGAAATGCAGCGTTCTCCTTAGTGCCCTTGCCATCCATGTTGGTCCTTGCATGGCAAGCAAGCCAAGGTTGTATGGAGAAATGCAAATTGGTGCTATACACCGGAAGTAGGTAATGCTGATGTTGCCATGTGAATTGAAGCAAGCAACCCTGAGTCACTCAGCAGCTCCCTTTGCAGGCCGAGGCCCCTCTTCCTAGCTGCTGCTGAGAGCCTTTCCCTGCCAGGAGGGGGGCAGGGCCTGGGGAAGAAGATGAGGAGCCCCTGTGGACCATGGATTCCTCATGCCTGGATTATAATTAAAAAGTAAAATTGAATTTATTTAAAGCAGGGATGGGCAACTTGCCTGCAGTTGTAGGCCAAAAGTTGCCCACTCGTGATTTAAGGGAATTGGGATATACATGACTTTTTAAAGTTCACTGAAGAAATCTTCTAAAAGTGGCAAAACACATATATAAAGGAGGAAAACATGATTGCTTTCATAGAATCATAGAATAGCAGAGTTGAAAGGGGCCTACAAGGCCATCAAGTCCAACCCCCTGCTCCACCCTAAAGCATCCCTGACAGAGGGTTGTCCAGCTGCCTCTTGAAGGCCTCTAGTGTGGGAGAGCCCACAACCTCCCTAGGTAACTGATTCCATTGTCATACTGCTCTAACAGTCAAAGTTTTTCCTGATGTCCAGCTGGAATCTGGCTTCCTTTAACTTGAGCCTGTTATTCCATGTCTGCACTCTGGAAGGATCGAGAAGAGATCCTGGCCCTCCTCTGTGGGACAACCTTTTAAGTATTTGAAGAGTGCTATCATGTCTCCCCTCAATTTTCTCTTCTCCAGGCTATACATGCCCAGTTCTTTCAGTCTCTCTTCATAGGGCTTTGTTTCCAGACCCCTGATCATCCTGGTTGCCCTCCTCTGAACACGCTCCAGCTTGTTCATATTAATCATCAAATAACATATTGTTATTTAACATATTGTCAAATAACATATAACATATTGCTCAGATGTTATAGGGTTAGGGGTCTCCAAAACTTACAGGATTTCCCAAAAATCCTGTGTTCATCCCATTTCAAAATGGGACAGCCATCTGCTTTCTCAGAACAAAGAAGCATTGGCAAAACATGGCATTTACCCCATGGTGGAACACTAATATGGAAAAAGGGCAGCCAGACCCACTCTTTGACATGAGTCAACCTGTGCTGGACCCAACTGTGCAGGGTCAAGCTTATTAACAGCCAGGTGGAGACGATGATATCACTGTCAGGATCCCTTAAGGCAAATCAAGGGAGAATTTGTACAAGGAGCTCTTAAACGTTGACCCTGACTTCAGCTGAGGAAAGAAACACTTCCACTGAGTAGATGAATAATATAAAGATGTTGATTCAGGAAGCTCTTCACACACTGAGACTATACTCTTATGCATGCTTACCTGGGAGTAAGCACCACTGAATACAGTGGGGGCCTACATCCATGATGGTTTGTACCCAGTACAACAGATTATAGGTAGCGCCAAAGCATGCTGGGACAAAGAAGCAATGGCCATTTCTCCCTTCAGAAAATAGAATTGGCAACAGTTATTTATTTTTATCTGTTTCTAGTGCTAATGGGAAAATATTAGCACTAGTGTGGTGTAGTGGCTAGAGTGTTGTACTGCGAGCCAGGAGATCCAGGTTCTAGTTCCCACATGGCCATGGAAGCCCACTGAGTGACTTTGGGCCAGTTACAGACTCAGTCCAACCTACCTCACCGGGTGGTTGTTGTGAGGATACAATGGAGAAGAGGAGGATTATGTACGTCACCTTGGGTTCCTTGGAGGAAATAAGTGAAATAAATAAATATGGGATCCTTGTAAGGCTGTGCATAGAGAGTCTTTATATAAACAAACCTGCATAATTAATTTTAGGTAATGCACTGGGTAATGCATTAGATCAGTGGTTCTCAACCTGGGGTGCTCCAGATGTGTTGGACTGCATCTCCCAGAATGCCCCAGCCAGCAGAGCTGGCTGGGGCATTCTGGGAGTTGTAGTCCAACACATCTGGAGCACCCCAGGTTGAGAAAGGCTGCATTAGATGGATGTTATCCAGTGTGAATTCCACTGCTTCGAAAGTGCTCCAGTAGATGGTGCCTTGACCAAGTTAATTAGCAAGGAAGGGCTAGCTGGGGCTGGTGTGGTGGAAGATCTCTCTGGAGGGGGAAACATCTCTACGCTTGGCATTTGGCAACCTTGTCAGTTTTTCATCTTTGCTGCTGGAAACTTCCCAGCTCTAAGTCAAGGATTATTCTGTCCTCAGAAAACTTTTATGACCAGGCATGTGTTTTGGATGATATCACTGTTGGCTGGAGCAGAGCAGTTACTGTACAACTTGTTTTTTTGGTTGTTTTTTTTAAGAAACGTCTGACATTTTAATTGCACAGGGTTTGTTTTTTTGCCAGATTTACAAATCAAATCCAGTTAGGCTTGCTGGCATAGATGTTTTTGCAATTTATCAATCTGACACGTGGCCCAGAGAAACAAGAGGACAGCTAAGTACCGGTGTTGTTAAGGAAACGTGTGCTTTGATGATTAAGCTGTCGTGGAGTTGGGGGCAGTTGCTCCATTGTGTGCACACATGCACACACACACCCCACCTCAGTCTGACGTTTCCCCAAGGCACTGATTCTCCTCTGCGTGGCTTTTGCAATTGCATCAACTCTGGCAATTTAGGCAGAGAATAGTTACATTTTTAAATCCCACCTTTCTTCCAAGCATCTCAAGGGGTGTAGATGGTCTCGTCTCACCCAGCCCCAATTCCTCCTTCAATCTTGAAAGGAGGGTTACCTTGAGAGGTGACAAATAGCCCAGCATGAGCTGGTGAGCTTCATGGCTTAGTGAGAAGTCTCAGTCTGTGGGCATTTTCTGGGGAAGAACTGGAGATTGCAGGCCTGTGTTGTTTGTGAAGTTACACCATAATGTAACACAATGATGGCCTATCAAGGGCTCTGGAACCATAGATTATTCTCCAACAAGAAAAGGCAGGAGGCAGGGAAGGGAAGGGAATTTGCTCTCCTTCCCTTGCAGTTCTGCCTTGGAGGTTTCTCATACCGTCCTTTATGGTCAGTTACCCACCATATCTTCTCTTCTTGCCTATAACCATGGTTTTATATTTCTCCACTAACACAAACCATGATTAACACAAACCTGCATCCTTCGTAATTATGGTTTGCAAATACATTTCACACCTTGGTTTCAGTACTGCTTTATCAGGAAATGATAATTTGCTTTGACACAAGTGTAATGCAAAACCATAGTTAATTCTGAGAGGGAGGGGGGAACTCCAGGGAGTTGGAACACCTTTACAAGGCTAACTCCTGATCTGCAAAGTTTGGCTTGCAGGAAGTCAGTGTTGCACCTGCAGCGCCCATATCATAGAATCATAGAATAGTAGAGTTGGAAGCGGCCTTTAAGGCCATCGAGTCCAACCCCCTGCTCAATGCAGGAATGCACCCTAAAGCATCCTTGACAGATGGTTGTCCATTGTTGTCATGGGTAGCAGTGCAGCTGAGCAATCTTTGGTTTCCTGCAGTATCTGTGGAAATGTCCTGTATGTTCTTCCTTGGAGTTAATTCCATGTCCAGTATAATTTTTATTGAAAGGGAATAGAAGGCTTCTTGCTGATGAGAGAGACTGCAATTTGTATCAGGAAATGTATCAAGTAGTGAATGAACCCTGTGAAAAATGAAAATGCTAAAAAATACATGATGACCTTCCTGTGATGAGGTGTCTCCTGTGCCACATTAGAGGACTTTCGGCTTTAAGTAGTTAATATACTCCCCCCTTTCTTCTTTTTTCCTGCTTCTCTATTAGAGGCTTCCCCTTTTATCTTGTTTTCCTTGTGCTTGTTGTTGTTATATTTGCAAATTATTTTTTTTAAAAAAAAGTCATTAATATTAACCTATTTGGGGCTGGAGTGGTGGGGAAGAATCAGCTCATTCATTGCTTTGCTGAAAGTGGTCAGTAAGGGATAGTTTTGAGCTTTGAGCTTTTTACTGTGTTGTTTCAAAGGTAGAGAGCACCTACTAGACAAGACTGACATAAGTGGCAGTGGCTGAGGGCATTATCACACGAGGCAGAAAGCTCACTTAATTAGGGTTGTAAAAGGAGGCAAAAGTGACCAGGTAGTCCTTCCTTGGCAAGGAATTCCAGTGCTGAGAATAATCAGCATTTATAGTATGGGGTCATGGCCCAGTTCTGCTTGATGTCTGGCCAGCCAGCTTGGTCCAGGGGAGCAATCCAGTCCTCGGACCAAAAGTGCTTCTGATTTAAACTCTTACTTTCAATGAAGTTCATATATTATCCTTGTGATCCCTATTTAGGGTAGGCCAATATATTTCCCCCATAAACCAAATTGTGGGTGGGGAAATGCTTACGTTAAGAGAGTAATGGCTTGCTTAAGTAAGTTAACATTTGATATAAGATTTGGATAGATGTAATTTCTAGTCCTAGCTGCTGTGCTACACCAGCACTCTAAAGTTCAGAAAGATCAACCTTGGGCTCATCCAGAGTTGCCAGATCTGTCTAGTGAACAAACCCAGGCCAAGATTCAGCAATTGGACAGCTAACTGCCCGTGGGGAAAACTGACCTCAATTTAGTCCCAGCTGCTCCTGATACTACACTAGTCTTGTAGCTTGTTACAAGAAGCTATGCTAGCACTAAACTGTTTTCTCCCTTGCTTTCAGTGTGTTTGAATGGGGCTCCCGCTCTACTGAATTTCCTCCCAGCCCTGCCCACCAGAGCAGGCATCTTCTGGAATTCTCTGCTGGCGCTCCTCAGGAAACAGATGGCAAGCATAATGATGGGTAAGCATAAAAGCACGCACTCCCTTGGCTTCCACTTTATTCATACTGGGTATGGTTAGGGTGTGATGTAATTACACTTGGACCTCGGGTTCATAATGATTGATGAACATCTATTTTAATCTTGCAAGTGCCCCATCCATTTCTGGAGCCTGGCAAAAGGCAGAGATTCTCCCTAAAGTATTGACTTCCTGGGAGATGCTTGAAAGGTGGCAAGATGCATAGCTCCCCAAGTATTATTTATTTATTTATTACATTTTTATATTGCCCAATAGCCGAAGCTCTCTGGGCGGTTCACAAAAATTAAAACCATGATAAAACAACCAACAGGTTAAAAGCACAAATACAAAATACAGTATAAAAAGCACAACCAGGATAAAAACCACGCAGCAAAATTGATATAAAATTAAAATACAGAATTAAAACAGTAAATTTAAATTTAAGTTAAAATTAAGTGTTAAAATACTGAGAGAATAAAAAGGTCTTCAGCTGGCGAAGAAAGGAGTACAGTGTAGGCGCCAGGCGGACCTCTCTGGTGAGGTCATTCCACAACTGGGGTGCCACGGCGGAGAAAGCCCTCCTCCTAGTAGCCACCTGCCTCACTTCTTTTGGCAGGGGCTCACGGAGAAGGGCCCCTGTAGATGATCTTAAGGTCTGGGCAGGTACATATGGGAGGAGGCGTTCCTTCAAATAACCTGGCCCCAAACCATTTAGGGGTTTAAATGTCAATACCAGCACTTTGAATTGGGCCCGGACCTGGACTGACAGCCATTGAAGTTGTAAAAGGACTGGCATAATGTGATCTCGCCGGCCAGTCCCTGTTAGTAGGCGGGCTGCCCTGTTTTGTACCAGCTGAAGCTTCTGGACCGTTTTCAAAGGCAGCCCCACGTACAACGCATTGTAGTAATCCAAACGAGAGGTTATCTCGTTAAAAGAGGTTAAAAAAACCCCGAGTATTTTTGAAGGTAACGTGATGGGTGCAACCTGACCCATGCCCTTCCCAGCCTGGAGTTGGGGAGGAGTTCAGGAGCTTGTCCCCACACTCATGCCTGGCCATCAGAGGCACTTGACGTTCTTCTGAAGGTAACACCACAGTGACAAAGCTTGTGCTCCTTGCACCAGTTCAGGATTGGGGAGAAGTGTCTGTGTGCATGTGTGGTGTGTGTGGTGTCCTCTGAAGCTCAGTGTGGCAAGATTCTCCTCTTCACTCTCAGGGGAGGGGCAAAGCCTTTGCTGAGCACCATCCTTTTGTGGTGTAAAGCTAGTCTTGCCAGGGTTAGGCATACTGTGGTCACATCTGTATTTTGACTGCTGTAGTATGCTGCATGTGAGGCCTCCTGGGAAAAGGATTCGGGAACCTCAAGTGGTGCAAAATGGAGCAGCTCAAGTTTTGACAGGCGCTTGTTTATCAGGATCATATAACGCAGATATTCTATCAACTTCTCTTTCTCCCATTAATTTCAAATCAAATCTTTATTGCTTGTTAGCCAACTAGGCCATTCGCAAACAAATAAAATAGTGGCAAAATAACATATTAACATAATAACATAATAGCATATCCATACTCTATCACACCACAATCAGAAGAATAATACAAGCTAGTAATATAAAACTGATAGTAGGCTCAATTGCAGTACCAGTACTGGCCCGCAAGTAATCTCAGATTAGTAAAATTTAATCCTATATGGCAAACAGAAGCTTCCGTACCTCCAGCGCCCGCTGTACAAATTTTGCAGTCCTGAACGATATATAATGATCAGAGCCTAAAAATAATATCTGAGTTACATTCTTAGGTGACATGTGGTTGAACCCGGGAATCAGGGGCACAAGGTATTGCTTCCTCAGCTCGACGTACACTGGACACTCAACTAGAAAGTGTGTCATGTCCTCAGTTTTGGGGCAGCCAGCTGGGCAGTCAGCTTTAGCGCGTGGATGGGTCCTGTAACGTGCTTTCACCTCCATTAACTGGAGTGAATTTAACCTGCACCGGGTAAATAACCATCTCAACTCATGTGAGGTAACAGAAGTTAAGTATAAAGGGGCTTTTCCCGGGGCAGTAATTATACTTTTGTATATCGTATTTGAATGGCTCGCTTTGATGACAGCCAATGATGATTGTATTTCACAATCCTACAGTATTCTTGAGATCTCCTCTTTAGCCCCATCAAACCCTCTTATAAGAAGATAAACTTGTGAGCAGCCCAATTTGGCTACAGAATGGCTCATCTTTTCTGCCCATGAATCTTTCCCCATATCCTCGTATGTGGCCATAACCAGTGGAGAAACCAACTGGAACAGTATCTTTAGCCAGAAGGAGATTGCTGCTTTTAGAGCTAACGTTTGAATTGAGTGACACGCTGTTTCCAGCCGGACAATATCTTTGGATGTTGATCTGGGGACCCCAAGCGCTCTGGTTAAAAATTTGTGTTGCTCAATTGCTAATGGTGTAATATCTGCATGGGCCCATACAGGCGCCCCATACAGGATCTGTGGGAGTAATTTAGCTTTAAACAGCTCTATTAGGGGAGCTGTCATCTTCCCCCCAGGCCCAGCTGCAAAACGGAAGATAGCATTTGCAGTTACATTGGCTGATAAAGCTGTTACTTTTAAGTGCTCAGACCAAGATCCCGAACTCTGGACTGTTATTCCTAAGTATTTGTATTTATTCACCTGGTCGAGCTGGCGGTTGTCAATCTGCCAACGGTATATCTTCCTTCCCCCCCAAAAAACTAAGATTTTTGTTTTTTGTGTTTTTTTTAGCATAAAAGTGCACCCCCCACCTTGGGATCTCATTTCTGTTTCCAAAAACTCATAGTTTCTTCTGTTGGTGGTTTCCCGCTTCCCTTAAAAAACACAAATACTAAGAACTTTTCCCATATTCCCTCAAAATCATTCTTTTTTTGCTAAACCTCTTTTCATTTTAATATTACATGTCAATTTATCATTAATAGCAATATCCCACACTTCTTTATACCATTCTTCAATACAATAATCTCCTTGTGTCTTCCAGTTCCTAGCTACGATTAACCTTGCAGCTGTCAGCAAATTCGTTATCAGTTCCTTAGTTTCTTTAGTACATTTAAGATCTTCTTGCAGTGAGAGTAATGCAATCCTTGGTGTGTCCTCTATTTTCAATCCAACAATCTGCTCAATCTCAGTAAACACCATCTTCCACAACTTTTGCACAAATTTACAATCCCACCACATATGTAAATACATTCCTTTTTCACCACAACCCCTCCAACAATCTGCTGAATGCTGTTTATCAATCTTGTTTAATCTGACCGGAGTTAGATACCACCTCCATAAGATTTTATAATAATTCTCCTTTATTCTTACTGACATATTTCTCAACACTCTCTGTTTCCATAGTCCTTCCCAACTCTGCTGTCCTATCTGTATCTCTAAATCTGTCTCCCAAACCAATTTTCCTAATATATCATATAGTTGACTCATTAAACCTTTTGTCCCTTATTAATTTCTATTTTCTCAATCAATTGCTCAAACTTCGTCCTCTCTCTGCTCTCTCCATTTTCTCTTACCCAATTTTTAGTCCATAGTTCCAATTGCCCATAATTTAACCACGTTAAATTACCTGCGGTTCGCCATTGGAACTCAACAGTTCCAGTTCACCATCCTGCCCTTTGGACTCGCGACGGCGCCGAGGGTCTTCACGAAGGTGATGGCGGTAGTGTGCGCCCACCTACGACAGAAAGAGATTTATGTCTACCTATATCTAGACGACTGGCTCCTGGTGGCGGAGAACAGTTCCACACTCCAGGAAAGTATAACTATGACTCTCAACCTATTAGACTCGTTAGGACTTTGGGTCAACGAGGAGAAATCCTAACCCCACAAAGGAAAATAGACTTTATAGGGGTGACTTTATCGTCCCTGGATGGGAGAGCCTATCTTCCTGTGCCCAGGGCAATGACACTTCAAGATCTCATCCTCTATACCGAGAGTCGAGTAAAACTCTCAGCCTGGACGATCCAAAGACTGCTTGGTCTAATGGCAGCAACTACCGCAGTGATCAAGTTTGCAAGACTGCGTATGAGAGTTCTGCAAGGGTGGTTTTTAAGAACGTTCGACCTTCGACGCAACGCTCACAGAACCTTTCTTTCCATCCCGAGACAAGTGCGAGCATCTCTGAAATGGTGGCTGTCGATGGGGAACTTACTAGAAGGGAACTTACTCTTTCTGTTCCAAAGACCGTTGCCCTCGGTAATGATCACAACCGATGCCTCCATGGATGGGTGGGGAGCTCATTGTGACTCCCTTACTGCCCAAGGTCGATGGTCTCCCAGCTTAAAGGAGGAACATATCAATCACCTAGAGCTTTTGGCAGTAGAGAATGCGGTAAAGACCTTCGCCCAGATCATCGAGAGCCGAAACGTCCTGATTGCCACAGACAACACCACCGTAGTCTGTTATATCAACAGACAGGGCGGAACCAGATCGTACCCATTGACTCGATCTGCGATCAGAATATGGAATTGGTGTATAAAGAAAAATACCTACCTGACTGCGATCCATGTCGCAGGGAAAGACAACACCATCGCGGACTCACTCAGCAGGTCCTTCCATGCCAACCACGAGTGGAAGCTCAATACCGAAACGAGGGAACACCTATTTTGGTACTGGGGGTATCCAGCCGTCAATGTCTTCGCCACCGAAGAAAACGCAGTCTGTTCCAGATTCTCCAGCAGAGCAGGAAAAGGAGAGAACTCGCTAGGAGACGCTTTCACAAGAACGTGGAAGGGGGATCTTCTTTACATTTCCCCCCCGTTCCCTCTGCTAACAAGAGTCCTAGCAAAAATCCAAACAGACAATTCAGACTGCATCCTGATAACGCCGTGGTGGCCTCGACAGGCCTGGTTCCCGCACGCTCTTCGACTGTCGAAGCGGGACTACATCAGACTCCCATCGGTACCGAAGCTCTTGTCTCGACACCAGGGCAGGGTTCGACATGAAGACTGTCGACACTCAAGATGACAGCGTGGAGGATAACCCCAACTCCTCCCGTACCGTAAACCTGACAGTTGACCAGATACTGACGGCATCGAGGAAGCCATCAACAAGGAAATCTTACGCAATGAAATGGCGGAGATTTCTAACATTCGCTTCACAGAACGATCAGATAGCAAACTCTTGCCCTATTTCGACAATACTCGAATACTTACTGTCGTTGTATCGACAAGGACTGAAACTGTCCTCAATTAGGGTTCATTTAGCAGCTATAGCAGCTTCTCATAAAGGTATCGATGGACACTCGCCCTTTACGCACCCCCTCTCAAAAACATTCCTAAAGGGCTTGAAGAACACGATACCGACCATCAAAGAGGTCGTCCCATCGTGGAGCCTATCGGTGGTCTTGCAGTCTCTAACTACTAAACCTTTCAAACCTATGGCCACAACGGATCTAAGACTTCTATCTTTTAAGACTGTTTTCCTAGTAGCTATAACTTCAGCGAGACGTGCAAGCGAGCTTAGAGCTCTCAGGATCGACCCCCCTTTCACAATTTTTCATAGGGACAAGGTCGTTTTACGTACTGACCCATCATTTCTACCTAAGGGTGTATCAAAATTTCATGTCTCTCAAGACATCATCCTCCCGGCATTTTTTCCAAATCCAGCAACAGCGATCGATGCATCACTTCATACACTCGATGTGAGGAGAGCTCTCGCCTTCTTACAAGGCTAGAACTGAGAGCTTTAGAAAAACTAAACAATTGTTTGTTTGTTATGGAGAACCATCTAAAGGACTCCCAGTCTCATGCCAAAGATTATCAAAGTGGATTATTGAGACAATTAATCTTGCCTATTCACTATCGAAGCTAAAGTTACAGCAACCGGTGACAGCTCACTCAACCAGAGCTGTAGCAACATCTGTTGCGTTTAGCAGAGGAATTCCTCTGACAGACGTCTGTAAAGCCGCGACGTGGTCCACCCCGTCTACGTTTGTCAGGCACTACAGTTTGGACACTCGTGCCCGCCAGGACTTCTCCTTTGGGAGAGCAGTACTTTCTGAGGTTTTGAGATGACGCACCAACCCAGTGCGTTCTGAGGTGTTAAGATGACGCGCCAACCCACCTCCAAGGTATGTCAGCTTGCTATTCGCCCATATGTGTGATGCATAGAGACCACGATGAAGAAATGCAGGTTGCTTACCTGTAACTGTAGTTCTTCGAGTGGTCATCTATGCATTCACACAACCCACCCACCAACCCCACTTGGTGGTACATGTTATTCTTTATTCTGCAGATGCTTTATATATGTGGTAAAGTACATTTTGAGACAATATTATTACATTCATGTTTATGGGAGCACAATGTCGGACTCCTATGAACTGAGGTAAGGGCGGGAACCCACGGTGCATGCGCAGTGGCGTGGGGGAGGGGTTCCCGCCCAAAAGCGTTTCGCTTAGCTATTGGAGGTTCCGATCTAGGTCTCAGCGCAGGCGCAGAGCCCATATGTGTGAATGCATAGATGACCACTCGAAGAACTACAGTTACAGGTAAGCAACCTGCATTTCTTCAGCCAAAAGATTTTCTCCAGTCACCCATAATTCCAACTTGTCTAAAAGGTGCCTTGCATATAGTTTGCTAGAAATATCGAGAAGGCTTATAGGGCGATAGTTTTGGGGGTCAGCCCGACTCCCTTTTTTAAAAATAGGCACCACAATTGCCATCGCCCAGTCTTTAGGGAATTTCCCAGAACTATCAATAGGGCTGCAAGCGTGGGGATCCACCAGTGGGGATAGTCAATAAAAAGGTCTGGTGGCATACCGTTCCTGCCTGGGGCCTTTCCCCTCTTCAACTTATTTATCAAGGAGCCTACTTCTTCACAAGTGACTGGGGCCCAACTGGGCAGGTCCGCATCTACCTCCTGCAATGGCAGAAGGCAAGCATTCTCGTCATAGAAAAGGGAACGAAAGTGTAGTTCCCATTCATGGGTTGTGATAGCAGTATCCATAATTGGGGTCTCAGTGTGTCTTAGGGTTGAAAGAAGATGCCAGAATCTGGATCTGTCATTATTTTGAAGTGCTAATGACAATTCAGTCCATTTCATTCTAGTATATTCAAGCTTCTTTTCTCTGATTAGCTTTTTGTAGTTCTTGCGCAGAACCAGGTAGGAGTGCGGGAGTGGGGCAATATCCATGTCCCTTAGTTGTTTGTGTTGTTTTATGATCTCCCGTTTCAGCTGTCTACAGGCATCATCATACCATAGGTTACCCTTCTTCGGCCTCAAAATTTTCAAATGTCCTTTCCTTAGTAACAGTGGTTCAATAGCCGCCGTGATCTGGGCGTAGCAGTCTATTACTATGTCCGGTTCTTTAGAGGTGAGCAGTGTGTTTCTCAGGGCCTGGAGACTCTCAGAGTGCCATAGATCTTCAAGTGCCCATAGGTCCACATTTGCCCATCTTTGGCAGCGGACAGAGCTCAGTTTAGTGTGTGTCTGAATGCTTCAGAGCTAGAGTCAGAGCCAAGGTGAAAGTATCAAAAGTAGGAAACCAGACTTCAGATGTGTGTGATTGGTGGGCACTTGGGGTAGGAAATGGGATAGAGCAAATCAGACAGCTGTGTAGGATGTGGGGGGGAAGACGGAAATTGGGGTTGAAGGACATAGGAAGGCAGGTGAACTTAGCAAAGTACAGGAGTGAGTTGGAGAAGCAAATACCAGCAGAACAGAAACAAGACTGGAATCCAGACAAGGTGAAGGGAGAAGCACAGGGCGTGGGGGATGGGCTTTCCTAGTCTACAGTAATTGATAAAGGCCAGGGGATGTTCGGAAAGGGGAAAAAACAAGTGGCCAGTCAGTGCTTCTGGTTATCCTCAATCAGTTGCGGTCAGTCCTTGACATGGTTGCTGGATAGCTCATCTCAAGTGATGCCATACTGCAGATTGAAGAGCTGATAAATTGAAGACAGATCCTTTATTCGGGGTTGGGGGGAGGGGGGAGAGCTGACAAGTGGCCGTTTGCTGGGCTTTTTCTGTGAACTATTCAGCTAAAAGAGGAGCATGAAAATCTGTGAGCCAGGACAACCCCTGGCTAATGTTACTCTTAAGAATACGCACCTGATGTGGTGGTGCTCATCTTGGGTGAATATGCTTTCAGTCACGCATGGGGTGTAATCCAAACTGGGAAATCTTGAACATACGTTGGAGGGCACCTGATTTAAATCTGACTCATGGTAGTGCACATTTGCTCACAAAAATGTAGATTCTGTGATGCTATTAAAGTTTTGATCAAGATCTGGCTTACAGTTAAGCAGAGTCCCCTACTCATATCCTTTTGCGTGAATGTTAACTTTATCCCCCTCCTTTCTTCTCCATATTATACTTCCTCCTCCTCTAATTTGCTCCCGTGTTTGGCAGTATTCACAAGTGAGCTTATAGTTACTGTTCAGGCCAAGCACTCTCTTTCACAGCATGGGACGTACATCCTCATGGCTTCTTCCCACACTGCTCTAAGATATTTTGGATATAGGAACTGCAGGGGTTAATGGCATGACTCATGCCCAGAACGTGCCCTCCATTGTCAGCGAAGCATAAATTGGGCCAAGCAAAATCAAGGAGTTGGGCTGAACCTGAACCAGAATCAAAACCCAGTAGACTTTCATCACCACCACCTGAACCTGGACTATTATCTGAACTTTTTTTGTTGAACTTGATTTGGGGTGGGGAAATTAGGTTACTGGTTCAGAACAAGGTTTTAACCAAACCTGATATGGCACACTCACCAGCTCTGCCAGAATCAGAATGAGCACATCAACTAAAATGAATACTTGGGAAGATTTATATATTTTGAATTTGTACAGGCTTCTGTATTCTGCCTTCATGAAGCTGAGCCTGGGAAATATTCAGTACATATTGGACTTGAAGTCATTTACCTCTTTATGGCTGGGTTTGTATAAGATACAATTTATAACATGGGAGTTATAACATGAAAGGAAATAATAATGTGAATTTGAGATCATGCTACAATATACGGCAGGCAACATAGGACACACTTGTTGCCTGTTAGATGTACAGAACAAAGAGAACATAAAGGTAAACGTAAAATGAATTAGGAATATATTTGGAGTAGGGATTAATTTGTGAATCTAAAATTGGGGTAAGAAAACAGGAACTAGCAAGGTTGCAGAAAGAGAGGAAGGGCAGTAAGAAGGATCAAATAGGGGCCATTCAAATGAATAGCTGTGCATACAGTTTTTAATGGAGGAGGAGTTAACACACCTAAGGGTTTGCAGTGCACCAATTGGAGGAAGGAAAAAGGAGGAGGACACAATTGCAATGTGAATGGTAATTATAAAGTATGTGCCTTATATTTAATGTTTACATGCGAATTGGAACTAAATTGGTTGGTTATGTGTGCCAAAAGAGTTAATGAAAATATATTGGCTTGAACCGGAGTCAAGCTGAAAACTTTGGTTGTAACTGAAATTGAACAGAGAAAAAAAATGTGTTTGACTCCCTGAACAAAATACAAGAGAAGTAAGGAGAAAGGGCTGGAAAGAGCTACATAAGCTGCCCATTTTCTCCTGGTGTTCCTTCTGTTGAGCCAAAAATGGGGGTTCCAGGATTGTGTTTAGTTTGATGTGATATGTGACCCTCATTGCAGTTGGCTTGCTTGATTCCTCGCTGGAGTGTGCAGGGGCATGTGGACCGCTCGGCACGCCCAGTTCTGTTTCTTGCACAGTTCAGCCTCCATCTATGGGAGTGCTGGTAATCTGGGAGCCCTGGGTGAGCCCCGAGTTTAGCCACCATTACTTTTGCTTTCTGTGTACGTGGGTGCCATAATGTGTGGTTTACTCTGACACGATCACTCACGCTGGTTGAAGTTGACAGACCCACAGAGAGGGCTGGGTGTGTTCCTGGGGCCAGGCGGATGCATCCTGATGAGCTAAATGGCTGCCTAACATCTATTGCCTGGGGCATGAGCTCTGTCCTGTTTCCAGAAAGAGTACTGCTCATTGTTCTGCTTTCAGCTTCACTGTGAGAAGTTCTTTGTTCCTTAGCAGGGCGAGTGGATCCCAGCAGAGGCCCCTCTTCTTCTTGATTTTTAGCTAACGTGTGCTTTTATGAAGTACTGTGTTCTGTAGCTTTCCAGGACACACACAATTCCAGCTCGTTTTCATGCAACAATGGTTTTTCCAGCATGAGTCTCTCTAACATGGCTGCAAGAACCATCTTGGGTTGCAGGCTTCTGCCATTCCAGTACTGTTGTGTTAGGTTACCATCTGTTTGGTTTAAAAAAGGACTTTCTCTCCATATCATTGAAGACAAATCACCCCAAATTCAAACGTCTCCTTCAGCTGTTGCCTACACTATAATCTCTGCCTGGAAAATAAATCTTGTCTGCTTCAAACATTCCAACTGCTGCTGGAAGGGAACTGGAAAGGCATTTGTGGGCTAGTTGGTTCCCTCTCTACACTGGGTCAGGTTATGAGCATGAAAAGCAGTTTGCAATTGGTTGTTCAAAATGGCAGTTTGCGAAGACCATGACAGGGCAAGACTACAGTTGTGGGCAGATGTATGCAAATCCTGGACTGGGGATCATTTCATTCCAATCTAGAATCCCTGCTGTTTGTTGTTGGAATTGGATTGGAGGACTTGAACTAGATCCTAAAGAGCAGTAGATAGAAGAAACTGCTCTGGCCAGGCCAGGGCAGAAGGCTAATCCAGAGGTTTCACTCCCCTTGCTGATCTCTGGGGCGGATGTCACACAAGGTGTTTCCTTTAGTGCCAGAGGAGGGCTCAGAAGGCAGAGTGTGTACTGCCCCCAGGCAGCACAATAGGCTGGGTCTTAGCCTTGGCCCATGTTCTTCCTGGATGGAAACCTGAGTCCTGTTGTAGAGAGAGGTGGTGTGTGTGTGTGTGTGTTTGGCTACACTAAATTAATATTGCATGCTAATTCTAATCAGATTATCCTGCCCTGTATAAAATTATCCCCACAGTGCTTTCTCCCCTTGGCAGTTCAAGACAAGATCCCTGCCTATGTGTGTCTGTGTGTGCATGTCAAGTAGGGCCACTCTTCCTTGGCGGATGCGGTGTGCGCACGTTTGGTCCTGATGCTCCAAGGGAGCCTGTGGCTGCTGTCTGGCCCATGGATTGGCTGGAGTACGTTCCCCTGTTTCTCTGCTAATGTTCTTGTTGGCCTGTTGCAGAGGCTTCCTTTAGGCAGTGGGGTGAATACGCGCTTAATCGTCTCCAGGTTGAAGCTTTGGCTTTTTCAGTTAATGGGTTGTTCCATCCTATCAGAGGCTTTCTTTTCAGTAGGCTTTTTTTAAAATTCGACTACAGATGTGCCAAAAGTATGAATAGTTGAGAATGTTTTGGAAAGCAGGCAGCAAGTGTTTGTAATGTCTCTACATCGTACACTGTGAGTCAATACAAGCACCAAAGGAGTGCTGACAGCATGTCTGCTCCAGCTCGGTGGAATAGCTGCCTTTTGGGGGAGAAGGGGTTTGAGAAAGGGAGGGGGCGGCATTGCAGTGTTTCCCATCCTTCTTCCTTCTGCGTGGAATTTTTCCATGCCGTGAAGCTGGATCTGTGATACTGTCTTGCCTGTATCTTAGATTCCTGATACTTGTGGGGTAGAATCATAGAATCGCAGAGTTGGAAGGGGCCTACAAGGCCATCGAGTCCAACCCCCTGCTCAATGCAGGAATCCACCCTAAAGCATCCCTGACAGATGCTTGTCCAGCTGCCTCTTGAAGGCCTCTAGTGTGGGAGAGCCCACAACCTCCCTAGGTAACTGATTCCATTGTCGTACTGCTCTAACAGTCAGGAAGTTTTTCCTGATGTCCAGCTGGAATCTGGCTTCCTTTAACTTGAGCCCGTTATTCCATGTCCTGCACTCTGGGAGGATGGAGAAGAGATCCTGGCCCTCCTCTGTGTGACAACCTTTTAAGTATTTAAAAGGTAGGGAAGCGGGACGACTTGATGCAAGTGGAGTGAGTTTCCAGTTTGCGTTCCTGTCAGTCTCTACACTCCTGCCTCCCCCTCTTCCTGTTGCTGTTGTCACCTCCTCCGTGTTGCGGCCCTTTTCCCAGCTGCATGATCGCGAGAGTTTATGTTGCCTATGCATGTCTCATTTCGTTTACACCCGCCTTCTCTTCTTGACCCCCACTTGCCCCTACCTCCACCCCGGGTCTGGCTGTTCCGCATGCTGTCCTAGTGAGCTGCTCTTCCCAAGAACGGTGTTCTAGCTGCATTTAGTGGTCTCTTTTCAGCCTGATACTTGTGTGAGCCTCTCCCCACGGCCTGAGTTCGATCCCAGCGGAAGCTGGTTCTCAGGCAGCCGGCTCAGGTCGACTCAGCCTTCCATCCTTCCGAGGTCAGTAAAATGAGTACCCAGCTAGCTGGGGGAAAGGTAACCGTGACTGGGAAAGGCAATGGCAAACCACCCCGCTACAAAAAGTCTGCCAAGAAAACAGCGAAAGCAGGCGTCCCTCTAGGAGTCAGCAATGACTCAAGTGCTTTGCACGAGAGGTTCCTTTCCTTTCCTTTCAGCCCTAATCTGCAGCCAGGCATTGTACCTTCCTCTCCTCACTCTCTTCCTTGTGCTTCTGTGTCACTGCAGTCTCTTAGCTTTCCTGCATTCTTGGCCGTTCCCGCTTGTGTCGTCCTCCCTTTTGAAATGCCGCAGGGCTTGTCATTTGGTCGCCTACTTTTCTCCCTAACCTTGACCCTTTTTTCAGCTTTAGGACTTACACATCTGTTGATTTGCCCCACCACAACCCACCTCACCCCACCTCACATTTACATGTGCTTAGCTCTTAAAAGCAAATGGCATCCAAAATGGTTGATAATTGCTGCAGTGGAAGGGGGTTGGTGGGTGCGTTCAGATAACACAATACTCAATTCCACAGTTGATTATCTAGTGGGTACTCCCCACATGACATGATAATAATCATAGAATCACAGAATAGCAGAGTTGGAAGGGACCTACAGGCCATGTGTTGACTAGCTCACCCCCCACCTACCCCTGCCCCTCTCTGTCCTCCCACTGAATAGCAGTGCTGGTTCCCCATTATGGTCTCTGTCCCTGCGTGCTGCTCTTGAGAGCTACCAAAAATGACAGCCCTCAAAAGTAAGGTGGAGAGAGAGATCCTTACAGGAAGCTGGAGAAGCACCCTGTTTCTTCCATGGTACCAGGCATGGGAAGGGATGGGTATGGTGGCCTGCACCCACTTCCACCCTGCCTGGCACTCCTGCTTCCTCAGAAGAAATGGGGCGCAACTCAAAAGTTTTTTGAGAACCGCCCAGAGAGCTTCGGCTATTGGGCGGTATAAAAATGTAATAAATAAATAAATAGAAATCGGGTGGGTGGGAGGAAGGCTCTTATGCACCCACTTTCCATTAGAATCCCCCTTCATGCCGAGGTGTGGGGTTACCCACAAGGGTCCCCCCACTGGGGCACACCTTTCCTCCCCACCCCACACCTCCCTGCCCCCAAGGAAGCCATTTCCTACAGATTGGGGGGAAAGGATTTCTCCCACGGCTTGACTTTTAAACATCAAGCCGTGGGAGAAATCCTTTCCCCCGATCTGTGGGATAAAGCTTCCTTGGAGGTGGGGAGGTGTGGGGCACCAGTGGAAAGACCCCTTCGGGTGTCCCCCACCCCCAGCATGAAGAGGGATCCAGCGTTTTATTTTTGCGCAAATGGGCTTATAAGGAACAATTATATGTATAAAACCTCGATTTTCCGGATGGGGAAGCTTCATAGAGTACTAAGGGATCGCTGTGTAGATTACTCCTATAGGGATTCCTTGGCACTCTATGAAGCTTCCCCATCTGGAAAATTGGGGGCCGGGGGTGAAAACGACCACCCTGCCAAGGACTGTGGGAGCCAACAGTCTCTTGCAGGGGGGTGTCATCCATCACCACCCCGATTTGCCATTTTGTTGTTGTTGTTCTTGTTCTTATAAGCCCATTTGCACAAATGGACTTATAAAAATAATAATTTAAAAAGCGGGAAATGATGGTGGGGGGCAAAAACCCTCCTTACCGAGGACTTAGGCCCCCCCACGGTCCTTGACAAGGGGGTCGTTTTCACTCCCCAAATCTTCCACTTTTTAAATTGCTTTTGAATACCATTCCCCCATGTGCGTAAGTGGGAAGCCCCGTTTATGCACATGGGGAAAATTACAGGGATGTGCTGGCAAGGTCCCCAGTCCCATTTTTGCACTAAAACGAGACTGGGAATATATTAAAAGAAGGGGACCTGGCAAGGGAAGTAAGGGCAGTGACTTGGGCCCTGGCAAATGGCACTGGTACCCTGCTGGGCAAGAGTGTCAGGGGCTTCTGCTGCTCTTGCCTCGCAACTCTGTAGGAATGGGAAATAGTCAGTGGTACCCAACACCATAACCAGTGGTGCTTCGAATAGTCAACTCTGCTCAGCATTGGTTATTTGCGTTGACTATTTTGGCCAGTAACCCACTGTGGTGTGAAAAAGTCCCGACAGATGACACAATAACCAACCATTGACTATTTAAGCAACCGTTGACTATCATGGATTCCTGCATTGAGCAGGGAGTTGGACTCGATGGCCTTGTAGGCCCCTTCCAACTCTGCTGTTCTATGATGCTATGTCATCTGAACCCAGTTAGTGGGTAATGTTATGCAAAATTAAACAACTTTTCCGAATACACTTTTTAAAAGTTTGATTACACAATTTGGGTTATTTAGACACATTTGGGCTGTTTGTGATGTGGTATGCACCCATTTTTCATCACAAATTATTGTTCCCACATGAACTTTTTAGCTGTTTGCTTCCTCTGCTCCAGGGTAGCTGCCATCTACTCTATCCCTTTGGTGCAATGACAGTTTAGCTGCAACTATTTGCTTTTCTCCCAGGACATGTGCAGGGGTGGGCCAGTGAATCACCTTGAGCAGCCATTGTGTTTATAAACACTTGTCTTCTAGGCTTTTTATAAATCCTGTTGCACCTGTGGAATCTCAAGCCAAGGCATCTTTCATTTCCACAAAACGTAGCAGCAGGCTTGTGGTGGTAAAGCATGTATTTCCCCTCACTTCTAGGTTGACGCATTCTGTTTCGGATAACAAAGCACTGATGGTTGTTACCGAGGAGCCAATCATATACATTTCTCCCCCACCTTGCCAGCCATTGATCAACCGGACAGAGTCACTCAGGTAAGCTGCCTTCTTCTTGGGGGTGGGAGCATTTAAGTGCCTGACAAGCCCAGGAACTTGGTGGCCAGTGGCTGTGCAGCATTTCCCCAAGTGCCCAAGACCTGGAGCTTTTCATTTGCAAGTCTGCTTCCTACTATTTAAATAAATTATTTTTACGTTGTTTCTATATTACAGTATTCAAAGAGACATACAGAATAATTTGAAAAGAATTGTTGCCACCTTGAGCAACATTTCTGGCAGAAAGACGGGAATTTAATAAAGAAGGTAACAGTAAAAAGGCAGCAGAATAAGTGTTCTAAAACTTCAGAAAGAGCGAATATTAAAAGTGAAAATAAAACAGTACTAAGAAACAGAATTAAAACCCCTTAGAACCATTAAAAATCTCATTAAAAATCTGAACAAACAGATTTTAACTTGTCTCCTAAATGATACGAATGGACCAACTCTTTATTCATTGGGAAGGACATTCCATAAATGGACATTCTACCTTTGAAAAAACCCTGGAGAGGATCCTCTGACATAGATCTTTAACTCTGGGCAGGTTCTTTTAGACTACAACCAAGTTTTTAGCTTGGCCTTCTCTGACATAGACAGGAGATCAGGCAACACAGCAAAGACAATATTTGGACGTTCCCTGGATGATTTTGCCTAGCTTGCTTTTATGGTGCCAGAGTTCAAGTTGGAGTTGTTTAGAATGAGGATGAAATTCTCCCTTCACTCTTTCTCCATCTTCAGAATTGTGAGTGGCCAATTCCATCCCATAAAGAAGTGGACGAAGCAATGTGCAATAGTGTTATGCACCAGGGATCTCTAGCTGGAATTCCTGACTACTTGTTTCACTGGGACACAGATCCTCAGCAGGCCAAACAGAGAGCTAGTATTTGGACCAGAATCTCTGACCTAAATCATCTTTCTAGCATTACGTTTCAATCAGTGCTATTCAGGTGTGGTACCTGATGCTGTTCAAGGTTAGAATAAGATCATGTCTTGCACAAGCCCCTTTTAAAAACCTTACAGTGGATGCTGGTCCAGTTCTCGTGCCAGAAAGTCTCATAGCTATCATGGGAGCTTCAGTTCATCCAGAGGCAACAGAGACGGCCCATTACCTTGTGCAAGATCTAGCCAGAGGGCACTTACAGCCTCCCTTTCTCCAACCCTTCCAGAGAGGAGGTTCACGTGAAAGCCCTTCCACCTGTTCCCTTGGTCTGTGTCTTGTGAAAATACTGATTACTTTTGGAAAGATTTCAGCTGGCACTCTGAAGATGGATGGCACTGAAGCCCCGATGGCAGTGCAGTGCAAATGATGTACTGGAGATCCAGAGCTCCAGCCCCACCACCCCTGCTCTTGCTCTTTTTGCACTGTGTGTGTGTGTGAGTGTTGCGGGGTTGGGGGGTTGAGAATATTTACATGGCCCACAGTGGCCTTATAATATTACTCTGAGCCATCCAGTTCCCAAAGGCCTCCCAATGTGAAAAAGCATGGAGTACCTCTGTTACTGAGCATGCAACTTTTTCCGTTTGCTGAATTACTCATAAAATAACTGTGGTCAGCAAAGCCAACTGCACTGGAGTTTTGCAGGTCATTAATGATTTCCATCAGAGTTTTGGAATGAACAAAGCTAAGCTGTGTCCTTGCACATTCTTTCTCAAGGTTCCCTTAGGAAATTTCTCAAGGTTCCTTTTTTGATGGGGAAATCCTGGAGTTCCAATATCTAAGTTTGATGTAGATGTAGTTGGGAATTCTTCAGACTTGAGATATGGGTGTGAATCAAAGGTTAATCTAACATTTCATTTTCAAAGTTGATTTTTTCTTAATTTACAAGACCTTTGTGGTTGCGTTTGAATGGGTTCCCCACCCCCACCCCCAGCTTATTTAGGGTTTTCAAGAAAAGGGTGATTTTAATTTTTTGTTTACAGGTTGAGTCATGAGCTGCGAGGATGGGTTCATAGACATGAAGCTGAAAGGACAAGATCAAGGAGGATGTCAAACAATCACCAGCCAAAAGCTCAGGTGGTCCAGGTAGGTTTATGCTGCTGCTTGTTGCCTTGTGCAAGAAAGTGAACTGTGGTGGCCAATGGAGGTGTGCTGGAGGTTGGGAAGGCAAAAAGGACGCTGGATCCTTGGGGCCAGGGGCTAGGCTGGGACTAGACCAGAAGAACGTGCGGAGTGGATTGGGCTGTGGGGACTCCAGTTGCCTCAGGTGGTATTGGGGTACAACTCTGGCCCACTATGTGTATGCGTGCCCTCCCTTTGTGACATCACATTTCTCTCCCTCTCTCTTTCAAGAACCCTTCAGGACAAAAGGCAAATTCTGAGCTGATGGCCCTTCCCTACACAGATAACAGTGTTGGGTGAGTAAAGATGGGATCTTCTCATCAATATAATATTATGGTTACATTAACCTTCAAAACTCTCCCATTGGATGCAAGTCCAACAGCTTCCCTAGAGTGGTGCCCTGCAGATGTCTTGGACTACAACTCCCAGCTTTCCTGACCATTGTCCATGCTGGCTGGAGTAGTGTTAGTCCAAAACATCTGGAGGCACCAGGTGGGGGAAAGGCTGGCCCTAGACATTTGGTCTCTCCTACCTTGGTAAACCTAGAGCACCCCCATCCTGTGAAGAGCCTTTTCAGCCTGAGATGGTATCTGCTTAGCTGTCTTGCTGAAAGAACTCTTGCCAGCTAGATTGGCAGTTCCCTCCTAACTTGGCTTTTATCCATTGTCTTCTCCGTTGTCAGCCAGAGCGTTGAGAATTCTGCTTCTAACAGGGGCCAGACATGTCTCTTGGAAGGCCACAGACAGGGCTTCAGGGTAACAGCTCCCCTCTTGCCTGGCTCTGGCATTTGGCATTCCGAGGTACACAGAGGTTCTATTTAGCTGTCATGGCTAATAGCAGTTGGTTGGTCTGTCACTCATGAATTTGCGTAAATTATCTCCTATTTACAGTCTTCTTAAGATGATGGCCATCACCTTCTCTTGTAGCAGTGAATTTAAGTTCAGTATGTTTTGTGTGTAGCAATTTCTTTGGCAGTTGGTTCACAATAGACAGATCAATCTCATTTGTTGACACTGAGTTGTAACATTAGGACAGCGGAGGGAGAAAAGTCTATCCATTCTCTCCATACCATCCATAATTTTATGAACCTCTGTAATGTCTCCTGTTACGTGTCCCAAACCCTTCCTTCAAACGGAACGTGCTTCAATATATGTATTTGTTTTTGTGCCTTTAACAACTTGTTCCTCAGATTTTTTTTGTCTCCTCAACATGCATTTGTTGTGTCAGTTTGTGCTTGTGCTCTCCTCCCTCATTTGAGCAAACTTTTTCAAGGAAGAGAAGTCTCGACTAAAGTAGGCTGGTCTTGCCTCTTATGGCTTCTTTGGCACTGTAAAACCAGCTTTACCATCTCTAGAATTCATTTGTATCTTTTCTAATCTGTGGTACACATCTTATTCGAGCCCCTTTAAGGCTTTTAAATAACCTCCAACCTTCCTGAAGAGATTTTACCACCACCCCTTTAACATCCTTTTCAGTAATTCCCTCAATGTTTGAGAAATGTTGGACTTCCTAGGCAATTTTCCACTCACATATTTTAATTTGATAGTGCCATCATCACTGTTCCCAGGTGGTTCAGCAACAATTACACCTTTAAGCGGATTGCAGGCAGTACTTGTTCAATCAAGGGGCTGAAGCTCTCTGGGTAGTTCACAAAGCAAAATTGACAACCATAACATTCAATAACAGAGTAAAACAATTTAAAAATCTTACATTTATAACAGAATAAAACCAAAATAAAAACCAGAGTAAAATCAACAGTAGTGCAAATATGCATTAATTCCATTTTTAAAACTGAAGGACTAAAAAGCTTGGAAAAATAAAAATGTCCACATTTGGTGCTGAAAGGGCAACAGCTGTCTGTCATGACCTGCAAGAACATTTAGAATCATAGAATAGCAGAGTTGGAAGGGGCCTGTAAGGCCATCGAGTCCAACCCCCTGCTCAATGGTAGAATCCACCCTAAAGCATCCCTGACAGATGGTTGTCCAGCTGCCTCTTGAATGCCTCTAGTGTGGGAGAGCCCACAACCTCCCTACGTAACTGATTCCATTGTTGTACTGCTCTAACAGTCAGGAAATGCAATCCTATGCATGTTTAGAGTGCAATCCTATGCATGTTTAGACAGAGAAAGGCTTACAACTGCCAACATTCCCCAGCCAGCCATGCATAGGATTGCACCTTTGCCCACTCAGTGTGAGGATTACTGAGGTCCTCTGTTTTCACTCTTTTCTTTTCTTTTTGGCTAGCTTGGTAAACTGAGATGGAGAAAAATCAGCACGAGGGCTTTGATCCAGTGTGTTGAGATAGATCCTTTTTTTTAGATGTATCCCACCAGCATATCCTTTAAAAAAAAAGCCTGGTATTTCTGCTTGCAATGGGTCTGTTACTGAGTTTGTTTTTCTGAAGTATTCTAATTCAGTGCTTTCTGACATATAGAGCAACGCAATCACTAGTATGACTTATTCAGTACTTTCTGTAGATTTTATATCCAGGAATTACTCTGTCCCAATGGTTATCATAAAATCGACCAGGTTTCTGATATGTCTACTGTATCTATAATACCTTTTATTTACTCCTACTAAAGGTATATGATACTCTTGCTTTTTTTCCCTAGTGCACCAACATGGCTGCTTGCAATTTTTGTCCACTAGATCTATGTTCTTCTTTAATACCAGGCTCTGTAACATGCCCATATTGGCTATGAGAGTTCAGACATGAGCCTACATACACCTGTCTGTTTAATTCCTCTTTTCTGTGTTTTTTTGTATGTGACCTTTTTCTGTAATTATAGGATTGGTTCTCCATTGTCTCTGAATGCATATAACATTTAGACCATCCTCACCAGAAGGCAGGAAAGAGCAGCTTGCAGCCCTCCGCCTGATTTCAGAAGCCCTCTGCATGTGATCAGTTCGGACTTCTGGCAAGAGCAGCCTGTCCCTTCCCTGGCAGCCTGCTAGACCAAAAGGAAGAGGGAGAGAGAAAAAAGAGTGGCAGAAAGCAAGAAGGGGCTCCAGCCCTGCCCAGTGCTATCATGTAGCCCCCAACAGATTGCTCAGAAGGGACTGCAGCCCTAAACAGGAAAAAAAGGGTAGCCCACCCTTGCACTAAGGTCTGAGCTATCCTGAACTAGCTCTTTCCCCAACAATTAGTTTAAAAACTGCTCCGCAGCCTTCTTGATGTTTAGCACGAGCAAGCTGGTTCTGAGTTGGGATTCATTGTGGAGCCAGTTTCTCTTTTGCACAAGCTCAGCTTTCTGCCTTTCCAAACTGGCTGAGACTTGGTTCCCACAGCCCTGGGGGAAAAAAGCCTTTCTGAATTTGATTGTTGTCTACACACTTCACCAGAATTCCACGTTCTTCTCTACAACTGTGAGGGCTTGCATCTTTCTGATCTTGTAACAGCAACAAAAAAGTAGAAATCTTGTGATATGAATACTGGAGACTGGTCTTGCATAGTGAAATCACAGATGCAGCTAAGCACACTGTCCAGATACTGATATTTGGAAAATGCTGAGCTGTTGGTTGCTGAGTTTAGTCTCTTAAATCTGGTGTCTTACACATGCCAGTTCTTCTTGGTTCCAACATGTCTTCTCATCAGCAGGAACTCAGGGAGTGAACTACAAGTTTATTATGCTTCACCACAGAATTACCAAGATTTCTTCGAAGCACTTCACAGAAGGGGAGATACATTCTACGTGGTGTCATTTCGTAGGGTAAGCATGTGTTGTTATTTATTTATTTCTATAGTGTCCAATAGCCAACACTGGGTGATTTAGTGTTCAATCCATTGCAAAAATGGACTGTACTTCCATTTTTAAAACTTTCTGCTCCCAAAAAATCTTGAATTCTTTTTTGAGGATGTCTAAAATTGCCCTAACACCTTCACAAAAGTACAGTTCCTGTGATTCCTTGGAAAAAAATTGTCAGGGGAACCATGATGCTGAAATTATATTGTAGGCTTGTTCTGACAACACTGTGCTTTGGCTTAAGAGGAAGACAATACTTATTTCTCCTTATGGCGTGTTCACAATTAATTGTTCTCACAAGGGAGAAGAGAACTGCTGTCCTTTGTAGGGACAAGGAGACAAGAGAGCATAAATCACCACAGCCAGGCTCATACCTGTAATAAAGAAGCATATGTATATATATATGTATATATATATGTATGTGTATATATATATATATATATATATATTTAATACTATTTTTATTGATTTTCAAGTAAGGACAAATAATATACACACACAGAGTAAAAGAAAACACTCAACAACAATATAAATGTTCCCACAGCACCACTATAAAAAAGCATGGGTGTTCATTCCTTCAATAAGCACTTGGTACAGAAAAAGATGCAGGTTAAGTTAGAACCTCTGACCCAAAAGGATTCCTGAGTCATTGGGGGTCTAGGTTCGCCAGGATTCACATTAATAAATGTGAAAAAGTCCAACCAGTTTTCCACAAATGTGTCTGATGGTATTTCCCCTCTTGCTAACCTGCTATGTTGTGTCAATTTATCATTTAAAGCTAGTTTCCAAATCTTATCAAACCAGCGTTGATGGTTAAAAGGTCTGTCGCTTTTCCAGAATTGGGCAATTTCCCACCTGGCTGCAACCAGCAAATGGGTGACCAAGGCTTTGGGAATAATGTTTCTATTGGCATTCCTAAAAATAGAAAGTAGAGCCAGTGCTGGGTCAGTTTCTACTTCAGCATGAATAATGTTTGTAATGGTTTGGAAAACCCTTGACCAAAAAGTTTTGACCTGTTGACATTCCCACCAAAGATGAATATAAGTGCCAGGAACTGAGCAACCACGCCAACAGAGCGGGGATATATTACCACTAATATGGTGCAGTCTAACAGGGGTGATATACCACCTGTGAGTGATTTTCAGAGTGAGCTCTTTAACTTTTGCTGATATTGTTTTATAGGGTGCTGATTGCCACAAGCTTTTCCATTCACCTTCAGTGAAACTGATGCACAGATCATGTTCCCAAATCATTTTTAACCCTCCCTTATCTAGGAATTGACAATTCAACATCATGTGATATATATCAGAAGCTCCCCCTTTAACCTTTCTAGAATAAGTCAGGCAAGCTTTCTCAAATATAGTAAGCGAGCGTGGAATGTTATGGAATCGATATAGAGCATTTGCAAAAGAGACTATTTGCAGTTTTTGGAGCCAGGTACAAGGGAGTGGGCTCAGTTTTGCCTCTAATTGTTGCATTGATATGATTTTTCCTTGTATAAAGAGATCACGAATATGGAAAAAACCTTTTTCTTCCCAACCTGCAAATTGTCTGTAATTAAATTGATCTCTGAATCGGGGGTGGTCTAAAATCGGGGTTACAGGGGAAGGGGATGGTGCAAACCATTTTGCCCACTTTGCCCATACCTTTAAATTTGCTTTCAAAAACGGGTTATTAATTGTTTGAATATGTTTTTTCAGTGTTGGAAGGAATGGGATCGCCCTGATCGTAGGGATGCAGGGGGCGCTTTCAATTGACACCCACGGGATTGCTGTCTCATTTCTAATTATTTTGAGTAGTTGCCTCAATTGAAAAGCATCATGGTACAGCCTAAGATTTGGGACACCAAACCCCCCTAATTTAGTTGGTCGGAATAGTGTCGCCTGATTGACCCGGATGCGTTTGCCCCCTCCACTGAATGTGGATAGAGCTTGTTGCCAACGTTTGAACTCATTTCCAGGAATCTCTACTGGCAGGGTATGAAATAAAAAAGACAGTTTAGGCAACAAAGTCATTTTCAGGGCTGCATTCCTCCCTAGCCAAGATAATTTAAGTTTCTTCCACAGTGTCATATCTTTTCTTAGCGCATTCCATAAAGGATCAAAATTGCGTATACGCAGTTGTTTGATTTCCTTAGTGATCTGAATGCCTAAGTATTTTAAACTGCCAAATCTTAAAGTGACTTTGAAAATTCGTTGAATATTTTTCTGTTCAGCCAAAGGGATATTAACACAGAGCAAATCAGATTTGTCATAATTGACCTCCAGACCAGCAACTTCCTTGAAGGTATCCAGATGTGTGCGAAGAGCAGGAAGAGCAACCTTAGGTTCTGTTAACATAAGCAATATATCATCAGCAAAAACGTTGATGCAATGATGTCTCCCATTTATTCTAGGCCCTGATATAGCTGGGTCTGCCCGAATTGAGGTTGCTAGGGCTTCTATTGCAATGGCAAAGATAAGTGGGGAGAGTGGGCAGCCCTGACGTGTGCCTCTAGTTATTTGAAACCTTTTTGATTCCCAAGAGTTAACACATACTGTTGCCTTAGCATCAGAGTACAATTGCTTCAATACCTTAAGAAATTGATTACCAAACGCCATTTTATGAAATAAGCGGAAAATAAAAGGCCATTCCAAGCGGTCAAATGCCTTGAAAACATCAAGAGAAAACAGTGCCAAAGGAGACTTTTGGCTTTCGCTGTGGTGAATTAAGTATCCTGCGCACTGAATCTGCTAAGTGTCGACCTGGCATAAAACCTGTTTGATCTTCATCTACATATTCTGTTATAAACTGGTTCAGACGATGAGCAAGCAAGGATGTGAAGAGTTTAGCATCCTGATTAAGAAGTGCTATTGGGCGATAAGAGTTCACTAGGTGGGGATCTCGTCCTGGCTTAGGAATGGTTATCAAGCGCGTGTGTTTCCAGGATTCTGGAATCTCCCCACCTTCTAAAATAAAATAAAATAATCTCACTAAATAGGGAGTAAGGGTGACTTTAAAAGCTTTATAAAATTCCCCCCCAAGACCATCTATGCCTGGTGATTTCCCATTTTTTAAACGTTTTATGGTCTCTTCTATCTCCTCAGCTCTTATGGGACTATTAAGAAGAGTTCTATGTTCTACTTTTAATTTAGGGATAATCAGCCTGTCTAAGAATGCGTCTATCTTGGTCACATCAGGGCTGTCTGTAGTATATAATTTTTGGTAGAAATTTTCAAATGCCTTACAAATTTCCTCATTCTTATAAAGAAGGTCCCCCTGAGGTGACTTGATATGTGAGACCCGAGATTTAGCCATTTTTCTGCGTAAGGCTTTGGCTAAAAGCCTAGCGCTTTTGTTGCCAAATTCGTGATAATAACGATTAAGAAATGCCAAGGATCTATGTACAGTACGTGTGTCTAAAGCAATAAGTTCGCCACGTTTGCCCATTAGTTGTCTGTATGTCCTTTGACTGCCGGTGCGTTTATGAAGCGCTTCGAGATGAGAAATGTCGTACAGTAGCCTGGTGCGTGCTGCCTCTCTCTTCTTCTTTATCTGTGAAGCCTCTTTGATGCACGATCCTCGAAGAACCGCTTTCATAGAATCCCATAAGATATCAGTTGAGATTTCTGGCAGGTCATTGAATTGGAAGTATTCAGAGAGATCTTTTTGCAGTTGTTCTCGAACTAATTGTTTAGTTAAAAGATGAGGGTCCAAGCGCCAGAAATAAGAGTTGGTGCGATCTTCTGAAAGTGTCAAGTCAATCCAAATTGGGGCATGATCTGACATTGTGATGTTGCCTATGTCAGCTGTAGTCACTTTGTCCTTTAAGGGCTCAGATAAGAGGAGGAGATCTATACGGGAGTAGGAGCGATGTCTTGCAGAAAAACAGGAAAAGTCTCTATCCTGCGGATGTAGAACTCTCCAAATATCACACAAGCCCTGTTCCTGAAGAAGGTCCATGAGAAAAGTTGAGGATTGGGGTCGACCAGACTTAGCCTTAGAGCGATCCATCTCATCATTGGGTACAGTGTTGAAGTCACCTCCAAGGATTACCTGACCCTTTTTAAAAGTGTCTAGGGTAGAAAACATCCCCTGAAGGAATGAGCATTGATTAACATTAGGGGCGTAGATAGATCCAATTGTGAGTTGCTCAGAGCCCAAGAGTCCCGAAATGAAAATGTAACGGCCTTGTGTATCACAGCATGTGTCCAAGATCTGAAATGGGCATTGGTTAGCCACAATTATGGCTACTCCTCTTGATTTGGAAGAACCAGGGGAGCATACGTAGTGTTGAATCCATCTGGCCTTAATTTTGTTTTTCAATTGAGATTTCTGATGGGTCTCTTGTAGCAGAACGATGTTGAGTCGCTCTTTCCTGAGCAGCAGTTCCACTTTGGCACGTTTTATTATGGAACCCAGGCCCTTTACATTAAATGATAGAATTTTCAGTTTGTTAGCCATCAGAGTCCAGAAAAAACAAAGTTATTGGTAAGTAGTGCTTAGATGATAAGAACCACTGCATAGAAAGCAAAGTAGAGGATATAGGACACCCAGTGAAAGCATGCGCGTGGAGGGAACTACCATGTTGAACAACGTTAATAGAACAAAACAACATAACAAACAAGCGCCCCCGACTGGCTGAGGTCTGAACAAGCGAGACCCCCACGAAGTCACTAGAAGTGATCGTCACCTGTGGGCGTTTCCAGGGGGCAGCAGGAGGGGAAATAATTCTAAACATCTGATATGAAAATCATAAAGTTCTTTTGAACCGTGGGCATTGCTGAAAGCCCACATAGATGGGGTTACAGGTATTCAAGGAACGCCTGTTAAATATGTGTGTAGGAGGTGCAGTGTAGGGGATTGGGTGAAAGCCAAGCCTCCCTAGTAAGCCGTACAAGTCAATGAGTATCCATATTCAATCTGGGTGAGGGGAGCGACTGTGGTCTGGAGAACCATCTGCCCTTGTTAGACGTCGTTGAATTCCAGCCCTTCTATTGTGCCCTCGAGCAGTTGACCAATCTGGAGAGTGGCCACGTGAGCCCATGGGGGTGTCACCTGTAGCAAAGTCTGGAGGATCCAAGTGCAGGCTTTTCAATAAGGCAATCGCCTGGGTTCCAGATGAGGCTGTGTAGAAACGACCATCTTGCTGAACCACTAGTTTAAAGGGGAAGCCCCACCGGTAACGAATGTTGGCCATACGGAGAACATCTGTGAAAGGTTTAAAACGCTTACAACGTGTTAGGGTGTCTGGGCATAAGTCCTGATAAATCTGGAGATCTACGCCCTCATATTTGATTGTACGGAGATTGTGCAAAGCTTTGTATATTTGCTCTTTCTTTGTATACCGTTCAAAGCATATAATAATGTCTCTCGGGGGACCGCCATTGTTGTTTGCCCTTCCCAAGGATCGATGTGCCCTCTCTATGTCTTCTCCTGAAATCTGGGTTCCTAAGTTTAAGCCAGAAAGCCAGGTTGTTATGAACTTGATCATGTCTCCCCTCTCTTCTTTTTCTGGGATCTCCCGTACCCTAAAATTTTGACGTCTTCTGTGATCTTGATGTTCCTCCAGCTGAATGTGCAAATCTCTCACTGCATCTGTCATTTTCTTAATTTGGGATTGTGATTTCATTCCCATTTCCAGGGCTGTATTTGCAGATACGGCCGTTTCAGCTTGTTTGTTGGCTAATTCTTTTACTGTGACTTCTAGCGCTTTAAAGGCTACAGTCCAGCTTTCTGTTAAATTATGTTTTAATTGCTTGATATATTGAAGGAGATCATGATTGCTAACAGTCTCCTCTAATTCCCTGCTATTTTTTCCGGCCTTAGGCTTTGTTGCTGCCGTTGCGGCCTTCTCAGTTTTATCTGCACTGTCAAATAGGCAGTCAGTGTCAAGGCCTCTGAGAATTGTTTTTTTTTTGCAGCTTCTCTCCTTGGCTACAGTCTCTGTTGCATCCCCTCACTATTCCCCCCACTTTTAAGAAAAAACTAGTGCTTAAAGCCAGTTTCCAAATGCTTACTGTGCCCACGGTTCAGAGCAGCAAGAGATTAGGCCTCCATCTTGAGCAAAGCCAAGCCACGCCCCCCAAAGAAGCATATATTTGAAATACAAATTTTCTGAAACACAAATTGGTCCCTGCTATCCTATCCATCCAGAAATTTGTAAAGCCCTTTATGGACCTTCTTTCTCCATTAGTAGTTTCTAATGAATAGCTCAGTCTTAGGATGGATGAGCACGGGAATATTAACTCCATTTTTTGCCAGATCCGGAGTTCTTCAAGATGCATATAGGCTTACTTCAATGAGGGTCATTCACTTACCATGAGGATTAATTGTCAGGGCTCATGGCCTGGAGGGAGGGGGAAGCTATAGAAGTATAGCTTCCAAATCGCGTGAGGTACTGGTTCCTCTCTATTCGGCCCTAGTTAGGCCTCATCTAGAGTATTGCATCCAGTTCTGGGCTCCACAATTCAAGAAGGACGCAGACAAGCTGGAGCATGTTCAAAGTTGTAAACTGCCCAGAGAGCTTCGGCTGTGGGGCGGTATATAAATGTAATAAAATAAATAAATAAAGGAGGGCAGCCAGGATGATCAGGGGTCTGGAAACAAAGCCCTATGAAGAGAGACTGAAACAACTGGCAAGCTTAGCCTGGGGAAGAGAAGATGGAGGTGAGACATGAGAGCACTCTTCGAATACTTAAAAGGTTGTCACACAGAGGAGGGCCAGGATCTCTTCTCGATCCTCCCCGAGTGCAGGACACGGAATAATGGGCTCAAGTTACAGGAAGCCAGATTCCAGCTGGACATCAGGAAAAACTTCCTGACTGTTAAAGCAGTACGACAATGGAATCAGTTACCTAGGGAGGTTGTGGGCTCTCCCACACTAGAGGCCTTCAAGAGGCAGCTGGACAACCATCTGTCAGGGATGCTTTAGGGTGGATTCCTGCATTGAGCACGGGGTTGGACATGATGGCCTTGTAGGCCCCTTCCAACTCTGCTATTCTATGATTCTATGACAAGCAGGTGGAAGTTCAGGAAATCAAGAGGAGATCAGTCTATAAGCAGCTCATTGTGCACCTCAACCATGTGTTGCCAAGACTGAAGAATCAGACTGGACTTTATGGGTCCAGAGGGGGGGACCCTGTTGGCTGACCTATAAAGCTACAATACCACCACTCTCCAGCTGTCTGCAGTTGTGGTGCTGCAGCCCATTGGAACTATGGCCATCAGTTCCCTCTGCTGGGAAGCTTCCCTGATGGGGTAGGGAGTAATTATACAGCCAGAGGCTCTGGCACCTCATAGCAAGGTTCTGTAAAAATGATCAGAGCTTGACTTTTACAAGAAGGAACAGCAGTGGATCCCCCCTTCCCCTCGAAATCATTTTCAAGAATAGAACACTGGTTCCATTTTATGCACACACACACACACTCTCACACACACTTTGGCTTCTCCCGCTTTCCGTATTGGGAATCATCAGCTAAATCTTTAGCAATATTTTAGAGCGATTGACGCTTCTAAAAGATTTCTGTTCTGTTCCTCTAGACAGATACAAATGCCTTTGAAGAAATCAAAAAGAGTGTGCTTACCGGTACACCGAAGTGCGTAAGAGTTAATTAAGTCGCATTAAAGTTGCATTGTGTGGTTATTCCATTTCCTGTCAGCAGATGGAGCAGTTGTTTAACTTTGCTTTAAGGCAGTGACTTTCAAACACTTCAAGTTCAAGTGACACTCATGGCTTCAATTGGTCTTCTGGGGAATCTGCATATTGCAAAGCATTCTGGGGAACATTCTAGGATGCTCACCATTGCCCCACATGGATGCACTTTCTATTATTATTATTAATTTATATAGCACCAACAATGTACTTGGTGCTGTACAAAATATACAAATAAAACAGCGATACCCTGCCTAGCGGCTTACAACCTAAAATCACATTAGAACATATGAAGAAATTGTATGTTGCAGTGAATTATACGTTGCGTTATTGAACTTCTTGCTGAGGCACCCCTGGTAAGTGTGTACCTTGCAATGTTCCTCTGATGATTAAACATGAGATGTTCATTTGCTGCTGCTGCTGCTGCTGCTGCTGCTGCTGCTCCTCCTCCTCCTCCTCCTCCTCCTCCTCCTCTTCTTCTTCTTCTTCTTCTTCTTCTTCTTCTTCTTCTTCTTCTTCTGTCAGTTTCTATCCCACCTATATACAGAATGCCCTAGGCAGCAAAAACAACTTGCTGTCTTCTCTTAAGGCTTTGGGAATTAATGTGACCTGGTTGCTGACTGAAGGAAGCTTAGTTGGCTTCTTGAAATGAAATTTATTGTTTGAGAGAGGGCCTAAATGCCACTGCACAATATACTCCTCAGTTATGAACCTATCCTGTTAAGCACAAAGATACTCTACACTTCCCCAGGGCACAGTTTGAATACCATGACTTTAAGGGATGCTTTAATGAAAGGAACATCAATCTCACTTTCACAGTGCCTTCTAGTAGAATTCAGAAATGTGTGTGGATGTATGTTTTGATGAGAAGGCCATTAAACTGGGCTTGTCCTAGTCAAACTCCACTTGTGTCTGCCAACATTATTGCATCGACAGTGTGATGCATGGGTAAAACAAGGAAATACATTTGTAATAGGCAGGGAAATAGGCAGGGAATAGCACAGGGACCAATCCAGCAGTATGAAGCAGAGCGTAGAGGATACTGAAAAAATGAGTGGCAGTGTGTGAAGTCATGGATCTCCTTCTGATGTTATCTACTTCCAGGAACTTCAGATTTCCCCCCTTCTGAAATCTTCCTTACAAAAACAATCCAGGAAAAAGCTGTAGTCCTTTGTCAAAATGTCCGTATAGTTCAGATAAAAAGGGATTATTTCCTCCAAAGTTATACTCTGGTTTTGTAACAAAAAAGATTGGGATATTATTAATGGTAATCCATGTATGAAGAGTATTTTTTTGGTCTTGGCAATTGCTTAAGAAAAAAGCTGAGTCCTGGTCTTTCTCCACTGACAGCAATTTACCACTATGGGGGGTTTGAACAAAGGCATTTGGAGGAATAAGCAGTTTGGGGAGCAGCAAGGTAAAATTCAACTTCAGTGTGTTTTTTATAGGTCAGGATCAGACCTTACAGTGATTTGGTGAGAGCTGTGGAACAACAACTCTCTCTTTCAATTTTTTGAAATTAAATGTATTGAAAACTAGGCCAGAATGAGTACAAACTAAGTTTGACCTTCAACCAGGTTAAAGGACCGATAAGCCTAAGTAAGAACATAAGAAGCGCCCTGATGCTGGATCAGGCCAAGGGTCCATCTAGTCCAGCACTCTGTTCACACAGTGGCCAACCAGCCATCGGCCAGGGATCAACAAGCAGGACACGGGTGCAACAGCACCCTCCTGCCCATGTTCCCCAGCAACTGGTGTACATTGGTTTCCTGCCTCTGCCACTGGAGTTAGCATATAACCATCAAGATTAGTAGCCATTGACAGCCTGCTCCCCCAGGAATTTATCTAATCCCCTTTTAAAGCCATCTAAATTGGTGGCCATCAATCACTACATCTTGTGGTAGTGAATTCCATAGTTTAACTATGCGCTGTATGAAGAAGTAGTTACTTTATCAGTCCTAAATCTCCCACTAAACTAGCTTCATGGGATGATCCTGGGTTCTAGTACTTGGGGAGAAGGGAAAAACAGCCCCCTATCCACATTCTCCACACCATGCATAATACTGTACGCCTCTATCATGTCTCCCATTAGCCTCCGTTTTTCTAAGCTAAACAATCCCAACTGTTGCAACCTCTCATAGGGGAGATGCACCAGCCCCTTGATCATTTTAGTTGCCCTTTTCTGCACCTCTTCCAGCTCTATTTTATTTATTTATTTATTTATTACATTTTTATACTGCCCAATAGCCAAAGCTCTCTGGGCGGTTCACAATATCTCTTTTGAAGTATGGTGACTAGAACTGTATACTGTATTCCAAGTATGGTTGCACCATAGATTTGTATTAAGGCAGTATGATATTGGCAGTTTAATTCTCAATTCCTTTTCTAACTATGCCTAATATGGAGTTTGCCTTTTCTACAGTGGCTGCACTCTGGGTTGACATTTTCATGGAGCTGTCCACCACAACCCCAAGATCTCTTTCTTGGTTGGCCATCGGTAGCTCAGATCCCATCAGATTATACTTGAAGTTGGGGGTTTTTTGCTCCCATCTTCAGTTGGTGAAGACTTTCACACTGTGGCTATCAGTTCCCTCTCAAAATGGAATAATGACTAGGTGAAAGATGTTCCAGAGGAAGTGTAGGCTTGTGTTTTAAAAGTGGTGTCACAGGTACACATATACCTAAAAAAAATGTATAAAATCCTTTTTAGAAGATATTAGACACTTTAAGGACTCAGCAGGAAATATCCCAGAATGGATGATCAGTGCTGGAGATGTGGCTTTAACAGATTGTTTGTATTTTTTTTAGTCTTGTCTCAAGATTGAGAAATTTTGGAGATCAATCTTGGTGGAGATTAAGAATGTTATGGGATATGAGCTCCCTTGGTATCTGTTAATAGTTTTGTTTGGTTATTCATTTATTAGCCTCAGCACATCTGTTTATAACTAAAAAGTGGGAAAAGATCAACCCTTCCTCAGTTGATGAATGGTATTTGAAAGTTTGGGAAACGTCTATATGGTTAATTATTTAGTGAGGGTTAGAGAGGGGAGGCCGCAAACAGATCAGTTTATCAAAAGATGGAGTTTGTTCATGTTATAATGTATTGCAATGATAAGGTTCTTCTTCGTGGTCTCTGTGCATCTCACATTATGGGCTCTGCGCCTGCGCAGGGCCAGCTTCAGAAACTTCACTAGCTGAAAATCTTTTTTGGGCGGGAACCCCTCCCCCACCGTCCACTGAGCATGCTCAGGGGTTCCCGCCCTAACTCCTCAGTTCTCTTCAACCGCCTGTGGGTCAACAGCTTGTTGGAGACTTCTCGTTGGGTATTTATACCTCAGCTGAAAAATCTGTCGCTTTTTCCTTCTTTCTCTTACCTCTCCAGTTTTCTATCCTTTTCTATATATTTAGATTTAAAAAAAATTAGTTAGTTAGTTGTTGGTGCTTATGGCACATCAAGGCCTTTTTAAAAAGTGTTCTAATTGTGGACAGAAAATATCGCAAATGGATGGACATTCTCTCTGTTTACCCTGCCTGGGGGAAGCACACGTGGTGGAATCCTGTGCTTTTTGTTTAAAATTCTCGAGGCAAGCGAGAAAAAACCGCTCAGATTGCCTTCGGGCGATTCTCTGGGAAAAGGCTTTGGAGGCAGTAGATAAACCGAGACCGGCTCAAACCTCTACATCTCCTAACAAAATGGAGACTATGCCCCAACCTCCTCCTGTTCAAAGTGAAGCCTTAGTGGTTTCCCCCTCCTCCTCTCACTCTGCTTCTTCAAAAGCGGCAAAGAAGATATCTAAGAGAGTGAGAGAGCACAGTGGGGCAGAAGAACCCCAAAAGAAAAAGAGCAAATTGAAGACAAAAAATGGAAAGAAAAAGTTGGCCAATCCGCCTTCATCGGTACCGAAGAGCCTGGTACCGAGAACTTCGATACCGAGGCAACCTACGGTACCTAGGAGCCCGATATCGAGGCTTTCTTTACAAAAGTCCCCTCCGCTACCGATGAGCCCGATACTGAGGCTTTCGATACCAAGGGCATTCTCGATACCGAGACAGACTACGCCATCTTCACTGCCGGTACTGACCCTTCCATCTCAGTCCGAGCAGGTTGCGGATTCCCCGGTACCATCCCCCTTTCGGATCATCACGATACCGGTGGAGGAATCAAACGTAAGAGCATCCATCTCAGAGGGAGAAATTAGAGGTTCCTCGTTGGACAATACCATTGCAGATCGGGGTCCTTCTTCCCCTCGATACCAACAAGAACCGCATCCGTCAGTCAGTACTGACCAATATCTCCCTACGGAAGCATCCGCGACCGTTCACTGACTTCAATCTATTCTGGCCGGCAGCATTCTGCTTATGGTGAACGCTCTCGCTCTCCACCTAGAAGGCGGATTGGCAACCTCCACAATACCCCCCGTATTATTATGAGGACTGGAGATACAGACGAGAACAGGATTATTACTACTATTACGCTCAAGAGCGCCCACACGCTTTCTACCCGCCTTTTCGCCAACCTCCGTCGGAAGCGATCTCTCGTCCCCCACCTCCAGAGGAGGTCACATCTATGCCACCTCCACCTCAACCATCGCTACCATCTCAACCATCGCTACCGAAGCGTGCAGCGCAACCGATACAAACGGCAGCACCGACCATATCGGTACCGACCCAGACACTGCAGCCTTTGTCCACATCGGGGGGGACAGGAAACAGGCTGGATGCTTAGAGGAGGACTACCAATCTGATTCCTCACAAGAGGCATCACCAGTACCATCCATCCCCTCACCGGACGACCTAGTAGCTACCTCAGACGTAGTATCTCCTTCAGAAGACTTAGCACACCTTGCTGACCAAGTGCAGAGAATGGCAAGGTCTTTGGGGATTGAGATGTCTCAACCACTAGAAAAGTTGAACAACCCAGTCTATGACGATGTTTACTGCGAATCATCTACTCCAGCAGCCATCCCATATTTACCCGTATTGTTAAGAATCACTCAGCAATCCTGGAAGCTGCCCTCCTCTATGCCACCAACGTCTGGGAGGCTAGAGAACCTGTATAAAATACAGGAGAAGACAGCCCCTTTTCTCTTTACTCATCCAAAGCCTAATTCTATCATCGTGGAAGCCTCCCAAGGGCGAACACAAAGAAGACATAATGCATCTATAGATAACGGAGGGTGCATATTGGATGGCTTGGGTAGAAGAATATATTCTTCTACAGCTCTATCCTTAAGGGTTCATAATTACCAAGCCACTATGGCAAAATACCAACTTTTCCTATGGGAGAAAATGGCATCCTTGTCCGGTTACCTCCCGGATGATCAAAGGGAACTAGCCAACGTTTTTTATACTGAGACTATGAGATTATCCCGACAGGAGTTAAACACAGCACACCATGCAACTGACTGTGCTTCGAAAGCTATGGTTGCCTCCATTGCATTAAGGAGGCATGCATGGTTAAGGTCCGCGGGATTGTCCCAAGAGGCACGCACTCGTATAGAGGACTTACCTTTTGACGGCGAAGGCCTATTCCATTGCTCCACCGATGAGTCAATGGAAAATATCCAGAAGGCTAAAAATACAGCCAAGAAAATGGGAATCGGACAACAGCAACCGCAAAGACCTTTCCATCCAAGACGCTGGCTCAGAACACAACAACAACAATTTCTGCCCAGACAACAACAACCACAAGACCGTACCCCTCTGTATCAACCCCAAGGGCAATACAAGAGGCAGCAATTCACTGGTCGCTTTAACAGAGTAAGGGCAAACCAGATGGAGCTCAGAGACGTCGTCTTTGACTGCCCCACAATCTCAACTTCTTCACCACAATTCGGAGAAATTCTTGCCCCTTATTACCACACATGGACCACCATTACCACCGATGTGTGGGTCCTAAACATTGTCTCCCGGGGCTACAAAATAGAGTTTACTACCCTCCCTCCACTCGGAACCGCAAGGTTCTCACCACCTACAGACGCTCTATTACAAGAGACCAAGTCTCTATTAAAGAAGGGCGCCATAGAGAGACTACCAACAAACACCCTAAGACTCGGGTTCTACTCCCGTTATTTTATGTTTCCGAAACGGGATGGGGGTCTACGACCTATTTTGGATCTCAGAGAGCTAAACAAGTTCATCAAGCCCAAAAAATTCTGGATGTACTCTTTAGCAACCATTTTACCATTCCTCTCCCAAGGGGATTGGTTTACAGCAATCGACCTCAAGGACGCATACTTTCATGTCTTGATCCACAGCGATCACCGCCACTTCCTTCGGTTCGTCATAGGGGAAGACATTTTCCAATTCAAAGTGCTCCCTTTCTGTCTTTCTACTGCTCCCCAAGTTTTCACCAAGTGCATGGCACCGGTGTGCGCTTTTCTCAGAACTCGAGGGGTAGAGATTTACCCCTATTTAGACAATTGGCTGATAGTGGCAAATACAAAACAGGAAGCCACCCACAACACTCATCTTACTATCAACCTCCTCAACAAATTAGGTCTATATATCAACAAAGAAAAATTGACCTTCCAACCTACCCAAAGAATAAAATTCCTCGGAGCAATTCTGGACTCAACCCGCTCCAGGACTTTACTTCCAGAGGAAGGAGCCACTGCACTAACGGCACTCACACTCAAACTCTACCGCTCAAAGAGTGTATCTGCCTTCCAAGTCCAAAGATTACTTGGATTCATGGCAGCAACGGTGAGTGTCGTACCGTGGGCGCGCCTCCACATGAGGCCTCTGCAGTTGTGGCTCCTACGGGAGTACGACAACACAATGGACGCTCATCAAGTCAAACTGTCACTTCCTACAGATGTGAAGGCGACCCTCCTCTGGTGGGCGGATATGCCCAACATCATGCAGGGGTTGGACTTCAAACCTCCGCTTCCATCCAAGCGTCTGATGACAGATGCATCATTATCGGGCTGGGGAGCCCACTGCGAAGAGCTTACCATACAAGGACGCTGGAGTCATGTCGACAGACAAAGACACATAAACGTTCTAGAATTAATGGCCATTCAGAAGGCACTACATGCCTTCCAACAGACTTTGTCAGGGCATGCGATTCAGATCCATACAGACAACATGGCAGCTGTTTGGCATATCAACAAACAAGGTGGAACATGGTCGATGGACCTGATTTCCCTGACCTTGGACATTTGGCACTGGGCAATCACCCATGACATGACCTTATTGGCCATTCATATCGCAGGCCAGGACGATATATTGGCAGACGAGCTCAGCCTCACTTTTGTGGACACACACGAGTGGCAGATGGCGAGGTCTGTACTCACTATGATTTTTCAGACATGGGGACAGCCTTCAATAGACCTATTCGTGTCACCAGAGAACGCCATCTGCAGCCACTTCTGCACTTGGGCAGATCATGGACAAGCATCCCTAGGGGACGCCTTCGAAAGGATTTGGTGGGGGCAGCTGCTGTTCCTGTTTCCTCCAATACCCCTTCTTTCCAGGGTCATACTAAAGTTACGCAGGGACAATTCCAACGCCATACTAATAGTGCCATGGTGGCCAAGGCAACCGTGGTTCACACCGCTTCTCAAACTGTCCTTAGCGGAGTTCATCAAATTACCCCAATGCCACAATCTGATTTCCAAGGGGAAGGGACTCATTTTCCACCCGGATGTCAGATCACTGAACTTAACGGCATGGAGGATAAGACAGCGTTAGACTGCCAATCCTTGCCCACTGATGTGTGGAACATCATCCTAGCAGCTAGAAAACCAGCTACTAGGAAAGCATACGCCACTAAGTGGGAAGTATTCTCTTCCTTCGCCCTCAGCAGGAATGAGAATCCTTTTTCATCACTGATTGCCACCATTCTTACCTTCCTTTTTTCCTTGTTTAAGAAGGGACTCAAGTTTTCATCACTTAGAGTATACCTGGCAGCAATCTCTGCTTCGCATCAATGGGTTCAGGGCTGTTCAGTTTTCACCCACCCGTTAATAAAACGATTTATGAAGGGTATGAAGAATACCATCCCACCAATTCGCTCCTTTGTTCCCCAATGGAGCCTCTCCGTGGTGCTTAAAGCGTTGTCTGCCAAGCCTTTTGAACCACTAGCAATGACAGATTTTCGATTGCTAACTTTTAAGGTAGCATTCCTTGTTGCCATTACATCTGCTAGACGTGCATCAGAACTGGCAGCACTTTGTATAGACTCACCTTATACTGTCTTCCATGCTGACAAGGTGGTCCTTAGACCGGACCCAGCCTTCCTTCCGAAGGTTGTCTCTTCGTTTCATCTTGGACAAGATATCACATTGCCAAGTTTTTTCCCCTCGCCGACATCTCCTCTTGAGTCCGCTCTACATACACTGGACGTTAGACGTGCCCTCGCCTTCTATCAGTCCAGAACTGCTACTCTCTGGAGATCCCAAAGACTTTTTGTTTGTTACGGGGGCAAACAAAAAGGCCTTCAAGCATCTCCGCAGAGAATATCTGCTTGGGTCGTTCAGACTATTAAATTAGCCTATGAACTTGCTGGCCTCCCGTTGGAGGGTAGAGTGCATTCCAACTCCACGAGAGGAGTGGCCACTTCTACGGCATTTGAGAGAGGAATCGCTTTACCAGACCTTTGCAAGGCGGCCACCTGGTCAACACCTTTAACCTTCGCCAGTCACTATCGCCTGGACATCAGAGCGCGTAGAGACTGTGCTTTTGGGCGTGCCGTCTTATCGGCAATCCATTGAATTTTCATCCATCACCTGACACCACCCACCTCCGGTAAGTCAGCTTGTTATTCGCCCATATGTGTGATGCACAGAGACCACGAAGAAGAAAGACAGGTTGCTTACCTGTAACTGTAGTTCTTCGAGTGGTCATCTGTGCAGTCACACAACCCTCCCACCGTCCCCACTATGGTGTCATTCTTGATTACCTGGTGGTTTACCTCAGTGAGACTGTTTAGGCGGTTTCAGGAACTGAGGAGATAGGGCGGGAACCCCTGAGCATGCTCAGTGGACGGTGGGGGAGGGGTTCCCACCCAAAAAAGATTTTCAGCTAGTGAAGTTTCCGGAGCTGGCCCCGCGCAGGCGCAGAGCCCATATGTGTGACTGCACAGGTGACCACTCGAAGAACTACAGTTACAGGTAAGCAACCTGTCTTTTCAAGATGTGCTTCAGCCATACACATTGTTAGGACTAATGTGATTGTTTTTCTCTTTCCCTTTTTGGTAAACTTAATTAAGGATGGATGTTGTGAAATACTGAAGTCCTGTTTAGGCGGCCTAAGCCCAAATAGGCTAAGCACGCGAGGAGAGTCTCCGCTTCAGACTGTCGCCCTCCGCAAATACAGGGCGACGAAACATGATGAAGGAGAGCGCTGGGGCTGCAATGTTCCCTCACCTCACATGTTTAGCCAATTCGGGTTTAGTATGCCTGAATAGGCTTGACTTATTTTTATTTTGTAAATTTGTAAACTTTTAAAATTTAACGGCTTTAAAAATAGATGCAGTGATTGATTTTAGGTCCTAATCAGTCTTACCCAAGGGAGAATGTTTTCCTTGATCACAAATAACATATCAGTTATATTAAAAATTTCAGAGTGTGAAGCAAAACTCATCCACTGTATCCAGGCTACCCCAAATGTGCTTTTTTTCCTTGCATATTTGCCGCTCCCAAAGCTCCATGCCATCTAAGGATGCAATTCTATTATCTTACTTGGAAGAGAAGTGATCCTGTCCTCAGTGAGTTTTATTTCTAAGGAGACTTAGGCGTGATACTGGCAAGGCTGAGTGTTCTGGGATGGTGTATGGCATTCTCTTGCTGGCAGGTAATGTTATATGGTCCCTTATCTTCCATATTACTAAAAGCAGTTGCCATTGAGTGGAGCCAAACAAGTGTATTTATTTATATTTATTTATTTATTTGATTTAAGCATTTTTATGCCGCCATTCAGCCAAAAAAGGCTCAAAAAATTTCTTCCTGTCCAATTCATAATTTCTCTCTTGCTCACTAAACAGTTGGGGCTGCTTCCCCCCTCCCCTTTGCCAATGAAGAACAAGCAGCTCCAAGGCTGTGTGTTGTGTATCTGTTGTTTGCTGTCATAAACCTGAGCGGGCAAAGTCATTCCTTTCTTTGCACCACGTTCACAGGAGTAGTTGGCTAACCTGTCGGACTGTCCTAAAAGAAGCACAGATAGGGCCACAGTTTCTGGGGGGACAGGGCTGCAGACTCCTGGCCCCTTAGCAGTATTCCAGGCAGTTTCATATGTCCAGGGGCCCCTGGGTTCCTGAAACAGCAGGTCCATGCTGTATAGCAAACCACGTGAAACTGAGAGGACTTTCAAAAGCAAATTGTGATATTGCAATGCACTGAGGTCTGTTATTTTTAAAAAAGTCTCACTATTTGCTCCTTTCGATCCTAGCCTCAGGTTGCATTTTGTACCTGGAGTCTAAAAGTGTGAGCATGGGAGGATAGGTATTAGTGACAACTTTATTTGGGATTTTAATCTGTTATGGATTGACTGTGAAATCAAGAGATGATTTGTATTTGTGAATGAGCCATCAAAGGTGAATGAATGAATGAATAAGTTTATTACGGTATAGCAACCAGCACTCCAGTCAAACACCATACAATTTAACACATTACATTACATTACAGATGTAGAACGTGCATATATTATTATTGTCTCGCCTCTTTACGGCGTGAGATGGCTGCAGCACAAAATCTGGCCACTTTCACAGTAACTTGGGCATTCATGCCTGACAGAAGGTAATCTAAACAAAATTTGTCCGTTCTGCCCGGGAATTTTTTTATGCGTGGTGTTATTAAGGAAACTCTGAGGTCTTTATACAGATGGCAGTAAAGTAAAACATGGACTATTGTCTCAACATTGCCCGACCCACATGGACATTGCCGTTCGCTGTAGGGGATTTTTTAAAATCTGCCCTCCAGCAACGCTGAAGGTAAAACATTAAACCTGGCTAATATAAAAGCTCTTCTGAGCCTCGGAACGGTCAAGTTTATCAGGTACATGGCAAGTGCTGGAGGACCACTATTTTCCCTGAACCCCGGGTTTAGGCTAGCTCGACTCAGTTGATCTTGTAGGTCGATGTCTTGAATCCTTTGAGCAATATCCATTTTTGCTTTCTCGTATCCTAGGTTCAGGACCGCAGTCATGGAGTAGGGATTGCAACTTCCTATTCAAAGTATCTTTCCACCTTGAATTGAAAGTGTCCGTTAGAGTAAGCGGAGCTAAACCCACAGGGACAAACAGTAATTTTAACCAGAAATGAAATTTGTGTATCCATATACGGGCCTCTAATGAGATCTGGCCTGCCTCCAGCCTTACAATTGTATTTTGAAGGCAGGACGGGACCGCAAGTATTGCCCTCAGAAATTTAGTTTGTACAGCTTCCAGAGGGGCCAAATTTTCATAGACACAAATCTCTGAATCATACAGCATTTGAGCTAAAACCTTAGCAGCAAAGACTTGGAGAACAGAGGGAATATGCTGCCCACCTTTGTTGTAGAAAAAGGAGAGGAGTGCCTTAATGCTCCTCTGCACATTAGCGATGGCATTTTTAGATTGAACCCTCCACGTTCCTGATGAATGAAATATTATTCCCAGATATTTATACGAAGCCACCTGTTCGATTTGGTGTTCATTTAGTTGCCATTTATATTTTAGTCTTCTTCTGGAAAAAACTACAACCTTTGTTTTGTCATAATTGATCTGCAGTAGTTCACTTTCACAGTAACCTTTCAAGGCCCTCAGCAATCTCCTCAAACCTGATTTGGTCAATGACAACAGCACTGCATCGTCCGCATAGAGCAAAGGTCTATTTGAAATACTAGGTGGTTGTGCTCTTTGCTCCGCTAGACATTCTACCAGGGAATTAATGTAAAAATTATACAGATTGAGAGCTAAAACACAGCCCTGTTTCACCCCCATTGTAGTAGTGATAGACCAGGACATAAGACCAGCACTGTTACATCTCACCTGGAGCCTAGTATTTTCATATAGGCTGCGAGCCATCAGAAGTTAGTTGTCCCAGGTTAAATTTTTACAGCCAGTGTGATATAGCGTTAAAAGTGTTGGACTTGAATTATGTTTGAATTCCCAGTCAGTCACAAAACTTATTAGAATTAGACACTCTCAGCCTCTAGATGACTTTACAGGATTGTTGTGAGGATAAATAAAATAATAATAGTATCTCCTCTCGATACATTAAAATACCCCAACATTAAAATCACTCCACTGGCTGCCAATTAGTTTCTGGGCAAAGTACAAAGTGCTGGTCATTACCTTTAAAGCCCTAAATGGTTTGGGTCCAGGTTACCTGTAGGATCGCCTTCTCCCATACAGTCCGCCCCGCACACTCAGGTCCTCAGGGGAGAACTTACTTCAGTCAGCTAAAACTAGGCTGACATCAGTTTCCCAGAGGACCTTTTCTTCTGTTGTCCCTGGATTATGGAACGGCCTGCCGAAGGAGATTCATAATATTAACTCTCTGTGTGATTTTAAGGCAGCTTTGAAGACTAGCCTTTTCCAGCGGGCTTACCCAGATTAATGTAAAATCAAGAATTTTTAAAATGTGTTGATTCCTGTACTAATGTTGTTTCCCACCTTGATCCAAAGGGAGAGGCGGGTAAGAAATAAACTAATTATTATTATTATTATTATTATTATTATTATTATTATTATTATTATTCCCAATCAATGGAATTTTCAATGGAACCATCACAAACATCTGGCTAAAAGTCATCAAATGATGAGGGGGGGGGGGGAGGGAGACGCCTTTGCGAACCAGGCTGTAGTGTGTGAATAGTCTCTTGCTCTACAGTCTAAAAGATGTGAATAAAGCTTAAATGTTAGTTGTGCAATGCTGTGTTGAAGGCTTTTCTCTCTTGTTTGTGCTCTTTAGTTTTAAGAAAACTCTGGTTTGAGTTGAAATACATTCAAGTGGAGATCAGATTAGACTTTTTGTGCCATTAATGCTAAAGACAGACAGCAGTTCTTCTTGAATGGTTTGGCGTTTGTTCCAGAGATCTGTTTTCCAAGGGGCTTAGTATGCCTGTGAGACATACTTTAAAAAGTACAAAACCAGAGATTGATTTCACCAGGAAGTTAAAGGTTTTCTCAAAGACCGTCTATTCTGGCTAATGTACTGGCCATCCTTTCTGAACACACCATGAATTTTCAGCCTACACATATCAAATTCTTTTGTGTGTGTTTTAAAAAATATGCTTTCCTGCAGATTAGGGACACCTGCAATGACAATAAATTTGCAGACTAATTCATCTTTTGTATACAGATTTATGAAAATGAAACAAAGATTTAACAGTTATATGAAAGTGACAGGAAGTAGAGAAACTGCACTGTAACAGTAAGGCTTTACAGGGGAGTCAGGGCTGGATTAAGCTCATCAATTTACCAGTTATTTCAGGAGCTTCTATAACTGCAAGGAATACCTGCATCTAATAATAATTCATATAACAATTCCATTCTTTTTACTGTACTTTATTTCAGTTTGATGAAAGTTGCAGAAATAGCTGAGAGAGGTGTAACTCAGGGAAGTCATGAACTGATGTTTGAATTTCTGTCAGATGAACACACCCCAATCAGTACAGAATGGGTTCTGGAACAGCTCAGAATTTGCTAGAACCCGTTAGTAGGTCTGGCAGGTTTGGGCCAAGTGGACTGCGACGACACCGACCTCACCCAGAAGGCCTTGCCTAGCACATTCTTCTCAAGCCAAGCACCACCTCTTGAAAAGCTTGAGGAAAGGGTAAAAACAGCACAACCTCTCCCCTGTATGTGAGGGAACAAGGTAAAGGGTTTTGGAAGTGTCTGCATTGCAGTGTCTGACCTTAGATTGACTCAGGGGCTCGCTCACCTTCTTCATGGTGTGTTCGAGTGCCCTCTCTCCCTCCCCCTTCACGGTTGAGTGGAGAACTGCCCCGCCCTCCTCTTTTGTCAGCATGACCACTCTTCGACGCACACACACACACCCAACAAAAAACAGGGTGGTCCAATATAGCACAAGGACAGCAATACACGGGATGGAGGACCAGCTTTATTGAACACGGAGGGGGTGTGGAATGGACTTTCCCCACTCCAAAATAAGATGGAAAAGGGAGGGGAAGAGATGAGATGTGCAGAGGACAAGGACGACGTCAGGTGAGTACCATGCTTCAAAAACACATACCAGGCCTGGCGAGAGTGCGATAAATCGCTGGTGTGATGGAGCTCTTAATTCTGTCTCTGGGTAGAATTGCCAGAAGTAAAGTATCTATGGGTAGAAATAAATGGAAAAGTTGTTCCTTTCCCACATTTTTTCAGGCTCCTTAGAGCTTTCTAATAATATCTATTTACAACAAATTGGAACTAGTACAGTCTCTGCAGAAATGATGGAGCTACATAGAGGAAAAGACAAAATGTTTATGAAGATTGTGTTGCTTCTCCAACAATGTAAGATTTTCCTCCCTTTCTCCCCGCCCCAGTCATTTGGCCGGAATACATCACTATCCTTACATGACTTTCTACTTTGACTACATAAATCCACCGTTGTGTGTTTTGACCATTTCCAGCTGCATTTCGTCTGGCTCCCTCGTGCACAGTTTGAATTATTGTTTTCACTACGTCTTAATGGAGTATTGTATGGATGTTAGACATCCTTAGCACCGGGCAATCTGAATTGAAATACTAGGTTTCTCTTGCATAGAGCTAATTTTTTCAGAGCTAATTCCATACAGATGAAGGCATTTTTTCCCCATTAGTAACTGTGCCTTTTGCCAAGCCTGCATTTAAACAACACACAATGTCAAGAGTGTAATAAAAGTCCAGGTGTAGCAGTTGTGAGTGTACTGATGCCAGCAGATCACAGCACCTGCTGCTGACCAAGGTGTAACAGCTCTGTGAATTATTCTTAACTTTTCAGATACATGTAACCTGCACTATAATCAGTTTAGAATATTTTTTGTTGTGCTTAAGTGTTTTCAGTTTTTTAAGAACCTGGGTAAATCCAAGCTGAATGGAGAACTGGACTCTTAATTTGGGAGTCAAGTGCCACCTCTTACTGTGGACCATTATAACTGATTTTTGTACCTGTAAAATGAGGATTAGAGCAGCGCAAGGTTCTTGTGAGTGGAAACACACTGTTTAAAAGAATGTGCTATATAAATAAGTAGATATAGCAGCAGTAGTAGTGATGTGAGGCCCGGCTGTCCAAGAAACACTGAATTGGTGAAGTGTTGTTGTCTTTTCAGATAAAGAGTTCTGTGTGATCTGAAAGCTTTCATATTCTTATATTACCAAAAATCTAACAACATATTGCATCTTAGGTTTCTGTACTCTTGGATGAACTGTTCAGTGCAGGGGTGCTCCACTCGCCACCAAATTCTCCCCACCAGCAGTGATGGGTGTGCAGAAGTGTTACTGGTCAAGATCAACTCCCTGCAACAGCTAGCATTGCTGCCTCCATGCTGAAGAAGTGGTGCTGGCCTGCTTAGTGGGAGGTTGACAGGCTAACATCTTCTGCTCTTCCTGGTGACCCAGAAGCACCTGGCATTGCTGCTTCCAAATGGCAGCACCAAATTAGCACCATCCATTGGGGCATTGGGAGGTGGGAAGAGACTTTAGCCTCCCCCTCCCTCATCGATCTCGAAGCAGCCTCCCCCCTTGCTACAACCATATGCATGATTGCTTGGGTGGAGTGAGGGCAAAGCCTCCCCCATCCAGTGCTCTTGTGTGTGTGCAATACGCACCCACCACTGCCAATCAGCTTAGTTGGTTTACTAAAATGTTGCTCCTTATCTACTGTCCATTCAGCTCAGAATATGGTCTCCTTCCATAGCCCATAATATAACCTGGTGCCCTCCAGTTGTTTTGGATTACAATTCCTATTAGCCCAGCCAGCATGGCCAATGGTCAGGAATGCTGGGAGTTATAGTTGAAAACATCTGGAGGGCACCAGGTTGGGTAAGGCTGCCACAGCAGATTATTTGGGGGTGGGAGAGAAATGCACAAAGGCATGGGTTATGTTATAAGCTGCCATATGCAAGAGGATGCGGGACACTGACAATGAAGTAAAATGAAAAAAGATATGTACTAAAACAGTTTCAAAAAGCTTCCTTTTGACTTAAATGCATGCAGCCCCATAGGAAGCAAAAACATTCCTGCAGGCGCTGTGCTTTGTTTCTGGCACACACAGCTGGAACTTGTAAGGCCAGTTCACTACTGATATGTACGATTGGAGATCTCAGAGTCATACAGCTATGACATCTTGAACAGCTGCCTCTTTTTAAAATGAAAACAGGAAGGACTTCTGTTTTATTTCACCTGTCTTAGAAAGGAAAGAAAGAAGATAGTATATGGAATTACAAAACCAATTTATTGGTGCTTCCACTGTTTTTCCTCCATCAAATCATAAATTTAGCAGAAAAGAGAGAAAATGTACCCTGAGCTCTTTCATGATCTTGACAAAGGGAAGGAAGCCAAGCATTTAGCTATGTCAGTGCCAGCTTATACAGCAAACCAGCCATCATATCACACTCGTGATTGCTGCTGCTATGCCTATCCTGATCTCCTGTTGTTGTGTTTGTTGTTGTCATTATAACTGTTCAAGGGATGGCAGAAAGGTAGGTGTGTGTGTGTGTGTGTAAAAGAGGGGGGAGAGAAGTGTCTGAGTTGCTACAGAGTACATGACTTAATGCACCCCCATAGTGCTTTTCTAATGTTTGATTGGAGTCAGAGATGCAGAGTAAGCAGGAGAGCAAAGAGTAAGGTGCATGAGAAGTTATTTGTTTGTTGTTGTTGTTGTTGTTGTTGTTGTTAGTAGTAGTAGTAGTAGTATCCCGCCTTTTGCCCAGTACTGGGCCTCAAGGCGGTAAATGCCTTTAATTTCCTGGTGATCCTGGCTGTGTTCATCAGATTGATTGGTTGCATGCCTGAATGCAATTTAAGTTATTTAACAACATGCTTCTTTAATACAAAGTGGGTGTTGGGAAAGTTAAAATACAGAAAGAAAAGGCTGTTCTTTGTCCGAGCCCTTTCCATTACTTTTAACTTGCTTTGTCTTAGAGATACCTTCCACATCAGCATCAAGCGACAGGTCTGTGTCTTTAAGATCCTCCACTCTTGATCCTGGAGCTGGAAAAAGTGTGAGATGGGGATGCAAAGTGTGTGTGGTGTGTGTGTGTGTGTGTCTTTGTTCAGTTTTTCCAGTTAGGAAAGCTCTTCTATTTGCTTCACTCGGTAGGCATGCCTCTGTGTAACCTGAAGTCTTTTCCCCATTTCTACTAATTAGTCTGCCAGACCTTCCTCCATTACTATCTTAAGGGTAGAATCCAACAGGGCAGTTATGCGCTCTTCGATCCTTTTCTGTCCTGTCTTCCGCAAGTGGTGGGTCCCACCTATTGCATTGTGCAAGTGGGACCCACCGCTAACCCAGGGGTGCCTCGAAATTAGCAGAAATGCATGTTTCTGGAAGGAGGCAGGTCAGTGGAGCTCCCTTATGCCAGCTGTGCCAATGTGCATTCTTCCCAAAATAAGGTTTTCTTCTCGTTTTGGGTTGCCCCAGAAGTGCTAAATTGCCTTTGTGCAAGTAGTGGGGGCCGCTTGCATAATGCAATCAGAGGGGTGAAAAAGAATCGGCAGGCCTAAGCACCCCACTGGAATACTGAAATAAACGAGGTAGGACGTGACACCACGCCCTCTTCCAGAACCGCCTTTCTTTTTTGCCCTTGAATTTTTTTGTTTGAACACTTGTGTGTCTCTTTTCCTCACTCTCCTCTTTCCCTGCTTCCTCTGTATTGTGCAAACATTTTCTTTTGGGACTTGTCTGTAATTTATGTTGCCTTCTATGAGACTGATCCATCTTTCTCTCCAGACCCCCAGTGCCTGGAATCAAACAAAGTCCTCTCCCTCCTAAATGCCTTTTCCTGGGGCCTTGTGTTCCATGTTGTCTGGTTCCATTTATTGTCCCATTCTTGTGACTCTGCCTTAATCAGTCAAGGATGAAGGGGTTTAAACACAGGGAAAGTGGCGTAGAGCTGATTTGAAAGATAAATTTGAACCTTGCACCTCTGTCCTGCTTGCTAGTTAAAGTATCACCCCTCTACAGTAGAGACTGTAACCTGCTTCATGCCTGTTATGGTAAGCACACTTAACAGGGCTAACGTTAAACACTTTTTGTGGTGTGTGTGTATGCTAAAAATTCAGTGTGAATCAACTTTGTGTCTTGTCTGCACTTGAATGTACAATAAGCATTCACATCATGTTGAGTTTGTCTTGACAGTAAAACATTGTTTACATAAACTGTCATTTAATTTTGGGAAAAACAGACTTGAGGCTAGTGGGATTTTGAATGTGGGCTGTAGCTTTGCCCTGCCAGGCATCTTGCCCAGATTCACTGCCAAGACACATAGAGTGACCCACCCAACTCTGAGCAGAAGACACTGTGGGGATCTGGCTTCATCCTGTTTAGTGGATTTATAATCAGAGTAGGCATTGTTGTGGGGTGCCTCCTTTGTTTTAATCCCACTTTTCTTTCCTATTAGGGTTGATGGGAAGCAAAGGGAATTCTTGGAAGGCAAATACCTTTACTGAGCTTTTCAAAGCCTTCTGCAAATGAGCACAAGGCAATTCCATCTCTTTCCACAATCAAGAGACAGAATGCAGCAAGCATCAATGCTAACAAAAACCCGACTGGAACAAGGAAAGATGATCCCCACTGAATTCTGTTCAAAACCACATTCTTCTCCAGTTTCCTTTAAAAAAAAATACCATTAAAATACCTTAGGGTAAGAAAAACCACACCTTATTACAGTAAGGAATAAGCTGGGCTAGAACCTTTCTCTCTGAAGTGCTTTTTTCTTTTCTTTTTTTAACATACCATTCAAAATTTGCATTTTTGTGCAGTCTGAAGTACTGTACTCCTACCCACCACCTCATTCTGCTGCATGTGTAGAGCAGGCCTTAGGTTATATTCAATGAACAAAAAACCTACGGTTTATAAAACAACGTTAAGGACATACACTTTTCCACCAAGCACCAAAAAGCGGGGAAATTGGGAGTTAAGGCTCACCAGCCTTAACGCCACATCCTCCTTAAGGAGGCAGAAAGTACCAGTGAAATTCTCATTCTGCCAAAGCAGATAAACCATGAGGACAAGATGGAGAATAGGATATGCAGAGGTGACTGTGGGGTTGTGGAAAACTGATGACGAACAGAGCCACCTACTTCTTTTTTTGTTTAGAGCAGCCCTTCCCCAACCTGGTGCCCTCCAAAGGTGTTGGACTACGACGATCCATCATTGCAAGTCAGTATGTCCCATGGTCAGGAATGCTGGGACAGCAGGATGGGAATGTAGGGCGGCGGCTCCAGGCAAGCCCCCACCCTACCCCACCCCACTTACCTGCTCTGTCGTCGTTGGGCCCGGGCTTGAACTGAGTGGCCTGGTGCACCCGGAAGAAAGGCCACACCTGCAGCCTTGCTTCTGGGTGGACCCAGGGGCTCTATTCAAGCCTGGGCCAGGCGATGACGGAGCAGGTAAGAACACCCCCCCACCTGGACCTGCTGCCACCGCTGCACAAAGTACGGCAGCTCCAGGCAACCCTCCTCCTGCCTGGCCCCTTACCTGGAGCAGCTACTGCACAAACTGTTGCGGTGGCCGCTCCAGGCAAGCCCCCACGCACCCCACCACTTACCTTCTCAGTCATGGCCTGGCCCGTGCTTGAATCGAGCCCCCGAGTCCATCCAGAAGCAAGGCTGCAGGTGCGGACTTGCTTCCGGGTGGACCAGAGCGCTCGATTCAAGCCCGGGCCCAGCGACGATGGAACAGGTAAGTGGGGTGGGCTGGGCTGGGGGCTTGCCTGGAGCCGGCACCGCAGTTCGCACAGCAGCGGCAGCGGGTCCAGGTAAGGGCCCAGGCGGGAGGGGGGGTTCTTACCTGCTCCGTCGTCACCGGGCCTAGGCTTGAATTGAGCTTCCGGATGGACCAGGGCGCTCTGTTCAATCCTGGGCCCAGTGATGATGGAACACGTAAGTGGGTTGGGGCTTACCTGGCAGCAGGGCCAGGCAGGAGGGGTTTTTTTCTTACCTGCTCCGTCGTCACAGACCATCACCTTTGGAGGGCACCAGATTGGGGAAGGGCTGCTCTAAACAAAAAAAGAAGTAGGTGGCTCTAAGTTGTTCGTCATCAGTTTTCCACAACCCCACAGTCACCTCTGCATATCCTATTCTCCATCCTGTCCTCATGGTTTATCTGCTTTGGCAGAATGAGAATTTCACTGGTACTTTCTGCCTCCTTAGGGAGGATGTGGCGTTAAGGCTGGTGAGCCTTAACTCCCAATTTCCCCGCTTTTTGGTGCTTGGTGGAAAAGTGTACGTCCTTAACGTTGTTTTATAAACTGTATATTTTTTGTTCATTGAATTTTATAGATTTTTGGAAAGGATGATGAGAGCCCTGCCCTCTTTTAAATGCGGTCACTGTAGTATAGATCCTGCAGCTTTAACTGTTATGATGAAGAGGGAACTTCACCAGGTTCTCCATATATACAAATGACACCTGCTGAAATTCCCTTTTCTATGCAACTGTTAAAGATAGAGGAGCGCTGTCCTCCTTTCCATATGGCTAGGGTGACCATATAAAAGGAGGACAGGGCTCCTGTATCTTTAACAGTTGTATAGAAAAAGGAATTTCAGCAAGCCTTTGCGTCACTTCTGGTTATGCCGGGGACACCATTTCCCGCCGGGCCTGCAACAAGGAAGGAGGTAAGTGCGGGTGTGGGTGTGGGGGTTCCCTGGCCCCCACCTACACTGCCGTAGTTCCTATGGCGGCGGCGGCATGGCCTAGGGAATTCCCCCCAAGCGCGGCCCGGTCCCGCATGCCCCGGCTTACCGCCGCCGCCATAGGAACTACGGCGGCATAGGCGGGGGCCAGGGAACCCCCACACCCGCACTTCCTTCCTTCCTCGTTGCAGGCCCGGCGGGAAATGGCGTCCCCGGCATAACCGGAAGTGACGCAAAGGCCTATTGCGTCACTTCCAGTTACGCCGGGGGACTCCATTTCTCGCCGGGCCTGCAAAGTAAGAGGTAAGTCCCTCCTCTCCCCCCCACCGCTCGATCGCCCCACCACCACCAACCTGGCCTGGCCTGCCGCCGTGAAAGCGGCGGGGCCCAGGGAATTCCCCACACACACTCCAGGCCTGGCCTGCCGCCGCTTCCGCGGCGGGGGCCAGGGAATTCCCCCCCCACTAGGGTGACCATATTTTGGAAAACAAAAAGGAGGACAACATGGTTGGCCCCCAAGGGGGCGTGTCCAGCACCAAGGGGGCGTGCCCACCCAAACATAGCCTTGGTCACATGTCTGATTTTACAGCACACATTTAAGACAAATCTGTTCTACATAGCATCTTAATGTTAAAATCACTGAAATAAAGAACAAGTGAGAGATTCAATGTATCTGAAATTAACCACTCACTTCTACTTTTGTAGGTTTTGCTGTACTTTGAAGCTTTTGCTATGCTTTGTGTGATACAGTCTCCACTTCCCTCAAATATCTTTTCTGACTGTATCTTCACTCATTGCAAGCTGCTGTTGTTGTTAACAGGGTTTGCTACTTGCCGGCCAGATGGCTGGCTTTTTTTAATTTCAGTTTTTTTAAAAAGCTTGTGTATAATTGTCACAAGTTTCTCTACTCTAACATTAGAGTGGGTGTTGTGGCAGTTTACCTAAGACTGGAGATCCCCTTAATGCCAAGGGCTGAAACTGCTCAATATGCAAAACCCCAAAGAAGAGGTTTGACAACCTGAGTTTGAAGGATATGGCTCCAGCAGTTTTAAAACACAATAAATTTAAAACTTTGAACTTTTAAAAAAATCCTAAAAAAGCAATGGATGAACAGATCTGATTCAAATCTGGCATGGCTAAATCTCTCCTTAAGAGCTATCATGGTGCCAACTTTCAGCCCTTTTAAAAATGTCGTTTTAAAAAAATAATTTTAAAACCTCAAACTTTTTAAAAAAATCCTAAAAATCAATGGATGAACAGATCTGTTGCAAATTTGGTACGGCTAAAGCTCTACCTAAAAGCTATCATTGTGCCAACTTTCAGCCCTTTATCTTTAAAAATGACAGTTTAAAAAATAATTTAAAAAACTCAATTTTAAAAAATTCCTAAAAAATCAATGGATGAACAGATCTGTTTCAAATTTGGTGTGGCCAAAGCTCTACCTAAATCCTATCATGGTGCAAAGTTTTATCTCTTTATCGTTTAAAATGTCAATTTTAAAAATATTAATTTTAAAACCCCAATTTAAAAAAAAATTCTAAAAAATCAATAGATGAACAGATCTGTTTCAAATTAGGTATGACTAAAGCCCTTCCTAAGAGCTACCATCTTGCCAAGTTTCATGTCTTTATCTTAAAAAATAACAGAGTTATGAGCATTTTTGTTAATTCCCATTAGAGCTGCTCTTTGGAAAAATCCGGATTTCCCCTCTCCCTCCCGGATTTGTCATCAAAAACCCGGGCAAATCCGGTCATATGGTCACCCTACCCTCCACCATCCTGGCCTGGCCTGCCGCTGCGAAAGCAGCGGGGGCCAGGGAATTCCCCCCTCCACCATCTTGGCCTGGCCTGCCGCCGTGAAAGCGGCAGGGGCCAGGGAATCCCCCTTCCACCCTCCAGCAGCGGCGGGGGCCAAGGAAGCCCCCCCTCACCCAGCATCACTTACCTTCCTCTCCGCCGGCCGTCCCAGGATTAAATTTAGTCCCTGGCTTCAACGGAAGCTAGGCCAAGGCCTAACTTCCATTGAAGCCAGGGACTAAATTTAATCCTGGGACGGCCGGAGGAGAGGAAGGTAAGTCTCCGCTCCCCCACCCCCGTCCAAGCCTTCCCTTCCCCCCCGCCAAAGTCGATGGGAGGCCCAGGTTTCAACTGAGCGCCCTTGCTCCACCCGAAGCAAGGCCTCAATTGCGGCCTTGCTTTTGGGTGGAGCCGGGCGCTCAATTGAAACCCGGGCCTGCCGCCGACAGACAAGGTGAAACCAGGGAGGGCAACTTCCCCCCCAGTTTCCCCCCCGCTACACCTGGGCCGGCTGCTGCACGAACTGCAGCGGCGGCTCCAGGGAAGCCCCCTCACCCCACTTACCTGACCCGTCGGGGATGAGCGCCGGCCGCGCTCTCCCTGCTTCTCCCCCCTCCCTCCGGGGAATCTGATGCTGACGTGCATGCGTTAGCTTATCAGATTCCCCATAGGGAAACATGGGGATTTTAAAAAATTAATTTAAAATTGATGGAATGGTCTTTTGAAAAAAGAAATGCCATTCCATTAATGGGGGGAGTATAGGGCAATGCAATCCAACTAATGGATTGCATGGGGAGGCTTCCCCTTTTGCGCTATAAGTGCGCAAAAAAAAAAAGTCGCCAACCCGGAAGTAAAGTCTGATCAGATTGAGACAGACATACTTCCCCCCCCTTTTCAGCTTTAAACTCCCATCCAGCCCTCAATATTTCAGCAATCTCCCTGAAACGCGCAGGGAATGTAAAGCCAGCATTTCTTTCTGGCAGTACTGCATTTCAGAAAGATTGCTGGAATATTTTTCATTTTAGGGTGCTAGGTTGACCCTCCCCCCCAGTAACTCTATTTAGCATGGCGGTCCTTAACTACACTGCACACGACTGTGCGCAGTGTAATTTATGCATTGTACAAAATCAGGTATTACACATCTGTACTGGATCACTTAAGATTGAGCTGTGAGAAGTGGCAGATTTTGTAGTCTTCTCTAACATATGAAACTCCTTGCATGTAATGGGGAGGACCAAGCAGCCTTCTTTGCTAGTTTACTACATGAAGGGAGCCCTTCCTGGGAAAGAGCATTCGCTTTAACCGCCTTATGGATAACATGTAGTTCAGCATGAACGTTTGTGGAACTGAAGGTTCAGTATGATTCTTCTGAGGTGGTCTACAGATAATCGTTTTTCAGGGACTTAAAGGCAACGTGCAACCAATGGTTATTGTGAGCAAAGATCCCTTTATAACAGGGGTGGGCAACACGTGGTGCTTGAGCTGAATGTGACTCCACTGCCCCCCCAATTGTAAAAAAACTAACAATGTCCTTTTAAAATTCTAAACTTCTGTGCATGTGACTTGAATCCAACAATGTCCTCCTCCCAGCAGAATGGAAACCGCTGACAGAAAGGATTTGCCCTCCCCCCTGCAGCCTTTGTGGGCCCCCCCAACCTATTTGGGAGGGCCCTCCAACCCTATTGTTTTAGGTATATGAGGATATCCGGGGGGAGGAGAAGATGGGGATAGCCCCTCGGGAAATGTTAGATTTTAACAAGCATTCCTCAGGGTTCACTAATCTCGATAAGATTATGAGGAAACTATCTCTTTCCTCATTATCTTTTGCCATCTTCTGGGAAATACTTTCCACATCATGAAAGAGAGAGAGAGAATTTTTATCTGGAAATGAAGACTTGTAATTTGGCAGTATCTGTTTACCCTTAGGGTAGTATTGTTGGACATTTCCTTGCATACTGTTCCATGTAGATAGGATTTGACAGAGGCTTCAAGACTTTAGCTGTATTTTCAGCATCTTGAAGAGGAAGGAATAAAATCTCCATGTGAGTAAGGATTGGTGAAACATTAATTTGGTTCATATTTCAGTGCAAACTTACCAAATTAACACTTCTCAAACCTAAACAAAAAATGGAACACAGGCACTGATGGCAGTATCCAAGTCAACATGAGCGCTAGCACAATTTTTGTGGCAATGCCAATTGTGTTAGCTGGCATAACGGGTTTTCTAGGGAATTCCATCATGTCAGCTAATTCTATAGGAGTTGCACTGGAGGTGCTATACCCTATGCTAATTTATGTTAGTGCTTGTGTCACCTTGGTCTTGAACCTCAGGATACCTAGCAATCCTAATTCTAGTCCAAAACCAGAGTAGTCACTCTGAAGAAATGCAAATGCTCCAAACTATGGTGGTTAGCCATTTCATATAAAGTTCTATCTGGGACAGTCAGAAAGGAGTAATTGAAACATTACACCATTTTATTAACTGTGTTGGAGAATTTCTGGTAGAGTGCTTAGAAGCCCATCTTGCTGTTTCTTCATTCTTGTAGAAGCAAAGGCTATAAAAACAGATTAGGTAGATTAGCCACGGTATTGGAACATATAGAAAGTTGTCTCTGAAAAATAAATTAAGCAAATTGATTACAGTTTTGTTCTGTTTTGGAGAAACGTGAAGCTTTTTATAGAAACTATTTGTATCTGCTATTTTAAAGTCTTTGAGAAGTACACTACCACATTTACAACTTCTTAAATAACTTTTTTTTGTCATGGAATGGTAATACTATTTACTCTGTTGGATTGTATTATCATAAAGATGCGGTTTACAAATGAAGACCCACTTGAATGTCACTACTGGGCTTGGTAACAAGTTGTCCCATACTCATAACTCTTGTGCCTTTTACTTTTTGCTCTTCTCTTCTTCTTTCTTAAATCACCTTGATTCTTTGACTGGGAGCAGATGCTTGACTACTCAGAAGACTGAATTGAGTGCCTGCTGTCATATTCTCTAGATATAAGATCTGTTTAAGACTTAGCCATTGGCGGGACGCTTCTCTGGAATAAGCTGTTCCCAAGAGATGGAATTCTTGGCAAACATCTTGTGTGTGACCCTGGGACTGCTGGATCCAGGGGGTAGCTGGAATTCTATATTCTGCTAATTGCTACAGCAAATATGAATGAATTTTGGATGGTATAGAACAGTAATGCAAATGCATCCATTTTTATTCTACTGTTTTTTGCTATTGTATTAAATTTACATTGGCAACTGAGTGCCAGCAGCAAACATTAAGAGTTAAAATTATGTTCCTTAGGTTTCTAAAGGCCAGTGTTCCCCTTTGGAGACTACTTTGCTCTACCACCACACGTGGTTCAAGAAAAGATCTGCAGTAGTGTGGAGAAAAATCCCCTAACTGTGCTAAGCAAAAAAAAAAAAAAAGGAGTAATAGGATTAACTGGCAGGAAGCCTAGGACAGATGGTCAAAATGGTGTCTACTGCACAACATCTGTGGATCTTTGTGCTGTCACAAATAGAACCAGCTCCTTCCTTGTAATAATTTCCCCCTCATATGGCTGCCATCACACACATACATCAATAGTCAAATTATACAGCCACTTCCTGAACAAACTCATAAATGGCTTCACGTTCCCTGCAGTTGTTCTTAAGAACTGACAAGCCTAAAGCCCAATAGATACATGATGGCTTTATCTTGCCCTACGTTAAGGTGCCTGCAGTGCCTATTTTAAGGTGTCTCTCTGCACTGAAACATCAGACAGGAATTTTGTTCAACCCGCTTGTTGGCTTTTTCTCTTTGAGCAGCACAAACAATTCTTGCCAGAAATGCGAGTCAAATGACAGTCGCACAGCTTCTTTGCTGTGTTCTGATCTGTAGTAGCTTCAGAGAATTGGTTTGTCCCTTTCACCTGCAACTACATTATAATAATGTGATCTAGTTACATATTTAACTGACCAACATCAAAAAAGCCTTCCTTTCTCTGAAAGCAGCTGGAATCAATTAATCTGAAAACTTAAAAGAGCATGAAGTGTGTGACGATGCAAGCAAGCTTCACCCTCTGGCTGACCACAAATGGCATTTCCAGTGCCATGGAGCCTTTTGTTTCTGGCATCTTCATATAAATGTATTTTTCCAAGAGTACTTTCCCATATATGTATGTATGTGTGTGTATATATATGTGTATGTGTGTGCATGCTGCATTTTGAATGTTTTCCTAATGGTGTGAGGACAGCAACAATAGAAAGCCAATGGGTAATAGAGAGAGTGATTTGCCACTACTCAAGCATCTAGAAGCTGTGCCTGGTATTACTTGGGGGCAAGTTGAAACAAAAAAGTCCACAGTCCAGAAGAAAATTAAGATTTAAGGAAAGAAGGCAGAAAGCAAAGCTGCAGAACGGCAAAAGTTTAAAGTCCTCATGAGTCACTGTAGTTGTGTGAGCTGTTGGGGAAAGTTTGTGAGTCTGGGAGGGCATTTCTCTAGCGAGGTGAAAATGTCTAGGATCAGTGGTTCTTGCTTCTGAATTCTTTATCTTCAGCTGCCAATAAATGGCAGTGGCTTCATCAAGCAGGCAGTGGCTTCATCAAGCAGTGCACAAGAAAGCAGAAGAGGATTCCCTCACCGTATTGAGCATTCCATCCTGCATCTCTGTACTGCGAAGAGAAGGTTTTTGTAATTTCGATGAGGTTTTCATAGTGGGATTCTTAAATTATTATTGCCACAGAGGGTTGCCAGATCTCACCATTTGACCTGATGTGTCAGGGTCTTAGCCTCTTCTTAGTCTCCAGGGGAAGGTGTAAAAACTCAGAGTGAGGAGCCAGAAGCAAATGAGGGTGGACTGCCTTTTGCTTGCTTGAAGAGAGCTTTTGCTTTGTTCCCATGACCATCAGGTGTCACTCTTGAGGCGCAAGGTATAGCCATAATCTGGCCATCAGAATTCATCCCCCGTACCCTTCTAGGCATCAGTAGGCTCTGCCCATTTCTATCAGGCTATACCATCTGACCTTCGCAATCCACTAACTCCTTGTTGCAGAAAGAAATGAGAAAACTGTGACCTGGCAGAACCTTCAGCCAGCATTTAATTTATCAAAATGAAAGCTGGTGGAGCTTCATCTAACTTAAAAAACCTTCAAAGGCCTAATGGCAAGTCAGTCTTAGCGTTCCCAGCCAGCTCCCATGAAACCCCCACTAGTGAATGCAAACTTCCCTATGAGTCAAGTGCCCTTTTCAGTTTACTTGTCCTCCTTCTTCCCCCTGAAGCCATGGGGAACCCATTGTACATCTGCCCATCTCACCACCTTTCCGGGAAACGTAAACACCCCCACCCATGCCCTTTTCACACTGACCCCTCTAAATGAGCACCGTGCAAACAGGGTTTTGTCAACTGGGAAGCGAGGTAGAGGTAATGCTACGCTTCCTGTCTCCTTCCTAGCTCTGAGTGGCTTCACATTGCTTGTTTGCTCATCTTGATTCTTGAACGTTAAAATGCAACAAAACCTAGATTAGTTGTTGCCTATTTTAGTAACTTTTTCTGACCTTCTGCCACCGTGGGCCCTCCAGATGTGTTGGAGTATTATTATTATTATTATTATTATTATTATTATTATTATTATTATTAATTTATTTATATAGCACCATCAATGTACATGGTGCTGTACAGAGTAAAACAGTAAACAGCAAGACCCTGCCGTATAGGCTTACATTCTAATAAAACCATAATAAAACAATAAGGAGGGGAAGAGAAAGCAAACAGGCACAGGGTAGGGTAAAACAGGCACTGGGTAGGGTAAAACTAACAGTATAAAGTCAGAACAAAATCAAGTTTTTAAAGCTTTAGGAAAAAGAAAAGTTTTTAGCTGAGCTTTAAAAGCTGCGGTTGAACTTGTAGCTACGAGTACAACTCGTAGCATCCTCGAGCCAACATGTCTGGAGGGCACAGAGTTGGAGAAGGCTGACTTAGCGTGGGAGATGGACAGAGAAGAGTCTGGGAAAGGAGCAGTTAAACTCTTTCCCCCCCCCAGTCCCTTCATGCACCTGGGCTATTGCTCCACCTCCTGATGCCAGAGCAGAATGGTGAGGGGAAGAGCCTTACTCTGGTTTGTTAAATGCATGGTAAATAAGAGTATCTTAGGGATCGATTCCAAAACCCATATAATGTAAACAGCTCAAAGGCCACACAACCCAAAATGTGCAAGTTTTTGATATGTCTGGTAAAACGTTAGAAAAAGCAATTTGCTGTGTGCGTCAGGGGAGGGGGGCGGATAGTCGAGAAAAAACTCTGACTCGATGTTGTAGTCACTACTTGCATAGTCAGTGTTGTAAGATGATACAAAGAAGGGTTTGCAGATTTCAAATTGGGCAGAGCCTTATAAAGGTATTGCACCATATATGAATTTAGGGTGTTTTTTTTCTTATGGCCAACGTGACATTCTTTATTTCTTATATACCTTAGAGATCAAATAGAAGGAAAGGAGAGAATTAGTTTGCTTTCATTTACTGTGGGAATTTCCATATACTTTCCCAAACTCCCTTTTCACTATTGAACACATTATGGAGTGATCTAGTATGTGCGTAAATGCGAACTTGTCTTGCCCAAGCTTCCTTAATAAACCCTAAAAACCAACTGGGAAGGCTTCACAGAAAGGTGAGAGCCTGTCAGAGTGCAAGCAAGCAGCTCTGTGCTCCCCCTTTATGTACGTCAGAGGCCAAAAGGCCTAGGTGAGGAGCCAAGCAGCCGAGGAGACCTGGGTGAGGGATGTTTGTGCCCAATACCAAATGCTCAAAGGAATGCAAAAAGGAATTGCAATATGCTGCTGCAAAACATCTTAAAGTAACAAGTCAGGTTAAGACTAATTTTATTTGCCAAGGAATTTTAAATGGTAATGTTGTTTTTGCATATAGTATGGTAAAACTCCTAGAGGCTTCCAGCAAACAGTTTAGCTGGTAAATTCTGGTGGGTGCACCATTCTCCCACTGTCTCTTCCCTGATGCATTCTGTTAATCTTGACCATCTCTATCTCTCCCCCCATCCTCTTACCTGTCTCTCTGTTTCATGCACAGACTCAAGGCCATCTGTGTATTTTGTACCCAGGGCCAGCAGTAGATTTAGAGTGACCTCGGACATGGTGCTGCCAATGGCCCCCTTGCCTCTCCCTCCACCCGCTGGCCATCTCCTTCTCACCTGTAGGCTGCAGCTATCTCCTCCATCTATCTGTCTGTCCATTACCACCACTTCTGAAAGGCTCCACTGCCAGGATTTCATCTGCTTGGTTGCCAGCCTCCTTTACCACCACTAGTTTGATTGCCTTCTCATTGCTTTCTGTGTGGGTGAAGGGGTCAGTAGCTGTTGTTTCAGCCTGCCATAGGGGTTGGCATAGTCAGGGATGGGCCTTCCTGAGCCCATGGGCCCTTGACAGCTGCCCCGCCATGCCAACTCCTGCCACCAGACCTGCTCGTACCACCATTCTCTTCACCCCCTGCCATGACGCCTTCTCTCTTCCTCTCCACAGTGTATCCCCCCTTTCACTAGTAGAGGTGGTCCTATTCCCCTTCCTTCTCTTGCGCTGCTGACACATGTACCATTTATGGCAAGGCTTCATTGTCACAACTACAATACAATATCAGATTGTGCACTTACCACTTCTACAAACCCATCCCTGCTGTGTAGCCCTGAAAAGGTTGCACCGTGTGTTCTGTGGTTTGAGGAGAGAGATTACGGATGTATAAATGTTATACTTACCATGGCATTCACCAAAGCTCAGGCTACCACTTCAAAGTGACCCTCTCCACCAAGCAACATGAAACAAATTACGCTGTCTTTCTGCAACTGAGTGCAGGTTGATATTTATTTAACACATCGGATATTTTACAAGGCGTATTTAATAAGTTATATTTTAGTTGAAAAGATTTGGAAGAAACTATTTTATATGTAATCCTGCTGCACACATCATTTTGGGATCAGAAAAGTGAAATAGTACTTGATTAAATCCCTGAAATGTGTTCAGTTACTGCCAAAACACAGAAGGGGGAGGGGAACCCAAGACATTCATTCATTGGCGCTTTTAGCACTTGAGATATAAATATCTAAAATGTGTTATTAGTAATATTAGTACATGTAATAAAATTTGAAATATGAAACCTAAAAACCCACCATCTGCTGCTTTCATGTGAAGTGTCAGCTAAAGACAGAATAAATCACAACACTTTAGACCCCAGAACAGATGACTTCATAGCATTGAGCCAAAGTTTACACATTGGTGGAATGACAATCTAAGGAAAAGTTTTAGACCTGAGCACCTGGCAGGATGGCTGGAAAACTATCAGCTTGGAAAGATAAGATTGCCAAAGGAGACCCTGGCTCCAGCAGATTATTATTATTATTATTTTTCATGACTATCTCGCTGCACATTCTAGAATTCAGTCCAAGGCAATGTGCTGCTTTAATCAGCTGAAATGCAGAAAGATTTTCTTGGCTGTCCAGGAGCACAACCAAAGGCTGAACACACTAGTGTCGAAGCTACAGCTAAACTCAGGATAGCAAATGGCCGCCCTGCTTGTGTCCAGTCACCATTAAAAAGGTCCAGAAGAACGCTCTGCAGCAGTGGTTGAAAGAAGCCCTGCAGCAGTAATTATCTATTTTCAAGATTTATACCCTACCTTATCTCCAAATCTTCTTGAAACTGAACAGTCCTTGAGTTATAAAGTGGCTTTATCTGTTGACCCCTTGTGTCTGGGTGGCACTTTCTTCTGCTTTTTTTGCTCTGTGCGGCTGCACATTGATTTTGTTCTGGCCTCCAAGGAAGCCAAATAGCCTTTTTTATTTTAAACTTTTATATCCTGCCTTTCCTCCAGAGAGCTCAAGGCGGCTGACTATAAAAATAAAACCACGAGTTTCCAATTTAGAAAATCCCTTATAATGCAACATTAAAACAGCTTCAAGGAATAAGGAATACAGCAACAATAATTCCAGAGATTATTAAAAGCTTTTATTTATTTATTTATTATTTATTTATTTATTTAGAATATTTATATACCGCTCCTCATTGAAAAAATTTCGGAGCGGTGTACAAGGTAAAATGAAAATAAAAACAGAATAAAACAGTTAAAACAAAATTTAAAAAGAAGCAAAACAAAACAAGGTTTTTAGGTTTCAAGCCCCCAGAACAACAGGGAAGATTGACTGTAACAGGAAGTTTGGCTCCTATCTGTATTCAGAAGTGAACAGCATCCAGAATCAGGCCCACAGCTAGACATTTTGTAGTGGTGAGAATCCTATGGGTAGACGGGTAGAAGAACTTGTGGAAGTTCATGTCTAGATTGTCATCTTTTTGTAGCAGGACTTGTGTTTTCATAACACAAGTGGCAATTTGACACTTAGGATCAGACTTGCTTAAAACACCCACACCCACCCACCCCTCTACCCATTGCCTGGCTGATTTTAATTCGAAGCAGGTCTCTACTGCACTACTAAGCCAGTTTAATTACTCTTAATCATTACATTGGGCTTCAATATTCTTATGAAAACAGCCAAGCTAGGCTATTGCTGCTTGTCTGAATTCATATTTTTTGAGCAGAATTCACATGCTGCGTTGTCCCATGATTTATTACCGGTCAGTCCTTGGAAATGTGTCTTGCTATCTTTTCACTGTTTGGAGAAATGGCACTGTTTCTGAAGTTCCTTAGGTGGGGACATAACCTGTTCCAAACTCTGGTTTCTTCTGTTATGGAACTTTTACAAGTTGTGAATGAGCCCTTTCCCTGCACACAGTTTCCCAGCACAACTTTATGCATACTTCCATGTTTTCCAGGATCACCTGTTGTTGCCTGCTACCACCCATAATAAGACCAGGCGGCCGAAGATGTCCATAGTGTTGCCAGCAATAAACATCAGTGGTGAGTGTTAAGTGTAACGTTGGAGAATAAGCTGCTGTTTTACAGCAGTCAAATTGCCTCAGTTGCTTATGGAAATGTAAGTTGCATTCAACAGTTTTAAGGTACAGACTCGTCTGATGGGTCAAAGTAGAAATATTTATTAGTAACCATGGTGTGGTGGTAAGTTTTGTATTTTTGAATAAGAGCCAGTTTAAGCATTCATCAGAATTGAGGGATAATGCTTTTCCCAAGATGCAAGTGTGGGGAACTGCATGTTAGAATGAATTCTAAAACACAGCACTCTTATATACACAAAACTAGCATGTTATGGAGAACAGTTCTTTCTCTCTGGCTTGCCATTATGTGTACAGGGAGATATGTGTGAATGTGTGTGGGGGGGAGTACATTGAAATATTCAGCGCCCCGCCCCTCACAGCTTGAAATGGTACCAGTCTAGGATTGCTTGACTACTTGATTCTGGTGAAATTACAAACTGCCCGTAACATAGAAGATATAGTTTCAAAAACCAATCATATTTATTATTATTTATTTATTTATTTATTTAGCTAGCACCATCAGTGTACGTGGTGCTGTACAGAGTAAAACAATAAAATAGCAAAACCCTGCCGCATAGGCTTACATTTTAATAATATTTTATTTCATTGGGATGTATATCCTACCTTTAAAAACTCTTCTCACAAGGGGGCTTGCACACACACACACACACACACACACACATGTACACACTCGTGCGCCCACATAAACTATGTATACATGTACATACAAATAGTTCATACACACAGCCATACACACAAAGACATCAAAACCAATAAAAATAATCATACAATACATATAGTAAAAGCAGCAGTTTAACGAATTTTTAAAAACCATTCATTCAGTGCTAGTCTGTTTGCTCACACTTGTTTTATTTTATTCTTGTTGAATGGTTTTTATACATCATCCAAGCTATTTTTTACTACAGAAAGCCAGTTAATAAGTTTTGTAAATAATGAATAGCACCTATATGTTTCTCTTAAGCTGACTAAAACTGTTTTCTGATGAGGAAGAATTTCATCAAAGTGCTGCAGCTTTTGACCTTTTTAATAGTTATATTTTTCCCAAAAAAATGACAAAATGAGATCAATTATCTAGCCATGCGGCAAAATGAGAAATACTTATGAAATGATCATAATTTGTTTTTGGTATTAGCCTGTCTGAAAAATGCTTTTAATATCTATGCAATAGGAACTGTTTCTTAGCAGAGCTGGGCTTTCACACCTGCAAGCATGTGGTTTATCACTTGCAGGCTGAACTCTCTTCTTGATAACAATATGGAAACTCTTACATTTTCTTGGAAATGTTCTTTGTTCCTTCTTGCAATCAAAGGCAGTTTTCAAAAGAAAGTGAACAGAATGATTTATACTCTTGTTCTGCATAAGAAACCCAGGAAGGGCTGTGAAATTACATTCAGTTGCACCATTTTTTTAAAGTCAACAAGTATATGCACTGGGAAAAAGATGAGTGTCTGGGGCAAGAACTGAGATAGCAAAGCACATCAAGGCAGAAGGATGGTTCGCTGAACTTTGTCCATCTATTTAAGAACATATGATGGCTTCTGGATTGGGAGATGCGTGGGCATCTCAGAGAGAGAAATCAACTCTATGTGCCTCCGTGTTTAATTCCAGTTATGAAATTCAGATGTTTCTTGGTGCACGGATGAAGGGTGTTTTAACTTGGTTCATGGTTTAATTTGTTTTTAGCTGTGCATATTTATTGTTTTATACTGTATGCTTTTATCTGTACACCACCCTGAGATCTTAATAATATAGGGCAGGATACAAATGTTTTAAATAAATAAATACATTTCTCTTGGAGGCCCTCTCTCTCCTTTCTTCTTCCTGCAGATCCTTGTACCCTGGTCAGCAAAGTGTGGTTCGTTTGTTACTTAGTTTTAAACGGAGAGCCAAGCCAAGAGTGAGAGAGGCTGATGGGACAGCCTCTTTCTCCCCATCACTTGGAGTGATTTGCTACCAAATGCTGTTTGTTGCTGCAGCCATCACAGCCTCCAGACACCCTGATAAATTAAAAATAAATAGACTTTAATTGGCAGCTGAGAGAACAGCTATCTACCTATGTTGGCCAGATGCTGCTGCTGCACATATTGGTAGATACTGGGGACGGTTATTTTAGCCACAGAACTCAAAAGCTTAGATGTCTCTCATGCTGACTCATAATCTGGGGCTCCATGTTCCTCCATCCATTAAATTGTATAACACTGTGTGCACCACCCATTAAGCCCATAACTCTCTTGTGTAGACATAGCCAAAAGTTGTTTCTTCAGTGATGTGTGTATATGTGTGCACTGCCCTCCCAGACTGACTCTGCCTATTGAGCTGATCAGGTGATTCCTTAGGTGCTTTTATTTTTACTTTTTTCTCCTCGCCCCCCAGTCCCTGCCTTACACATCCTTTGGAGGGGTCATACCCAAACTTTGTTGCAGCTGCTCCTTCTGATCTTCCCCTGGGTGTGGTGTACCAGCAGAGGCCAGGCGGTAACTGGGACATCAGTGGCCAAGGGGTATGGGCCACGCCAGGGACCAAGGCAACAGAATCTTTCAATCCAGGCCTGCATATCAGCTGAAGCCTGAGTGGAGTAGTGTCTGAGCAGGCAGAACCAATGACCATGCCATGAAGGTGCTGTCACCACTTTGCTTCTTACGAGGAGAAAATTGACAGAATTTATTTATTTACAATATTTATAAACCACTTTTCACCTAAAAAAAAAAGATTCCCAAATAAAGAATGGTAGAAGAGAAAGAAAGAGAAAGAAATAAATGCTTATTCTCCTGCTGAGGACTTCGTATAATTGATTCTCTTAGGATGATGGACTTAATATGATATTCACTGTTGAGTCTTCACAGTGAGCATTACAGAATTCTATACAGTTTGACAGCACAACTATGTCTTTTTAATTCTGTTGGGGCCCCTATTCATTAGGTTCTAAAAGGGCAGCATTTTGCATGAGAACTTGGAAGTTCTTTTGTGATTATTGCATACATTAGCTAATGCTCCCTTCTGTGTAGTGGTTAAATCCTGAGTATGAAATTCACTCCTTTCTTTCTCTTCATTTATTTATTTATTACACTTATATACCACCCCCATAGCCAGAGCTCTCTGGGCAGTTTACAGAAATTCTAAAATTGAGATAAAAACAAGTATACAAAATTTTAAATTTTAAAACACACATAAAGCCTCTCTCGGAGTAGGCACCCAGAGGAGGACCTTAGATGTTGAACGTAGTGACCGGGTATATTCACGTCGGGAGAGGCGTTCCGTCAGGTATTGTGGTCCCAAGCCATGTAAGGCTTTATAGGTCAAAACTAGCACCTTGAATTGGGTTTGGAAACATACCAGAGCAGGTGTTATATGGTCGAACCTTCTGGTTCCCGAAATCAATCTGGCCGCTGCATTTTGCACGAGCTGCAGCTTCCGAACCGTCTTCAAAGGCAGCCCTATGTAGAGTGCATTGCAGTAATCTAACTGGAGGTTACCAGAGCGTGGACAACTGAAGCCAGGTTATCCCTGTCCAGATAGGGGCATAGCTGGGCCACCAACCGGAGTTTGTAAAAGGCACTCCGTGCCACTGAGGTCACCTGAGCCTCAAGGTTATGTTGCAAACCTAATTTAAAGCAGCAATGGAAAATAGGAGGCCCTTCAAATGTTGTTGAACTCCAATTCCCATCATCCCTCACTATTGGCTATGCTGGCTAGAGCTGTTGGGAGTTGCAGTCCAACAACATCTGGAGAGCTGCATATTCTGCATTGATAACCAGGCATAGTTCCTGGCAACTTTGCCACTGAGATGCCTGTTTGAACGTTCATTGCTCTGTATTGGTGATTTATGACACCTGTCTTGTATGAAGGGGAAGGAGACTGGATAGAGCTGCTACCTGGAAACCTGTAGTCTGGCCCAGATCGAGGATCAGTTTAGACATTAACATTTCATGCTTACATGAGTCATCCTTTATTATGATTATTTATACCTTACCTTTCATGATATAAGAAGTCCAAGGTGACAAGGTCCAAGGTAGCATCAGTGTACATTAATAAAATTGCAATGAAGCATACCAGAACATAACAAGTCATCGTGATCTTTTTAACAATGCAGTTGGTGGGTTGGGGTGAAGAGACCACAGAACAGTCCATTTGGAGCAGGCTGTTAAGGCCTTTTTGCGTTCCTCTCTCAGCCTCCTGCTCCTTCCCACAAGGCAGTGGATGGTAAATGGCCCTGAGGAATGGGGGCCAAAGGTAGTCCATTTGGATCAGGTTCCTTATCACAGGGCAAGTGTGTGTGTGTTTGTGTGTGTGTGTATGCAAATTTACTATGCAAATGTAACCCATGTGCTGGATGGTCGTGGACTAGCAGCAACGTGTTGCAGTGACTAGAAAATGCTGCTAGATAGTCTAATCTCTTGGTTCATATGCCTCTTTACCCTTGAGGTAAAGAGCTCAGATAACTCCCTGCATTGAGCAGGGGGTTGGACTTGATGGCCTTATGGGCCCCTTCCAACTCTACTATTCTATGACTCCTATGACTGGGCATGTTTAGCCTAGAGAAGGGAAGATTGAGAGGAGACATGATAGCACTCTTCAAATACTTGAAAGGTTGTCACACAGAGGAGGGCCAATAGGGAGGTTGTGGGCTCTCCCACACTAGAGGCCTTCAAGAGGCAGCTGGACAACCATCTGTCAGGGATGCTTTAGGGTGGATTCCTGCATTGAGCAGGGGGTTGGACTCGATGGCCTTGTAGGCCCCTTCCAACTCTGCTATTCTATGATTCTATGATTCTATGAACTCGTGTGAGAATGGAATGTGATATTGAAACCAATCTCCGGAGAATCTTAGCTTTTGATCTGAGAGAGAGAGAGAGAGAGAGAATAGTTTCTAGCGCTCACAATTGTGGAAATATGTTTTAAAATGTATGGTATGTTGTCTGCAGAGACTCCCCCCGTGATTCTCTCCTTGGTTGCCCATACCTCTCCTCTAGCAACCAGAAGGGGACCTTGCCCCCAAATCTCAGCATCTGGAAATATACTGACAGAGAGCAAAGCTTTTGAATTGGGATAAGTTTATACAGTGCAGAGATATTTGGGGGAAATTCTACTGATTTAAGAAACACATTTTGAGCTTAATGCTTAGGTTTACTTTTAGCAGAATATAGATTATTTTTGGTATAGAGTACAATTGGCTCAGCATATAGCTTCATAAGTAAGCAAGGTTATATATGCTGTAGCAAATGTGTTTTATTTGAGAAATACAAGTAACCATTTGGGACTTTTAAAGTTCGTTTTACTCCCCAAGTTCCATTTTATTGCATTTCCTGTAGGGAGAATTATAAGCGACTCTGCTTAGGAGTGGTTGTGTGCATGGAAGAAGGTACGTCTACTACAAAATGCCTAGTTCTGAGCAGGTTTAGCAGTCATGGCTTCCCCCAAGGGACCTAGGGAATTATAGCTTCATGAAGTTTCTGAGCGGTCATGATTTATAAACCATCAGTCATTTTTTGAATTTCCTTGTATCAGGGGTGGGCAACTTGTGGTCCTCTATATAATGTTGGACTACAGCTCCCATCAGCTCTTTGCCAGCATAGCTGATGGTAAAGAATCATGGCAGTTGTAGGTCAAAACAACTGGCTGCTCCTGCCTTAGTTAATTGTATTCCATTTTTAGTGGTGTTTCATCATCCTAGATATTCATGTTACAAGTCCCTTCAGTTACATTCAAGGCTCAATTGAGATATCTTGCCCAGCCAGTTCTCTGAAGGAAGGAAGGATGCCAGTCAGTATCCCCCAGAACTGTCTTGGCTAGCAGCCAGGTCACAAGGTTTCAACAAGGCTCTCTAAGAACCTGCTGTGTAGCGTTGGTCAGAAGGCCTTTTCCTTTCCTTCTATGACTCCTCTTCCTTCCTGACACATCCAGGTTGGAATTGGCCCCAGTCACAGGTTATGGTGGGAGTCAGACCAGTTGGGCTACTGCCCGCTTGGTTGCTGTGGGGAGGGCCAGTTCTGGGCACCACACTTCAAGAAGGACGCAGTCAAGCTGGAGTGTGTTCAGAGGAGGGCAACCAGGATGATCAGGGGTCTGGAAACAAAGCCCTATGAAGAGAGACTGAAAGAACTGGGCATGTTTAGGCTGGAGAAGAGAAGATTGAGGGGAGACATGATAGCACTCTTCAAATACTTAAAAGGTTGTCACACAGAGGAGGGCCAGGATCTCTTCTCGATCATCCCAGATTGCAGGACACGGAATAACAGGGCTCAAGTTACAGGAAGCCAGATTCCGGCTGGACATCAGGAAAAACTTCCTGACTGTTAGAGCAGTTCAACAATGGAACCAGTAGGGAGGTTGTGGACTCTCCCACACTAGAGGCCTTCAAGAGGCAGCTGGACAAGCATCTGTCGGGGATGCTTTAGGGTGGATTCCTGCATTGATGGCCTTGTAGGCCCCTTCCAACTCTGCTATTCTATGATTCTAAGGGGTGGGCCTGCTGCCTTCAGCCCCATTTTCTCTTGGCTTTAACAGGTGGGGCAATTGCAGGGCTCTTTGGCGCCAGTCTTGCCTTGGTATCAAGCTGTGGCATGTGCCTCCTCCGTGATTGGAGAGCACCCAGTAAAGGTAAGCCACATGCAGTGTGGATCCAGGGCAGGCCTCACTGTGCAGTGGAGTAGGAAGCCCCAGTGGGCAGTTTTAGGTGCTTTGTATGGTCTTCCCCTCCTCCCGGATGTGCCACTTCCCAGTCAGGTTGGCACACAGTTGAGAAAGCAAATGTGAGCCACATGAGGCTTGGCTTGGCCTGGGTGCTTTTTTCCTTCTGATAGAACTGTTGTGGGGCAGGAGAGAAGCGAGTGTTTAGAAAAGCTTAGGAAAAAGGCAAGTAAGGGGAGGCCTGCTAGAGGTGTATAAAATTAAGCATGGGGTGGAAAAAATGAATAGTTTTTTCCTTCTCTCATAATACTAAAGCCTGCGGGTAGCCAAGTAATATAATCTAAGCCGACACACCACAATACTTCCTAGCCATGAGATTGTGCAGGCAGAGGTACCATATCGTCAAAACAGAGCTGGGTTAGTTTTTTTTTTTTCTGTAGTGAAGAACTAGCAAAACTGTCCCAGTTTTGTTCTGCAGCTGTTTGCACAGTTGTAGATGTTATATTTCTATCGGTGCTTTTATCCAAAATCATTTAATTTCACTGAGATGCTGGTTTGGGGCTCTGCTTACTCACTACTGTAAAAATGAAGTTAGTTGGATTATGCTATCGAATATGGTGATGGTTTTACAAAGGGAAAAGCCTCCAACTCTGTGGAGTTGGAGGCTTTTATAGCATAGGAAGGATGCAGCTGTTTCTTGAAATACTTTGAAAACCACAGTAACGGTTTCCCACTGATTTATTATTGGGCCTAGTGTAGTAGCATCTAGTGCAGAAATCCCCAAACTCTGCCATGAGAAATAAATTAAACCGTTTAGACCAGTGGTTCCCAAACTTTTTCAGGTAACCACCCCCTTGGTTCCACAAACTCATGCCCAGTGCCCCCTACCCTACACTATAAAAATCATTATTCGGAATAGCGGTTTTCAACAAGCCACTGAGGAAGATAATAACAATAAAATTCAAAAGAGTAACAATTAATTGAATATTTATTCAAAATCCAATTACATGTTTTTAGTTTATTCAATTAAAGATAATTGATGAACTTGATCCAGTGACATCATCTTTTCAAAGCCTGATAGTCATTTAGCAAGAATATTAGATATCAAGTTTAGTAACTAGGGTAGAGTACTTCACTATTCTGTAAATTCTTATTTCCTTCTGTAACCAAAACTCCTGGTATGATTTCTTAAACTTTGGCTTCAGCTCAATGACATTTTGTTGCTCAATTGGCCCCTTTAAATGGGAAGCACCAGCCGCAGGCTTGCCGAGGGAGGGAAAAGAGAGCGAACGCCTCTGTTTTGCAGCCGGCATGGTGGGGCACACCAATACTCTTCATTAGTATTTTGGTGCTTTTGAAACATTTCAATTCACTATTAAAAGGACTCTTCTTAAACGGTATTAATACATGTGTGGATTCTTCCCCTATATGTCTTGGGACCAAACTACCTTCTCCCATAAAAATGTCCCTGGGTTTTAAGACCTTCTGGAGAGGCACTTCTTGGAAAAGACCACCTCGAGCGCCTGCCTGCCGCCCCCTTGCCTCTTAACGCCCCCTATGCAATCCCCCCCAAGGGGGCAGTACCGCCCACTTTGGGAACCAGTGGTTTAGACTATGAGCCTAAAGTCCCCACTCATTCATACTTGTGTCTTTTATTTTAATTTTGGTATCTAAATGCAAGAGTATTTATGTTTGTCTCGGTTGAATTTCATCTTCATTTCAACCCAGTGTTGCATTCTGTCAAGGACCTTTTGAATCTTGATTCTCTCTTTTATGATGTTAGCTATCCCTCCCAGTTTTGTGACATCTGCAGATTTGATAAGTACCTTCTCAACACCCTCCCAGGTCACTTACAAAAAAGGTTGAACAACATAGGGCCTAGGACCATGGTCTGTGGTATTCCGCTCAAGACCTCCCTCCAGGTTGATGCAGAGCCATTAATGAACATTTGTTGGGTACAGTTGTTCAACCAGCTGTGGATCCACCTTCAGCCCACATTCCACCATTTTCTCAGCAAGGATATTGTAGGACACAGGTGGGCAAACTTCAGGTTCAGCACCTGTCTTGTTTTTACAAGAAGACTGAGGTCTACCAACCAGAGCCCAACAGAAAATGGTGGCTCTGGAGACAGAGTTCCATTATCTACTGCATTCCATGAACTGGAATATATACAAATCTACATGTGAATTTCCAGAAAACAGTGGTTCGTCTAACACAATATTCTCTAAAACTGGCCAGCTAAGCTGAACAAAAAGCTGGTTAAAACCAATCAGTTATGAACGATGAGGCTGGGAGATAAGCAATTAGCATGGGGTCAGCCTTGTCAGAGATCTTTTTTCTTGGAATTTTACTTGCTCTCATTAAAGTATGGAGAATAAGAAAAACTTGTGGATCTATTGTAAATCACCCAGATCTTAATTTACTTTCTACCTGCCCCGTCATAAACTATGTCAGATTAATATAGTAGTAACCCTACTAAAATGGAGACATAGTTGGTCCGACATGACTTATTCTTGATAAACCCTTGCTGACTACCAGTAATCAACACATTTATTTGTTTGATTATTACACTTATATCTCACCCTTTTTCCTCCTGCAAGGAGCCTAAAGTGGCTTACATAATCCCCCTCCTCTCCCATTTTATTCTCACAACAACAACCCTGTGAGGTAGGTTGGGCTGAGAGTTAGACTGGCCCAAAATCACCCAGTGAGCTTCATCGCCAAGTGGGGACTAGAACCCAGATCTCCCAAGTCCCATTTCAACATTCGAACCACTGCACCGCACTGCTTCTCGTTGACCTGGTTTGCACAATTGTGGCTGGGGAAATGAGCCACAGTTGCTTATTTCCTCTGCTGCTGATGCTGGGGATATTAGCGCAATTACCCTTAGCTGTGTGGCTTGTCGTATTGTTTAAACCTGGCCAAGGTGGCTTGTTGCCATGAGTAACAAGCCACCCAGAACCCGTGGTCTGTTATAAAGCACTACATGGTTTGGGTCCAGGTTACCTGCAGGATCGCCTTCTCCCATACTGTCCACCCTGCACACTCAGGTCCTCTAGGGGGAACTTACTTCAGTCAGCCAAAACTAGGCTGACATCTGTTACCCAGAGGACCTTTTCTTCTGTCGCCCCCAGATTGTGGAACGGCCTACCAGAGGAGATTCGTAAAATTAACTCTCTGTGATTTTATGACAGCTTTGAAAACTAGCCTTTTCCGGCAGGCCTACCCAACCCAGATGAATGTGAAATCAAGTATTTTTAAGATGTGTTGATTATTGTACTAATGTTGTTCCCTGCCTCAATCCAAAGGGAGAGGCGTGTTGTTGTTGTTGTTGTTGTTGTTGTTGTTGTTGTTGTTATTAGATTCTGGGTGGCTTGCTTCCTCCTGACACCATGGTCTTATCCATGCATGAAGGCCCCTTTATTCTGCCTGTGCCATTGGTCTTGGGCATGAAAAGGGTTGAATTTCCACAAGTGCTGCCTTGGGAGGTCCTGGATTTCAGCATCCTTGCCTCTGCAGGGCTTTGTGAATTCTGCCACATTCTGCATGGGGTATGATTGAATCATCCACTCCCTCTCAATGCAGAGATTCTGCAGAACTGTCAGACTGACAAGAAGCTTGCCCTTTGCATTGCTATTTGAGTCACTGCTCCAGACTACACTCACAACAGTAATTCACACAGAAACACAGGGGATGAATTCCTCTGAGGCTGGCTAGTTCTTTCTCTTCCGTGCTAAACCTTCTTGGGTATAAACACAAAGCACGTCTCTGCTTCCCAAACATCTGATAACTATGATATAATGGTTTCACAGATCCAATCAGATAAGTTATCCCCTTTAGTTCAGCGCATGCTCATGCATACAAAATAGAAATGAAGCAACTTCTCAATTTCTTGGTTGCAACATGTGGCTTCAAGCCCATGGAAATCAATACTTAAGGATGTATGGCTGGATATATATGGAAGCAATGACAGTGAAACATGCTTAATGGGCTCAAGATCAAGTGGGTGAGTTGCTCTTCCGCAGGGCAACCAAAGTGGATCTCTTGGATTTCTTTGCTGAAGCAGTGGCTCATTAAACTAGAAATATCAAGCTGGACCTAAATTCAGGGTTTGTATAACGCATGGAAAGAAGCATGGATGTGCTTTTGGGCTTTAAAACGTACACGTGAAGGACATTTAAAAGAGAATGTTCTTTTTGAACTAGCCCTTAGTATCCAAAACCACTGAAGCAATATCTCAATTTGGGGTCACCCCAGTCCCTGACATCTTCCTCCTACGCTATTAAAAACAATACTGCTTGATGATGATGATGATGATGACGACGACGACGATGATTCTTAAAAAATGTGCTTTGGGGAAAGGGAGGACTGATGCACAGGCTCCTGCCGTGTTGAGTAACTAATTTTAGTGAGATGTAACCGGAGGACTCCATGCAAGTGGGGGAGCCGCACCCTACATGAAAAGGGAAGGAAGGGCCTTTTCAAAGTGTAGGAAGTTATACAGTGTCAAATGTTTTGTGCTGGATTGGGTTTCTGCAGATCAGTCCAATAATCAGCATGTGGAATAAGTTAGCAGAATAAGCTACTGAGTCATAGAACAACAGTGAATGTAAGAGTAGACTGAAAAGCGCATGTAAAGAGGAAGCACGCTGAGAGGACCAGGAGGCCAAGGGACTCTTGGAAGTGAGCAATGCAGCGAATGGGCCCTCCACTTGCCTCTGCATTTCTCCCCTGGATGCATGTCTGTATAGGGAATTTTAGCCTGCAAAGCAAGTACCAAAGAATAACAGCAAACCATTTTGCAAACACATCTAAAAACATTGCTCTTGCTTTTTAGGGCCTGGCAGCTCTGATTATATCCAGATAGCACTCTTTTGCCCATGCACTTTCCTAACTGCTGAGGTCTGGCATATAGTTCCTCTTAAAAGCTTGTACTCTTTGTGGTCTTTTGCTTGACGTAATAATACTAATTACACTAATATGGATTTTGTGGTTTTGCTTATGGCCAACATGGCGACCTCTGCTTTTTGTTACCCTGAGAGCTTTGACTATAAAGCAACTCATAAATTAATTTAAATAACTAAATAAACAAATAAAAGGGATTGTTAGCTTGGAAAAAAGGAGGCTAAGGGGAGCCGTGATAGAGGTGTACAAAATTATGCATTTTGGGAGACATTTTTCTCCTTCTCTCAAAATGCTAGAAAACAGAGTCATCCCATGAAACTGATTTTGGGGGGGGGGAGGATTCAGGACAAATAAAAGGAAGTACTTCTTCATACAGCACATAGTTAAATTATGGAATTCACTACCACAAGATGTAGTGATGGCCGTCAATTTGAATGGCTTTAAAAGATAAATTCCTGGAGGAGAAGGCTATCAATGGCTACTAGCCCTGACGGCTGTGTGCTACCTCCAGTATCTGAGGCAGTAAGCCTGTGTGCACCAGTTGCTGGGGAACATGGGTGGGAGGGTGCTGTTGCACCATGTCCTGCTTTATTGGTCCCTGACCGATGGCTGGTTGGCCACTGTGTGAACAGAGTGCTGGACTAAACGGACCTTTGGTCTGATCCAGCATCAGGGCGCTTCTTATCCACTCAGATAAGTTATCTGTTTTTTCCCCCTTCAGTTCAGCACATGCTCATGGGTACAAAATAGAAATGACGCAACATCTCAGTTTCTTGGTTGGAATCAATAGTAAAGGATGTATGGCTGGATTGGAAGCGGTGACAGCGAGACAATGCTTAATGGGCTCAAGATCAAGTGGTTGAGTTGCTCTTCCACAGGGCGGCCAAAGTGGATCCCTCGGTCTGATCCAGCATCAGGGCACTTCTTATGTTCTTAAAAAAACAATAAATAAAATGAACAACAGCTTCAAGTTTCACTCTTAAAAACAAACACTTAAAAGTAGGAGCAGTGACTACAGTGTTTTTAAAGCATAAAATAAATATCAGCACAGCACAGCTTTTGGCTGACCAGCCACTCCAGTCAAGATTTGGGAACCTCTGCAGTAACCACATTCTTGATAAGGCGTCGCATCTTATCTTAGCTTTCTGAGTGCTCCTGAGTAACATGTACATAGAATCATAGAATCGCAGAGTTGGAAGGGGCCTACAAGGCCATCGAGTCCAACCCCCTGCTCAATGCAGGAATCCACCCTAAAGCATCCCTGACAGATGCTTGTCCAGCATATTCCAATACCTGGTTGTCATACGTTCACATTTTAGGTGTCCACATTTTAAAGTCTTCAGTGGCGCCATGCAGGTGTTTTGCCTGCATATTGTATGTGAGGGGCCAAATTGTTGGAGGCTAGCCAGCACCACTTCCTGTGTCCCTCGGCATTCAGGTGTGTCCTAAAGACTTTTGCATGTTTTGTGCTCAGGTTTGTAGGGGGAGTCATAAGTGTGTTCGGCTGAATGTGCTTACAAGCCTCGCTGAGAACAGGAACCCTGTTTTATCAAGGTTCCCAAATGTGTGTAAGTGTGTAAGTGCATTCAGCTGAGTGCACGTAGAACCCTCATGTAGACATTCATGGTCAACACATGAAGATCTACAAAGGAGTGTGGGGATGTTTGGGTTGTGTTTCCATGTGCACCCTCGCCCCCACTACACTTTTAACTTTTGCTAGAGGAAGCTGAACATGTCAGTGTAGGACTAGGATCTACACCAAAAAATGTAATTTGGTCTCTTCGTACAAGAAGATGGAGGAGGAATTTTTGAAATAGTTTGGCCCTTTGCAGTACTCTTCTTTTCCCTTAGAAGTTGGTACTTGGGTGATCCATCCTTTGGGAGTGCACCCATACATTCCTTCTTTTGCTAGAGTAACTGTTTCAGTTTGCTCTAAGGTTTTTCATGTGTCTCTTTTGCTAGTGACCAGTGACTGGATTGAATGCTCTTTTAACCTGGCTTGGAGGGGAAGCTGATATCCCATTGTCTAGAACGTTGAAAACTCCGGGCTCTTGCCATCACTCTTGGTTGTTGGTCGGTCTTGGAGTGCAGAATGAAAGGCAGACTTAAGAATGTTACTCAGGAAGGCTGGACTTGGACGAGAAGCTGCTCTAGGGAAGTAGAAGAAGCAATTACAGCTGGGCATTCAAACAACATCGGGAAAGCTCTGGGAAGGGTGTGTTTGAATGTCTGGAAATTGGAAGAGGGTGGCTTTGGAGAGGGGGTTCTTGGTTTATTGAAACTCTCTGTGGTGCTAATAGCCCATTTTTACAATGTGCATGCCTTTCAGTGTATTTGCATACGTGAACAAAGTATATCTTCACAAAGTGGCCAGCGTCTTTTCATGTACAAAGGTCACTGAATTTGTGCCACTTGAGAGTTCATAAGTGTTTAGTCACTTGGACAGGAAACAACGGAGAAATGAAATCATAAAGTAAATTCTTTAGGGAGTTTTTATCATGCCTTGTTTTCTTAACTTTCCGTCTTATGTATTAAAGCAGCAGAAACTCATTTTTGGAGATGATAGAAGCTGACTGGAATGGGAGGATGCTTTGCCTCTTTAATGTTTGGGGAAGCTGGTTATGGTTCTCAGTTTTGGATGGAATAGGGTCTTTTTTGCTTTTTCCCATACGGGACATGATTTGCCAATAGCATTACTTTAAACACATCCTGTGCCCTATGGGGTAAAGGGTTGAATCATGAATTACTCAGCTTGTCTGGTTAGATACGTGTAGCTATCCCACCTAATTCGTAGGTATATCATACAAAATCCGCAGTGCAGGCTCCATATAGAACCACATTGTGCAAAAAACAAACAAAAAACCCTTCTGAAATTGAGGATACATATGCAAATCGGGCAAGTTCATGAATAATAAGCAAAACTGTATAAAAATCTTATGGATTTGCATAGTTCCTTTGAGCAATGATTGTCGGTTTCCTTGGCAGAGAATGTTAATGCTTTCTTGTTAACAGCTGTCTTACACATGTGGCTTCTAGCACCCATCAGGCTATAATCTGTAGAATATTGTTGTAACTGGTGAGAGTGAGGTTTGAAGACACGTGGTATAGTTCTGTTGCTTAAGCAAAGGAGGGGGGCTAGCTCTGAATACAGCCTGGATGTGTGATTGTCTCGTAACCATATGTTAGATCAGTGGTTCCCAAGGTGGGCGATACTGCCCCCTTAGGGGCGGTGGGACTGCATAGGGGGGCGTTAAGAGGCAAGGGGGTGGCAGGGTGGCGCTAGAGGTGGTCTTTTCTGAGATGCGCCTCTCCAGAAGGTCTTAAAACCCAGGGACATTTTTATGGGAGAAGGTAGTTTGGTCCCAAGCCATATAGGGGAAGAATCCGCACATGTATTAATACGTTTATTTTATTTATTTATTTATTTATTTATTTATTACGTAAGAAGAGTCCTTTTAACGGTGAATTGATATGTTTCAAAAGCACCAAGTCGCTAATGAAGACACATACCCTGCTTGGTGTGCCCCGCCATGCCGGCTGCAAAACAGAGGCGTTTGCTGTCTTTTCCCTCCCTCCCTCAGCAAGCCTGCAGCGAGTGCTTCGGATTTTGAATAAATATTCAATTAATTGTTATTGTTTTGAATTTTATTGTTATTATCTTCCTCAGTGGGTTGTTGAAAACCGCTATTCTGAATAATGATTTTTATAGTGTAGAGTAGGAGGCACTGGGCATGAGTTTGTGGAACCAAGGGGGCGGTGACCTGAAAAAGTTTGGGAACCACTGTGTTAGATGCTCTGTGAGCATAATGAAATATCTTACAATGAAACAGATTTACGTGAACATCTGATTCTGCCCAGTATGTTGTACAATTTTTATTTTAAAGTGGGTTTACCCATTTTTATTTTGGTTTAAACTCCTTTTCGGTAGGCATGACATGAATTATGATTGATATTTAATTTCTGTTCCAATAATATCAGCTCCCAGATCATGTCTTCTGGACATTGTTGTTGTTAACTTTTTAGGTCTGCTAACCTCGTTGTTGTCGTCAGCAACAGATGTTCAAAGGAAATTGCGAGATGTCTAATATCTTTATTATGGGCAGTTGGACTGGTAAAAAATTTCATGTGTGGTAGCTTTTGCGGACTGACTTGGATGATAATGCAAGTACAAGGGGGTCACTTTGTGATTTAGCGTCTTGAAAGAAATTTAGCATCTCAAAGGGACCATACCATGTCTTGAAAGTCAAAAGGGGCATTTGTCTGGACGTATTTCTAAAATCTATACAGTTATAGACTGGTCACATTTATTCAACTTTGCAGTGATAGATTGAGTGCTTGCAAGGACTGTGCTCCAAACCATGTGCTCCCTTGAGGGTTGTATTTTTTTAATCTTTAACGTGTTTTACAATGGAATTATAAACATATTTCTTCAGTCAGTCCATCTACAGATGGTGTCTCCTTTTCACAGTCTTTCCTGTACTGTAAGAGAGTGCGAGTTGACAAACTGCTTTTAGGAGCATGGGAAGAGGGTATGTTTGGTGCCTTTAGTTCACAAGGGACAGATTGTGGTTAAAATAGTCTTTTAGCAAGAAAACACCAATCTTAGCATGTAAATAAATTACATCATTTTTATGTAACCAAGTTAAACAGGTGGAAAATGTATGTAATCCTTGGGTGCTGCTCAGTGCTGTAAAGGCATTTTGGCAGCACATGATCAGACCGCATTCCTGATAGCAAGACTTTAGGGATTCCCCTCTCATTTGCAGTCCCTTCAGCTAGCTATGGGATCCTGTGTGTGTGTGTGTGTGTGTGTGCATTTAATACAGTGCTGAGAGAGGGACTGTCTGGCTTATTTCTCTTAGTACTTTTTGAAAAGTTTAGGCATAAGAGGCAGCATAGCTTTATACAAGGAAAGATAAGAGAGTGATCTGAAGGCATCCCATGTAGCTCAACCTCTGAAGTTGAGGATGTCCAGGCTTGGTTGGAAGACTGACCCTGCTCTCACTTCTTTGGGGCAAGGGTGGGAATTGCAAATACGTTTTGTTGGTTATTTTTACAGCATGCCCTGTTCTTCACGGGAGACAATAATATTTCCTTATATTACCACGTATACAGCAAATGGAAGAGGGGAAAGAATGGGGTGATGAGAATGGGGAGGTAAGTGTGATTATGTGGGTATTCTGTTGAGGGGGCTTGAAGTGGAAAACTAATCCTACCCGCTTTCGGGTTTGACCTCTCCAACAGGTTTGCATGTAAGCAATGTGATCCTTGGGCTGAAAACGATTCTCCACCCCTAATTTACCTAGAGCCCAGGCCGTCTAGCACAGGTGTTTCTATTTGACCGATTAGGGAGCTGAGAATGAAAGGCCACCCAGTGAAATTTTAGTTGACATTTGACCTGGACTTTCGCCTAAAATTGATATTTTTGTCAGCCAGTTTTAAGTGTTCAAAGCATGTCACCTGCCAGCTATCTGAAGGAACGCCTCCTCCCGTATGTACCTGCCCGGACCCTAAGGTCATCCTCAGGGGTCCTTCTCCACGAGCCCCTGCCAAAGGAAGGGAGGCAGGTGGCTACCAGGAGGAGCAGGGCCTTCTCTGCTGTGGCACCCCGGCTGTGGAACGAGCTCCCTAAGGAGGTTCACTTGGCACCTACGTTATATGCTTTCAGACGCCAGGTGAAAACCTTTTTATTCTCCCAGCATTTTAACAGTCTATAAATAAATTTTAACTTGGTGTTTTAAATGTGTAATTTTGCATTGCTGCTGTTTTTATCTGGTTGAGCTTTTATATTGTATTTTATATTATGGTTTTATACTGTTGTTTTATACTTTGAATGTTTTTAATTTTTGTGAACTGCCCAGAGAGCTCCGGCTATTGGGCGGTATAGAAATGTAATAAATTAATTAATTAATTAACATGGTAGGAGGAATCTTTACAGTAGCCCTGTAAAGGAGGTCAGTAGCATTTCCAGATTATAGATGGTTTGAATCAAGGATCTCCTGGCCTACATGGTACACTATTAGACTACACCAGGTATGAACCCAAAAGCAGGTCTTTGTTGATCAGGCCAAGTAAGAAAATCCTAGTTGTCCTTCACTTTTAAGCAAGGTTAACTCAAATCCTGAGAGTTAATAGTAGTAATATGTTGATTCCATGCTGTGTCCTTGTAATCCATCATATGGGGCATGTTGACTCTTAAATGGAAGCAGCAGCAAACCAACCCCATCCTATCCCTCTCCCAGACCAGCCCTGTCTGTCTAGAATGTAGCAGGGTCCAGGCAGAGCTCATAGCTGAGCTCAGCAATGAGCCAAAATGTTTTCTCTCTCCCTTTCCTCACTCCCCATATTAGAGAGGGAATTGGGTGTGGAGGGAAGACTTCCTTTGGAAGCCCATGCCCTGGAGTCTCCCACCCTGGCTTTCCATGCTTTACTAGCAGCAAGGAAGGCATTCTCTACACACCCTCTAAAAGAAGGGAGAAGGTAACTCAAATACCTCCCCTGTACATCCTGCCTCTTGGCTCAGAGGGAATTCGATGGTTTCATCAGCCACAGCAACCCAACTTCCATTTAAAAAGCTGTCACTTTAGAAGATAGTGAGCCATCGCTTAACACACAACCCACAATTATTTCAGGATATGTGAAACAATGAAGGACCTGAAGAATGTTCGACAATGATCAGTAATTTGTTAATGGCTGCAAGAATTACAGTTCGATATAAACGGAAGCGAAAGATGCAGGATTCCCTCAAGTCAATACAATAGATTATGAAGGTTTGGGAACTTTTTTTTTAATAGTTTTTATTCTTTTCAATACTTAAACATTCATCAATACAATAACAAAAAAACCCAACATAATACATAAATGTTGAGTAAACTCAATAGCATATTTTCTAATTAATATGTTGACATAAACATACTTAACATAAAAGTGCACCCCCCCACCCCGGAATCTATTCCTGTTTCCAGAATCTCATTGTTTCTTCTGGAGGTAGATGGATTTAACCTTTTATATTTTTCTAATTTTCCAATAACTTCTTTTTTCAAATTACTTAAATTTTCTTTTTCTAAATCCTCTAAGTTTTTTGTAATTTTGATTCCCAAATATTTAATTATTTCTTTAATTTCCATATTCTTCTCTTTACTTTCCCAATCTTTCCCTTCTTTTTTATTATAATTAAATAGCAGTGCCAGGTTTGAAGGCTGTGGGCAAGACTCTTTCAAATGGCCCGCTGCTTTCTCACCAGTACTGCCTCCAGTTGCTATTGCTCCTCTTCCACCTTCTCATCACTTATACCACTTCCTTGGTTGTTTGACAGGCAGAGATCCTTAACGGGCTCAAGTTAAAGGAAGCCAGATTCCAGCTGGACATCAGGAAAAACTTCCTGACTGTTAGAGCAGTACGACAATGGAATCAGTTGCCTAGGGAGGTTGTGGGCTCTCCCACACTAGAGGCCTTCAAGAGGCAGCTGGACTACCATCTGTCAGGGATGCTTTAGGGTGGATTCCTGCACTGAGCAGGGGGTTGGACTCGATGGCCTTGTAGGCCCCTTCCAACTCTGCTATTCTATGATTCTATGATTCTATGATCATTTCTGATTTTGTCCAATGATATTTTATTCTTTCCATTTTCTCCAATGGATTCTTAATTGTCAGCAATGTATCATCTGCAAACATATTTATTTTTATTTTTTTGTTGCATCCTACTCCCTCAATATTGTCATCATCTCTTATCACGTTCGCCAATAGTTCTATGACCAATACAAATAGGACCGGTGAGAGCGGGAACTGGTATTTATGTAGAAACCCACCAATATTATTAGAAGAAGGTCTCTCCCATGTCTCCAGTTTACTATGATGGAAACACTAGTGAGGATTACAGCATACAAGCAGGCTTGTAGACAACAAAAAATCACTTTTCTTTCTTCCAGAATTTATTTGTGTGTGTGTGTGTGTGTGTGTGTGTGTGTGTGTGTAGGGGTGGGTGCTCCATTATAGAGCCAAAGAAATGGAAGAAGGGTTGTCATTGTAAGCCTTTCCAAATAATTTGCACATCAGAAGAAGTGTGATCAACCCCTGGGGAAAGAATTAAGTCAATAAGAATTAAATCTTTACCTCTGCCCAGTGCAGCGATCCATCAAGATAGCTATTTACCTGCTGCTGTTAGCAACTGGGAAACAGTTATCCTAATCAGGATCACTGGGGGTAGCAGGAAGTTATCTAGGTTTAAACCCTCCTCCTCCCAGTGAGCCTGACCAAGTAATCCTAACAAAGATAGCAGTGGAGAAACAGTGATAAATTCCCCACCATCCAGTTGATAGTTGGTCAGCTGGGTGGGAGGGAGGAGTGAGGAGTGGATGAGGCACCCCAGGGTCTGTGGGCCCCATGCGCCCCATAGGACAGGTTATAGAAATATTAAATATGAATAACTTTCTATTACAAATCCTATACTCATTTCCTTGGGAGAAAGCCCCATTGAACTCAGGAGGACTTATTCCTGAGTAGTCATATATAGAATTGCACTGATGTGCACATATTGCTATGAACTACTAATCTTAGAATTTACAAATCCTTTAAGTGTATTAAAATAATAGAGAACAATATTTTTCAATATTTCTTAAATTGCACAAATATAAACCAACAACTTGCAGCCTGACCTAGGATGAGTTACAATAACAGCACTATCACCTTAAAAAGATACGACAAAAATGTGAGAAGTGTGTCCGCAAATGTATGTTTAAGCTAAAAGTGGGTCACAGCTCTGAAAAGGCAGAAAGCGATTGATCTAAAACATCTTGAAGGAGAACAGCTGCCAATATTGGTATCTATTTTGCATCTGGGGAGGTCTTCTCCTCTCTTTGTTCTCCTGCTCATAGGTGCTACCATCTCTCCTTCTCTATTTCCGTTCTTTTCCACTCCCATGAATAGTAACTCGCTTAATCCAAAGGTATGGCAGTATCCCTGATAAATACTTATTTTTTTCTTCCCCACCTTCCCTTCTTTGATTGTCTTAAAGCTCATGGCTCGCAGTCTCTGGGAATTGAGCTTTTTGTTCTTCTCCCATCACATTCCATTCCACTGGAGCGTGGGAATACAACAAGGCACTGGAAATGAGTCAGGGCTGCTCTTGAGCCAGAGCTCTCCATTCTCTATCCATAAAAGGCTTAATCTTGGTCTCCATCTTTTAGCTCTCTTCCCCCGCCCCTCCTTGCATATTGTTTTCCGGTAACAAGGTCATAGTAGCTGCAGCATCAACTCTGGAAGAGCTCCGCCCCTATATGGCGGTCTTACTGCATCACCAGTGGAGGTGGTGGAGTTGCTCTGGGCAAGGGACTGTTTGCTCCCTTTCTTCTCATACAGCAAGTGCCTTGAGTACACCCAGACCACAGGAAAGGGCTACCCAACTTGTACACAAAATCCCGATTATTCTATGCTTGAAAAAAAATTATCATGTTCTGCATCAAGAAATTCAAATTCTGCAACTTGTATATATTATTTATTTATTAAATGTATAAATTTCATCCCCCATCTGCCAGGCACCCAGGGTGATGTACAGTAAAAAAAAAAATGCATTACAACTCATCATAAAATCAAGGAAGACAGGGAATTTAAGAGTGGTATTAAAATTGAAGAGCAGCAAAATATTATACAGAATTAAAAGCTGGACAGAACAGATCAGTGTTTAATGACCATCTTAACAATATAAGAAAGAATCATGGAATCATAGAATAGCAGAGTTGGAAGGGGCCTACAAGGCCATCGAGTCCAACCCCCTGCTCAATGCAGGAACCCACCCTAAAGCAATCTCACCTTCTTCAGGTTCCTTTGGAAGTAGGTGTTTCTTCAGATATCCTGTCCCCAAACTGTTTAAGGCTTTGTAGGTTAAAACCAAGGTATTAAATTCTTTCTAGAAACAAGCCTGTAAACGTGTTCCAAAACCAATATAATGTGGTCTATAAAGCACATTCCTGACTAAAGCCCAGTTGCACTAGCTGTAGTTTTTGAACACGTTGCAAGTGAAGCCCCATGTAGTGTGCATTAGAGTAATCTAAACAAAATTCACTATGGCCAGGACTTCTTTCTCTAAGAAAGGCCGCAACTGGTGCACCAGATGAACCTGGACAAAAGTACTCCTGCTGCCACCTGACCTTCTAGGAGCAGAGCCAGATCCAAGAGCACCTTTGAGGTGTGTACCTGATCTTTCGGGGGGGGGGGGGCGCTTTCCCATATAGAACAAGTTGTGCCCCCAATACCAGGCTAGGTTGTCTCCCTGTCGTTACTGAGCCTCTTTTTGTTCACCGACATCCAATCCCTCACTGCATCTGGGCAAAAGTTTAGGACTACTACAACGTCCTTGGCGTCAGTTGAAAAGGACGAGTACCATCTGCATAATGGTACAACTCAGCCCCCAGAATCGAAATGACTCCCCCAAGCTGCCTCATGGAGATGTTAACAGAGCCTTGAAGAACCCCACTGACCAAAAGCCGAGGGGCCTAGTAATAGTCCCCCAGCACCACCTCCTGGGGACGCTCAGACCAATAAGTCTAGAACTATTGTAAAACGGTGTCCCTACATCCCATATCAGCCAGGCATCATCCCAGGAGGATACCAGGGTCTTATCTACACCTATCACTGTTTCGCAACTGAGGAGGGATAATTGTGAGGTTTCCCACTTCCGTGATCGTTCCTCACGGGGCACACGCGAGAGAAGTTTCCCACAAGTAAAGGAGAGCCGTTGTGGGAGGACATGTGCCCCATGATGGCGCTTCCGAAGGTGTATTGGGGGAAGTGGACGGGACTGGACAGATGGGTAAGGGGCACAGAATTATTAATTTTAATAACTCCTCCGAGATGCGCATCAGCACAAATACACTGAAATGCAGGGGGGATAGGTACTATTGTGTTAAAAAAAAATTACAGTCAGCGCCAAAACACACGATAGCCAATCAAAAATAGCCGAAAATTGCAGACACCCACTCCCATCCAAAATCACTGGACATGGCTCTGACAGCTGGTTAGAGTGTTGGACTAGGATTTGGGAGATCTGGGTTCTAGTCCCAACTTGGCCATGAAGCTCACTGGGTGACTTGGGGCCAGTCAATGGGCCTGTTTAGACAACACACTAAGCTATCGTTAGGGCACTAACCCTTTTGCAGCAAATGGTAAGTGAGCATGTTTAAACCGTGGTTATGTAGCCACCATGGTTAGGAATGGCTGGCATGACATGCTAAGTCTTGGTTTACGTGACACACTAAACCATAATGTCTAGCTCAAAACACTTAACCACCATGGCTTAGTGTGTCATCTGAACAGGGTCACTAACTCTCAACCTCATCTACGTCACAGGGTTGTTGTGAGAATAGAGGAGGACCATGCAAGCCGCCTTGGGTTCCTTGCAAGAGGGGAAAAAGGCAGGCTATAAGTGCAGTAATGATAACAACAACAATTACAAAGGGGGGAAAAATTAAGAATTAAAAACAATACCCAACCCAACAAACCCACTTACAGGCCAGCAGTGGGGAGCTGGTTGTTTCTGTCCCAAATTGAGGCCTGAACCTTGGTTGAAAGGGGCTCAGAGAATTATGCAAGTCAAACTAATTTCCATGATTCTTTTATTTTGTGTAATTTATTCTGACTTTCCTAAGCTTGATGCGGGCAAGGAACTATGCAGAGCATTGAAGCCCAACCCCCAAACACTGGAAACCTTATTCAGCCAACCCTCAGGCACCTGAGACTTCAGCATGCATTGCTCACACGCTTTCTAGCATAGGTTCACAGTGCTCTTCGTTAAATGGAAGATTCTCAAGAAGCCGCATTTTACGGTTGAGACCACCCTCTGTGTTCCTGCGTAATTGTGGGATTCCTGCTTGCAATCTGCTAAGTCAAACACAGCCCACCAGACATGAATTCTGGCCTGCCAGGGGTTTGGCACCCCGCTCTCTAGCAGTGCCAGTCAGGGAGCAAAAAAAGTCTTATTGAGCCCCATGGTGGGCTGCTGTATATAGCTGGAGGAATATGACTGGCTTGGTGGGTAGGACTGACCTGCCTTAGGGCCACATGGACAGCTGATTTCTCTCCACTTGTACTCACTGTTAATGCTGGAACGTCTCTTTCGTAGCAAAGATGGAACCAGGCTGTGAGAATAGAACAGGGATGCCCTGTCTTTCATGCCACGTGGCACGTTGTGGGTTCTGCTGAAGTAGGAATGCATGTAGAGCAATAGGTGGGGTCCACGGATCACTTAATCAAAATAAATTGTGTCACGGAATAAGTTGCCTCTTTGAAGTCAATTTGTTGGCTGGAAATGGCTTTAAAGCAGATTCTCACATTGAAATTAAGTTCCTGATTTCAGAAGATACTTTTTACATTAGGTCAACAAATACAGCACTGAAGGGAGATCTGTCAAAATGTGCTGGTATGTGCTTGGAGTGAAGTGTATTTTTAGCTGCCTTTTGCCGTTGCAGCCCCACTGCTGTTTATAGTCATATTTGGTAACGCTTAGCAACTCTTCTGATGGAGACGTTGTCCAGACAGGCTGGATGGTTGGAGGTGGGACAGCTCAGTTTAGTCTGAGTCACGGCATTTGCAGGAATTGAGCTGTGGGATGAGTTACAGCTGCACCACTCACATGAAAACAGTCCAGCCCTCAGTCCCTCTTGGCTTGCTTCAGACCTCCCCCATCCTGATAGGTAAACTTAAAGGCTGTGCCTGCTCTGCTCTTTTTCCAAATTCTGTTTCCACGGAGCCTAGCTGCATAAAAGATTGCATTAGTCTGGCTTAGCAGTCGTGGGGTAAAGGAGAGAGAGAGGGGAACTGATTTTCAGAGCTGGAGGCAGGAGTCGGTGGCCTCTGGTTTGTTTCTTTGGGGTGTCCGAATTATCAGCATCCAACTTGGATATTCTGAAATGACTAGATGGCAGCTCAAGCCCGTACCTCATACCCTCAATGTTATGCTGCAGATCTAAGGGTGCGTGTGTGTTCTCGTTACACACACACTACACACACACAGACTTGCTGCCTGTTTTAGAGTGCAAAAGGTAACAGTTGATCTATTTATAAATCCAGACATCTGGGCAGGGGGGAAGTAATTTCCTTGTCTTCACTTATGTAATTCTGCAAAACTATTACGTTGTAAGTAACTCACAGTAGTAAAACATCAAAAAACAAAAAAGGTTGTGTGATCATGGCTAGGCGTTTGCTGAACATTATGTAACTGAACAGGAGCCAAGTTCAGGGCAGCTTGGTAACATCATGCACCACTCCTGCTTCAAGAAATGGTCAAACCATTTCTATGTAAACTGGATAGCAGCAGGAAAAGAATGTAGGGGTTAATCCTCTTAGAACTGTAATGGACAGAAGATACAGGAGGCTAAACTTGACATTGTGGTTCATGTGCTTCCTCCATTCAAGTATAGAACAGGAAGGCCTTCTCATTTTAACAGCCAAACAGATGTGTGGTGAGGAGAGGTGAGCGTTCCCCTACCTTACTTCCCTGCTCTCCTTCCCCACTTCAGGCACTTTTCAGCTCAGCCTGGCTCCATAACTAGAAGTGAGTGGGGCTAAGGAGAAAAGTGCCTGAAGCGGGGAAAGGCAGAGATCCCCTCACCTATTGCTCTCCGCTTAGAATAATAGAATAGCAGAGTTGGAAGGGGCCTATAAGGCCATCGAGTCCAACCCCCTGTTCAATGCAGGAATCCACCTTAAAGCATCCCTGACAGAGGGCTGTCCAGCTGCCTCTTGAAGGCCTCTAGTATGGGAGAGCCCACAACCTCCCCAGGTAACTGGTTCCATTGTTGTACTGCTCTAACAGTCGGGAAGTTTTTCCTGATGTCCCACTGGAATCTGGCTTCCTGTAACTTGAGCCCATTAGTCTGTGTCCTGCACTCTGGGATGATCGAGAAGAGATCCTGGCCCTCCTCTTTGTGACAACCTTTCAAGTATTTGAAGAGTGCCATCATGTCTCTCCTCAGCCTTCTCTTCTCCAGGCTAAACATGCCCAGTTCTTTCAGTCTCTCCTCATAAGGCTTTGTTTCCACACCCCTGATCATCCTCATTGCCCTCCTCTGAACACGCTTGGTTAAAAGTGCACCCCCTACCCCTGCTCTACATGTGAATGTGGCAGACACAAGAACTAATAAGTGGCTGTTCCCATCCCTTCTAATTTGTTCTGTGTGGCATGTCTGAATGGGCCTTCTTTTTTTAGAACCAGACATTTTGATGCCCGAGGCACTTTCCATAGTCATCTTTCCATTTACTCTTAATTAACATGGGGCGCAGTCCGCTGGGAGGTTCTACCATGCAACCTCTGTTGATATGAGTGGGAGTTGCACTTCAATCATGGGTAGAGCCTGTGTGCCTGATTGTCGCCCTTAGTGGCTCCCAGAATCCGTCAGCTAAAGCCACCACCTCATCTTCCTTTCATGGTACTCCTGCCAAGCACAGCCTTTCAAGTAAAACTTCAAACCCATGCTCTCTGCTCTTCCCCTCCCAGGCCCACTTTTCTGGGTGATGGAGGCAGCCTAGAGATCCCACAGTGTTCATTCCCTGTGTCAGAAGGAGAGGAATGCCCTGTTTTGAGTTGCCTTTCCTAGAGGCTTGTTGCCTGGACAAGCAACAAGTCTCTGTGCACTCCTTGCATTCGAGTATTCCTTCAACGCCAGGAAATGGCACCATCGTGCCTGGACATACTTGTTTCCTATTCATATTTAAACATTTGTTCCATTTCCATCCATTCACTTATTGCTATCAACAGACCAGAAATAGACTTGAACAGGACACATAATTTGAGAAACCCACAAAGCATAATGATATGGGTATCATCAAATCAGATATACAGTTATATTAAACGGCCAGCAGCCTGGGGTAAGCTCTGTAAAGTGCATTTATTTCATTTGTATTTGCTGGAATGCTAGACAGTTCACTTGGTCAATTGCTTGACCGCCTGGAATATTTTACACTATTTGATCCTCTCACAGTTTATTTTAAAGACCTTATAATGCACATTTCTACTAAATATATCCAAGGTGGCTAATAAAAATAGCTTAAAAGTAGAAACATGCAATACTCAGATGACTTTAAAAAATCAGATAAAACAGCTACAAACTAAACAGTTTATACCTCCTTCTCAGAATTCTCAACCAATTAAAACTTACTCCCAAAAGGAGGTAAGAGTGGGGACCAGGTGAATATCAGTAGGGAAGGAATTCCATGGTCCAGACTCTTCCACTGAGGAGGTCCTGCCCTTGGTGTCTACCATGTAACCTTTGATGGCATGGACACCAGCCTCCAGGGAAGACTTCAACAAGCAAGCAGGAGTTTAATCCTGCCAATAAGCAATAACTACTTGCGTTGCCTTAAGCTCACCTCAGAGCCAGAGATACTCTGGCTTCATTTCTTTAGTTGAAAGAGCTCTGTTTTTTTCACAGGGCTTTGGCACCTGTGACTGTGCTGCTTTCTGCTTTTTGTGACTCTCTGATCTATCCATGGGCTCTGATGGTTTGTGCAGGTGGCTTGGATGATGGGATGCCGCAGTCCATAATTGTGAACTATCAACTGGAGGCCAAGTTTATCCAGGGAAGCAGTAAATGGAGTTTAATGTCTATCCCATATCTTGTGAATTATGTTTCCATTAGATGGCTTTCCATCCCTAGGCTTAGAAAACATGTTCTACAGTCACTGGCTGAAAGAAGATCATTGGCTGGCTGCCATTTAGAATCCAAGCTTGCTTTGTTTTTTCAGGCAAAAGGACAATGACAGGCATCTTGGATGGCACATAGCGATGTTTCTTGCTACTTTATTTTATAGTAGATAATAAACATTGGGCTCAGGCGCATTTGACAGCCAAGGTCAGTATCCAGTCCTTTTCTCTACAAGCAACAAACAGGAAAACAGGTCTAGTTTGGGTGTCAGGAAGTTGAAAGGGAAGGCTAGAGAGCCATTTGACTGGCACATGCCAGAGTACTGTAATGTTAAACATCGCATATAATTGTTATGGATAAGAAATTCTAGAAAGGCTAGACAGAGAATGGATGAAATTATGTTCTTTTCCCGACCTGAATTTTTTGACTCTCATCAGAATGTTCGAAGTGGCTTTTTTCTCGAATACGGTGCTTAAGGTGGAAATGAAAGGCCTCAGTGGCAGAGCAGATAAGTTAGGGCAGTGGTTCCCAAAGTGGGCGGTACTGCCCCCTTGGGGGCAGTGGGATTACATAGGAGGGCGTTAAGAGGCAAGGGGGCGGCAGGGGGGCGCTCGAGGTGGTCTTTTCTGTACCAGGAGTTTTGGTTACAGAAGGAAATTTCTGATCGCTATCCTGCACTATGGAGAGTGGTTCAGAAGCTTCTGGTTGCATTTCCAACATCATATTTGGTGGAATATGGTTTTAGTGTGGTCTGCCTACTTTTCTCCATGCAAAGAAATCGACTCCAGATTACTAAACGTGGTGATTTAAGACTCATGATAAGTGACTTTAAACCAGACATTGGGAAACTGGTATCACTTCATCAAGCCCATCCATCACATTAAGAATTTACAGAATAGTAAGGTACTCTGCCCTATCTAATATCTAATATTCTTGCTAAATGACTATCAGACTTTGAAAAGATGATATCACTGGATCAAGTTCATCAGTTATGTTTAATTGAATAAACTAAAAAATGTAATTGGATTTTGAATAAATCGTTACAATTAATTGTTACTGTTTTGAATTTTATTGTTATTATCTTCCTTAGTGGGTCGTTGAAAACCGCTATTCTGAATAATGATTTTTATAGGGTAGGGTAGGGGGCACTGGGCATGAGTTTGTGGAACCAAGGGGGCGGTGACCTGAAAAAGTTTGAGAGTCACTGACTTAGGGGAACAGTTGTGGTCGAGTAATAGAGCGTCTGCTTTGTATGTAGAGCAGGCGTGGGAAATGTGGGGGGCTGCAGTTATTGTTGGGCTGCAACTCTAATCCAGACCCAACCAGCATCGCCAATAGTGAGGGATTATGGGAGCTGTCATCCAACAATACCTGTTCCCTATCCCTGATGTAGATTGTAGCTAGCGTTGCCTCACTTTAAAGAGATCACCCCCAAAAGCCAGTTTTCAGAGGGCCTTCCAAGGGGGTGTCAGAGGGTTCACGCATGTTGAAGTTCAATAAATGATCGTGCATCTGCTTTCTGGTCCATGTGAGGTGAGGCAAAGCAAAGGTGTTTCTATTTTATGCTAGCTGGGGATGGTGGAAGTTGTAGTCCAACACATTTGGAGGTTGCCCAGTTGGGATTGGGGAAAGTTGGGGTTGATGGGTGGGAGATGAATGGGGGAAAGAGTTCTAGCTCTAAACGTATAGCCACTGACATAGCCACTCTTACAGGGAAGAGCTGAAGTTCAGTGGTTGAGTGCATGCTTTGCAAACAGAAAGCCCCAGGTTACAGCCCACAGCATTTCCTTTCAATAAGGGCCTCTGGTAGGGGGCTGGGAGAAGCCCCATAGAGCCACTGCCAGTCACAGTACAAGACTGGTTAAAATGGACATGTGGTCTGGCTAAGCACTGGGCAGATTTATGTGTTCAAAGCACCGCCCCAAAGGATGTTTTTAAATTGTGGACAGATCCTTCTTGGAGAGTGCTTTCGCAAATAATGTTGAGAGTTTCTCCCTTTTGCCTAACACGTGATTTTATTTGTAAGACAGCAGCAAGGAATGTAGGGAAACCTCCATTTACATTTGAATGTCCCTCAGGATGTGGCCATTTGACTTGAACCTTCTTAACAGGCATTCCTCTTAACAGAGAGGTGGCATTGATTCCCCACCTCCTCCTCCTCCTCCGCAGATTGTAGATACCTGGCAGCTGTGGCTGCTTCCTGCGACCCCTTTTCTAGTGCTCTGGTGAGAGCCGGGCAACCAGCATAGTAGTTGACCACTATGTCCCAGAGTGATGTTACATTTCTGCAGAGCATTGTGGACAGTTACAATGATGGTCACCGGCACTCAGAGCAACAGCACCACCCTTCTTCTCCGGCAGGCCTTCTTCCTGCCTGCCCTCACAATTGCCTGCATTTTATAGGCGGAGGAGTGGAAGGGCTGACCGGCCGTGGATGTGGGGGCGGCCACCAGAGGGCCCCAGGCTAAGGGGGGTCTATCTGACAGAGTAACGACATTTCACGCTTGAACTCTTGGTATACAAGGTTGATAATGACCTTATCCTGCAGATGTGGGAAATACAAACATAGATTTCCGTGTGGGCTTTTGCTGTCAAGTGATCTGATCCACTGCTCATTCTCTCAGAGTTTTAGCTTCAGGAAGCACGTCGTGTCTTCTAGCCATCTCCTCTCCCCCGTTCAATTCGGAAAACGCTGACCATCAATAGGAGCCTGGCTGTGAAGAGGCAGCTCATGTTTTCACGCCTCTCTTCCTCAGAAGGTGGCTTAAGAAAGGGGTTATTATTATTTATTATTATTATTATTATTATTATTATTATTATTATTATTATTATTATTTATATAGCACCATCAATGTACATGGTGCTGTACAGAGTAAAACAGTAAATAGCAAGACCCTGCCGCATAGGCTTACATTCTAATAAAATCATAATAAAACAATAAGGAGGGGAAGAGAATGCACCAAACAGGCACAGGGTAGGGTAAAACTAGCAGTATAAAGTCAAAACAAAATCAAGTTTTAAAAGCTTTAGGAAAAAGAAAAGTTTTTAGCTGAGCTTTAAAAGCTGCGATTGAACTTGTAGTTCTCAAATGTTCTGGAAGAGCGTTCCAGGCGTAAGGGGCAGCAGAAGAAAATGGACGAAGCCGAGCAAGGGAAGTAGACACCCTTGGGCAGGTGAGAAACATGGCATCAGAGGAGCGAAGAGCACGAGTGGGGGAATAGTGTGAGATGAGAGAGGAGAGATAGGAAGGAGCTAGACAGTGAAAAGCTTTGTAGGTCAACAGGAGAAGTTTATATTGGATTCTGAGGTGAATTGGAAGCCAATGAAGAGATTTCAGAAGTGGAGTAACATGGTCAGAGCGGCGAGCCAAGAAGATGATCTTAGCAGCAGAGTGGTGAACAGAAACCAATGGACTGATGTGAGAAGAAGGAAGGCCAGTGAGAAGAAGGTTGCAGTAGTCCAACCAAGAAATAACCAATGCATGAACAAGAGTCTTGGCAGAAGAGACAGACAAAAATGATCGAATCCTGGCAATATTATACAGGAAAAAACGACAGGATTTAGCTACTGTCTCGATATGAGGAATAAAGGAGAGCGAGGAATCAAATATAAAGCCAAGACTACAAGCTTCCTTGACTGGAGTAAGCGTAACATCATTGACAGTAAGAGAGAATGAGAGATGAGGAGAAGGTTTAGGAGGAAAAACAAGCAATTCAGTCTTTGCCATATTAAGTTTCAAATGACGATGAAGCAACCAAGCTGAGATATCTGAAAGACATGCCGAGATACGATCGTGAACATCAGGAGAAAGATCCGGAGATGAAAGATATAATTGTGTATCATCGGCATACAGATGATATTGGAGGCCATGAGATTGAATAAGATTACCCAAGGGCAACATGTATAAAGAAAACAACAACGGGCCAAGCACCGAGCCTTGCGGAACCCCCACTGAAAGGGGAAAAGAAGAAGACGAGCTGCCATTAGTCAACACGCTGAAAGAGCGACCTGCTAGATAGGAGGCAAACCAGTTATAGACAGAGCCACAAAATCCGAGGTCATGAAGGGAATCTAAAAGAAGATCGTGATCAACCGTGTCAAAGGCTGCTGTTAGATCAAGGAGAATAAGAACGGAATAAAGGCCTTTAGACTTAGCCATAAGAAGATCATTGGTAATCTTAGTAAGGGCTGTTTCAGTGGAATGCGAAGGACGGAATCCAGATTGAAAAGGATCCAGAGCAGAGTTACTAGAAAGAAAATCAAGACAACGAGAGTAGACCACACGTTCCAGGATCTTTGAAACAAAAGGCAACAAAGAGACGGGTCGGTAGTTAGACAGAGATAGCCTATCAAGAGTAGGTTTCTTGAGAATAGGAGAGACTGTAGCATGTTTAAAAGCAGAAGGAAATGAACCAGAGGACAGAGAAAAATTAATAATATGAAGCAAGGAAGGGAGGGTAGCAGGGATAAGATTAATAAAGACGCGAGAAGGAATCGGATCACGAGAACAAGTGGAAGGCTTCGAAGAGCGCAGTATTGTAGACAGTTCATCAGCTGAGACCGAAGGAAATGCAGAGAAATTTGCAGGAGGAACTGACAGATGAGGAACAGGAACTGGAAGAGGAGCAGAGCTGGCCAGATCAGAGCGAATAGTTTGGATTTTAGCATTGAAAAAAGAGACAAAGTTATTAGCAGACAGAGAGGCGGGAGAGATGGCGGATTAGGCTTCAGAAGAGAATTGAAGGACGCAAAGAGCCGCTGAGGATGCCTAGCATTTGACTGGATCAATGTTGAGTAATACTGCTGTTTGGCCAATGAAATGGCAGAAGAGAAAGAGGAGAGTACAAATTTGTAATGGACAAAGTCCGCCCAGTCCCTGGTCCTATGCCAAAGGCGTTCAGCTGCCCGGGAACAAGAGCGAAGGTAGCGGATGAAAGAGGTTAGCCACGGTTGAGGTTGAGAAGGGCAAACTATCCGAGTTGTAGATGGAGCGAGATTATCAAGAGTTGAAGATAAGGAGGAATTAAAGAAGGAGACAGCTGAGTCCAAGGAGACAGCCGAAAAGACAGAAGGAAGAGAGGAGGCTAGAGACTGAGAAAAAGCCTCATAATTGATAGATTGCAAGTCACGACAAGAGCGAGAAACAGGTTGTGAAGGAGGAGGATTATGAGTAATCATGAAAGAAACTAGATGATGATCTGACAAAGGAAAGTCAGCAGTAGAAAAGTCCAAAACAGAGCAATTCCGAGTGAGAACAAGATCCAAACAGTGTCCAAGGGAATGTGTGGGTGCATCAGACCAAAGCTTAAGATCATAAGAGGAAGATAATGAGTGAAATCGTAGAGCTGCAGCGTCTTGAGGGTCATCCACATGAATATTGAAATCACCCAAAATAAGAGTAGGACAGTTATCAGAGAGGAAAAAGGACAGCCATGAATCAAAATCAGAGATAAATTTTGAGGATGAGCCTGGTACAGAACTGCAATCCGCAGTCGCAATGGAGCGAAAAGCCTCACCACATATACCTCCAAAGAGGAAAAACAATGTGAAGGTGGAATGGAAAGAGGCTGGAACTGGCACAAACTAGATAATAAAAGACCCACACCACCACCCCGACCCTCTGGGCGACTAGTGTGAGAGAAAGAGAGTCCTCCAAGAGAGAGGGCAGCAGAGATGGCGGTATCGTGGGCAGGAAGCCAGGTTTCAGTAAGAGCAAGGAGGTGGAGAGATCTAGAGAAGAACAAGTCCTGGATGACAGGGGCCTTAGAAGCAACAGATCGACAGTTCCATAAGGAACACGAAAAAGGCAGCTGAGAGGAAGGGAGGCACCGAATAGGAACTAAGTTAGGAGAGACGAAATTGGAACGAGCCATAAGGAACAGATATGAGGAGAAAAGAATTGAGAGGAGAAAATGAGGAGAGAGAAATAGCAAGAAGCCAGAGAAGTATGTCCTGAATCAGAAAGTAGCAGCGACCAGCTGGGGTTCTTCCTCCGAAGTAACAGTTCTGCTTGACCGGCTTCGCGCCCACGGCAGAGAGCCTCAGGCCGAGAGGGTTTGCTCATATATACTAGGGATAGGAGTAGAGTATCATAGAATCATAGAATAGCAGAGTTGGAAGGGGCCTACAAGGCCATCGAGTCCAACCCCTTGCTCAATGCAGGAATCCACCCTAAAGCATCCCTGACAGATGGTTGCCCAGCTGCCTCTTGAAGGCCTCTAGTGTGGGAGAGCCCACAACCTCCCTAGGTAACTGATTCCATTGTCGTACTGCTCTAACAGTCAGGAAGTTTTTCCTGATGTCCAGCTGGAATCTGGCTTCCTGTAACTTGAGCCCGTTATTCCGTGTCCTGCACTCTGGGAGGATCGAGAAGAGATCCTGGCCCTCCTCTGTGTGACAACCTTTTAAGTATTTGAAGAGTGCTCTCATGTCTCCCCTCAATCTTCTCTTCTCCAGGCTAAACATGCCAGTTGTTTCAGTGTCTCTTCATAGGGCTTTGTTTCCAGACCCCTGATCATCCTGGTTGCCCTCCTCTGAACACGCTCCAGCTTGTCTGTGTCCTTCTTGAATTGTGGAGCCCAGAACTGGACGCAGTACTCAAGATGAGGCCTAACCAGGGCCGAATAGAGGAACCAGTACCTCACGTGATTTGGAAGCTATACTTCTATTAATGTAAGAGCCAGGGACACAGGCATGGTCACATCCAAGATGGTGTGCTCTTCCCCCAATCCTGCTGGAGTGGGGGCGTATGTCCCCCTTTTTGATAAAAGCTCTGCTTGTGGTGGTGTTAAATTGCCAAGGAAGGAAATGAAAAAGGGAGGCCTCGTGTTTGAACAGGCCCTGGTGAAGAGCATCACTGAGCGCGCCGAGGCTTCAAGGCAACTGTTCCACAACCGGCGTTCAGCTGGTTCAGCCACCTGGCCTTGCAGGGCAGAGAGCAGGAAGCAAGACCAAAGGAGCCTTGTTAATAATCACACGCAAGCTGGCTGTGCAGAAACCTCCGGAGCAAAGTTCTGGGCCGCTGATGAGTGTGAGAAACTGACCACCCACTGAGAGGTGCTGGGATGGGGCAAGCTTCAGGGCAATTTGGCACAAACGCAAAGAAAACTATTGGGAGGGAGGGAGGGAGTGTGTTACAATAAAAGCTTAGGAGATTGCTCATAACTTTGTCAAAACATCTTGAAATGGGTAAGATTATCTTAGGCACAGGCTGAAAAATCTGATCCCTTATCAAGCGAGGCAACTTCAGAAGGTACTCAAAAGAAAAGGAGCAAGAGTTTAACGTTGTTGTTTTTATGGTTTTCTAATATCTTAAATGAGCTACTTCTAGAGTCCGATATTAGGCTAGCTGAGAGGATATACATTTCAGGAAGAATGCATTTAGAGCCATTACGTTGCTAAGTTGAACATGCAAAGCTGTCTTCTGTGGAGTCAGACCATTGGGCCATCTGGCCCACTGTCTAGTCCAGCTTTTCCCAACCTTTTGCCCTCCAGATGTGTTTGTTTATTTATTTATTACATTTCTATACCACCCAATAGATGGAGCTCTCTGGGCAGTTCACAAAAATTGAAACCATTCAAAGTATAAAACAACAGTATAAAACCATAATATAAAATACAATATAAAAGCTCAACCAGATAAAAACAGCAGCAATGCAAAATTACACATGTAAAACACCAAGTTAAAATTAATTTATAGACTGTTAAAATGCTGGGAGAATAAAAAGGTCTTCACCTGGCGTCTAAAAGCATATAACGTAGGGGCCAAGCGAGCCTCCTTAGGGAGCTCATTCCACAGCCGGGGTGCCACAGCAGAGAAGGCCCTCCTCCTGGTAGCCACCTGCCTCACTTCCTGTGTTGGACTGCAACTTCTGGCATTCCTGGGAAGGCTGGTCTATTCCAACTGGTGGAGGTTCTCCAGGAGGTCTGGCAGGGGCCCTCTTACCTGAGGTTGTTTTAACTGGGGATGTTGGGAGTTCCCCCTGAGCTTCAGCATTCAAACCTTTGTAAGCCGCCCAGAGCCCTTCGGCTATGGGCCGGTATATAAATGTAATAAAGGTTGTGCTCTAGGGATGCAATTAGGAATTTCCCAGAACACTCATTTTGACAGGTCATTAGTAGTTATTGTTTTGTTTGTTTGTTTTCCAAATTTTCCTGGTATTTTCAGGGAAACTAAGAAAAACTAAATTATTAATACACTGCTTTTTATTTTTGTTTCTGCAATGCTTTTGTTTGGTTGCAAATACTCAAGTACAAAAATATCATTTATCTGACGCATTTTAATAATGTAAACATGCAGAGAGCACACGCTGCTTTCCCCTTTTGAAATACTTGTGAGCAATGAGTGAGAAAGAATTGAGCCCTTGGGAAAGTGACATGTATTGATAGAGCACTATTATTTATTTGAAAGAGGACTTGTTAATGCTTTATACTGGGACACATTACATTTCCTGGTAAATACTTCCCTATTTCTTCGATTCTAAGACACACTTTTTTCCCCATATAAACATCTCTAAAAATGGGGTGCGTCTTAGAATCGCAGGTGTGTCTTAGGGTTTTTTTTTTTCTGTTGGTGGTACTGAAATTAGTGTGCGTCTTACAATCGATGGCGTCTTACAATCGAGGAAATACGGTATGTTACGCAGTGTGCTGTAGTTGCTTGGTAGAGAATAAAAAGCATCTTGCATACGTATGCTCAGAGATGCACACTTCTTTATTGTCCCTTCAGCATTTGGCTATTCCCCCCTCGTCTGTCCGTCCCCCCTTATCAGGTAACTGGATTCAGAAACTGCAGCAAACCATTTGTAGGTAGAGTTTTCTCTGGCATCCAAGGTTTCCTTTGCAAGAAAGGGGTGGGGTAATGGTGACATCTTGACAGTGGAACTATTGGAACTGGAACTTTGCTACATAAACAGCACTTCTTCTAGTGCTTATAGCCTCTACCAAGCTTGGTCCGCTGGATAGAATCACAATTGTAGTGCAGTCTAACCCTGAAAGATCATCTGGGTTGCTCCTTGTCCCTGCTGTAGACATTAACACAGCTAAAACATAGCAGAATCCCTACCTGATGTATCTGAGGCTGGCCTGTACCGTTTCAAGCTGCAGGTGTGGAATATCAAAGGTTTGGATACTCTCCCACAGAAAATACTCCTTACGTGCACAGAACTGACATGTGAAGGGAAAGGAAAACAGGACTTACAACTTGATGTGTTGGTTTTTCATATCTGGAGCATATTCTATGTTGGGGAATGTTCAAACATTGGATCCCTCACTGCAATATAAAATGGGACAGTCCAGTAATGGATCTGACATATGAGACTCCTGTTTATCTGTTTCAGCTCTCACAGTGTTCTGATCCTGGCATGCCACAATTTTATTTATTTATTTATTTACAATATTTATATACCGCTCCCCATCCAAAGATTTTGAAGTTGTGAACAAATAGGATAAGAGAATAAAAACACATTAAAAATACATTTTTAAAAGAAACAAAGTGCAAATAAAACTGCAGCTGGTCATTCAGGGAAAGCTGAGAGTACTTCTGTATGTCAGGGGTGCCGGTCCTGCTGAGAAAAGCCATTTTGAGTGACTCAGATTAGCTAAGCCACGTTTTACAAGGGCAAGCGAAAAGCCAGTTTGATCTTGGGTGCAATTCACTTCCATACCCTAATGCAGATACTTCAGGGTCAATTCTTACCCAAAGATAAGTGGTGTGGCTGCATTGTAAAGCAAGATAATATTTTGTTGCCCCTTTACACAAACTGATCCATCTTGGCCTGACAACTGTTGTGGCAATCTCTGATGCCCCAGAGGAAAGGGTAACAGTGCAGGATGGACTCCTGGAACACTGCATTCTTGCGCAGTTCCCCTCATTTCATTGGGGATTGTGCAAACTAATGTCCGGGTTGGTATCCAAAACAGGGGAGAAGCAGACAAACTGTCCAAACCTCAGCTGACCACCACAGAGGAGTCAGATGAAAAATAAATATGTCTATCCAACTTAGTTTGGAAAACAATACAGTTCTTCACTTCTCCTTCTTGATGTTTAGAAACCTTCTGACCTTCTTCAAACTGCCATCCGTCCAATCGTTCTTTTGATTGGTGGATGTTTGGTTCCATTTCTAAGTCCCTCTGGGGGGATCATGCAGTTCTTAATCCCTTGTGCAGCACACTCTGGGATATACAAGAAGCACCACCTCTCCTTTCCCCTCTTTATGCCAGTTGAGCTTGGGCCAACAGGCAATGCTCATGATTCCATCATTGTGGGTGGCAAACAGGAGCGGGGCTTTCTCCTCCATCTTCTGGAGGGCATTTTGCACACCTGGTTCAGCCCCTTCCTCTGCTTCGCAGGCAGATTCCAATAGCGATGATCCTCTCCAGGGAATCATAGAATCATAGAATAGCAGAGTTGGAAGGGGCCTACAAGGCCATCGAGTCCAACCCCCTGCTCAGTGCAGGAATCCACCCTAAAGCATCCCTGACAGATGGGTGTCCAGCTGCCTCTTGAAGGCCTCTAGTGTGGGAGAGCCCACAACCTCCCTAGGTAACTGATTCCACTGTCGCACTGCTCTAACAGTTAGGAAGTTTTTCCTGATGTCCAGCCAGAATCTGGCTTCCTTTAACTTGAGCCCGTTATTCCGTGTCCTGCACTCTGGGAGGATCGAGAAGAGATCCTGGCCCTCCTCTGTGTGACAACTTTTTAAGTATTTGAAGAGTGCTCTCATGTCTCCCCTCAATCTTCTCTTCTCCAGGCTAAACATGCCCAGTTCTTTCAGTCTCTCTTCATAGGGCTTTGTTTCCAGACCTCTGATCATCCTGGTTGCCCTCTTCTGAACACGCTCCAGCTTGTCTGCATCCTTCTTGAATTGTGGAGCCCAGAACTGGACACAATACTCTAGATGAGGCCTAACCAGGGCTGAATAGAGAGGAACCAGTACCTCACATGATTTGGAAGCTATACTTCTATTAATGCAGCCCAAAATAGCATTTGCCTTTCTTGCAGCCATATCGCACTGTTGGCTCATATTCAGCTTGTGATCTACAACAATTCCAAGATCTTTCTCGTTTGTAGTATTGCTGAGCCAAGTGTCCCCCATCTTGTAACTGTGCATTTGGTTTCTATTCCCTAAATGTAGAACTTGGCATTTATCCCTATTAAATTTCATTCTGTTGTTTTCAGCCCAGCACTCCAGCCTATCAAGATCATTTTGAAGCTTGTTTCTGTCTTCCAGGGTATTAGCTATCCCACCCAATTTGGTGTCATCTGCAAATTTGATCAGCGTTCCCTGCACCTCCTCGTCCAAATCATTAATAAAAATGTTGAAGAGCACTGGGCCCAGGACTGAGCCCTGCGGCACCCCACTCGTTGCCTCTCCCCAGTTTGAGAAGGTTCCATTGATAAGTACTCTTTGAGTCCGATTCTGTAGCCAACTGTGGATCCACCTAATAGTTGTTCCATCTAGCCCACTTTTAGCTAGTTTGTTAATCAGAATGTCATGTGGTACTTTGTCAAAAGCTTTGCTGAAGTCAAGATATATGACATCCACAGCATTCCCACAGTCCACAAGGGAGGTTATCCTATCAAAAAATGAGATCAAATTAGTCTGACAGGGTTTGTTCCTGACAAATCCATGTTGGCTTCTAGTAATCACTGCATTGATTTCAAGGTGTTTGCAGATTGACTTCTTTATAATCTGCTCCAGAATTTTCCCAGGGATGGATGTCAGACTGACTGGTCTGTAGTTCCCAGGTTCCTCCTTTTTGCCCTTTTTGAAGATAGGGACAACGTTAGCCCTCCTCCAGTCGTCTGGCACCTCACCTCAGTGCTTATCAATGGTATCTTCTCAAACTGGGGGGAGGTAATGAGCGGGGTACTTCAGGGCTCAGTCCTGGGCCCATTGCTCTTCAACATTTTTATTAATGATTTGGACGGGGAGGTGCAGGGAATGCTTACCAAATTTCCAGATAACAAAAAACTGGGTGGGATAGCTAATACCCTGGAAGACAGAAACAAACTTCAAAGTGATCTTGATAGGCTGGAGTGCTGGGCTGAAAACAACAGAATGAAATTTAATAGGGATAAATGCCAAGTCCTACACCTAGGAAAAAGAAACCAAATGCACAGTTACAAGATGGCTCAGCCATACTACAAGTGAGAAGGATCTTGGAATTGTTCTGTATCACAAGCTAAATATGAACAAACAGTGTGATGTGGCTGCAAATAAAAAAAGGCAAATGCTATTTTGGGCTGCATTAATAGAAGTATAGCTTCCTAATTGCGCAAAGTTCTGGTTCCCCTCTATTCAGCACTGGTTAGGTCTGAGTATTGCATCCAGTTCTGGGCTCCACACTTCAAGAAGGACGCAGACAAGCTGGAGGGGGTTCAGAGGAGGGCAACCAGGATGATCGGGGGTCTGGAAACAAAGCTCTATGAAGAGAGGCGGAAAGAACTGGGCATGTTTAGCCTGGAGAAGAGAAGATGGAGGGGAGACATGAGAGCACTCTTCAAATACTTGAAAGGTTGTCACACAGAGGAGGGCCAGGACACGGAGTAATGGGCTCAAGTTCCAGGAAGCCAGATTCTGGCTGGACATCGGGAAAAACTTCCTGTTAGAGCAGTACAACAATGGAATCATCTGTCAGGGGTGGTTTAAGGTGGATTCCTGCATTGAGTAGGGGGTTGGACTCGAAGGCCTTATAGGCCCCTTCCAACTCTACTGTTTCATGATTCTATGAGACACAAAGGCAGCGGTCAGTGTAGTTGAGGCACTTTTTGGGCTCAGTGGTAAAAGGGGCACCCCCCCCCCCAATTCCCTGCATTAGTGATGGTACTCTTGGGGACTTTTAGGACAGCAGGAGCACTCCACAATTCCTGCCATCCGAGCTGGATGATTGCTCATAAGCATTGGAAACTTCCTTCTGCAAATATTAGAACATTTGCATCTGTGTTGAGGTTCCACAAAGGGTATAAAGCCTTTATTTTTGGGTGGACATTTGGATGAGTGGATGCATTTTGGCTGTTGTTTTGGAACTTTGTTTATTTTTAGTTACTTTTATTTGTTCTAAGTGGTTTTGTTGCCTTTACTTTTGTTTGCTGCTGTTTTTAGTTTATGGGAAAGCACTCTTCAACTATTTTAAATAAACAAAATACTGATGCTATCTTTGTTAACTGCTTCCTGTGTAGTCATTCATACAAATTGTTATGGAATTCTGCACTGTTCGTATTTCGGACCCACAAAAATGTTTTCCCTGTGATAACTCTTGCTTCTCTACCGTACCTACCTCTTTTGCAGAGAAAATAATTAATGGCCAAGACTACGAAGTCATGATGCAGATAGACTGTGAAGTGATGGACACCAGGATTTTGCACATCAAAAGCTCCTCCATCCCTCCCTACCTTCGAGAACAGCAGAGGAACCAAACAACATCCTTCTACAGCTCTCCTCCCACTGTCCCGGAGGCAGCTCCTGCTGTGAGAGCCATCACTGAGTCACCCCAGTAGGCTCCTGAAGTCCAACTTGATACCCAGAAGGACGGTTTGCCCTTGCCCTTTTGGGTTTGCCAAGGGAGCATCCAGCCTTGGACAAGCACCTACCACAGTCAGCTGGAGGATACTCGATCTTCCAGTAATGAAAGAGGAGGACTTTCTGCCCTCAGTCCTAGCCACAAGAGCACTCCTCCCCCAGTCCATCGAAAGGGCTGGACACCATTTTTATTGTTTCGTTACTAACTTCTGTTCCACTCTCATATGCAGAGTGCTCCAAATCAGGCTTTTGTGGTGTGTTCATAGCTGATTCCAAATTAAGATCTTTTAAAGCACTCTTTTAAGACCTTACAGCCTTGGACCCCACCCACTTTGTGTTTGCTCCATTATTTCATTCAACCTCCAGACAACTGGTATATCATAAATAGGCCTTGCAGGGCAATCACTTTATTGTGCAATAATTGCCCAGCTCTTGAGCATTTGCTGCCTTGGAGATAGATGTTTTGGTGATGCCATCTTTTATCCATCATTCAGATGTGTAATACATTGCTGCTGTGAAAACGCGATTCTTTCCCTAGCTGGTGGGTGCTGCAGATGTTTGGAGTGCTGTCTGGAATGTGGTTGGACACATTTCCTGGCCTGAGGAGGCCTCTCTTCACTCTTAACACCAGCCGGCAAATTGGGAGCTGGCTAGTCTCGAGGCATTTAGGAGGAGCCCCTTTTCAGTTAAACACACACTTGCAAAGAAACACAACGCCCAGCAGCCAATGTTCAGGCTAAACTTATGTTCAGGCTTACTTAACAAGTGCAGCTGGTCCTGAGGCTAATCTATTTCAGGTCTCCTGTGAGTCCTCTCTTTGCATGCCAAGTGCTCCTTCTCTCATCCATTTAGTCTTTTATAAGCTGGTGGTTATTACCTGTGTACTGACTTTGCATTTGAATTGGGAGATGCAGGAGAATCCTGCAAATGCTAAGTAATAGGAGTGCTATTTGAACTGATCATCTGGATAAGCTCATAGAACAGTCCATGCAGTGGCCAAGGATTTGCAAAAGGGATCCAAAGTAAAGGTGTTCTGGGGAGCAATTGTAGCTTCTACCCTCTTGGGGGATGGTTAAGCAAATGCCCATTCACCACGCAGAAGGGGCTACCAAAGCCAGAGTCAGTAAAATGTTCGGAGTGCCAGGCCAATGAGAGCAGGTTCTCTACCTTTCCCTCCCCCCTCCTACTCCATTGGAGTACTTGGGCATACTGAGTACCCATACTGGGCATATAGAATGCCCATTTTGGGGTGTGCTTTGAAATCGTTGGTTGGGAGAAGGGGGAATGTGTTGCTTGTTGTAGAGCAAGAGTTGGCAATACACTGCCCCTGCTGCCCCAGTGCACCCCTACAGCCCACCACTGCCTCGCCCCCATTTAAAAAAATAAATAAATTTGCCAACAAAATGGTACTCTTGAGGAAGCTACAAAGCTCTAAAAAGGTCCAATATACCTGGCAGACAAGCTAAATGTAGCCCTTTTAGCACTACTAATTTGGTGGCAAACCCGCTATTGTTTTTGAAAAAAAACCAACCTCCCCAGTGTAGCCCGTTGGAGGGAGGGGGCAAAAATGCCCCCCAGAGCTCCAGCAGTTGCCCACCCTTGTTGGAAAGGATATGGCTTGCAGTAAGAAATGATAAATGGAAAAGGGGCCTTCTCCCTGGAGAAAAGTAGTTCCTGGTCAGGTGCAGCAAGAATAAGTCACAAGCAAAGCTGCCCAGGCCTCTTCGTGTTGAAGTTTGGTCCACCTTGCTGTGTGCCTTTAAAATGTAGTCTCCAGTCCAGACCTTACAGCCTTGGACTCCAGATCAGACCATCATACCTACCACGTGGATGCAAAGAGCCTGTTTGTGCATTGCACTCTCTCGTTCATTTCTGCAAATAGCACTGGCACGAGTGGCATGTCAAATAAGCATAGAAAAGAAGTAGCAGTGGAAGCCTCCATGAGCAGGGTGTGCTGGAACAGAGAAATCCCTGCTTCTAGAAGCTGTTACCATCACTTCTGTAGCTATGAGTTGACTCACGGGTGCATGTAGACTCCTTGATGGCTGGCAGCAGAATGTATGGACCAATTCCATTGAATTTGAGGGGAATGAAAGTTCTAGCCGTTGGGAGTGTAAGTGCTGATGGCATCCAAATAGATGCATCACTTGGACGTTGCAGTCATCAGGTTAAGTACAATCATTAAACTTATCTTAGATTGCACCGCTCATAGGACTACGCCACTCCCAGGCTCAATTATGTATACAAATGAGCTGTGGCATATATACCTAAGGTGAAGTATTCAGAATTAAAGTGAAGTATTTGTTTATTATGTATTAATATAACAAACAAATCATTTACTTCAATTATAAAACATAGTAAAATTATTAACCATTATAATGATTTTAAAAAATGGTGACAGCAAAATCACTGAACAGCATAAAACCTAAAAATCCAAACAGTACAGAAATCGGAACGAGCAGCAGTTAAGGGCCTTATTTAAACAAGTTTCTAACTGCTGCCTACAACCCAACGATGAAGGTGTCCCAGGGTTGCTCCAAAGGAGAGGTGCTGCTGCGCAAAGGCCCTCTCCCTGATGGCCACCTGTCTCACCTCACTTGGCAGGGACAGCCAGAGGGTATGTTTCTTCTTTCCCTGATGAACTTCATCTTCTTCCCCTTCCTAAGCTGCTTTGCCTGTTGAATTGTATGTTGTCTTTATTAGGTACCATGTAAAGTGCCATGCACATGGATGGTACCACATTGATGATGATGATGATGTCTGAGCCAGCTCAGTTGTCCATAATGCATGGAGAGCGCTCTGTGCAGGGTCTCACCACACAGGAGGTTGAAATTCGCTATTACAAAATTAACTTCTGTAATGACCTTCAGCATAGATGGTGCTGATCTGAGATAAAGAGCTTTCAGTCTCCTAGGAAAGAAAGATTCTACAGCTATTTTTCTTGCAGAGGAAACTTGCTCTGGCTCTTAGCAGGAGTTGAGTAATGTTTCATAAACATTCTTTTATTAAGGAAGGCGTTGTTCACTTGGATGCTGAGGTTCCTTTGTGCCACAATGAGGGGAGAGTGTTATCCCATCATTAGCTGGTCCCTGTAGGCAGCTATATTATGCGCAATTTGATATTGGTGGAAATAAACACAGAAACATTTTTGGAAGAGTGGTGGTGTATGGGGTGGGGGGCATTTGCAAACTGTTTTTAAAAAGGTCACTCTCGTTCTCAGATTTATTTGGTCCAGGAGCACAGTAAATTGCAACTCACCAAGGATTTCTGATGCAGCTAAACATTTTCTATACCCGGTGAATTACGTGGTGTGGCTTGAGAGTGCGTTTGCGGACATGCTGAGTTTTTGCCCCACTAAGCAAATCATCAACCAAATCAGGCAGCGGCTGTATTGACTATCAAGCCGGCAACCCCCAATCTTGTTTTTACAAAGTCCTCATTTTTCATTCACCCAAGATACTGGTCCAAGAGTGGTAGACGTGTCCTAACCGTACGTAATACTGGGCTCCTTATGGATACCTACTGTGCCCTGTTGGCCATCAGTCACCTTGAGGGAAGAACTAGTGCTTGGAATGCACATTGAATTATTGTTTGGGGAGACAAATATTCAAGACATTACGTGTAGTTTGGTTTACTAAAATTCTTCCCTGGTGTATCAGGGATCTTGTCCTTATGCAAAAAGCCCCCCTCTTTCCTGTTCTTGAAGGCCTTTCTTCTTGCCAACAGCGAAAGTTATTTTGTCCAGCTGTGCTCCTGCCAGCCTTAGCACTTCTTCAGTTGTGGGTGGACTGTGTCCACAGCTAGCCATCTGCCTTTGGATTAGCAGATGTCCAGGGTTGCTTTTTCCTTGCTGTGCTGGAAACACGACTCACACAGCACTTTATTGAAAACCAACACAAAACCTCCTGATCGTAACGAACTAAATGGACAGCAGTTTTTGAGAAGCTGATCTTACCAACTCTATAGAGTACAATTTGTGTAAGGTTTTTTTTTTTTTTTTTTTTGGTTTCTTGGATGTTTCCTCAGCAGCCAAGAGAGTGTATTAACATCCCCCAAACAAGATTAAAGTGGCATCTTGCATATTTGGATTGGACCCAGACTTAGTTGTACTTGAGTAGACCCACTGAAATCAATGAGGCACATTAGTCATGACTAAAGTCCCATTGATTTCAGTGGGTCTACTCACTGCATGATTAAATCTTCATCCAACCCACTGTCTTTTTATAACACGATGAATTATTTCCTTGATGTTCCAGGATTGTATTTATTTATTTTTGTAAAGTCTGAACAAGAAAATATTTTCTGCTGTCCGTATGCACTGTTTTTTTGGGTTGGAATGCACTGTTTTTGGGTGGTAGGGTGTACATGTATTGTATCTTGGATGATATGTCTGCTTTGAATATAGACTGGGACTGAAGACATCCTAAAGCCAGGATGTCAAAATCAGGGACTACTTCTGTGTTTGTCCTTTTTCTTTTAAGGAATAAATTTTAAACTTTAAATGTAGAACAGTGGTAATTGTTTTTAATGTTTGTATCTAGTTTGTGTCCTATATTACAGAACTAGGTCCAGTATCATATGTTTATACTAATAGCAAATGCAGCTGGTCAAGTGCTGACAGGATTGGAGCCAAAACCGGGCCACTAAGAAACAAGGGAGAGGTATCAATCTGCTCTGGTGAAGGCCAAGATGGGCAAATGTGTTTTTTAGGTTTTGTTTTTTAAAAGGGGGAGCAACCCTTCCTTCCCAAACAGACCAATGGGGACTAGTCATGCTCTGTGGCCACCAAAAGCCGTGAAATATTGAGTGTGAGTTGGAAAAGAAAAATGGAAAAACAGATGTGGGGGAGAAAGAGCGAATTGCTGTGCTGGAGGGGGCAATGGCTGGACCCAGAATAGGAGCACTCCTATGAGGGAATGAGGATGCAGGTCTTCTTTGTCTTCTCTAACAGCAACATTCCACATACGATGTCGTCCCAAACTCCTTTGTCAGCATTGGAGGGCAAGCTGGTGTCATAAAGCCAAGGAGGGGAAAGTGTGATACATTGGGTCTGTGACATGTCCCTAGGGAGACAGCCCCCTCCCTCTCTCCCAATATCCTTTCTTCCTGGGAACTGCAATAAGGAAAAAAGGCAACTGTTGTTGGAATACAAGCAGGCAGTAGACAGAGTCAAGGGGGCTGGGAGAAGGAGGTATAAGAAGCCAAGGGAAACAGAGGCTGGCAAAGCCAGCTTGGAAGAGGAGTCATCTACACATTTGGCTGAATGGTCTAGCTTTCTGGTCACATTTTCATCTCTCTGCCATTTTGCTAGCATTAGATAACTATTCCCCTTTTGGTTCAGCATGACATGCAACTCCCCTTTGGCATGGGGTTGCAGCTCTGTGCTTGCCAAATGTGGAGACATCTTTGAATCCATTCTTGTACATAGCTACTCCGCACACAATAATATGGTTCTCTACATATACTGTTACCCACCATTTACCAGAATTCTGATGATGGTCTTAATATTTTTAAATCCAGGAGTAAAAGGGATTTGCACAATTCTCAGATTGAGTAAGTGGGGATTCAGATCATGACAACAGTATCCTTACTTGGGAGTAAGTTCCATAAACTTCAGGATGATTTACTTTTAAGTAACTTAGCCTAGAATCAATTTGATAATATCTATGGTGAGAAGATGTAATTGTGTGTTTGGAGTACTTACCCTATGATCTAGCCAACCTAAAAAGTGTTTAGGCACAAGTAGACACCATAAGGGTAGTTCCACCAATTACAACTTCTGCCGGAAATGTCAACTGAATGGCAGATGCACCACACTCATATTTTGTGTTTGTTGTGAGAAAGAGTGGTGTTCCTCAGAGAACTCTCAATGTGTGCAGCTGCCATTAGAATGTGATCCAGCTTAGATCAAGTTCTACTGATGCCAATGGGAGAGAATTATGCATAAACCGTCCACTGAAATCAATTGCCAGGAACATGCTTAACATGCTGTATCATGTTCTATCACTTATCACAGCCAGAGATTTTGACTACCGACATGGGTGTATCATTGATCCTTGCATAGTCCCTCGCTAAAGGTACCATGGCGTGCAAGGACAGTCCTCTTATTGATAGAGCAGCTGATTGAAGTGCCTATGCTTGGAAGAATGGTACCCAGTACTGGGGATAAACAACCCTGGGGGGCCTGTTTCACTTGACCTGTTCTTTCCCCACCCTTACCCTCGCTGGTTCCAGGCCTGGCATATTTCTCCCATTCCAGGGGTGGAGGTGCCTGAAGAATGAGGGTTTTTTTAATCCACCAGGTCTCAGCCCCCAACCCTGGATCTGCCCTGACATGCCTCCCCAAATGCCCTGCTTTTGCCCTTTCCCTCTGCAGGGCAATGCCAGTGGGGCAGCCGCAGAGATTGCCATCAGGGAGGATTTTTCTGCAACAGACGGTGTCGGGGGACGAGACGATTGCACCCTTAACTGCCCTGCAAAGAAGCTTCTGGTTCTTCTTCGTGGTCTCTGTGCATCACACATATGGGCTCTGCGCCTGCGCAGGGCCAGCTTCGGAAACTTCTATAGCTGAAAACGTTTTAGGCGGGAACCCCTCCCCCACCGTCCACTGAGCATGCTCAGGAGTTCCTGCCTAATCCCCTCAGTTCTCTTCAACCGCCTGTACGGTCAACAGCTTGTGGAGACTTCTCGTGTGTGGTATACTTTACCTCAGCTGAAAATATTCTATTTTCCTTCTTGTCTTTTCTCTCGTTTTCTAATCTTTTCTATTTAATTATATATATATATATATATATATATATATATATATATATATATAAAAAGAATTCGTTTGTTGTTAGTTAGCCTTGTGGCTTATGGCACATCAAGGCCTCTTCAAGAAGTGCCCCGTTTGCGGGCTGAAGATCACGCTAACCGACGGACATTCCCTTTGTTTGCTTTGCTTGGGGGACACACATTGTGGAAACTTGTGTGTTTTGTCTAAAATTCTCGAAGCAAGCGAGAAAAAACCGATCAGACCGCCTTTGGGCGTTGTTCTGAAAAAAGGCGTTGGAGGCAGTGGAGGTACCGAGAGGATCTCGACGCTCCAAATCTCTTATTATAATGGTGTCTATGCCCCAACCTCCTCCCGCGCCGAGTGAAGCCTTATCGGTTCCCCCTTCCTCCTCTCAGCCGCATCAACAAAGGCGGCAAAGAAGATTTCTAAGAGAGTGAGAGAGCATTCTGGGGCTGACAACCCCAGAAAGAAAAGAGCAAACTTAAGATGGAAAATGGGAAGAAAAAAACCATTGAAACTGACTTTGTCGGTACCGAGGAGCCCGGTACCAAGCACTTCGGTACCGAGGCATCCAACAGGGCACAGGAGCCCAATGTCGAGCCTTTCATTGCAAAGGTCTCCTCCGGAACCGATAAGCCCGATACCGAGGCTATTGCTACCGAGACCATTTTTGATACCGAGATAGGCGACATCATCCACACCACCGGTATCGAATTCTCCGCCCCAGGCAGGGCACGGTATCGGCTCACCGATACTTTCTCCGCTGCAGATCATCACGGTACCGACAGATGATCCCAGCGTAAGAGCATCGATTTCAGAAGGCGAAATTAGAGGTTCCTCCCTGGGTAATACCGTACCTGATCGAGGTCCCAGTTCCCCTCAGTACTGAGAGGAACCACAGCCCATCGATACCAACGGACGTCATTACCGACAAGTGCCCCAGCAAACGCCGGTCGATACCAAAGGCTATCGATACCGACACACGCCTCACCAGCAACCGCTGGTCGATACCGAAGGCTATCGATACTGACATACGCCTCCTTACAGATACAACCGGGGTCGTTCACCGGCTTTAGCTCATTCAGGTCCTCAATATATGACCTATGACAAGCGACATCTGTCCCCTCCAAGAATGTGAGACTATTACGCTGATTGGCAACCTCCCTAGTATCCTCCGTATTATTACGAGGATTGGAGACACAGAAGGCACCAAGATTACTATTATCAGTATCCGTAGGAACGGCAACACGAGCCGTACCCGTGTTTCCGTCAACCACCCTCCAATTGCAAACGTTGCCTACATCAGACATGGGACTGGATGTTCCATCGGAGGAGGATTACCAATCGGACTCCTCACAAGATACATCACCACCAGATGACCTCGTGGTCACTGCAGACGTGGTGTCCCCTTCAGAGGACTTAGCACACTTTACTGATAAGGTACAAAGAATGGCAAGGTCCCTAGGGGCTCAAATATCCCAACCTATAGAGAAATTTAATGACCCAGTATACGATGGTGTATACTGTGGGTCATCAACCCCAGTGGCTATTCCATATTTGCCTGTGCTGCTGCGCACAGCACAACAATCATGGAAGCTGCCCTCCTCTATGCCACAATGTCGAGGAGGCTAGACAACATATATTTATAAGATGCAGGACTAAATTGTCCCATTCCTATTTACATACAAATAATGCACCAGTGGACAAAGAAGGCCGTAGGTTGCACGGCCTGGGGAGAAGAGTATACTCTTCTACAGCTTTATCCCTTCGTGTGCATAATTACCAAGCCACAATGGAAAAACGTAAGCTCTTTTTATGGGGGAATATTACATCTCTCTCCGGATTCTTGCCAGATGACGAAAGGGAACTGGCAGATGTTTTTGTATTGAGGCTATGAGACTTTCTCGACAATAGCTTAATACAGCATGCCACGCTACGGACTGCGCCTCAAAGCCATGGTAGTTTCCATTGCGCTACGAAGGCATGCGTAGCTGAGGTCCGCAGGGCTGTCCCAGCAGGCACGCACCCGCATAGAGGATCTGCCGTTCGATGGAAGCCAGATCTAACCACTACTGTTAGAGTCCCCATGGCTGGCCTCCTCGGTAGCAATAATAACTAGGTTCTTCAGCACACTGAAGCCTCTCGATACCGAGACTTGCAACAATATAACTAGCTTCTTCAGTGCCTAGCCTGTGACCTCTCGGTACCTAGACTGCTCTCAATACCGAGAAACAATATAACTAGCTTCTTCAGTGTGGAGCCTGAAGCCTCTCAGTACCGAGTCTGGCAACAATATAACTAGTTTCTTCGGTACCGAGAATGAATCCCTCAATGCCGAGACTGGCAACAATGTAGCTTCTTCGGTACAGACTGGAGCCCTTGATACCAACAGTGGCAATTACATAACTAGCATCTACAATGCAGACGCTGGAGTTCTCTATGCTGACACTGGCAATGAACATAACTGGCTTTTTTGGTACCAAGGTTGAAATTTTTGGTACTGAAAATGACAATAACATAACTGGTTTCTTCGGTACCAAGGCTGGAACCCTTGATACTTCCTGGCTGTTAGAGCAGTACGACAATGGAATCAGTTACCTAGGGAGGTGGTGGGCTCTCCCACACTAGAGACCTTCAAGAGCCAGCTGGACCACCATCTGTCGGGGATGCTTTAGGGTGGATTCCTGCATTGAGCAGGGGGTTGGACTCGATGGCCTTGTAGGCCCCTTCCAACTCTGCTATTCTATGATTCTATGATTCTATGATACTGAGATTGGCAATAACATTAATAGCTCTTTGGTACAAACGCTGAGCCTCTTGATACCAAGAGGGCATCTCGCATGCAGCTTCAATGTCAGAGGGTGAGATGTAATATCTCTCCCCTCCAAAGCCAATGGACATCTGTCCACCACATCAGGCAGTGTATACCTTGCAGGCTAACCACCTATTTCAAGGTCCCCATTCCAGAGTCTCTATGCTCTGAGTGCTTTGCTTTCAATGGAGAGCGTTTTATTACCATGATGTCTGATGTCATCATTCTTGGGGCTCCCCCCCCCTTGGAAGAGGAGGGCATACAATGTTAAATGGGCCACGTCTCCTGAGAATACCATACAAGCATGGATACTGGCTTTAGTACCGTGATGGGGATACGTACAACTGTGATCACTGACATTGCGACCGATACACAGGGCTCAGCTGTTACAGCCACAATGCGTCAGCACAATTACTTAGCTCTTCCCCATTCCACCCCCCATTCCATGGGACATCAGGAGATCAACTTAGGGAAGATGAGTTAGAGCATAAGAATAGACCTGATTCTCTTCAATCCTTTGAGGACTATCAGTCAGTCTCAACATTGCTCTCTTTTGCATCACCTACACAGGGCAGAACCTCCTTTGGAGGACTTATACCACTTCCCGGTCATTGAGGATGACCAGTCTTGGTATTGAGACACATAACTAGGAAAATAAAGTGCAGGATTTTGTATCTCATGCTGTATGTACTGAGAAGCCAACTCCAGTGTCGATATTTTTCCTCCCAGCACTGCTTCCGACAGTTAAAAATTCCTGGAAGGGCCCTTCTTTGATGGCTCTGACATTGGAAAGTGCAGAATCTTTAAAGTGCAGTAATGGACATGGGGCTTTTTCTTTATGCACCCGAGTTCCAATTCTATATTAGTTCAGTTAGCCCCAAGGGGAGTTTTCAGAACATATTCATCTGCTTTGGGCCCTAGAGTCATACACTATCTAGTTATGATGTCCAGATCCAACTTTTCCTCTTGTCAGCAACTTTACATGACCCGTCACTTCACTGTGAGTTGAGAGCGATGGTGCGCGCTCTGGTGCTTTGCATGCACACCTATGATTAGCAGGTCTCACTCTGTGAACTAGATTGAGGACCTCCCATCCGATGGTGAAGGATTGTTCAATCTCATTGCTCATCTCGTTTCCTGCGTCAGAACCAGCGAATTACAGATGACACACTGTCCTTCTTAATGCTGCTCCTCAAGAAGGGAGTAGGTTTTGCCCCATACACATAAGTATGCATACTTCCATATAGCCATTCAGAACACTCGCCAGAGGTACCTTGGGTTTATCATAGGTACCGATATGTCCCAGTTTGGGTGCGTCTATGGACCTAAGCACAGCCCACCGAATGTTTGCAAAATATATGGCAGTTCATTGCCTACACAGGGTGAAAGTCTACCGATATTTAGACAACTGGCTTCTAGTGGCATCTTAGAAGAGGATGCTATCGAAGGCAGTGGGAGTAATCCTCAATTTATTGAGCTCTCTGGACCTCATAGTAGAAACCACAATGTTAGACTGTCAATCCTTACCCCCTGATATATGGGACATAATTCTAGCAGCTAAGAAACAAGCGACTAGAAAGTCATATGCTACCAAATGGGAAGCTCACTCCTCCTTTGCACTAAGCAGGAATGAGAAACCCCTTTTAGAGCCTATTTCCACCATCCTCACTTTCCCTTTTTCCTTGTTAAAAGAGGCCTTAAGTTCCCTCACTTAGAGTTTATCTGGCAGCGATTCTGCCTCACATTTATGGATTTAGGGCTGTTCGGTCTTCACTCATCCACTGGTTAAGCGCTTTATGAAAGGGATGAAAAATACAGTTCCACCCCTTCGTTCCTTTGTTCTGCAATGGAGCTTTTCCATGGTGCTCAAAGCACTGTCTGCCAAGCCTTTCGAACCGTTGGCAAAGACAGATTTGCGTTTACCGACTTTTAAGGTGGTATTCCTTGTTGCCATAACGTCTGCTAGATGTGCATCAGAGTTAGCGGCACTCCGTATGGACTCACCTTATACGGGTTTTCATGCCGACAAAGTGGTCCTTAGACCGGACCCAGCTTTTTTCCAAAGGTTGTTTCTCCTTTCACCTTGGGCAGGATTTTACTCTGCCAAGCTTTTTCCTTGCGCCGACAACTCTTCTTGAGTCGACACTACATACGCTGGACAGAACAGTGACTCTCCGGAGATCCCTAAGATTTTTTGTTTGTTATGGGTCAAACAAAAGGGACTCCAAGCATCTCCGCAGAGAATATCTGCTTGGGTTTTTTCAGACTATTAAATTAGCCTATGAACTTGCTGGCCCCCCGCTGAAGGGGAAAGTGCGCTCTCACTCCACCAGAGGAGGGGCCACTGCTACAGCTTTTGAAAGAGGTATTGCCATACCGGACCTCTGCAAAGCGGATACCTGGTCGACACCTCTGACTTTTGCCAGTCACTACGTCTGGACATCAGAGCGCGTAGAGACTGTGCCTTTGGGCGTGCCGTCTTATCGGCAATCCGTTGAATTTTCATCCATCACCTGACACCACCCACCTCCGGGTAGTCAGCTTGTTATTCGCCCATATGTGTGATGCACAGAGACCACGAAGAAGAAAGACAGGTTGCTTACCTGTAACTGTAGTTCTTCGAGTGGTCATCTGTGCAGTCACACAACCCTCCCACCGTCCCCACTATGGTGTCATTTTTTGATTACCTGGTGGTTCACCTCAGTGAGACTGTTTAGGCGGTTTCAGGAACTGAGGAGATAGGGCGGGAACCCCTGAGCATGCTCAGTGGACGGTGGGGGAGGGGTTCCCACCCAAAAAAGATTTTCAGCTAGTGAAGTTTCCGAACCTGGCCCCGCGCAGGCGCAGAGCCCATATGTGTGACTGCACAGGTGACCACTCGAAGAACTACAGTTACAGGTAAGCAACCTGTCTTTAAAGCAACAGCAATTTGGGCAAGGGCCTTCAAAATTATGTGGTCTGTGGCTCAGACAAGGCAATGTGACTAGGCAGATGCAATAGCAGGACTCTGGTTACACTGAGTTTTAACACTGATATTTTATTATAAAAATGATAACTTTTTTTTGTTTTCTCATCCAAAGCGTGTCTTGCATTACAATAATAAGGCAAAGGGATGCTTTTCTTCCTTTGAGAGTCTGCGCTTGGCAAGTGCTAATGAAGAATATTTTCCAATGCCTCATGAGAGGCAGCATATTCAGTATAAAAACAAAAGCAAGGTTATGCCCAAAATAAAAGGGTTGACTTTGGCACGTGGACTGATCTACAATCCACTTATTATTATTATTTTTAAAAAGGTAAAAACAACAACCACATTTACTCTGATTTGTACAATAAAAAAATATTTATAAAAAAGGTGCTAGTGGCCCATTAACATTACCCCATGGTATCCTCAGTATGCAAAGATGACGTTGTAAGTGACCTGGTGGCCATTGTCCCAAGCGTAAAGAAGCCGGTCCTTGGGATTGTAGTCTATCTGAGTCGTGTAGGAGTACTCGTTCTCAAAGAGCAGGCGTGGGATGATTTGGGTGTTGGTGTGCGTGTCAAACGCATAGGAGATGTTGGCATTCTTCTTGTTGTAGCTGTCCACGGCATAGAGGACCCCACAGATGACAAAGGAGTTGCCGTAGAAGTTCTTGCGCAGGCCCGTCCGCCAGGTGGTCTCCTTCCGTGTGCTCAGATCATTGGCATTCAGCTTGCTGAGGACAATCACCTCCTGGTGGAAACCGTCATAACTAATAGCAGGGTAAATGATCCACAGGCCATTCTCATCCACAGCAAAATCCACGTCAGAATGGCCACGCCAACGCCAAGGCGTCTCCTCCTCATAGGCAACGTCATGCAACATGGCCCAGGCAGCCACATAGCGCTGCTTCAGGTCGTACTTGATGAGGTTGCGGGTAAAAGCCCGGTTGTAGTAGAGAGAACCATTAAAGACCGCATGGCCCGTCCCCATCCAACTATACGGCAGCTTGTAGGAGTTACTCCAGCGTCCTGGGAGGCAGAGATGAGATCATCAGTTGGAGCGCACACTTGAGCCCAAGTCTGATTTCTATGGAGGCTCAAATGGAAACATCAGAAACAGCCTTTGGCTAGATCAGACCACTGGTCCTTCTAGTTCAGTACTGGCCAGCTGGTATGGAGTCTCACCAAGGGTTAGCCAGCATGGCCCCCTCCAGGTGCTTTGGGCTATAACTCCCCTAGTCCCTGCTGGCTGGGGCTTATGAGTGTTGAAGTCCAAAACATCTGGTTGCCTATCTCTGGCCCACACGGACCAACAGAAGCTCTCCAGTGTTCCAGACAGGAGTCTTTCCCAGTCCTATATGGCGATCCCAGGGACTGAACCTGGGACCTTTTGCACACAAACTGTGTGCTCTGCTGCTGAACTACAGCTTTCGGCCCTTATCTGGCACACTCTAATTCAGCCTTCCCCAACCTGATGCCCTCCAAATGTTTTGGACTACAACTCCCAGCATTCCTGACCATGCAGGCTGAAGCTGATGGGAATTGAAATTACAGCCTAGATGGAGAAGGGCTGAAATTAATTTAGTCCTCCAAATTCTCCTCTGAACTTGAATGTTGAATATTCATGGACTGTTCTGTGAATATTTGGATAATTGCTAAATATTCACCAAGAATCTGGGATTGGATCTAGATTTAGGATCTAACCCCAGATATCTGTATTTGATCTTAATATTTGACACTTTGTATCTGACCATTGCCAAAATAAAAAACAGGATATACCAATAAATCTAGAGAACTTAGAATGAGAGGTAAAACTTCACATTCAAATTTTGCTTTGAAAATGTGAGATTTTGACAGATTTCAAATATTGGTTTCAGCCTGATCTATTTTGGATGGATGAAGGAGTGTTCTTTTGGGCACATGTGGACAATCTTAACTGTGTTGGACCATTCTGGGGTCCTTCAGTCTCCATTTCACAGGGTTCTAAGACTTCTGCTCCCAAACCCATCTCAACATCAAGACTGCTAAGTTTCCCCAACACCTCACACTCCATCTCAGCTCCACTAGACTCCTACATGTCCATATTCTGTGACAACTCCGTATTCTACCATAGCTTTGCTGAGGATGCTCCAAATTCTTCCAGGATCTACCCCAGACCCACCAACCTTCCCCATTGCCAAACGTTGTGCTGTTCCATCCCACAGCACAGGGCAGACCTTGTTTGAAGCTGTCCAGATTCCGGAACTCCACCAGGGTGTTGCCATAGTAATAGTTGGTAACGTAGATTCGCTCATCCTTGGCAACTGGGTCCTTCATCCAAGCACCTTCATTCCGTCCATAAGTGTTCTGGACCATAGGCCCAGAGATGGTAGACAAGGTGTCCTTGCATTGGCCTGATAATAAAGCACAGCAACAAATAATAATGATGAACATAAAAACAGAACGTAAGATATAAGATAAAATATGTAACAGCAACCATTACAAGCAAATATAAACCATAAAACGTAGAATATAAACTCTAAAATGCCTGAGAGAAAATGAATGCCTTTGCCTGGCACCAAGAAGGAAACAGTGAGTTTGCCAGCCCAGCCTCCCAGGTAAGGGCATTCCTAAGTGGGGCACCACAGCCAAGAAGGCCCTGTCCCTTGCAGCCACCCTGGATAACTTCATTCAGCAAGACCTTGTTTCATACACTGTATAGTTTTGTAATTTCTGTTCCTTATTCTGGTTCAGATCAATTTTTATGTTTATTTTAAATGTACAAATGAATATACTTCTGTAATCCTAGGAAATATAGTTAGAAAATATGTAGAATCCGTTTACCTAATTTTTGGCTGTCCCCATTTTTCTTCCAAACTGATAGGCAGATAAGTTTAGTATTAGGGAGCTTCGGCTATTGGGCGGTATAAAAATGCAATAAATAATAATAATAATAATAATAATAATTAGAGGGATTGGAATTATAGCTCCTGTTAACCCCCAGTCAGTCTGCCAAATGCATCAGCAGTGAGTGCTATAACTACTCATTTCTACACCTGGCACAGGTTCCCAGTTCCCACAAACACCAGCACTCGAAAAAACAGAATGGTTACCGGGCGTGGGGAGCTTTAAGGGTCTAAGTGCTGAAATACCAAGTTCTTGCTGTACTCAGATAGAATCCTCCTGTTACAAGCTTTCCTGCTGTCCAATTTCATATATCCAGTTTTCTCTTCCCACACCAGCAGCTGAGTGGTCTTTACTGTGTAAGACTACAGACAAAGCACCAATCTCTGCAACGCTTGCCTGTCCTGCTGCCCTCCTTAAGCCTTAAACCATCTGTCAGGGATGCTTTAGGGTGGATTCCTGCATTGAGCAGGGGGTTGGACTCGATGGCCTTATAGGCCCCTTCCAACTCTGCTATTCTATGATTCTATGATTTTAGTAAGCTGGTACCTTTTCATCTACCATCCTGAAACCACAACTATTGCATACTGAGAAGAGCACATTAGACGACTTGCCACTAGTTTAAGTAACTGCTAATATATTTAGCACCCCAAGCCTTCTCACCTCCTCCTAGGAACACTGGTGTTATATGCTTCCCACAGGGTATACTTAAGAAATGGTAAATGAGAAGGAAGAAATACGCTCACCAATGCTGTTTCGGATATCTTCCTCATCAAGGCCATGTTTGGGCGTGACTGTGAGGCCAGAGCTGGCAGGGGCTGGGGAAGGAACGGCCTTGGCTGTGGCAGCGGAACTAGGCTCAGCTGTTGCCTGTGCTTGGAAATTGGTTGTGGACACGCTGATGACTGGCGGCACTGTGGTAGTTGCATTCTGCATGACAGTGGTCGTGGCAGCATGAGCCACTACTTTCATCGTCCATGCGACACCCTCGCCCACTGATCCAGTGATGGAGGAATCTTCAGCAGCTGTTGTGGTCTCCAGAGACATTGAAGAATGGCTGTTGGCAGTAGGGGGGACTGATGAGGTAGACACTGGTGTTGGCTCAACAGAAGGAGGCCTGGGGGCAGAGGGCAGCGGTGGCTTCGTTGCTGGGGTCGTAGGCACAAGGGCTTCTTTTCCATTAGATGTGGAATTTGTGGCATGCCCTTCCATGGGTCCACTGCTCTGAGGCAGAAGCAGCCCTTCCATGGGTGGTGGCTTTCTCGTGGGAATATGTGGCAAGTAGTTGTGTTGCAAAAGTTGGTCTTCAATCAGCAAATCAATGGGGTCACCGCTAAAAGGCTCATCTTCTGCTAAAGACAGAGCGAGGAAAGGGATTCCTATGAACACAATATGGATGGCAATGGTACCAGAAACACGTAGCCTAACTGGGCATCTTTACACAAACAACTGGAGACAAACCCCTTGCATTTTCTCAGCAGGGCCCAGCTGATGTGCAAGTGAAGTGTTCTGCCCAGAAACAGATTCTGGCCTCCCCCTAATGAATTCACTTCCACAAGATGTGGTGACGGCCACCAATTTGGGTGGCTTTAAAAGGTGGTTGGATAAATTCCTGGAGGAGAAGGCTATCAATGGCTACTAATCCCAATGGCTATGTGCTGCCTCCGGGATAAGAGGCAGTAAGCCTGTGTGCACCAGTTGCTGGGGAACATGAGCGGGAGGGTGCAGTTGCACCCATGTCCTGCTTGTGGGTCCTCAGCTGACAGCTAGTTGGCCACTGCATGAACAGAGTGCTGCTTGATGGAGCCTTGTTCAGAGGAGGGCAACCAGGATGATCAGGGGTCTGGAAACAAAGCCCTATGACAAGAACTGGGCATGTTTAGCCTGGAGAAGAGAAGATTGAGGGGAGACAGGGTAGCACTCTTCAAATACTTAAAGGGTTGTCACACAGAGGAGGGCCAGGATCTCTTCTCGATCCTCCCAGAGTGCAGGACACGGAATAATGGGCTCAAGTTAAAGGAAGCCAGATTCTGGCTGGACATCAGGAAAAACTTCTTGACTGTTAGAGCAGTACGACAATGGAACCAGTTACCTAGGGCTCTCCCACACTAGAGGCATTCAAGAAGCAGCTGGACACCCATCTGTCAGGTATGCTTTAGGGTGGATTCCTGCATTGAGCAGGGGGTTGGACTCGATGGCCTTGTAGGCCCCTTCCAACTCTGCTATTCTGTGATTCTATGATTCTAATCCAACATGGCTCTGCTTATGTCCTTACGTAAGGCTGCCTTGGACTTCACTGCCCCCACTGAGCCCATTTTTCCATTCGTCCTAAGAACTCCTGCTTTATCAAAAGACAACAGTTTCAAGTACTTGATTTTTTAAAAAAATATCTGAAGTAATGTACACAGAATACAATGAATGAAAATTAGGCAAAGCTGCCTCACAGCATTTTATTAAGCAAGCAGCACTCTTGTTTCTCCCGTTCTGAAAGGCTGGAAATCACAACTCACGTTCCTCCAGGTCGTTTTCTGTCTCAGCGTCTTTGGCCTTGTAGTATGTGACACCTCGGATGATGGTCGGCCGGGATGGAGCCCGGCTCCTCACGTGGAGTTTTCTCGGCAAAGTTGACTTTGAATTCGTGGCTCCCGGACCTGGGGGCGCATAGCGCAAGGACTCGGCAGAGCTGATTTGCTCAGCAGCCATTTCGTCATGCAGGAAAACTTCGTCGTATTTTTCCTTCAAGGAACAAAAGAGCCTGCTAAGCTGTGAGGCCAAAGAGCTCTCTAATCCTGCCTCCAACCGTGGCCAGGCAGACGCTGCCAGAAAACCCAGAAGCAGGCCCTGAAGGCAGCCTGCTTCCGGCCAGCTGTCCCCACAGCAAAAAATGGAGCTCTCACAGCAAACAGTTGTTGGTAGAACGCTTTCCCACTAATTTGTCCAGCCCCTTCTCAAGTCCATCTAAACCTGTGATTGTGACCCTTTACTTACTTAGATATGTTTATGCCTCCTTTTGGCCCTAGTAAGAGCCATGAAAGTGGTTTACAAAACCCACACAGACAAGTTAAACAATAACAGAATAAAAACAGAGCATGAAGACTAAGAGGATTTCTGAGAATGGCACTTCTTTCAAAGGAGCAGAACTCTGTGCCTGTCCTTTCCCTCACCACTCAGCAATCGCAGCCTGCTTCCCTGCACATCCAGGGCAGATGACAGGGCAGCTATGCCCCATTCACTTATTATGAACTAAGTGCTGTACCCAATGCAGTTGAATTTTTTAAGCTGCTTACTTGTGGTGATGCTCCCCTATGAGACATCACCATCCACCTGGGCTTTAAGATCGGACAATGAAACTCTGCTGTAGGTATAATAATTTGTAGAGGTGCAATTGTCCTCCAATAAGAGCAGGGCCTTTCTGCAGTGGCCCGTGTTATTAAAATTTTCTCTCTTCAGAGGTGCAAATCAAATGCATCATATGTTGTCACCTTTTAAAGGGAAGTTAAAGCATACAGATTCCATCCAGCTGATATTTGATTGCAGTTGCTTTTAGTGATTACATTTGTTTTACATTTTTAGGTGCAGAGATTTTAAATTACTGCTTTAGATTTTTTTATTAACCACTTGAGGGTTGTTTACCCAAAGGAAGGATCTTCCAACAACAAACCTCTATCTTGTGTCCTCTTAGAGGTTTTCTACATCAGGCTGTTAATCCGCTATTATCTACTTTCAATTTTGTCACAGAATTGAAATCTAAGCTCCATGCAAAGACTTTTCCTTTTCTGCTTTTCAGCTACATAACCTCTAGGAGGTGCTGTGCTATAGTGGAATATCACAATTGCACAAGCAGGAAAACATGTTTTCTTTTGCTTTCTCAAATACTCAATTTCCCTGCTCTTTGAAATATGTGAAAGTGTTCTTAAAAAACAGAAGCAAAACTGGAGAGTGGCATCATCATATAAAGAACCTCTAAACGAGTAAGGAATGACAAGTGCACAATAAATGCCTCATGTAGAAATGCTCTTAATCTAGCATTCTCTGGGCTGGCCTTCCCTTTATTTCTTCTCCTAAATGGAGCTGACTTCAGCTTGAAAGGCGAAGGGAGCCTGGGGGAAGAGACTTTAGGACTTGAATATCCAGAAGGAAACGCTCTTGTTGAGTCCAATTTGGCTTGCCACTGCAACCTTTAGCCATTCAGGACAGATCTAGATGTTAAGAGGGAAGCACAAGAATTCCAACCTGGGGCTAACAGGGGGAGGGAAGGATTTCCAGAAGAGAAGCTGTGCATGGGGGACACATACCCCCTTGGCTGTTTGCCAGTTGTCTCCTGCAAATACTGCCTCCTCCCCAGCTGTTTTTAAAAGGCTCATTTCCTCATTAAAGTTCAAAATCTGGATATGAGCCCAGCTGGCAGAAAAGCAGGCTCAGGGTGGAGGGCATCACCCAGGTCCTCTCCTCATAAGGGCCCCCGGCATTCCCCATTAACCACACATTTGCCATTAAAATAATTAGTTCCACTCTCAATCTATCATAAAGAGTGAATGGTTGAAGATCAGACTCCAGTAAAATTATCTGCATCAAATACCTATCAGAACCTCAGGACAAGAAATACAGAGGAAGTGAAATGAAACCTTTTTACAGGACCAGATACGCTTTTAATAAACATTTTAAGGTTAGTTGGTTCAGTAAAAGAAATAATCTGACCTACTACAGATTTAAATCTGGCAGCAGGAAGAATCTGATATCCTCAGAACCCCATTTTTATTTGAAAAGAGTTGGTGCATTCTCTAAGTCTCAGGGCGGAGGTGAGGGCAGCACAGAAATCTAATGATGATGATGATTGCTATTATTAAAAACAGGGTGCAGGCTTCACCTCAGTGAGGGTGTAGGCTGCTGCAGCATCCCTCTGTAATGAACTCTGGATGTCAGCAAGGTTGTTGGAGATGCTGCTGGAAGAATTCATCTTGTCTTCAAAATCTATCTCCTGCAAACTCTCATCCTCATTCTGCCTCTTTTGCTTGCTCTCCTTGGTGACGTTTCGAGACACTTCCTGGAATGTGGGTGGGGGGGAGGAGAGATGTTAATTTATACATAGAGGAGCTTCAGAGTTTGACAATATAGCCTGCAGTCTGTAGGGGCAAAATATGAGAGGACCCAGGGCTGCTGGGACCCTGCTTTCCGCTCCATTCCCAAAAGAGCTCTGCCTATGACGAACAGCAGCACCGATGTTGTATGCAGAGGCAAAGGGAAAGGCAACCCAGAAACAGTCACCAGCCAGAGAAAGAAAGAACATTGGACACTCTTTATTATATACTTTCCTGCAAGAAATTCCTTCATCCCCTTTCCCCGCTCCCATTTTTTAAAATTACCAGAACAAGGGAGCCCTTCTAGTGTTGAGAATTGGCAAGCCACGTCCCAGAAGGCCAGTTGAAAATGGAGTGCCTTTCACTCACACACACACACACACACACACACACACACACACACACACTTCAGGGCCACATCAGTAGCCACTGCCTCTTATGTACAGGAGGACACAGAGTGGAGTCACAGTGATATGTTTACAATTAACATGAATTTATTTATTTATTAAATTAAATTAAAATTTATTTATTAAACTTATATACCGCCCCATAGTCGAAGCTCTCTGGGCGGTTTACAAAAGTTAGAAACAGTGAACATTAAAAAGTATACAAAACTTAAAAACCTCAAAAATATAAAAACAACAGTATAAAACAGTATCCATTTAAACAACAAAAGTTCTGGGGTCCATTAAAAACAAACTTAGCATACGTTGTTAAACACTGTTAAATGCCTGGGAGAAGAGAAAGGTCTTGACCTGGCGCCGAAAAGATAACAATGTTGGCGCCAGGCGAGCCTCATCGGGGAGATCATTCCATAATTGGGGGGGCCACCACTGAAAAGGCCCTCTCCCTTGTTGCCATCCTCCGAGCTTCCCTCGGAGTAGGCACCCGGAGGAGGACCTTAGATGTTGGGCGCAGTGTACAGGTAGGTTCATGTCGGGAGAAGCGTTCCGTCAGGTATTGTGGTCCCAAGCCATGTAGGGCTTTATAGGTTAAAACCAGCGCCTTGAACTGGGCTCAGAAACGTATAGGCAGCCAATGCAAGCGGGCCAGAATTGTGCCCCTGAGCTAGTCTGCCTCAGTGCAGGCGCCCCCCCTTCCCCCCCGCCCTCCGGCCAGCATTTCAGAAATAAAAACATGCTAACACCCATATTCTCCTACCAAGGACAAGCGCCTGAGCTTCACATGCACCGACGTGCTCCATGTAATGTTGGAAGGATCTTCTCCTGCTGCCACATGCTGCCCTCGAACCTGGTGACCTTCACATGCCTTTGACTCGTACTGCAATTCCTGCCATTTCCAGCCAGCATGGAATCACCCCCAATGGTGGAAGGGGTGGAGCAGGCCAAGTTGGGGCCGTGGCTGGCACTCTATGCGGCCGCACCATTCCCATTGTGATGACACACGCAGCATGAAGCCATGGACTCTCTCAACACGGAGAAAGTTAAGGGGGGGGTGATTATGTCAGTGGAAGTGGCCACACACCCGATGCCATTCAGTCTGCAGAGGGTCCGGTGGGGGGCTGAATTGCTCAAACGGGTTTCCTGCCCCTGCGTTAGTGAGTTGGCCCTAAACCTGCTCAAACCCAACTGTGAGAGGGGCAAATTAAATTCAGAAGGGGGAGCACTTAGAACGGGAAGCCACTGAACTAGAATTCATTAACAAATCCGAAACTGTTTCCCATGTTTGAATAAGGATTATGGTTGGAACCCTCCCCACAATTGCCAGCTGCAAAGTAGAGCAATTTCTTTTTAAATTTTGTGTTCAAGCAATCATTTCATATTTATAAACCTTCCAACTGTGCCTTAAAGTTGTATAGCAGATAGAAATTCAGCTGCTGAATCTTTTCCTGATATTGTTTTCCTGTCAAAAGCACAGGAGCTCTCCTGGAAGGCCAAAAAAGAAAAAAGGCAGCAGCTCTGCATAGCGATATTCCGCCCAACACTAACTATGGGCCTGAACCAACAAAGATTTAAACATTCTGAGGCGCAATCCTACGCATGCATGTTCGACAGGGAAAAAAAGTCCTAAAACTCCCACAGCTGGCCCGGGGAATGCTGGGAGTGGCAGGACATTTTTCTGCCTAAACATGCTGGGATTGCGCCCTTCAAGTCCTACCTAAATCAGAGAGAGACTTAAGCACACGTTTAACTCTCCCACTGAAAACTATGGGACTTAGAAGTGCTCGACTCTAGCTGGATTATGCCCTGTGTTGTGATGATAAGATGAAGTCATATTTTAGACCCCAGCTAGCAAGATGCTTCTTTCCATTCCTGCTATCTTTGGTTCGCACAATGTTCATTAAGTACATTATTTACCAACTCCAACATAGTTGTATATGCATCATTCTATTGTATTCTTATCTCACTTTCTAGGTCTGATCGTTCATAGGACCGCCACCTTTTCTTCCAGCCCAAACCCTAAAGCAACCTGACATAGAGAAGTTTGGCATGTGAAGTTTCTCCGGGCACAGCGTGATGGACTGGCTTAATTTCTGCCTATCGGGCACAAGGTCAGGGCCAGGAAACCACTAGAACCCCATCTTACCTCTTCCAGTTTCTCCACTCGACCCACCAGCTTCGTTGTGACGGAGTGCAGCTTTAGCAAGTCTAAGCCATAGAAAGCGCCTTCTAGCATCTCAATGACAGCTGCTAGCTGCAAAACAGATACAGTCACATTACAGTGAGGTCACTGGTTGTCTCCTTCACATTTGCATGCATGAAATTAACACAATTTGCAAACCCTTTTGATGAATCCAAAGAATAGCTCCATCCTGAGGCGCACTCGACAAGGAATGATCTCTCAGCCTAATCTCCTTCACAGGGTCGTTGAGAAAATCTAAGAATTTCGTACACTGAAAAGCCCTAAAGAAATAATATCACGCTTCTCTTAGAGTCCTTAGCTGCCCTACAGGGCCTTTGTATGGGACAAACTTGTCTGGGGTCAATGGAACCTTTTCAGGAGTCACCGGTGCTTCCTAGAGAAGCACATCAGAAAAGCACACCCTAGTGCAGGGCTCTCTGTAGCAGAAGCAATGTGCCCCCTCTTGAAATATCTGTCAGTCACTCAAGAGAAGGCCAACAAGCAAGACCCTCTATGCTGACTCTGGCAGTAGGACTATAGCTCTGGATACACTTTCCCCACCCCCAATCCACAGGGCATGTAGGGGAAGAAGAAAACGGATAGAAAGCAGAAGAGCAGGGCCATCTATGTCACAGGAGTGCTGCTCGTTCACTACTGCTCCTGACATGCCGGTGGATCTTGGTCCTGCTCCAGAAAAGTCAGGAGACAAGATGAAGTATACAGCAGTGACAGCCATATGTGGTAACCGCTTTACAACACTACGTCAAATTAAACAGTCCAGATTAAAACCATACCCCCTGCTTTGTACATGCTAATCATACATTCACTTGTGGGTATGGGCTGCCAGCTCCACCACCACCCCATTGTTGTTTTTTACTGGATTACTTCAGGTTCCCAGCTTGTTTACTGGTCTACTCTCATGCCTTTAACAGCAGGTTTACTCACAGAAATTAGGCAGGCAAAGGTTTTCCTGAAGATAAAGCGATTGGGGTATCACCTGCTTAATTTCTGCATGCCAGGTGCTGTTAAAGCAGCCTAGCAAGTAATACCACCTAAACTTGCTAACCCCCAAGGATGTTTACCAGTTTGCCTCTTCATAGATACTCATGCTAAAATAGCTTAGTTGTTGGTGTAAACTCCAGGGCGGCCATTGTTACATCCTTCTGGTCCAGTTCAAGAGCTGACCCCAAGTCAGCTATAGCTGATGGGAGCACAACAGAAAGTGATCTACCATTCGTTCCTCATTTTAACATGACTAAAATATTTCATACTGACAGATTCGAATGATGAAAATGTTCATCTGATCACAATGATTCTATTTTAACTTCAGAGGATTTATTTATTTATTTTAAAAAAATCACACTCAAATCAAGTACTCTCAGGCACTGGGTATTGTCTCTCAAATGATGGGGGCTGTTTAGGGTTAGATACACTGACTGTGGGTTGGATTCAGATTAATGTTGGATCAACTGTGCTGGTGGAAGTGGACTTCCCCTCCCACTCCTTTCCAAGGCAACCCCTGCATCCCCCTGAAAATACTACACAGAGTCACGAGACCATGCTGAATTAAGTGAGCTGTTGGGGGGGGGATCCCCCAAAATTGGGTGGAGGGACCTTCTGGGAGTAGAGCCCTTCCTCTCACGGAAAGCAGATCCTAAATCCAACCTTGTCCATTAAATCATATTGAGGACAATCATCCTCTTATCTTGCCTCTCAGATAGCTAAATTCAAATATTTTCTCAATTTCTCCCCATTTTGTATCACCGACCATGACAAGGTCTTTTCTTTTTGTCATGAATATCCACATTTTATTCTCATTTATATTGAGACCAAATGTATTCATTTCCCATTAACTTTAATGTACAAATCTACATTTTAATTTTATTGATTGCATCATCTAAAAATATGTTAGATAGTACAGGGGAGCAATGAACTCTCTTCAACATCAGTTACTCCAAGTTGCAACTTTCCAGCTTCTGTATAATATTCATAATTCTTCTGTACTCCTAATCTATTTACAGCCTTCCCTGACCTCACACTCTCCAGATGTATTAGACTACAACTCCCGTAATTCCCAGCCAGTATGGCCGTTGGCATCTGGAGGGCACCAAGTTTGGAAAGGTTGGTTTATTGCCATCCTCAACAATGTAGTATTGTTTTTATTCCAACTAAGGCAGTTGAAGGCTTTTTCTAGGTCAATAAATGTTCCAGCAAGCGTTCTTTGCAATTTCTTGCCTTCTATCAATATTAGGATGGTGAGGTTATCTTCCTTTATTCCTCTTCTATATATGGAATCAGTTACCTAGGGAGGTTGTGGGTTCTCCCTCACTAGAGGCCTTCAAGAGGCAGCTGGACAACCATCTGTCAGGGATGCTTTAGGGTGGATTCCTGCATTGAGCAAGGGGTTGGACTCGATGGCCTTGTAGGCCCCTTCCAACTCTGCTATTCTATGATTCTATATATGCAGCCATAGGAAATCCATTCTATGCCTAGAAATGTTACATTAGAACTGACCTAGGGTCAGCCAGACTTTGCAGTAAAAGATTTATTTAAATATAGATATAGAGATAGATAGATAGATAGATAGATAGATAGATAGATAGATAGATAGATAGATAGGCAGGCAGGCAGGCAGGCAGGCAGGCAGGCAGGCAGACAGATAAAACAGTATCAGGCCAAACTAAAAAGAAAATTGCTAAATGAATCTGAGAACCGTTGATGATAAATAGCTTCGAATTGTGCTTGGCACTAGAAGATCCTGGACGGCCTATTTCTGAGCTTTCCCGGCATGCGTTCTAGAGCCAAGTATGTTTGCATAACCCTCTTCAGGGAACCTTGTGAATTAGCCCTCTGGAACACCATGCAGTTCCTAGATGACAAGGAATCTGCCGCAACTGGCAGCCACCCACAAGAAGCCTTGCAAAAGGGCACAGGGAGCGATGGAGATGTAACAATGCCCTCTATTGGCAGGCTTGAGACACATTGCTGTAGTCAAGGATGGTGCTTCTCAGGCAGATGACAAGAGCACGTATCTCTCACCACAACTGGCAAACAGCAAAGATAAACTGGAACACATGTAGTCACCTCATAACTGAGTCGAATCCTGAGTCCATCAAGTCAAGTAACTGGCAGTAGCCATCTCCAAAGTGTCAGGCTTCAAAGTCTCTCCCGGAGGGTTTTAACAAAACTCCAGGGATTGAAGCTGGGACCCCCTGCTTCTAAAGCAACATGCCCTACCACTCAACTAGCACCATCCAAAAAGAGTTAGTGAACTCCTGAATTCATTACCAAAGTTTACCTGCCTTTTAAAAAAATGGGCTGGAAACACGGATGGGAAATGAGATGGCTAAATTGAGTCTTCATGTTCAAAGGCAGCATAACCCTCAAAACCAGATGCTTGGGGGCAAATATCTCGTTCGTGTCCTACTTGGGAGTTTCCCGAGCATCTGGCTGGCTGCTGTTAGAAATAGAACGCTGGGGCTAATGGATCTTGGCCTGAACAAGCACGGAAATTCTTATGCGCCACCAAGAGGCAGAGAACAAAAGCAAGTTCATCATCAAGCCTTTCATGTCACAATGGCCTCCCACTAGCAGCTTAAACTGGGATACCACTTTGCAAAACTTGATCCAAACTGCAACAACTATTTTGATGCTGAAGTGCATACATATGTCCTCTGCCACTTACCACTCATACAACATGTGAAAAATTATCTATCATCTATCTATCTACGACACATCTCCCAAAAAGGTTGGCTTCCACTGGCCTAAAGGGCAAACAGAAATGGGGACCAGAAGCTAATCAATAATGAGAATCTGGCAGAGATGAAATGGAAGAACAGCTAAAGTGGTTCAGGAAAGGGCCATCGCTCAGTAGCAGAGTTCTTGCTTTGCATGCGGAAGGCCCCAGGTTTGGTCAAAAATATCTCGAGCAGCACATCTGAGAAGAACCTCTGCCAGAGAGCTGCTGACTACTCAAAAAACATTAGTGGAAAAGGGAATTGAAGGAGAAACTGGGGGCCTTGATGGAAGCAAAAGGAGGGGCTGTTCCATGCACACAGCCGAAAATGGCCGGGAGAAGGGGAATAGAAAAACACTCAAGGGGAAAATACTATATTATAGGGATAGTTCTTTTGCACTACCGCCTCAATTTGCATTTCTCTCACTGAATTTAACACACATCTTGTGTGCATAGCAAGAGATTGATAATAGCAAGCATTTGAATATTTAAAGCACCTTTCATACATTGTCTTTTTATTATCCTTACAACAACCTTGTAAGATAGGTCAATATTATCATCCCCACCCTGCAATGAATGGGGAGGGTTGAGGCCAAGAGGCAGGGGCTTGTCCAAGGCCACCCAGGGAGTTTCTGGAAGTAGCAAAATGCAAACCAAGAACTCCCCAATTCATAGCTACCCTGCTATAGCAGATCATGCATGAACTGGGGAACCTCCATTCACACTGGAGACTGTCCTAGACTAAATAGAAGTTTAATTATATCGTTTCAAACACACCATACAGCAAAATGTGCACAAGAAATCTTATCCATTCTCTCTCTCTCATTATGCTGTAATGCGTATTACTCAGGTGCACGAGATCAACCTCGGCAGCAAACTGCATCTATGCTCCCGGCAAGATAAAAGCCAGGGCAGTTCCTTTAGCTGAATCCAACGTGCCTGGATGCAAGGAAAAAGGAAATGCCCATCAGGTGCAGCTGCATGGAAAGGAGCAGACTTTGCAAAGCAAATGACCCAAGGCAAGAGAGATTTGAGCCATAAGGTAGGAAGATCCTGAGATCTTTCCTCTGTGACAATTTTACTTAGGCAAGCCATTTCCCCTGGGCTTTTGGCCCCTTCCACCGTCTGGAGTATGAGAATGATAATACCAACCTATAAGACTGTTGAAAGGATTACAGCAATGAAATGCAGGTGACGTCCTTCGAACACTTGAAAACAATGTATGATGATACCAATGATATATACTGCAGGGGAAACCAGGACTAGACATTATATTACAGGACAGCAGAGCAGGCATGGCTTAAGACCACCTGGCCTACCGCTGCAAAAATGGCCTAGTGTGACCGTACATATACAATAGGACCTTTTGTTTCCAGAAGAAGCCCAAAGTGCTGAACTCCCCAGGTTACTTTGCCTACGAAAGTAGTAGAACAGGGTAGCAAAGCTAGAGCAATAGGTGTTTCAAGTGACAGGCCTGCTCTTCACTTTAGAATCTGCAGAACAGAAAGGAAGGGAGCTTTAACACTCCCATCCTAAATACATCTAGCTGGAAGTGAAGGCCCATGGAAGTTAATGGCGCCTACTACCAAATAAGTATCTTGCCAAATAAGCAAGTAACTCAGTGACTTGCATAACTTCAGCTCACAGACCCCGTGCTTGTCTTTTCCATGTAAAGCAACTGTCAGATTTAGAAACTCTTTGGAAACCAAGGTGAATTATAATTCAACATACTGGCCTTCCATCCACCAGCTCCACCCAGCTCCCCAAACCAGTGATTTTAAAACTCTGTTCCAGGGAACTCTGAGTTTTCTTGGAAGTTTATGGATAGCGTAGTTCCTCCTCAAGGCAAAATGCCCAAGAACAGACATGGTGGATGATCTCCCCTGGAATACAGCTACCACCAGCCCTCTTCCCTTGCAATATGATTCTATCTGGGTCTCCTAGAGATTGCTTTGAGTCCACACAGGGCAACAGTGAGGCCCAGCAACCCTGATCAGTGCCCCTCATGTCATGAGCAGAGTGCACAGCTTAGAACCAGAGTAGAGAACCTTTCCATCCCCCTGGCTAATCTCTTGGGAAGAGGAGGGTGATGCCAGCAGTCAGTTGGCTGAAAGAGGGCAGGGCCACCCCCTTTGAAATGAGGCTGAGGGCCACATGCCCCCAAATGCAAAATGGTGAGGTTTTCATGGCAGATGTGCAGGGATTTCTTAGCAGATGAACCTACCTACAAAGGCTTCCTTGAAGGTAGGAAGTTTGAAACGCCACTGCCCAAAACGATGATCTCCCTGGTAAGAGCTCACATAACAGAAGCAGCCTGAGGGCCTTTCCCACCTACTAACAGGGACTGGCCGACGAGATCACATTATGCCAGTCCTTCTACAACTTCACTGGCTGCCAGTCCAGGTCCGGGCCGATTCAAAGTGCTGGTATTAACATTCAAAGCCCTAAATGGCTTGGGGCCAGGTTATCTGAAGGAACGCCTCCTCCCATATGTGCCTGCCTGGACCTTAAGATCATCCACAGGGGTCCTTCTCCGTGAGCCCCTGCCGAAGGAAGTGAGGCAGGTGGCTACTAGGAGGAGGGCCTTCTCTGCTGTGGCACCCCGGCTGTGGAACGAGCTCCCCAGAGAGGTTCGCTTGGTGCCTACATTGTTTTCCTTTCATCGCCAGCTGAAGACCTTTTTATTTTCTCAGTATTTTAACACCTAATTCAACTTAAATTTAAACTCTGCTGTTTTAATTTCATATTTTAACCTATATCAATTTTTGCTGTGTGGCTTTATCCTGGTCGTGCTTTTTATATTGTATTTTGTATTTGTGTTTTTAAATTGTTGGTTGTTTTATTATGCTCTTCATGGTTTTAATTTTTGTGAACCGCCCAGAGAGCTTCGGCTATTGGGTGGTATAGAAATGAAATGAAATAAATAAATAAATAAATAAAAATCTTACTGTGAACCCAGTCCCTGACACCTTCTCTCCTCATCAGGCCTGGCTGCAGGCTTTTGTGGCCTCTTGGGAATAGGAAACCCATTCTGGCACCCAATACCCCTCTCTTCCCCCTCACCTTCTCCCCCTCTCCCTACACACTTTATTGGGGTTCTGATGGAGGGAGTGGAACATGAGAGCACTGCTGTATCATAGCATGTGGGTACCCATTTTCTGGAAACGGATGCCTTCCTCTGCCCCATGGGAGAGGTGCTTGGAGGGAGGTAGTAGAATTGCAATTCTGCCCTTCTGTTCCTCTTGCACCAAGAGGCACTTCTCCCATTGGGAGATCAGTCCAGGCAACAGGAGGCCCTCTAGCAGACTGGGCCTCAGCAAGTGCGGAGCCTTTGACCCTGGGCTGGAGCCACACAATATGCAAGGGAGGGCTTAGCATTGCTGCACCAGGGGGAGAGCCTTGCTTCCATCCTTTTAAAATGGGAAGGGGGGTGCTCTCATCCTGAAGACGGCGCTCTCAAAAGGAAAAATAAACTTTCAGAGGAAGCAGGGGAGAGACCAAATGTTCTTGAGATAGCAGGGAGAGGAATAATGGCGCTAGCACGCAGAGCCTGGGGGGGGGGGGAACTCTTTAAAATGTTAATGCTCACCAAAAGACCTGGTGGGATTTGTACGAATTGGTGATTCACTAAGGGAAACCGACCCCTGAAATCAGAAGGTGGGAAGAAGCAGCAAGTTCACAATATTTGTCATGAGGCGTAAGTGGTTCTTACATATCCAGGGCTCACTGCTTGTCACCTGGTCCGTCTGAGAACAAAGGAGGTGTTGCTGGTCAGACTGTTAACTGGATTACAGTTTATTTGAGCTTACCCACGCAGGGGATGGCGAAGGACTCAAGTTTCAAGACTTTCAGGAACAATGTTGCAGGGAAAACTATAACAACTGTCTCCAGTTACATTTTGGGCTGCCAAAAGCCTTGTAAAGCAGAAAATAAGGTAAGACAAGAATTACCAGAACAAGCCCATAAAGCCGGTGGCTTCCTACACTTCTGGCTCGGCAGTGCGGAGCAGGCACCCTTTCCCCCAGAGGGACAACCCCAAGCAAATTTGGGGAGCCCCCCAGAGGTCCATGCGAGCTGGTCCCCGGGTGGCTGCAACAACAAGACGGCACTTGCCGGCAATGGAAGCAAGAAACAAAGCAGAACACCAGAAGCTGTAGATCTCCAAGGAACAGCTGTGGAGGATAAACTCCAAGGGACGGCCGTTGCCATCAGGCTGTGTGTGCGAGTTTCCCAGGGGCCCTTGGCTGGCTCCTGCTCTAGGGTGACCCTATGAAAAGGAGGACAGGACTCCTGTATCTTTAACAGTTGCATAGAAAAGGGAATTTCAGGAGGTGTCATTTGTATATATGGAGAAGCTGGTGAAATTCCCTCTTCATCACAACAGTTAAAGTGCAAGAGCTGCACTAGAGTGACCAGATTTAAAAGAGGGCAGGGCACCTGCAGCTTTAACTGTTGTGATGAAGAGGAAATTTCACCAGGTTCTCCATATATACAAATGACACCTGCTGAAATTCCCTTTTCTAGGCAACTGTTAAAGATACAGGAACCCTGTCCTCCTTTTCATAGGGTCACCCTATCCTGCTCCGAGCTGCAGGTTGGATAGGTGGCGTGGCCTGGCCCAACAAGCCCATTCTCAGCCTGCACAGCCTTCCCAGAGTGGTAGCTGTCGGGACGAGCACATACATTGTTTTTGAAAGGCAAGGTCAGAAACAAGAGTTACATGATGCTGCTTAGTCTAATGCAGCCTTCCCCACCCTGCTGCTCTCCAGACGTATTGGACTGCAACTCTCATCATTCTCAGACAGTGGTCATGCTGTCTGGGAATGATGGGAGTTGCAGTCCAACACATCTGGAAGGTGCCAGGTTGAGGAAAGCTGGCTGAATGCAAATTGCCGCTATCCAGAGCCAGTTGCTTTTTGAATCAGGTTTCATTCCCACCTGGGAAGGGCAGTGTACACTGACAACGAATTTTATTTTCTCAAGAACATTCTTCTCTTCCCCCACCCCCTGCAGCTCATCAGAGATCTACCACATCTACCACATGGTGCCACGTACACAACTTCCCTCAGCAGTATCACTTCCCACAAAGAATAAGTGTAAAATGTGCAGTAGAGATTTGCTATGAGCAAAGCAGAACACCATGAACTGTGTTTTGACAAAGATTAACCTTTCCTCCAGCTGGCGAAGGGAAAAAGTACGTAAGGCAGAAGGTACATCCACACACAACTAATCAGTGCAGAATTATTTAATATTCATTAATAATAAGCGTTACGTAGTGCTTTCTGAGTGTGCCATGCAATTATCTTGCTTGAACCCTCACAACAACACAGGGCCTTTCTACACCTCCCAGCGTTCGGGGAGGGGATCTCGCGATATTCTGCTCGAGAGATCCTCCCCCTAAGTCCACATGCATGCGCGTGCGACATCCTAGGAGGAATGAGGGCTGACGTGCCCACCATTTTCTTTTCCTTAACAGAGATGAGCTCACTTGCACTCCAACAAAAATGTAAGTAAGAAAAACACATCCCGATCCCGATCCCCTCCCTACCCCCCGCCCCGGATCGGCACAGAGCATTTGAAGAGCTCCATGCCCCGTGCCTGTTTCCTGCCTCCTAGTGTTTACTTATGAGGAGGCAGGACAAAGCAGGCGCAGGTGGCTACAAACCTCCTGCGGTCTCAGGATGATCCTGAGACCTCGAGAAAAATCAGGTTTTCACAGGGATTATTTATCCCAAGGAAAGTCCGTGCTTGTCCCCCTCCCTTGCCTCCAGGAGTCCCTGTGCGTCATTTGGATGAACAGGGACTCAGCCGTGACCAGCCCGGATTTCGGGCTGGTGTAGAAACGGACACAGTAAGGTAGGGTCAATATTACCATCTCCTCATACCGCAGATGGGGCATGTGCTGAGGTGGAGAGAAAACGGCTTGCCTAAGGAAGGCCACCAAGTGAGCTCAAGGAAGGGGACAAGATTCAAAGCAGAGCCAGTTTGATGTAATGGTTAAGAGTATTGGACGAGGACCAGGAAGACCCAGGTTCAAATCTCCATTCACCTGCAAAATTCACCATGTGACCGTCAGTCTGTCTCTCAGCCTAATCTTTCACAAGGCTGCTGAGAGGTTAAAATGGTGGCGGGGCCCCCATGTATGCCACCCTGAGCTCCTTGGGGGAAGTGTGGGATAAAAAAAAAATGCTTAGCCAACATGCTACACAAGCCTTCAGAATTTATCCCCTTGCTGACATTCACCTATTTGCTTGTATTCATTCCTTGCTTCTTCTCCTATTCCTCCCATCATAATGGTTTGGGTTTTTACCCTAATTTCTCCCTTCCTCTAAGCTTAATGTATATTGCTTATTCCTCAGGACAGGAAACACTCTTTTGCTTCTGTTACTCTCCATAAAGCACCATGTGTACTGGTGGCACCAACCTAGTTTTGGCACTGAAATAGCCTTGATGGCTCTGACAGATGACCTTTGCTGGCAGGAAGATGGACAGTGAGACCCTGCTGGTTCTCCTGCTGACACGAGTCTTGGTGCCTTTCAATACTGTTGGCCCTGGTATCCTTCTGGACCATTTGTCTGGGCTGGAGATTGGAGGCTCTGCGCTCAAAAGGTTTGTTCCCTACCTTGATGGCGGGTTCCAGATGGGCCTGCTAGGAGACTACTGCACTACCCCATGGCACTTGTGCTAATGGAATTCCTCGGGGCTCTATTTTCTTTCCTGTGCTGTTTACAAACCTCATGGAGCTGATGACACCCAGCTCTATTTCTCCTTTTCATCAGATTCAAGCAAGGCTGTGGAAATGCTAAAACCAATGCCTGGAATCAGTAGGAGCGTAAGAAACTGAAGCTCAACCCAGGTAAGGCAGACATACTACTGCAAGGCAATTTGTTTGTCCTGGGAGAGGGCGCTCAACCTGTCCTAGATGGGGCTGTACCCCCTCCCCTTAAGAATCAGGTTCGCTGTCTTGGGGATACTTTTACATCTGTCTTTCGATGCCCAGTGGCCTCTGTAGCACAAAGCACATGCCACCAGATTCAGCTGGTACAGTAAGAGTGACCCACCCACCCCGGCCTAGAAAGAGGTTGCCTGGTTGTCCACATAAGGGTAACATCCCAATGAGACCTGCTTCTATGCACTGTCCACAGAACTGCCTCTGAAGACTTCTCAGAAACTGCATTCGCTGCCTCCAGATAGTTGAGCCACATGGAACAGACCTCAACTTTCATAAACAACTGCAATGGCTGACAACTTCCAAACACATTTCAAAATGCCAACGTTTACCTTTACAGCTTGGGACCTGGATGCCTGAAGGCATCTCCCCACACCCCACATGAAGGTTAAGATCAGCTTAACATTCAGGTTTGGGAAGTGAAAATGGTAGCAACAAGTTGCGGCCCTTTATAAAACCCTATTTTATTCATTTCTCTTTATATTTTTTAATTGTTTTAAACGACCTGGATGTTTTACTGGAGGGTGGGGTACCAACTTCTGAATCAAATGAACATAATGATGTTGTATCATGCCTTGCAAAGCCTTCTGCAAGCGATCAGTTCAGGCCTCTGGCAGAAGTGACCCATCCTGCCCCCAGCAGCCCACTTGTGGGGAGGAACAAGGAGAGAGACAAAAGGGGGTGGCAGAACGGGAGCCTGAAAATGAGTGGCCCCACTCCCCCTGGGCTCTCTCCCCATCCACCACTGGCTTCAGCCCCGCCCGCCGCCAACATGCAGCCAAAAATATTGCCCCCAAGGCAATGCAGCCACCTTTCAAAATGTTCCTAATCCTTGAGTGCCTACACATTTCCACTTTAAATGAATGCTATAAAGTGTTCCACCTTCTCTAGAGCACCATATCCAATGCAGACTGTTCTACAGTCTATTTGTTCCACCGTTGAGAAGACCAATGGTCTGAAGCAGTATAAGGGAGCTTCATAGGGTCTTCTTCCTGGGAAGGCCAGGATAGATCTGCAAAATGTAGACAACACAGTGCTGAACCAGTCAGTGCGCATGTTAGTTCGGGACTTGATTCAGCATGTCACGTGGTCTAATGTTTAAAGGGATGCATGGAAAAGAACTCTAAGCCCAAGAGGGTGTTTCTTGCCTGTTGGATAGCCAAGACACAAGAAAGTGGCTTGGCTCCACACTTCAAGAAGGACGCAGACAAGCTGGAGCAGGTTCAGAGGAGGGCAACCAGGATGATCAGGGGTCTGGAAACAAAGCCCTCTGAAGAGAGACTGAAAGAACTGGGCATGTTTAGCCTGGAGAAGAGAAGACGGAGGGGAGACATGAGAGCACTCTTCAAATACTTAAAAGGTTGTCACACAGAGGAGGGCCAGGATCTCTTCTCGATCCTCCCAGAGTGCAGGACACGGAATAACGGGCTCAAGTTAAAGGAAGCTAGATTCCGGCTGGACATCAGGAAAAACTTCCTGACTGTTAGAGCAGTACTGCAATGGAATCAGTTACCTAGGGAGGTTGTGGGCTCTCCCACCCTAGAGGCCTTCAAGAGGCAGCTGGACAACCATCTGTCAGGGATGCTTTAGGGTGGATTCCTGCACTGAGCAGGGGGTTGGACTCGATGGCCTTGTAGGCCCCTTCCAACTCTGCGATTCTATGATTTTATAAGTAGCAGCTGCAGTTGCCAGCAGTTTTTTGGGAGGGGGTCCCTTCTGCTCTTTCTGGCCAGCCTGATGCTATTCCTCCAAAATGTTATCGTTTGCAAAACAAACACAATGTCATGGAAGTGGTACTGTGTTGTGCCATCTCAGTCAAGTATTCTCTCTCTAAACTTTTTAAAGCTAGAGAAGTCTCCTCCGTGGTTACTGGTGTCTAGATAATGATGAGTATTAATATATGTCATGGCAGATGGCTACTAGCTAACAGACATCCCTTGTCCTCCTGCTGGGATGGGGCTGGAGGGACAGCTGAACGGATGGGAGAGGGCGAGAGGGACAGAAGCCTGTGCTTTGCTTCTTGCTGGCAAGGAGGGAGAGGAGGGGTTTGCTTCAAGGACATGATGTACGCTGCCTTCCCCAACCTGGCACCCTCCAGATGTGTTGGACTACAACCCCCATCATGCTTGGCAGCATAACGGAAGTTGTAATCCAACATCTTTGGAAGGCTTCAGGTTGGGGAAGCCTGAGGAATACTTTGCAGAGAACTGATGCTTCTTTATACATGAGGATTGTGTTTGCCGGCCTTCTCTCCTCCCCGGCACACCAACCCTAGTACATTTGTGAATATGGTAAAGAAACACCACGAGTCTCCAGGCCTCTTTCCCTCAAAGGAAACCACCCCTGCAAAAGGCTGCTCCTGAAACTTCTTATTGCTTCCTATGCTCAAAACCACAGTTACAACAAAAGTCAGCTGAAGGCAAATACCTTGAAGTCTTTGCTGTCTGCTTCTTGCAGCTTCTTCAGCCTGAAGTCTCCCTCACAGGGGTTCAAAGCAGACGGTGGAGCCACACATGAACACTTGCATTCTGGTCCTGAAGTGATTGTTTCCACCATGTAAAAATCCTCTGGTTTGGACGCTCCTTCGTTAATCCTCTGGCAGGCACCTCTGCCCAGAGGTCTCACCACACACTTGCACTGGCAATTTTGGCCTTCTGACACTGCTTTCACCTTGTCATAGTCACCTAGCAACTAGTCAAGGGAAAGGGGGGAAAAGACAAGCTGATCAGTTTGTTCTGAAAGTTGCATTTCTTTCCCCTAGCTTTGGTTTGCTTTCATGGAGTGTTTGGGAGAGGCTCAGACATTCTGAAACTTTGAAGAAAGAGGTCACTGGTTTAAAATACTGCTGACTCTTAACATTTTCTGCTCCTTGGTTATCTGGGAAAGTAATTTTCTTCCACCACCCAAAAAAACCCTAAAACCCAAAACCTAAACTAGTCAACCTCCCCCCAAACAACTTTGGTCTGTCTCTAAAAGGTTTTGGGAAATTAAAAGGCTGCAATTTTCAAACCATTCATTCTAGAATGATCTCATTTAAGCACAAGAGCTTCAATCCATTGGGAAGTTCTCTTGCACAAGTCAGATTGAGGTGAACAGGAACTGCACATCTTTGCATCTCCCATTTACTTCAATGTGGCTTGTGCAAGAGAACTTCCCAGTGGATTAAAGCTCTTGGAACTACACCAGACTAGGTGTGTTTTATAAGGAATGAATCCAAAGGAAAACAAATGAAAGCCATCATGGTAGACGTGAAGTAAAGGCAATGCCTCAGATGTGTAAAGTCACTCCCTCGGCAAAGCAATCCTCTCTGGCAGGATGCAAGGCACGTATGAATGGCTTCTTAGCAAGACGAGACCATCTCTTGAGTTCTAAAGCAGACGGGCACGTCCTGCTCAGCCAAAGAAAAGTTCTAACAACTGTAAATGCAATCCAGAGAATTTCCTTTAGCGGGATATGCAGGGATCAGACAGAAAACTGAAGAATAAAAATAGCCTGAATGCATGTTTTTCTTATTGTGCAGTGTGTGCTGGGCTTTTCCAAGGGTGGATAACCTCATTCAGAAGTACCCTACGGAGAGAAATATCTCAGGGCTTTTCACACACTGCTTAATAGCAATCTTTATTTTGCCACTGAATGTACATTTAAAGATAAAACATTATATTTACCAAAGTCTTCAGCAAAAATAACAAGAAAAGCAATAAACACAAGCTTAAATCCAACAGCAACATTACATCATCAATCTGTTAGTATCATTCCCCACCACGGCATTCTGTTAACAAGTCCATTTTGATAAAGAGCATTCTGAGAAAGAATCAAATTTGACCTGATAAAGAGTCGATTTAGCCTCCCTGATGAGATTTGAGGCATGTGCTTGTCATAGTAACATTTTACATTTTGGGGTTTACATTTAAAACAACTTTGATGTGTATACCACAACAAAACCAAAAACTTTGCTGCTTTCCATTCAGATGACACAGGCTCAGTTCAGACATCATGCCAAACCATTCTATTCAGCTTCTAACATACAGACAAACCACAGATTAGAGATGCTTGTCTGGTTTTATTTTCCTTCTACTCAGCACTCCAGTCTCAAATTCAGTGGCAGGGAATGTGGGCCCCTTCAGATGTGGTTGGACTGCAACTCCCATCATCCTCAGCACAGCTGAGTTGCAGTCTAGCAACGTGTGGAGGGCCACACCCTCCCCTTCAGAGTCAAGGCAATGGATGTGACTATGGTTTGTCAGTTCAGACACGATACTAAACCATGGTTAAGCTTCCTTCACCAAGGTTTGGTGTGATGCCTAAACTGACTCACAGGCTAGATTGCTATTCTATGCATGTTAAGGCAGAAAGAAGTCCTACAACTCCCAGCATCCCCCAGCTAGCCAGGCTAGGAGTTATAGGACTCTTTTCTGTCTGAACATGCATGAGATGGTGCCTTAAGTCAGCAATGCTGGGCATAAAAGGGTTCTGCCACCTTCACTGAGCAGCCAGAGCAGCACACAAGGAGGAGGGCTTAAAAAAGGTGGTGTGAAATGTTTTATTTGGGGGGAAAACATGCAGAAGCTCAACAGATTTTGACTACTCTTCCTGAATTTTTCATCATGTATCCTTCTGTCCATTCTATGTTGCCTGAACTTTCTTTAAAAACACAGCAGCTTTCTGAGATGCTACCTCCTTGTTTGCTTCCACCTCAGTGGCAGGCTGCAGCAGGTAGCCAAAAATCCATGCTATGCACACTTGTTCCTGGACTGCAACTTACCAGCAGTCTAATACAGGAGCTGCCGCCCCGCTGCTGGCACCGCCGGACTTATGTGCTTCAAAATTCGAAGCAGACAAAATATTCTTCTTTAATCCATAACCACATTTACCTTTTCTCTATATATAGCTGAGCGATTTCGACCGTTCTGCTTGGTGTACTTTAGCAGACTCCTTTAGCCACAGAAAGGGATCTGACTAGATATGCCCAATTTGCTTGCTCCTGTTGATTGTATCTCTGTACACATGTCTAGCATTGTAATTTAGATCAGCCTTGCATTTGGCACAGAGCCGAAACAAGTAAAACAAACCATTTTGGAAAAAGGAAACTAAACCAAACAGCCTGGATTTATTCGACTACAGAGTAAATTAAGTTGATTGGTTATGTTAATGATAAAGAGCCAAAGGCACCACCCATTCGATACACAGCCCACTTAAAATAAAGGGCTCTGATTTAGTATTTATGACTCATTTATACAACAGTTGGAACCCCTGGCAGCTGTCATTTTCAGCTGACTTTAGCCACAGGTGAAAACCAACACAGGCTGATTGAAAACTGCTGCTGTCACAAGCTCAAATAGCCATAGGAAAAGACTCCCTTATAGCACAACCTAATACATATCTACTCAGAAATAAGTCCCCTTGCATTAACTTTCCTGGGAGCAAGTCACATTAAACACAGTGGCATTTTCTACTGAGTAAACAGGCATGGGATTGGGCTGCAGAGCAACAACCTGCATGACTCGGAAGCAAGTAAGTGAAAGCAAATGAGGCCTTATCAGTTCTTTAGCTCCAGCAGGACTGTCGGCAATAGACTCTTCATTACATAGAAACATAATGAATGCTTCATTAGAGTAGCTTTAATGCAACATATTTTGCTCCAAGATATATATTAGCCTACAATCCTAAGCATACTCATTTGGGATTAAGAACACAGAAGTAAATTTGACAAGAGTTCAAAGGAATCCATATCATAGAGAACATGTATCTAAATGGTAAATTCTCACGCATCCTCCTTTAGAATTAATTCACTCCAATTTCAAAGGAACTGATGAACAGGTGTACTTCGCAGCTGAAGTCTGAACACTGTCTTAAGGGGCTTGTAGACAAGGCTCAAGAATATTAAATAAACCTTGCCACACCCACAGAATTGGCATTTGAACTTGAAACACTTTTATCTAGACGCAAATCTACGGAGCTAGCTTCAAAACAGACCTGCTTTTAAGACCACCAGAGCAAATTTAAACTTTATGGAGTTTTAAGAAAATCCTCTCCTCCTAGAACAGGCTCCCACCTGAGCCACATTGCAGCTACATGAGACACTGCTTATGCCTGTAGGTAAGCCACAGATGGAGAACCTCCGCCCCTCCAGATTTTGGGGACTACAAGTCCCATCACCCCCAATAATTGGCCATACTGTCTGGGGCTGATGGGACTTGGGAAGTCCCCAAAATATTTGAAGGGGCAAGGGTCCCCCACCCCTGCTATAAGCTCACTTTCTGTCCTGAGCCTCTTCACCGAGTGGACACCTGTTCCGTAGCAAGTTTACTTAGGCCGTCGCTAGACCTAAGGTTTATCCCAGGATCATCCCGGGTTCATCCCTGCCTGAGCGCTGGATGCCCTGTGTGGCACTTAGATGAACAGGTTTGACCCCAGGACAATCCCGGGATAAACCTTAGGTCTAGCTACAGCCTTAGAGGTAAAGCCCCCTTAATTCAATTCTTTACGCCCTAATCTTTCCAGATGCACAGAAGGCTGGTTAGGCAGTAGCACGGGAAGTCATTCTGCACATGTTCAGAGGGCTCCGTCTTTCTTATGCCTTCACATGTATGCCGGGTAATGGAAACCAGGCTGAATCTAGGCACTTCAAGTTCATCGTTGCCTAAATACTCTGGCGAACTCCTCCGCGCGCTACCGCGCTTGCTCTTTCAGTGGTGGAGCCTCCTAAAAACCAACCCGAAAAGTGGCGGCGGCGGCGGCGCGCCATGGGCCGGGCGGGAATCGTGCTGGCGGCGGCGGCAGGGGCGTCGTACCTGCGAGAGGATGTTCTCCTGGTTCTCCGCCTCGTCCTGCAGGGGGGCGCCGGCGGGGCTTGAGCGCGGGCTGGCGCCGGCTGCGCCCCACCACGCCGCCAGCAGCGCCGCGGAGCAGCAGAGCAGCGCCACGGGCCGCGCCATGGACGGGCGCAGCGGCTAGTGGGCGTCGGGGGGCGAGCAGCGCATGGGGGGCGGCCGGCCGGCAGCGGAGCGGGCAGCGCGCTTGCCTCGCGTCTTCCCGGGACTGGCGAGCGGAGCTGGACCGGCCGCGCCGGCGCGCGCACGCGTGCGAGCTGCGGGGCGTGGAGGCGGTGGGGACACGCGCGCGCGCGCGCGCGCGGACAAGTTGGGCTGGATTCTGCTGCGCTGCCCGGCTGGAGGCGAAGTGGGGCGGGCCAGAAGGCGGCGTCTCCCGCCGACCCACCCATCGCGCACCGCCTTTCCCTCGCTCCTCCTGGGCTATTGTGCGGCTGCGGGAGGAAAGGCAGGGGTTCGATCCTTCGGAGGATGGGAAGGACGGGATGAGGGCGCGGGACAAGGCGCGCGCGCGCTCGCGGAGCCGAAAAGAAAGGGTTCAAAAAGCGGGCGGGCCGCGTTGCGCGGACCCAACCCAGGGTCGGTTCACCAGGGGGCAAGGCGGGCGAGCAGGACCGAACGAGCGCAGTGCCTGCCTGCCTGCCTGCCTGCTTGCAGATGGGTGGTTTTATATCAGAAGGGGGATCACTCGCGCGCGCACACGCAAGCGATGCGATTCAGCCAAAGTGAGGGCTTCCTGCCAATTGTGAATAGAGGGGCATTGATCCAATGTGCATTTACTTAGGAGTAAGTCCAGTATTTAACGAAGTGGAACTTTCTTCTAAGTAAACAAGCATAGAATAAGACTAATCCCTCGACTGGATCTTGCCCTAATTTTTGCTGGTTGGTTGGTTGGTTTGTATTATGAAAAGCCACCAGCAGTTGGTGGCATTATGAGGGCCGACTTGCACGGCAAGCAGGACACAAATCAGAAGAATGTGCTGCTCCGGAGCACAGTAGTGCGGAAGCACATACACCCAACTTGCTGTTGTGTTGGCCCCATGCTGGCTAGGCCATTCTGGGCGTTGAAATCCAAAACATCTGGTTGGGGAAGGCTGTACCGTGACCATGAGTATAGAAGGACAAGAAAGAGCAAATGATGGGACAGATGGCATGATCCTGGCCTGCATGCTATGTAGCCACTGCCATTTGAAGTCCTCAAACACATTTCTGGGAGCCAAAGCTGGGAAAACAGCCCCTCCTGACTGAAATGGACATTGTAAAGGAAGCTTGAGTCAATCAGTCCTTCCCAAGGGTTTGTTCCGGGGTTCCCCACTCCCCACGCTATGGGACCGGTAGTTTCTGGAATAAAGACACACAAACACACCAGGCTGACCAAAGCAAAAGTTTAATACATGTGCATAGCTACTAAGTAAGGCCTTGGTCGACAGCAGCCACAGAAACAATACAAAAACGGTGGGAAATAAAAGGGAAGGGAAAGGGTAGGATGAGGTAGATTTGAATTAGGAAATACTAACCACAAGTCCATCTAAAAGCATGCAGCCACACCACTAGGCCCCCCCTTCTCCCAAATAGTGGCGAGCCTTGTCCTAAAAAAACAGACCCTAAAACATAACAAAACTCTAACTTCCCTCAAGCATCCCAACGGGGTTGCTTCAGATGTCCATCGCCCCAGGCCGAAGACATTCTGAAGCCTAATCCAATTAGCTCTTTTATCCCTCTTCTCCCCGGCTGTACCAACCCCTCCTCCCTAATGAGGGTACTTGATCTTCTTCACACACTTGGTCCAATTAGCTCAACTAGGAGATAGCATACAGGTGCGAGGCCTCTAACTGACCTCGAGACTTCGGAGAAACTCCGGCCCTTGGGAAGCCTCACTCCCACTCTTTCCCATATACCAAGCTGGGTCCTGGCGCCAGCCAGGTCATAAACATATCCACCAGATACCAGCCATAAAACATATCAAACTAATCCTTATCTACCCATCACCACTGTAGTTTACCACCTAACAGGAAAACTGGTACAATTCAGGACTCAACAGCACTTCTCAACCCCCTGGGCCTTCACAGACATGTGCTTCACTCCCTGTGTCTGGACCCTGTGTCTCACCCACTGTGATGGCTAAACTCTGAGGCCTTTTCTCATGTTTATTTATTTATTACATTTCTATACCGCTCAATAGCCGGAGCTCTCTGGGCAGTTCACAAAAATTAAAAACATTCAAAGTATAAAACAACTGTATAAAACCATAATATAAAATACAATATAAAAGCTCAACCAGATAAAAACAGCAGCAATGCAAAATTACACATTTAAAACACCAAGTTAAAATTTATTTATAGACTGTTAAAATGCTGGGAGAATAAAAAGGTCTTCACCTGGCATCTAAAAGCATATAATGTAGGTGCCAAGCAAACCTCCTTAGGGAGCTCATTCCACAGCCGGGGTGCCACAGCAGAGAAGGCCCTCCTCCTGATAGACACCTGCCTCACTTCCTTTGGCAGTGGCTCGTGGAGAAGGACCCCTGAGAATGACCTTAGAGTCTGGGCAGGTACATACAGGAGGAGCTGTTCCTTCAGATAGCACGGCCTCAAGCCGTTTAGGGCTTTAAATGTTAATACCAGCACTTTGAATCGGGCCCGGACCTGGTCTGGCAGCCAATGAAGCTGGAAAAGGACTGGCGTGATGTGATCTCGTTGGCCAGTCCCTGTTAGTAACCGTGCTGCCCTGTTTTGTACCAGTTGAAGTTTCCGGACCGTTTTCAAAGGCAGCCCCACGTATAACGCATTGCAGTAATCCAAACGAGAGGTTATCAGAGCATGGATAACTGTAGCTAGGCTATCACTGTCCAGATAAGGGTGCAGTTAGTATATCAGCCTAAGCTGATAAAAGGTGCTCCATCTCAATGCCAATACATTTGTAACTAAGCAGTGCATTATGTCATTTCTAACTGGTGAGACTTTGGAGTTTAATGGAGCTGGGATTGGTGTCTGTCTCTCAGCTATTCTACCTGACGGCTGCTTGTAGCCATACAACTTTACTTCACCTGCTGTCCTGGGGTGGCCTAGAAGCCATGTGACTGGAGCCATTTTTTATTTAGTGAAATGGCTTGAAACAAAAGTACTTTTCTGTATGTAAGCCTTAAGACCGCAAACCAAACAACTAAGGAAGTCAGCTAATAGCTGCCTAAGTAACCTTCAAATTTTGCCTGCACTTTAATAAACTGTCGTTGTCTAAGTAAGAGTTTTGTCTAAAAGTCTTTTGTTTTATAACAGAGATTGCCAAGATAAGTGGTTATGTACATTCCAAGGACTTCATGTCCAAAGTAACAGGGCAAACTCAGAACTTTATCTGGGGCAGCTGAAGTAGTTTTTCCTCATGGCTTGCATTTGTTTTTGGGGTCTCCAGGTGACACTTAATAGCTTGGTGGTAACAGTTTTAGAGAAGTAATCTTTGCCAGCAGCTTAAATTGCTAAATAAACTTATTGTTTATCCATGCACCGTTACACCTAGGACTTTAAAAGCAATATAAAGTTTTTTTTAAAAAAATCCTTATGCGCCATATGTTGGATAGGCAGTGGTGCAGCTAGGATTGAATCCACCTGCCCCAAAGTCCACCTGCCCCAATGCTAGCGCAGACCCACGCTCCATTTTATTCTTGTAGCCATGATGCTACTGTAATTGGGGAGAGCAATCCTGGAGACCCAGGAGAGTGTTCCAGAGACCACACGATTCTTCAGAGACCTCCTCTGAGGCCATAAAGACTGCTATGACCTTAGCTGGAGGACTTCAGAATCTGATCCCTCCTCCCAGCTCTTCACAGCTGCTGCAGAAAGAACTGTGACAGCTGCTTTCCATGTTCACAAAAGTGGCTTCAGAGGACCTCAGAGAGGTCTGAAAGAGGCGTTCCGGTGGGAGGTGAGAGGAAAGGCCAGGATACAATGTTTCCTAAAGGCCTCTCTAGCCTCAGCCATGCGTCTGCTCTAGGTGTGCTCAGATGCTTATCTAGAGACAAAATGGGGAAAAGGACAGCAGAGAGATGAAAATTACCTGCATTGCTCTTTCTACCTGGCCAGCAGAGCATTGGATACCTGAAAGCCTCTGAGATTGGAGGCTTGGCACAATTCAAAGTGCTGGTTATGACCTATAAAGCCCTATATGGTTTGGGTCTAGGTTATTTGAAAGAACGTATTCTCCCTTATGAGCCTGCCCGTGCTTTGAGATCTTCTGGAGAGGCCCTTCTTTCAGTCCCACCTTCTTCACAGGCACGCTTGGTGGGAACATGGGAGAGGGCCTTCTCGGTGGCTGCTCCGGTGCTCTGGAACTCTCTTCCCGGGGAAGCTAGGCTGGCTCCCTCCTTGACGGGCTTTTGGAAGCAGGCTAAAACTTTCTTGTTCCAGCTGACCTTTGGAGAATAGTCTGGCCCTCCATCTATGTTAATGTCTTATAATTTTGTTGTGTATTTTAAATGTTTATGGTTTTGTTTCCCCCCACATGTATATTTTAAACTTTGTAAGGCTGCCTTGAGGCCCAGCATTGGGCAAAAGGCGGGATACAAATAAATATAATAATAATAATAATAATAATAATAATAATAATAATTTGCATAACTGGACATACTTAGAGTGTGTGTGTGTGTGTGTGTGTACATGTACACACACACACATACCAGGACTGGCAAACAGTTTTGTTTCTAACATATCAGGAATGTAGAAGCAGTTTTAAAACATGCACTAGCAATTATAGGGGGGAAGACAGTGTGTGCTTCACAACTGAGATAATATCCATGACCAGCTAAAGGGAGAGCCATCAAATTAGTTAGCTGTACCACTGCAGATAGGCCTATCAATACTTGTCAGCCATGATAGCTAAATGGAGCCTACATTTAGGCATATGCTGAGGATAAACAAGGGCAAAGGACTGAGGACTGTTGGGAAAAGAACGTTGGACTTGATGGCCTTAGTTTGATCTAGCAAGGTTCCTCCCATGTACTTAAAAAGCTACACAAACTATATGCATTTGCTTCACTGCAAATGTTGAAGATTTTTGCCCCCACAGTATGCATTGTTCATATAACTATGTTAAATAGAGGTGGGGAACATTAAATTTTAGAGTCAGTTGGCAAGTCCCTAAAACTAGAGGGCATTCATCTGAGACTTCTTAAAAATGTAAATGGGAAATGGTTCATCTTCTAACTAAAATATGTAACATTGCTAGAATCAGCCTGATTACTAAAGGATTCTAAAGTAAAACATCAAATTTTTGAAAAGGAATCCAATTTCTTTCTCAGGTAAATTAACCTAATTTCTCAGGTAAATTGGTTAAAGACATTAACGCTGTAGTTGTGTGCCAGAGGTGGGCAACATGCTCCTCCCCCATGTAGCCCCCCTCCCAAAATGGCACTTTTAGTGCTATGGACTAGTTTGCAAACTATCAAATTTTATAACTTTTTTGGTGGGGTGCCCTTGGAGTGCACAGCGTGCCATGCAGTGTAGCCTCCTGCATCAGAAGAACAGTTGTTCAGGAGGAACAACCTCTGCAAATTGTTTGTTTGCCAACCTTTGAGAGGGATAGCAAACGTAGGATAAGGATAACAGCATTAAATAACAGCATTCTGTCAAAACATTAAATTTCTTTTTAAAAGAAGAAGAAGAAGAAGAAGAAGAAGAAGCCGATCATGTTTATTTATTTGCTTCTTAGGTTTTTTTTACTTACTCCTTCTGGAAGTCTCAGGGTGTCTTACAGCTTTTCCAGTGCTTTAAATATAATTAAATACAATGAAAGGGGATTACTGTCTCTGCAGAGGCCATCAGTGAGGGAGGAAGCCGCCAGGGTCCATCGTGCCTGGGTCCAGCTCCAGCTCAGAGCCCCCTCCCTCCTGCTGCCAGCTGTCACTGCTGAACTTTGCAACTAAGAATGTGGTGCCTGAATTTGCTTTTCTTCCCCCTCCTCCTCCTCCCTCCCAATCCCCTTTCCTTTTGTGTCATGTCTTTTAGATTGTAAGCCTGTGGGCAGGGACTGTCAAGAAATACTTTTGTAAGCCACCGTGAGAGCCTTTTTTTGGCTGAATGGCAGCATAAAAATGCTTAAATAAATAAATAAATACTTGGACTTACCTATGATTAAAAATAATAAATGGACATTTTCCATAATCGAGGGAAGTCAGGAATGGAGACTCTCAAAGACCTATATTGAAACTCATTGAACTAAACTTATTAATACATTATCTGAAGTCTGGGATGACCAGTGAGGTGGCCAAGCTTGTGGGTGACATCAAATTATTCAGGTTGTGAAGCACAATGCAGATTACGATGTGCCCCCAAAATATATCTCCAAATAACAGAATGGCAAATAAAATTCAATGCAAATAAGTGCAAAGGATTAGCACTCAACTGGGGAAAAAAACCCATTAACTTTTTATGGAGAATCCTGTTATTGCCAGGTTGTTGCATTCTAGTGTTCTCTGTTTTCCTTTTGTTGATTTCCCCGGACCTGATATGTTGCCTTTTCTTTAATTATTTGCACTAAAATGCAGTTTAAGCACCAGTCTGTTTAATGTGGACAAAGAAATCACAACTGAGGTTTTTAAGGGTTACTGTGTTTTTCATTAAAAGCTTCCCCCTTGCACTTTCTGCTGCTGTTATTGCTTCCTATTCAGCACATCTGGGGGATAAGTGATACTTAGCTTTTCATTGATCAGTTCCTGATCCCTATGGGAGGAAGGCAGGTTTAATTACTCATTTCTTTCATTGGGGTGGTGGGTACTGGTTCACTATAAAACGAAGAAGCTATCAAGAGGGCAAAGCTTGTAAGGAAGGAAACTATTAAATAATGTAAGTAGAGGACCTTTGCTGAATGAACCTACTTGTGAGTAAATGCTGTAGAAGAATCTAGTGCATGGGGAAAGTGCACTGCTGGATAAAATAATGCTATATTGTGTGGAATTACCATTTTAATTCTGCTCCCAGGTCATTGCAGAACAGCAACGTTCCCTTGATGTTAAAGGGCCCTAGCATGGAAGCAACCTGGAACAGAAATCCCCATTTCATATATATACATTGATGGGGTGTGAATTGGCTGCTCCAGGAAAGAGATCTTGGAATTCTGGTAGAGAACTCACTTAAAACATAAATTCTCCTGTAGCAGTGAGAAGACAAATTGAGTTTTGGGAATTATTAGAAGCCCCGTCACACCTAGTCAAATGCGCAGCTCCCGTTGCTTCTTCTGTCGCCGCTCTCACGTCGCTTCCTGAAAACAGGAAGTAATTAGCCGCATTCAGTCTGGTAGGAGAGAGAGAGCAGCAACCGGACTTAATGAGCGTTTTTTTGCAGCACAATAATGGCCAGAAGGGGTGGAAGACGGGCGAGAGGCAGACGACGTCATGTGAGTAATTTGCGAGTGGCCAGTAATGAGCATGCAGTCAAACGCTTGTTGGATGGAGCTTTAGAACTGGAATTGAAAATAAATAGCTAGTATCATAATGATACAATGGCTATGGTGTGGTCACATTTGGAATACTGTGTGGTGTTCTGCTCCCTCCGTCACAAAAAGGGCACTGTAGAAATGGAAACGTACAGAAAAGGGCAACTATAATAATCAAGGTTTGGAACATGTTCCCTATGAAGACAGGCAAAAACATTTGGGTATTTTTAGTTCAGGTGTCTATGCCACATAATCACATTCCACAGAGCATTAACAACTTCAACAGACATTCTGGCTGGAGGAAACAAATTACTTTTTGCACAATAAAATATTGTGTTTTCAGTGCTGGGGAAACATGATATCCCCTATATAAATGCAACATTGAGGAAAGGCCTCCAGACCCCTGCAACAAAGGAATAACAACTGCTTATTTACCATGCAAAAATGCTGTTGTCTGGATAGGGCCTAACTGGTTTATTCCAGCATGGGATTTTGCAAGGAAGAGCCTACTTCATCATTTGCATGATGGACTGAGAACAGGGCAGGTATGTCTGCAGTGTGTTAAACCTATGGAGGTAAAAATTAGAAACTAAAAAACACTGGCCACAATCCAACCAAAGTTAAGCGCTCCCATATAATAATAAGGATGCACAGAAGCAGCCTTTCATGCCAATTCCCGATGGAAATATACATCCCATCTACATTGTGAGATCTACCCCATTGAACTGGATGGATATCCCTTGATGCAAAAGGAGGTGCACGATCACATCTAGGGCTACTAGTTAGTTTATATGTTTAGTTGCCAAAAACTACAGCTGCATTGGCGCTTCTAAATCCCATGGAACTAAGAGTAGATCCAATCATGTTAGTAACATTCTAAGAACCCAACCTTTTAAAAACAAAGATTTAGCCTTCAAGGTTGCAGAGAGAAAAACCTGTTAATATGCTGGAAGTTTTTGCTAAAATCAGAATGACTCTGTACAATGCTTTCCATTCTCAAGGGGCGTAACACAGCAGAATCTTGTGTTTCTCTCTGCATCCTTCCGATGCTCTCATGGAAATGGTCTAGTTCTTATAAAAAGCATATGAGATGTTTCATACTGTACCAAGTGATAACTCACATGAAAGAATGCCGGTGATGGCTCACCAGAAATAATATTCATCCACATGCAAATGGTCCACATAAGTCCACATCCACATAGAAAAATAGCACATCAAGGAACAGCTAGACTAGAATTCTACTTCCTGACTTTTTTTTTTTAGTGGAACATGGTTTGATATTGGCTTGTTTCAAACAAACAATAGTTACCATTAACCTCCATTTATCAATTTGGATAAAATGGCAAGCTGTGATTAAGCAAAAGTGGAAGTAAAAGCTTTTGAACTCTTCAGAATTGTGCCAGAGGCATGGGGAGAATGATGGAGCTTGAGGTTCACTGTGCGTAGTTCTCATCAATATGACCATAGAATCATAGAATAGCAGAGTTGGAAGGGGCCTACAAGGCCATTGAGTCCAACCCCCTGCTCAGTGCAGGAATCCACCCTAAAGCATCCCTGACAGATGGCTGTCCAGCTGCCTCTTGAATGATTTAGCACAGCTTTCCATAACTTGGCACCGTTTAGCCATGTTTGACTAAAAGTCTCATCATCCCCGTGATAGGGATGCTGGGAGTTGTAGCCCAGCACCTCTCAAGGGTACCCGGTTGGGAAAGGTTGGCTTAGCATGACACCCACATGCAGTCCATGGCAGGGAGGCTCTGCTAAGGTCTCTGTTGCTCTTCACACTGGACCACTGGAGTGCTTTGTATGTGTCTTGATTCACAAACATGGTGGCAAACTCATTTGTTTAAGCCAGGGTCTGTTCCAATCACATATAAACATAAGGCCAAAAAAAAAAAAAAATACAAGCAGGCAGGCAATAAGTGATGCAAAAATAAAATAAAATTGAAGAGCATATTTCTAAAAGTATTAAGAGCAACAAAGCAAGAGACCAGCTAGGAAGGCAGTTGGATGACAAGGGAGTTAAGTATGGTAAAGGAGGAAGATGAGATTGCAGAGAAACTGAATTAATAGTTTGTCTTCACTAATGAGGATATAGTGCAGATACCCATTGAACTGACATTTTCAGGAAGGGCATTTGAAGAACTAAGGCAAATATTAGTGGCAAGTGATGTTTGAACCCCACATAAAAAAATTTTAGACCCCCGTCAAAATTATTTAGACTCCCTGTAAAAATTATGTGACTGAGGCAGGGTGCTGGCACCATAAAGGTTTTTTTTTAAAGAGCCCCAGCCCAGCCCGGCTCCTTCTCTCTGCTGACCCCCGCTACTTGTGGGGAGGAGGGAAAAAGTTGGTGTGGGCACCCACACCACCCTCAGTCCTCGGGTTTGTCCCGGGACCACGGGAAAATCTGGGAGAAAAGTGTTTGCAGATATCCAGGGGCTTGGAGAGACCATCTCTATCTGCTCCCAGGATCCCCTGTGCATGATGCGGATGCACAGGGACGATCCAGGGATGATCCCTGGGGAAAAGACTGATGTAGAAATCTTTGCGCCCTGACTCTGCAGCCACTCCTGAAGCCATGGGATCTGTGCCCCACATTATAGTATCATTTGCCAATAAAACTTTTTTTTTAATCAGATGAGTGATATACAATTCATTGCCGTTCCCACACATTTGCTCTATAGACAGATTTCTGATGTACAAGCCAGGGACAGCTGGATATTTCATTCTGCATCTCATTTTCATTTCCTGAATGTTCCCTCTATGGATTGTCTAAACTCCAAAGTGGCCATCCTTTGGTAACTTCATTCATTTACCCACATAATATACACTTTTCCCCATTTTAAGTTCTGTTTTTGGAAACATCCATTAAACTTTGCAATCATTGGTAGATTTGAGGTAGGTGATTTGCTGAGATAGTGGAAATTCCATCAGATATTTTGCCCACTGGCTAAATACAGCCTTTTCAACTGTTTAGTAAATTGCAGGTTTTAGTTCCCATCAGCTGTAAAGCAGCGAATTCCTTCTCAGCAGCTTCTTCTTTAGAAAGAATTAATCATTCCACTCCCTCACCAGTGTCTTAATTTAGCTTTCAAATAAATCTTTTCTCCCTAAAGAGGCAGACAATTTAAATTAATTTTTCACTCAACAGGATTTGTCTGAACAAAGCCCCAGGGATTTGTTCCTTAGACATTCACTATACTTTGCAAACTACTCTAAAGAAAGGCATCATCAAGCCAGTAAAAATATCAGCAAGGAGAGAGGAAAAACAGTCAAGAAAAAAAAGTAGCAATGTGAACAAGGAAGAAAGAGGTGAAGGGTTAAAAACCACAATTGTATTAGTTCCTTTTAAGAGCCTCTTATTGTTTATGTAAGATTACACGTGATATAAAAAGGTAACATCTCCTACAAAGCCACATGAAATTGGGTCTGGACAAATCTCTCCCTAACCCAAATTCATGCCAAAATCCCAGCTTGCAGAGGATCAATTTCCACATCTGGGACTTACCCAGTTCCAGGATGTGAGATATCAAGTTTCAAAAGAGTTGTCTGGGCCCTCTAGGCCTTAACTTGTTAGTGTGAAATCTTCCTGCATAATGCAGTGTCAATGGCATAGTTTAAAGACTCTTGGAGCTTTATCACACCCGTGTTATAGTGTGCAATCACTGAGAATTGCGTGCAAAGGACTCGGAAGTTTTCCAGTTTATAATCTGCTTTTATTGTGAAGGACTCCCATGCATCCGGCTTTAATTGTGCTTCTTAACCAAAAGAAGTGCAATATTTTGCTACTAGTTTTTGAGCGTATCATTTGTTGTTTTCTGAGCGGCCACTGGGGCGCAGGAGCAGGATTTGAAGAAAAATTAAACAAATGCTTATATTTGCATAAACTTTCAAGATTAAGACATCAAGAGCTTCATCCCACATACCTGTTTCCCTCGAATTATCCCCTACAACGCTAAGCTGTCGCCGTTAATATCTTAGTAATAGATATTAAGGAGAGCTTTAAGCATACCAAATTTGAATCAGATTGGGTCATCCGTTGATTATTTATGATTTTTTTACATTTCCCCCTTAAACCCACTTCCTGGTATGCAAAAGGTTCGCTGCCGCCAGGTAGCAACAACAACAACAGCGACAGCTTAGTGCTGTAGGCAATAATTCGAGGAAAACAGGTACGTGGGATGAAGCTCTTAAACTATGCTTGTGAACATGGGAATGCCCCTAGATCATGAAGCATCACTTTTGGGACTTCTACTGGATGCTATTCCAGAGCATGGACTGTGTGGTAGAATTCGTTGTGGATTCTCCAGTGCATTTCAGAATTGTAGCAGAGAATGAAATTAATGGGAATTGCACTTCTTATAGCTTCATTTCATAGAGTTTGTGAAGGGAGAATTCTCAGTGGATTTTACTCATTGGCACCAATCCAGAGATTGTATGCAGTACTCAGAGCAGGCACTTAACAATGGGTTAAACTTGGGCTGGTAGTGAGCACCTGCTCACTGAATGTGTGTAATCCTAAAGTTGGATCCAGATTTAGAGCTCCACCAGATGAGTGTTTTATTGCACGCTTGTTACTGGGCACACACAGATTTCTGCGGGTCCCTTTCACGACAACGCCTGCCTCCTGCTCCTTGTAGCCTTCTTTGCGCCACACAAAAAAACACCCCAGTAAGTCTGACTTAGTTTTAAAGATGGAAGTCGCTGCTATCTCCGGCTGTGTGCAGGAGAAGCATCATGATCAAAACGTCCCACTCAATGGCCCATGTGCACGTTGTTTACTTTCTCTTTCAAAAGAGGAAATAATGAAGGACAAACGCATGGGCGGGGAAGCAATGGTAAGGAAACACAATTTTCTCCATGTGCTGACGCTCTTAGTCATAGTTAGAGTAGAAATACTGAGAACAATAGAATTTAGATTAGTCTTGACTAACTTTAATGGCCGGGGAAGGCAACGGCAAACCACCCCGCTATAAGGCCTGCCAAGAAAAACGTCAACGAAAGCTGGTGTCCCTCCAAGAGTCAGTAATGACTCAGTGCTTGCATGAGAGGTTCCTTTCCTTTTCCCATGACTAACTTAAATTCCATTGATTACAATGGATCTACTGTAAGTATGACTACATCTGTATCCAGTTGCTGATCTCCTTGAAGGAAGTGTGAGATATATGTGCTAATTAATATGTGAGGTAGGAGATTAGTTACCATCTCCTTATTTTAACTGCTGCATCAACATAAAGTAGTAATTATTGTGTTAAATAGGCTTCTCCACATTAGGGACGTTTAGACCCTACTACTTCAGGTGTGTAGTGTTTCATCTAGGGATGTGCTCCACTCCGATTAGAAGCGGAGAATCAGAAGCAAATTGGCCTGCTCCGCCTTGCCCAGAGGTGGAGTAGAAGCGGACCGGGGACCCGTAGAAGCACGGCGAAGAGAAGCGCCCATACGCGGAGCGCTTCTCTTTTCGCGGACCGATCCGATCGCCATTTTGAAAAATTTCGCCCATAGGATTGCATTGCAGAAAAGAATAGGGGATAACTGTGTTGTTTTTTAAGCTATCTTTCTGAAACTTCTTGTGCTTGGAGAGTCGTGGCTGGGGGTCATTTTGAGCCTACTCTCAGCTCTCTGCGTGCTGCGGTTCACTTGCTAGAATTTTTGGAAAAGTCGGGTAAAACAGCGGGAAAATGTACCTTTTTCGAAGGGCTGAGGGGCAGAGTCAACTCCCGGTCATGATCACATGATCCCAAAGTTGGAGGAGGGGATAGGCAAAACGGGTAACTTGGGATTCTGGGAACTTCTTTTTCTTAGTCTGAACGGACTTTTCCCAGTGTTTTTTAAAACAGTAGCCCCACCAAATGCACAAACACAACCTGAAATCATATACTAAGCCAATAATAAGAGATAGAAAACACAGCACTGCTCCCCACCCTAACTTTGGGGAACAACTGAATAGATGTGGTGCAAGGGGATGAGCTCCCCTAGGGCATGGACGTGCCCTGTGTGCACTCTCCTGTCCTTGGAGGGCCATCAGAGCCCTCCAAAGGTAAATCACTGGAGAGAATGCCTATCATGAGTTGAAGTGATCGTTTGCTTCTTAAAGACTGGTACCTAGACAGGACCAGTCAAATTGGCAGATGATTCCCCCTCCCCTTGGGCACGTCCACTCCCCTCTTACTGGTAAAAGACAGATATAGCCTTTTAAAAAAAATCTTCTTGTTGTTTATTCAGCAACACTGCTGCTTTTAATTCCACCCCTCCTTTGTTTATTTATTTATTCCATTTTATATGCATTACTGGCTTTGAAACTATCCTTGGCTCACTTCCTTGTGCCCCCAGAAATGTCTGCTGCCTGCCTGCCTTCCCTCCCTCCTCCCCTGCCCACCTCACAGGGATAGTTTTTGTGTGTCTTGCTTTGACTCAGGGGAGAAGTCCTTCCTGTGCTCAAGTTCCAAATCAATTTTTCAAGTGTGGAAGAAGATTCATATTTAGGTTTATCTCTACTCCCCAATTCATGGCATGTTGGGATTTCCTTTGAAATGGGCCCATTGAGCTGTCTGCAGATACTGGGGTGTCCGACTTTCATAAATTCCCCAAAAATCCGGGGATGATGGGATTGGCTTGAAACTTGGCATCCATGTGGACACATGGGTAAGCTGTCATGGGACCAAAGGTGAGGTTTCTGACATGCAAATTAACGTAGTTGTAGCATGGGACTTGATTTGGCATGAGTTAAAAGGTTAGAGCCCTGCCAAAAATCAGGGGATGATGGGATTGCCTTGAGTCTTGGCATGCATGTGTATCCCTGATTAAGCTATCATGGTGCCGAGTTTGAGGTTTCTAATGTGCAAATTGATGGAGCTATCGAAAGGGGTGTGAATGGGGTGCCCGATTTTCAAAAATTCCCCAAAAATCAGGGGATGATGGGATTGGCTTGAAACTTGGCATGCATGTGTATACCATGGTGTCAAACTTGAGGTTTCTAACTTTAACAGAAAAAAAGTTGTATACTTTTTTAGCTTTCAATGCAAGCCTATGGGGGGGGAAAACGGAGCTCCGATCTGGATCCGGAGCTCCGCAGCAGAGTGGAGCGGACATAGGCGGAGCGGGGGCAGAGCGGAGTGGCCCGATCCACAAATCGCGGCTCTGGAAGAGAAGCGGAGCGGGGGGGTCCGTGCACACCCCTAGTTTCATCCCCTACCCCTGCATGACCTTTTGTAAAATCCTCAAATTAAACAAAATGAAACAAAAAACCACCAAGGTGTGAAACAATACTGAGAAATCCCTCCCCCCACCCAACTTTCATGTAGAAAAATATATGGCACAGTATGAAGTGGCATAGGTTAGAGGGAAACATTTTACTTAATTTTGGAGCTATTACTCCAAACAGGAAGCAGAAATTGTCAGGCCAGACACCAGATTCCATGTGGAACTGCAGGAGAAAGGCATATAGCCTTTGATAATAATCAGTCAAATCAGAAAATAGCTGAAATGCATACAAGCAAAACAAGAACATGAATTGCAGGGGGGTAGAAAAACACCTTGTGATTCTAGCAGAGGCCTTGTGATACTGGCAGAGTTAGAAATATAAACTGGAGATCACACAGGACTCAAGGTTTCCATGGGCACTTCAAGCCTTAAGAGGTGCTAATTCTGTTACCTTAAAATACCCAGTTCTCTGGCTGAGTCCCAACACGTAAACTAAGAGGCCCTCACTCTGTCAGAATCTCCTGCAGAGTTCTGAGCTATAACAACAAACCATTGCTGACAGAGGTCTCCTGTGCTGGCGAACCTGGGGCCATGGTTTTTGTTCTATGGCTCGTCATCCAACTGTAAAGCCACGTGTGACTGCTCAGATCATGAATATATGCTCCTGGTCAGCTTACATCTGATTATATGTTCACCTATGGTAGATATACATGACAAATAAAGAGCACAGTAGCAACTTTGACTCTATGATCCATTTTAATTGTTATTTAATTATTTATTTCTGATTGCATCCTGATTCCTCTCCTTGTATTCTTTGTATCTGGCTTCCCGCTTCCCCACTGTCCATGATGGCATGACTTAAGCAACAATTAGTTTAAAATAAAACTTAATATAAACAACCAAGTAAACTGAGCATTATGTATCTAAATATCCCAGTGGCACATCTTGAAAGTCCACCAAATTCGGCATTTATGTAAATTATCTTTGAACTTTGATACAGAACCTGAAAATCAGCTTTCATTTAAAAGCTGCAGACCTTCAAACACATTTCCCTGCAGCTTGAATTGAATTGATTGGATTGAATAAGTTTTCTATAACATGAGTCCAAAATTACAAAAAACCCTCTCATACTGTGGAAAGGATTTATCTGGATTTATCTAGTTAGAGAGTTGTAAGTGTCTCAGAAAGTCCTGGATTTAAATCCCTACTCAGACATGGTGCTTGCTTGCTTTGCTTTGGCAAATTACTCTCTCTTGTCTAACTAACAGGCTTATTGTGAATATAAAATGCAATAAATGGCCATGTACGTCATTCTGATCCCCTTGGAGAGAGAATGGGATACATGAGCTAAAATTAAATAATAATAATGCTATTTGTAAATGAATTTCAGTCTGCTCAGGGAAATTGTAACCATCGAAGGGACATGGATTGGGATTCCCAATTGCTGTTCAGTGAAATGCCGCTAAAGCCAAATTAATGTTCTGTCAAGTGCAGTTACAGTTTCCCTTCAGAGAAGAGGAGGTAGAGGGGGTCTCCCCAAGTCCTCTCCATGGTTACCATTTTTAAAACCTGAATGGCCTAGTATGTCTGCAAGAATCAGCTGATTCTGTGAAATCCATTCAAGTACTTTTAGAGATGTTCATATGGGGAAAAAAGTGTGTCTTAGAATTGAAGAAATACGCTCGTTTCTGCAGCCAGCTCCACACCAACAAAACAAATTAGTTGGCCCTTCCATTTGATTTTGAGCTTCATCCCATGTACCCGTTTCCCTCGAATTATCCCCACAGTGTAAAGCTGTCATTGTTGTTGTTCTTAGCTAAATCACACCCCGGGCGGCAGCGCTCCTAAGATCCTTTGCATACCAGGAAAAGGGTTTGGGGGGGGGGGGAATGTAAAAAATCATTAAAAAATCAATAGCTGACCCAATCTGATTCAAATTTGGTATGCTGAAAGCCCTCCTTAATATCTATTACTGTGCTATTCCTTGAAACACTGGCATGTTTGAAACACATAAATAATATCTATGTTGATGTCTTTATCTTTAAAACTTACGCAGATGTAAGCATTTGTTTAATTTGAAGTTTAAAAATATCAAATCCTGCTCCTGTGCCCCCAGTGGCTGCTCGGAGAACAACAAAAGATTCGTTCTTAAAGGAGTCCAAAATACATTGGACAAATAGCAGCTTTGGGGGAATTTTGATTGGGAAAACAGCCTGGGGAAGACTGAATCTGATTTCTCCCTCTCCTTGCTTCCACCATGGCTTTTTCTAACATTTTAAAAATACAGGAGATCCAGATTGTATGTCACATCCAGTTGTACCCTGAATCTGTCAGTGCTACCTAAAAGTCTGCATGTTGTTTCCACCAGAGAAATCAGTCCAGTAAGGACTGATTTCTGTTTCCCTTTTCTCTCTCTTTTTAACTGCCAAATCTTTCTTGTCTCTGTCTTTTCTTTTTTTTCAAATGTTACAGTCTAAACATCAAAAGACAACATCCCACCTCCCCCACAATGAGCCAGAAGCAAAGGATGTTTGCTTCTTGTTCAACAATGAACAAGAGGCAGAAGGTAGGTCAACCAAGAAGAAGAGAAGAGTAGTCGTTGTGGGAGACTCCCTGCTGCGTGGGATTGAATCCCAAGTATGTCGTGAAGACCCATGGACTCGCCAGGCACGCTGTCTCCCTGGAGCACAGATTAGAGATGTGACTGAAGGGTTACCGAAGCTCATAAAGTCCACGGACACATACCCCTTTCTTCTCATCCATGTGGGAACAAATGATGTCGCCAAGAAGAGCTACGAAGAAATCATTTCAGACTTTGAAGCTCTGGGAAGGAAACTTTGGGGCCCAGGTAGTTTTCTCATCCATCCTCCCGGTTCTTGGAAGAGGATTAGAAAGGGAAAGAAAAATACTCCGGATGAACGACTGGCTATGAAGGTGGTGCCGACATGAGAGTTTTGGATTCTGGGACCACAAGCTACACTACTTGTAACATGGACTGCTGGCAAGGGATGGGTTGCCCCTCACAAGGGCTGGAAAGAATGTGTTTGGCCACAGCATGAAGAACTTGATCAGGAGGGCTTTAAACTGAATTTTACGGGGGCGGGAGACGTAAACTTCGAGGCAACAATGGATGAAGGCCAATGCACCACAGTACAGAGAACAGCCCCAATAGTGCCCCAAAATAGTGTCCGGAACAATGTAGGAACAAAGCCAGACTATAAAACACATGGTCTTCGATGTCTGTATACGAATGCCCAGAGCATGAGAAACAAACAGAACGAACTTGAACTCTTATTACATGAAGGCAAATACGACTTGATAGGTATAACTGAAACTTGGTGGGATGACTCCCATGACTGGAATATAGCAATTGAAGGATATAACTTGTTCAAAAAGAACAGAAGAAATAGAAAGGGAGGTGGAGTTGCACTATATGTTAAAAATACCTATCCCTGCACAGAAATACAGGCGGATCAGACTGGGAGCCCCATCGAGAGCGTCTGGATTAAAATAAATGGGGCAAGGAATAAAAAGAATATGATAATCGGAGTCTACTACCAACCACCCAATCAAGGAGAAGACGAGGACGAAACTTTTGAGAAACAAATTGCCAGTGTTTCAAGGAAGTGTGATGTAGTAGTGATGGTGGACTTCAATTACCCTGATATCTGTTGGGAGACCAATACTGCCAAAAGCGGCCCTTCCAAGAAATTCCTGACATGTGTAGGTGATAACTTTCTCCTACAGAAAGTGGAGGAAGGAACTAGAGGATCGGCAATCCTTGACTTGATATTGACCAATAGGGATGACTTAGTGGATAAAGTGGCAGTTACGGGAACTCTGGGAGAAAGTGACCACGTCATACTTGAATTCTTGATTATGAAGGAGACAAAAGTTGAGTGTAGGCATACATGTACTCTGGATTTTAGGAAAGCTGATTTTAATAAACTCAGAACTATGATAAGTAAGGTCCCATGGCAAATGAGCCTAATGAGAAAAGAAGTGCAGAGTAAGATGCACTTACTCTGGGTGGGAGTATTTAAAAGATGGGTGGGAGTATTTAAAAAAGGAAATTTTAAAGGCACAGTTACAAACAATTCCAACAAGGAGAAAAGATAGAAGACAACAGAGGAAACCAATATGGCTCCACAAAAAGCTTAGAGATGACCTGAAAACAAAAAGGGATACATATAGGAAGTGGAAGGAAGGCCACGCTACAAAAGAAGAGTACAGACAAGTGGCACAGAAGTGCCGAAATGGCGTCAGGAAGGCTAAAGCTCAGAATGAGCTGAGTTTAGCAAGGGATGCTAAAAGCAATAAAAAGGCTTTCTTCAGATACGTGAGTAGTAAAAGACAGAGGAAAGAAATGGTGGTTCAACTGCTTAATGAGGATGGCAAATTGATAACAGATGACAAAGAAAAGGCTGAAGTGCTCAATTCCTACTTTGCCTCAGTCTTCTCTCAAAAGCGGGTCTATGACCCCCCTGGAAAAAGTGAAGCAGAAGTTGAGGGGGCAGGATTACAGTTTGAGATAGATAAACAAATGGTCAAAGAACACCTAATTTCCTTGAATGAGTTCAAATCCCCAGGGCCCGATGAACTGCATCCAAGAGTAATGAAGGAGCTAGCGGAAGAACTCTCAGAACCTTTGTCTATTATCTTTGCAAAATCATGGAAGACGGGTGAGGTGCCGGACGACTGGAGGAGGGCTAACGTTGTCCCTGTCTTCAAAAAAGGGCAAAAAGGAGGAACCTGGGAACTACAGACCAGTCAGTCTGACATCCATCCCTGGAAAATTCTGGAGCAGATTATAAAGAAGTCAATCTGTAAACACCTTGAAATCAATGCGGTGATCACTTGAAGCCAACATGGATTTGTCAAAAACAAGTCCTGTCAGACAAATTTAATCTCATTTTTTGATAAGGTAACCTCCCTTGTGGACCATGAGAATGCTGTGGACGTCATATATATTGACTTCAGCAAAGCTTTTGACAAAGTGCCCCATGATATTCTGATTAACAAACTAGCTAAAAGTGAGCTAGATGGAACAACTATTAGGTGGATTCACAGTTGGCTACAGAATCGGACTCAAAGAGTACTTATCAATGGAACCTTCTCAAACTGGGGAGAGGCAACGAGTGGGGTACCGCAGGGCTCAGTCCTGGGCCCAGTGCTCTTCAACATTTTTATTAATGATTTGGACGAGGAGGTGCAGGGAATGCTTATCAAATTTGCAGATGACACCAAATTGGGTGGGATAGCTAATACCCCGGAAGACAGAAACAAACTTCAAAGTGATCTTGATAGGCTGCTGGGCTGAAAACAACAGGATGAAATTTAATAGGGATAAATGCCAAGTTCTACATTTAGGAAATAGAAACCAAAGGCACAGTTACAAGATGGGGGATACTTGGCTCAGCAATACTACAAACGAGAAGGATCTTGGAATTGTTGTAGATTGCAAGCTGAATATGAGCCAACAGTGCGATATGGCTGCAAGAAAGGCCAATGCTATTTTGGGCTGCATTAATAGAAGTATAGCTTCCAAATCACGTGAGGTACTGGTTCCTCTCTATTCAGCCCTGGTTAGGCCTCATCTAGAGTATTGTGTCCAGTTCTGGGCTCCACAATTCAAGAAGGACGCAGACAAGCTGAAGCGTGTTCAGAGGAGGGCAACCAGGATGATCAGGGATCTGGAAACAAAGCCCTATGAAGAGAGACTGAAAGAACTGGGCATGTTTAGCCTGGAGAAGAGAAGATTGAGGGGAGACATGAGAGCACTCTTCAAATACTTAAAAGGTTGTCACACAGAGGAGGGCCAGGATCTCTTCTCGATCCTCCCAGAGTGCAGGACACGGAATAACGGGCTCAAGTTAAAGGAAGCCAGATTCCGGCTGGACATCAGGAAAAACTTCCTGTTAGAGCAGTACGACAATGGAATCAGTTACCTAGGGAGGTTGTGGGCTCTCCCACGCTAGAGGCCTTCAAGAGGCAGCTGGACAACCCCCTGTCAGGGATGCTTTAGGGTGGATTCCTGCATTGAGCAGGGGGTTGGACTCGATGGCCTTGTAGGCCCCTTCCAACTCTGCTATTCTATGATTCTATGGATAAATGTATACCAATGAAAGAACGAATGGACAGGTCATGATGTAAGAGAAAGAAAAGAGAGGAAGATATAAGAAAGAGAGAGGAAAAGGGGTGGGGGGTAGCCAACCCAAAATATGACCATCAGAATTTATATAAATCTACAAAGTTCTGCTAAATAAAAGTGTAAATTTCCGGAGTCATTATCTTCTATGCTAATATATTTTCTAGCTATATCTAATAATGTTATATCCCTCAAGCAGTCATGCCTGGGAAGATATGTTAACATTGCAAAAAGGGAGGCAGTACCCCCCGTTTTTTTTTTTTTTAAATGACCTAACCATGGGCAGGGGACTTCCAGACCAGACATTGCCTGTGCATTGTCCATGGGCCCAGGGCTCCTCCAGCTGGTCCTTTTGCAGACTGACATACTTGGCTCTTTCAAGTTTATGTGAGGATATGATGACATCTTGTGGTAGATACATGGCACTGTTTTATTTCTGCCTTGTATCTTGCTCCATAGAGACAGAAAAAAGGTTAGTCATGTTCCATCACAGCCCTTATTGGCCCTTCCACTCTAAAATGGAACTGGTTGTCCACTCTAACTACCCATATGAAGTGCCTAGGGGCCTTTCTATGGACAGAATGGTGCCACTCTGCATCCATGTAGAATCATGGCCAGTGGACGCTTTCCATTTTTACCAGGTGTTCAGGCTCTGTGTCACTCTAACCCCTTTCTCAGTTCAAGAAACATCCATCACATGGGCCTTGTATTGTGCTGAAAGCAAGAGTGGGCACTTCAAGATGGAGGGCTCTTAGTGCTACCAGTCAAAAGACACTGTGGAGCTAATCTACTTTCCCCTCCTTAATGGATTGTTTGTGGTAGGAGAAAAGACAGAAGAAACAACGGGGAGGCTACAAACGGAAGACAATGACTGGGGGCCCCCCAGCTCCCTGTGTGAATGAGACAGGGCGATTACACTGTAAATACCTCATTCGGAAGTACACAGTCTCTCATTGCTCTACCCAAAACTGGCTAGACAGCAGTATGGCCCTTGTTTTTTATTTTGCTTCTGCTGGAGTTGCTTGCCTTCAGATTTACTAAAACCATTAAAAATACTTACAGATAAAGAGGAAATGGCATGGAAATGGAGAACTAGTAAAGTCAATGATTTTGTCTACAAGCATAGCACTTCACAAGGCATCTCTGGGACAAACTATCTAAGAACCTTAGCTTTCTTCCTATTTAAAGCCAGGTTTCTAGCCCTTGTGGCTATAGAGAATTATTTAAAGATGTGATGGCAGAAGACCTCAGGAGTCAATGGATCGGGGAAGTTTTGAGGTGCCCTTGCCACTCATACTGCAGTTGAGAAATCAATATCTGCCCTCAGCTGTCCTACTCCTTTTATTGTGCAACCTCATCAAGGCACCCTGCAGGCTGGCTATGGGCTGCAGGATGTTCTAGTAACACTCTAAGTCTAAGATGTCTCTTAAGCTCTGGAGGGAGCCAGAGAAAAGCAGCTTGGGAGCCAAGAAGTCTCTTGGTTTCTAGTTGCTAGGATTTTCTAACACAATAGCTGTCTTTGGGCAGACATTCTTAATTACCTTTGGCTTGCTTGTGTGCAGCAGATGAAATTCACAGAGCAAAACAAGTTCCCCTGGGGACCTTCAAATCCTCTTCTTGGGCTCTCTGATTGCAGAGAAAGTGTGTCCGATTGTGATATATTTTTTATTTGTTTAAAACAAAATAAATTGCAGACAAGGTTTTAATCCTTCAAGTCAGATTGTCCAGGGTGTGAAGATTTGTTGTTGGTTTTATCTAATAATGTGCAGATTTCTTCCTCAGTTTAGTGTGAGCTGACCTATCTCCATACAATGTATTGGAGATGGGAATTGCTGTACAAACATCACTGTAGAACTATTTGCAACTCACCCAACTGTCAACAAAAGCTTCCTTTGCTGTGTGCTGCCTGTACCATGGTTCCAAGAATGCAAGTAGCACCTAACGGTTGGTGCCTGTGACTTTGTTGGTGACCAGTGATTCACTTCCCATGTTGTCCCACTTTTAGAACTTACCCCTGCCTCCTTTTCTAAGATGTTCACCTCTATATCACTCCAGTAAGAGGTGGCCTTTTCCCATGTTGGATAAACTGGCAAGCACTAGCAAGGCTATCCTCACCACTACAGCATTTACTCTTCTGTGACCCATTTCTTTTGTTGTTGTTGTTGTCATGGGTGGGGTTACACTCCCCCTGAAGACACAGATTCACAGCTTGGGTGTACTCCTAGATTCAGCCCTGAGCCTGGATGCCCAGGTTTTGGCGGTGGCCAAGAGAGCATTTAAACAGTTGAAGGTAGTGCCCCAGCTGCACCCGTTCCTAGAGATGTCGGAATTGGCCATGATGACACATGCCTTAGTTACATCCCTTTTGGATTACTGTAACGTGCTGTACGTGGGGCTGCCTTTGAAGACTGTTCAGAAACTTCAGCTAGTTCAAAGAGCTGCAGCCAGATTGTTGACCAGGGCTGGTTACAGGGAGCATACAACTCTCCTGTTAAAACAGCTTCACTGGCTTCTGGTC